>NW_028255350.1:0-600000 GCF_964263255.1 Lissotriton vulgaris
TGGGAAGGTTAGAGTGCCTTCTGCAGAGATCTAATTATAACATGTATTCTGAAGGGGGTCAAATCTGACAAAATTATTAAGTGGGTTAATGTGCATGCTGCAGACATCAGCAAGTAACTGGGAAGTCAGAGTTGTCAGACTTCATTACGTAGCTCAGTGGGTTACTGTGTCTCCTGCAGACAGCCTGTGTGTAAACTGTATGTAACTGGTGTCAGATATGGACCACATGCTTCAATGGGTTAAAGCGCCTGTTGTATAAATTAATATGTGCAACCTAAAGATTACAGGGTTGAAGGCCCACCGTGGCCACCTCAGCCTCTCATCCTCCCAATGGTGATAATAATAGTAAGGTGACAACACTGGATATTGTTGGTGCTTTGACTGCGCAGGCTGTCACTGTGGTGCCTCATTATGTAGACAAGTGCAGCATTGTCAGTGTCGAGAAGGGGAAGTCCCTTCCCTGTCTCAGGTCAACGCTCCAGTGGTTTTACACTTCGCTCAGCTTCAATGCAGCAGCCAGGCAGGCTCTTCCGTCAGAGACATATGCAGGCGCCGACATGTTTGATTGTGTGTGTGGTGCGACGAGCCCGTGAAGCGCCAACCCGCACTTCAACAGGCAGTCAGGCCGCTAGGTCATTCTTATGTAATGGTGGGTTGAACATTGCATTGGTGCACTTATATTCAGAGGGCGACACTGAAACAAACTGACATGTTGGACAACGGCAGTTAGTGTTGCTACCGTCACTGGTGTCTTTTGGTACGCAAAGAATAGTTGCTATAGTGCCGAAATATACAGTATACCATACACACGCAAACTCATATATGCTGACCATTCCACACCGTGCTATGCCATAACACAACTTAATGTGAGATAACAGTTCAGCATAACACAGACTTGCATCATAATGCAGCCTATCATGGCATACATAGCACACCGTACGATACCATACACAATAATACAGTATGAATATGAACAGTGTGGCATAATATAAGAAAGCGTAGCGTAGCATAACACAGCATGAACTGACATGACATTACACAGCAGGATATAGCAACACATACAATAACAATACACGGCAAAGTACAAATTAAAAGTTCAACAGAACAGAACAAAAAATAACACACAGTAACAGGTGCATTTAGAGGAGAAACTCAATCTTATGCAACGCACCAGAAAAAATAGATGACCACCGCCATACATAGAAACACAGAAATAAACCCAAGAACACATCCACAAACACAGTCACACACGGTACACACATGTGGGACACACACATTACATACATACATCCCACACCACAATGGGAAACAATCCAAAATTATCAGTGCAATGGTAAATGCACAGCTATACAAGCACAGAGAGAAAGAAATGGAGAGGTAGATTTGAGAATATATTCACACTAACCCTAAAAGTCACACAGAAGTACAACAGACACCAGTTCAGCTTAAATGCACGCAACCGACCCATTAAAGACAGCTACATCTGGGAGCAGACCCACAACATGACAAGCACTCACATGCATACACAGAGACACACATACACTAGCATCAATGCAAACATAGCTAGACCTATGAATAGATTGGCCACACACACGGATATCCAGGCCTGCAAGTCTCCATGCAAATACCAAGATATGTCAGCACTCGCACACGCTGAGGCATACACACAAACATAGCTATATATTAAATATTGCACATAGACTCAGACTGGAACAATTCACTACAGTTCCCAAAAAACCTATGCAAGCCTTCACACAGACATGCAATTCAGCAGCGCACGTACATGTGAACATGTAGGGCCGGTCGCTTGATACACAAGGCGGCTCCCCCCCCCCCCCAGAGCGTGCCAGGACCCCTGACCTCCGCTGCTGCCTCGCTCCGGCTGAGCGCCGGTTTATTGCGCTATTCCTGTGGATTGTGCCAGTATTGTGTTGTCTCTGCTTTTGCCCCCGTTTTTTCGCCATTCCCTTCTCCTCTGTACTGCTGTTTTTGCCATTCCTGTATTTTACTGTGCCCCTGATTATTTAGCTGTCCCCGTGCACCCGTGATTGTTCCCGCTGTTTCTTCCCCTCCCCGCTCCCCACCGCTGCTCCCCTGCGGCCCGCCCCCTTTTCTTTTCCGTTCCTGCCATTGGCCACCCCGCTCCCGCCTCCCAGCTGCTCCTCCCTCCCACTTGGCCATTTATGGAGGTCGCCGCACGGTGTTGAGCTGTGATCTTTGTCCCTGCCTGCAGGGCCGGTCGCTCAATACACCAGGCGGGTCCCCCTCTTGAGTGCCAGGACCCCTGACCTTCGCTGCTGCCTCGCTCCGGCTGAGCGCCGGTTTGTTGCGCTATTCCTGTGGCTTGTGCCAGTATTGTGTTGTCTCTGCTTGTGCCCCCATTTTTTTCCATTTCCTTCTCTTCTGTACTGCTGTTTTTGCCATTCCTGTATTTTGCTGTGCCCCTGATTATTTAGCCGTCCCCGTGCACCCGTGATTGTTCCCGCTGCTTCTTCCTCTCCCCGCTCCACGCCACCGCTCCCCTGTGACCCCGCCCCCTTTTCTTTTCTGTTCCCGCCATTGGCCACCCCGCTCCCGCCTCCCAGCTGCTCCTCCCTCCCACTTGGCCATTTATGGAGGGCGCCGAACGGTGTTGAGCTGTGACCTTTGTCCCTGCCTGCAGGGCTGGTCGGTCGATACACCGCACGGCTCCCCCCTGTGAGTGCCAGGACCCCTGACCTCCGCTGCTGCCTCGCTCCGGCTGAGCGCCGGTTTGTTGCACTATTCCTGTGGCTTGTGCCAGTATTTTGTTGTCTCTGCTTGTGCCCCCATTTTTTTTGCCATTCCCTTCTCTTCTGTACTGCTGTTTTAGCCATTCCTGTATTTTGCTGTGCCCCTGATTATTTAGCTGTTCCGTGCACCCGTGATTGTTCCTGCCGCTTCTTCCCCTCCCTGCTCCCCGCCGCTGCTCCCCTGTGGCCCGCCCCCTTTTCTTTTCTGTTCCCGCCATTGGCCACCCCGCTCCCACCTCCCAGCTGCTCCTCCCTACCACTTCGCCATTTATGGAGGTCGCCGCACGGAAGCGCAGCGGACGTGCGCAGCGGGCGCACCTATTGTGCGCTGAAGGCGCGCCAAAGGCAAGCCCGTCTACACCCGTCCGCGCCTGGACCGCGCCCAGCGTCAGGACCCCTGGCCCCCGAGGATGCCATCCCACTCGACGGACTTACGACGGCGCCACCCTCAAGGCACTCAACGCCAGACGGAACCCCGCCTGCTACCGAGCCACCCCGAAAAGCACCCACGGACCCTTCACCTGCCAAGCCTGCAACTTCACCTACCTCCGGACCTGCACCGCACCGGCCAAGCCAAGCACCAGCAGCAACCACCTCAAGTGCATCCTGCTTAACACCCGCTCAGTCCACAGACACGCCGTGGAACTCTGGAACCTGCTCGACACAACATCACCAGACGTCGCCTTCCTCGCGGAAACCTGGATGAACGCCTCCTCAGCGCCCGACATCGCCATAGCCATCCCGGACGGATACAAGATAACCCGGAGGGACCGCGTCAACCAGACTGGAGGAGGCATCGCCATCGTACACAAGAACACCATCCGCATCTCGACCAACTCCAACGACACCTTCACCGCCGCCGAACACCTCCACTTCCAGATACACACCGACCCCAAGACAACCCTCAGAGGCACCCTCATCTACAGACCCCCGGGACCACGCACACAATTCAGCGAAGACATCGCAGACTTCATCAGCCCGCACGCCCTCGCCTCCTCTGACTACATCCTCCTAGGGGATCTCAACTTCCACCTGGAGAACAACAAGGACAGCAACACCACCACCTTGCTGGACAACCTCGCCAACCTCGCACTCAAGCAACTGGTGAACACCACCACCCACTACGCCGGCCACATGCTTGACCCCGTCTTCTCCTCCAGCAAGCACAACTCCTTCAGCCACTCCACCAGACTTCACTGGACTAATCACAGCTGCCTCCACTTCAGCTTCAGGAGAAACACGACCGACCACCACCCACAACAGATTCCTCACCGGAGCTGGAGCAAGATCACCGCCGAGCAGCTCACCACCTCCCTCCGCCAGAAACCTCCCGCCAGCAACCTCACACAGTGGCTCACCAACTGCGCCGATGACCTTGCACCACTAAAGAACCCTCCCAGCAGGCCCAGAAGCAAGTAAGCCCCCTGGTTCAGCAACAAACTCAAGGACTCAAAGAAGAACTGCCTCACCCTCGAGAAAGCCTGGCGCCACGATCAGACCTCAGACAACATGACTGCCCTCAAGCACGCCACCCGCAAGCACCGCCAGCTGATCCTCACCACCAAGAAGACAGCATTCAAAGAACGACTGGACAACAACGCCCACGACAACAAGGAACTCTTCAGCATCATCAAAGAGCTTTCCAACCCCAGCGCCGGAAACAACGACATCACACCCTCGCAAGACCTCTGCGATTCCCTCGCCTCGTTCTTCCACCGCAAGATCGCTGACATACACAACAGCTTCGGCGCACCAATCACGCACCCAACCGCCGAACCAACGCCCCCTACCACCACCCTCTGCAACTGGACCCCGGTCAGCACCGAAGACACCACCCACACGATGAACACCATCCACTCCGGATCACCTACCGACCCCTGCCCCCACCACGTCTTCAACAAGGCCGACTCCACCATCGCACCCCAACTGCGGGACATCATCAACACCTCCTTCCACACCGCCACCTTCCCGGAGAGCTGGAAGCACGCCGAGCTCAGCGCCCTCCTGAAGAAACCAACAGCGGACCCCACCGACCTCAAGAACTTCCGCCCCATCTCGCTCCTCCCTTTTCCTGCCAAAGTCATTGAGAAGACCGTCAACAGACAGCTCGCCGCCTTCCTCGAGACGAATGGATCCCTCGACCCCTCGCAGTCAGGTTTCTGAGCCAACCACAGTACCGAGACCGCCCTGATCGCAGCCACCGATGACATCAGATCCCTGCTCGACAACGGGGAAACAGCAGCCCTCATCCTCCTGGACCTCTCCGCAGCGTTCAACACTGTCTGCCACCGCACCCTAGTACAGCGCCTCAGCAACATCGGAATCCAAGGGAAAGCACTAGAGTGGATCATCTCGTTCCTCGCCGGAAGAATCCAGAGAGTCCACCTCCCCCCGTTCAGATCCGAGGCCACCGAAGTCATTTGCGGCGTACCACAAGGATCATCACTCAGCCCAACCCTCTTCAACGTCTACATGAGCCCCCTCGCAGCCATCGCACGCCAACACAACCTAAACATCATCTCCTACGCCGACGATACCCAGCTGATCCTCTCCCTCACCAACGACACCGCCACCCCCAGAACCAGCCTACACGAAGGGATGAAAGACTTCGCCGAGTGGATGAAGAACAGAAGCCTGAAACTGAACTCAGAAAAAACGGAAGTCCTCATCCTGGGATCATCGTCCTCCGCCTGGGACGACCCCTGGTGGCCCCCTGCCCTGGGCACCACTCACAAGCCAACGGACCACGCACGCAACCTGGGCTTCATCCTGGACTCCTCCCTCTCGATGACCAGACAAGTCAACGCCGTCTCCTCATCGTGCTTCAACACCCTGCGTATGCTCCATAAGATCTTCCATTGGATCCCCACCGAGACCAGGAAGACCGTCACCCAGGCACTCGTCACCAGCCGACTGGACTACGGGAACACCCTCTACGCCGGAACCACAGCCAAACTGCAGAAAAGACTCCAACGCATCCAGAACGCCTCCACAAGACTCATCCTGGACATCCCCCGACACAGCCACATCTCCGGCCACCTGAGAGACCTGCACTGGCTCCCCGTCAGCAAGAGGATCACGTTCAGGCCCCTCACCCATGCACACAAGGCTCTCCACGAACTTGGCCCCAAGTACCTCAAAGACCGCCTGACCTTCTACGCGCCCACCAGCCAGCTACGATCGACCAGCCTTGCCCTCGCCGCTGTACCACGCATCCACAGAGCCACCGCCGGAGGAATATTCTTCTCCTACCTGGCAGTCAAGACTTGGAACGCCCTCCCCATCCACCTTCGGATGACCCAGGACCATCTTTCCTTCAGGAAGAAACTCAAGACATGGCTGTTCGTGCAGTAACGTACCCCTCTCCCCCAGCGCCTTGAGACCCTTCCGGGTGAGTAGCGCACTATACAAATGTTATGATTGATTGATTGATTGTGTTTACAGAACACCTAAACAGGCAATGTCGGGGAGACAACCATGCACACTTACAAGTGCAATGCCATACTATCACTGTCTCCCACCTCAGGAACAGCCCAGTAGGTACATTTGTACAGGTACATACATATAATTTGAGTACAGACATACGCATACAATCTGAATACAGACATACATCTATTGATTCAAGTGTGCACAGGGATGTAATGTAAATGCGCATGTAGATTCAAGCGCATCCATACCTACACACATGCACACAAGCATAAACACATCTGTATCCATGTTTGTACGCAAACACTTTTACGTAACCATGGACTTCCGGAAGATGCAAAGGAACAATCAGACCAAGCACACAGGCTCCAGATACATATGCGCCTGCACGTTACTTTAAACACACATGTAAACCACCCCTTCCCTACACCAATTAATTGATTACACAGTCGAGTATGCAGGTACTCAGAAATAGACATGCACATAAAACACACCTGCAAACACAGACGCACGTAAAGACATGTAACCATTGTACATGTTGTAGAGAGCCACCCGGCCTCTCCAGTACAATGTATCTGTTGCACCCACGCATCCCCTCATCCCTCGGGGTGGGCTCGCCCCGAGGGCATAAATAAAGGGGCCGGAGACCGCTCGGGGTCTTCCGGCCATCAGAACAGTACTGGTTGTGTCTAATTCTAACGCGGCGGTGGCCTATATAGTCTTATGCCCCGCCTCGCCACACTGGTGACAAGGCCGGTAGCACCCCACACGTGCCTACTTACCTCGCGTGGTGCTCCTGCTGCGTTTGTCTTGAATCGCCCTAATCAGCCTGGTCCACCCTCTGCACGGCGTGCTCAAAGGAGATCGCATCGTGGAGCCCACCCGTGTCGGTCTACACCTGCCGATGTTGCTGCCGCCTGCGCTGCCCAGCTTGAGTCTGCCCACGTGCCTCCCTTGCCTTTGGGAGCATGTTTGGCTGGCGGTATCGCTGGGGCAGCGCCTGAAGGAGGGTGAGTGAGAAGACAGGCCCACCTGCACTGTGCAGTCCTGTGCGTCTGCTGCCCTGCCGTGTCCTGCAGCTCTAAATTCCCGGCTGAGGGAAGAGGCCCCCAGAGGCAAGACTGCCCCCTCCAGTGCCTGCGTGCCCGGCGACTTCCTCAAGAGATACCTATTCACGTCCTCAAGCAGGAGCCCGCTCCCACCGCAGTGCCGGTGTGCACGCCACGTGACCCACCATCATCAAGCATTGGCAAGACCAATTCTTGAATGGCTGATTGGGGAGACAGTAGGGACAATCTTCGGGGGCAAGAAACTTATTAAATGAAAGAAAAAGAGACAGGGAGACCTGGAGCAAGAGCGCTGTCAGCTGTGGCAGGGGCTACATAGCCAGAGGGACACTGTTGGGGAAGCGCTGCAGGTTGAAGGGGAGAACAGAAGAGCGCACATCGTGCGTGAGGCCGGCAGTGACTGAGCTAGGCCAACTCAGTCTTCATCTCCCCCCCCACATGCACACCTGCAGGACTGGGTCAAGAAGGGCAACTACGCCCTTCTGCTGATGCAGGCAAGGAACGCAACATAGAGCCACATGCTGAAACGTCCGCCCCAGTGCAGAACATCTACACGAAGACCACACCCTCGCGTCTGCACACCGCCACAGCCAAACCAGGAAGTCTGATCCAGCGGCAGGCACCGCAGCTCAGCAAGATGGCGGACAGAAACCCAGTGGTCACTCTAATCCTCCACCCCGGTGTACACCCATACCACTGTCGCACCACTACCACCTTTCAGCGAAGCTTCGGACCCCGCGACAGCTGCACCCCGATGGAAGGTCTGGGTCGGACGGCTCAACCACTACTTTAAGGGGACAAGGGAGACGGATGGCACCAAGAAGCAGTCACTCCTCATCTATTATGGCGGAGCAGAGATATATGACCTCTTCGAGACACTCCCCAGCACAGGGAGGGAAGACAACTACGAGGCGGAGGTTGCCGCTCTCAATAGACACTTCGACCTGCAACTCAATCACGATTTTGAGAAATGCATGTTCAGGAGGGCGTGGTAGACCGAGACTGAATCTGCTGACATATTCTACACGCGGCTACGCCGTCTGGTTAGCACATGCCCCTTCGTAGACCAGCAGGAAGAGATTCGTGATCAGATCACCCTTGGCTGTCGCTCGAAGCTTCGGCGGAAACTGATCCTCCGGCAACCTGGCATCTCGCTGGACCAGATCTTGGTTCTCGCTCGCTCCCACGAACTGTCTGATGCTGGGGCGGAGGAAATGGAGGCCGCCCTAGAGACGCCGGTTGTCACTTCACAGGCACCCAAGATCTCGACAATCAAGGAGGAGAGAGTAGAAGCCATCCAGAGACGCCCCACGATGCCTCGCCCAGTGAGAAACCAACCACAAGTGGACTCTGTGGATATTGCTGTGAAGATCATCCTGCAACGGCCGTCTGCGGGGCAAAGGGGAAGACATGCTCGCGGTGCGGAAGACAAAATCATTATGCCCGAGTGTGCCGCGGTGGGCGGTTTCGACCGACAATATCAAGACCGTGGAACATGTCTGAGAGGGTCCGACAAATATCCCTGGTGGACCTGTCACCAGTGCCAGATGACCAACCGCAGGGACGACGTCCCATATACGAAGGTGAAGACGACGAAGAGGTATTCCTGGTGTCGTATGTCAGCCGGATAGGAACTCGTCGGCGGCCACCTCCCATGTGCTCTGTGTCCAGCGACGGCACGGATGTGCGAGCTCTCATAGACACTGGAGGCTCGGTCAACGTGATGGACTCCGATCAGTATGACCGCCTATCATCGCGACCTCCTCTAACACCGTCTACTGCCCGCATCTACACCTATGGAGGAACGGACCCGCTTCCTCTATGCAGCATCATCCAGGCCACGGATGCCAGCGGCAGCTACACCACGGAGGTGAGGTTCCACGTCACCGTAAGACAAGAAAGGGACTTTGCTGAGTTGCCACACAGCGGAAGACCTGGGGCTCGTTTTCTTTGCTGATCAGATCCACGAATCACATGCCGAAGCAATGCTTGAGGAATTCCCGGAGCGCTTTAAGGGACTGGGGAAGCTGAAAGGCAAAAGGTTCAAGCTGCACATTGATCCATCAGTACGGCCGGTGGCCCTCAGGCACCGACGTGTGCCTTTCAACCTACGCACGCAAGTGAAGGAGGAGCTGTGTTGATATGATACTGACTAATACCGCAGTGAAGAGGGAGAAACACATCACCCCCACGATGGACAACATTGTGGCCGACCTGAAGGGACCGAAGTAGTTTTCGAAACTAGACCTGAACGCTGGATACCACCAGCTGGGGCTGGAACCAGACAGTCGGTATATAACCACTTTTTCAACACACGTAGGGTATTAGAGACTTAGCTTCAGGGTGTAGTAGGCTACTGAGGTCTTTCAGAACGCGATTCGGGAGACACTGCTCGGGCTGCAAGGCGTGCTCAATCTCAGCGACGACATCTTGGTATATTCCCACATGCTTGAGGAACACCATGTCCATCTCCGGGCCACTCTGAGAAGACTGGTGGATTGTGGCCTAACTCTACACAAAGCCAAGTGTTCCTTTTATCAAGAGAGCGTAGACTTCTTTGGGTACACTTTCACCCGGGAAGGACCCTGGATTGATCAGAAAAGGCTGAAGCTATTCGGACAGCCAGCACGCCACAAAACCCTACAGAGGTGAGGAGCTTCCTCGGTATGACCACGTATTGGGGACGCTTCATCTCCCATCTGGCCGCCATATCCGAGCCACTGTGTGCCCTCATGAGGCACGATCGTAAATGGGAATGGACGCCTGCGGCCAACAAAGCGTTCCAAGACGTCAAGGTGGGCCTGCTGGACAAAACCATGATGGCGTACTTCCACCCATGACGCCGAACAGAGTTGATCGTTGACGCCAGCCCGGTGGGCCTCGGGGCAGTCCTTCTGCAGGAAGACAACCCAAATGTATGGAAGCCAGTGGCATACACCAGCAAAGCCCTCACCGACACCGAGACCAGATACGCCCAGATCGAAAGGGAGGCGTTGGCGATCAAATGGGTGTGCCAGCACTTCCATCTTTATCTGTCCGGCCAAGAGTTCAGCGTTGTGACTGACCACAACCCCTTGCTCCCGCTGTTTGCGGGCTCCTCTTGGCTCATCCCTCCGAGGATTGAACAATGGGCCGTGCAGCTGCAAGGGTACAACTTCAAGATGGTCTTCCACCCTGGGGCGCACAACCCATCTGATTACCTGTCCCGTCACCCAGAATCCTCGACATCACCCAAGTCATATGTGGATGACTGCAGCACAGAAGAGTTTGTATACTTGGTGTAGCAAGGAGCATGCCCCAAAGCAATGACACTTGAAGAGGTTAGCCAAGCCACTTGAGATGACCCCACTCTCGCCTGAGTGCGAGAAGCCCTGGAGAACAATGGCTGGGCTTACTTCATGAACGGGGCTAATGCACCTCGGCCGAAGGTCAGCCATGCACGTCAACAGCTATGGCAAGTGAGAAGTGAGTTGAGCGTAGGAGCTGAAGGAGTGATTCTAAGAGGACATCTCATCGTCATACCCGCGAAGCTCCAGAAGAGGATCCTCATGTTGGCTCACATTGGCCACCAGGGAATGGCCAAGACCAAGGCCAGGCTATGGGACAAGGTGTGGTTTCCGGCGATGGACTCTCTGGTGGAGGAGATGGTGAGGCAGCGCCATGCCTGCACGATCACAGGAGGAGTCCCTGCCCCGGCACCCATGCTCACAGAAGAGCCGAGCGATGCCCCATGGACACACCTCAGCGTGGACTTCGGTTGTTTTCCCAACCGACGACACATGCTGGTCATTGTCGATTCCTACTCAAAGTCTCCGATTGTTGAGGTGGTGGCCTCCACCGCGTTTCCCCACGTGAAGAAGGTATTGGACAGGGTTTTCGAGATGATGGGGCTGCCAGAAGAGATTAAGTCCGACAATCGACCCCCTTTCCAGGGGAGGGAGTTTCAGGAATACCTTGAGAACCGAGCGGTGCGGCACAGGAAGATCACCCCACTCTGGCCACAGGCAAACGGAGAAGTAGAAGGGCTGATGCGAACCATCAACATGGCATTATGCATCGCTGTGGACCACAGAGAAGATCCTGAAGCGGCTTTAGAACAATTTCTGGGAGCGTACCGTCGGACTCCTCATAGCACCACTAAATGTGCTCCGGCTCATCTCCTGTTCAAGCGTGCCACAAGAGACAGCATCCCGGCTGACCCGACTTGGGTGTCCATGGAGTGGGATGATATTGCCGTCCAGGCGAGGAAGGAGAGGATGATCCGGAAGGCGAGTGAGGCACAAAGGGCTCAGGAACACCAGCTAAGAGTGGGAGACCGGGTAGTGATCAAAGGCCGTCACCCCGGGTCGAAGTTCCGGACGCCCTATGAGCCTGAAGCATGGGAAGTTGTGAATGTCCAAGGCACTATGGTGACCGTCCGAAGAGGACAACAGTCTGTCACGAGGAACGTATCAAGCTTCAAGAAGGCAGTGGAGGCAGATGTAGATCCTGACACATCGGTGTGTCAAGGCTCCCCGCTGATCTTCTCTCCCCCTGGTTTCCCCGATGCAAGGAGCTCTGTGCCGGAGTCACCAAGGACCGCAAATCCAGGGAGTCCTGGAAATGCAAGGCCAACGATCCAAAGCACTGGCACAGAATCGGTGGAGGGCACCCGGGCTGGGATGATGACATCTTTTTCTTCCCGAGCCAGAGGTATGGTCTCCGGCTGAATCCGGTGCCCAGTCAGCGGTTGAAGGACTTTGTGTTCACCTCTCCATGAGCTGAGCGGTTTTGATGGACTAAAAGAAGGAAGGTAAGTAGAGAGCCACCTGGCCTCACTAGTACAATGTATCTGTTGCACCAACGCATCCCCTCATCCCTCGGGGCGGGCTCGCCCGAGGGCATAAATAAAGTGGCCGGAGACCGCTCAGGGTCTTCTGGCCAGCAGAACAGTACTGGTTGTGTCTAATTCTAATGCCGCCGCGGCACATATAGACCTAGGGCCCGCCGTGCTACACCTGTAAAGATCTAAATCTATAAACATGCATGTACGCACCCCTGCTTCAGACATAAGCATACATACCTGCACATGCACACGTGCAATGCACCCATGAACAGCCGGTGATTCTGCACAGGAGAGACGCCCCCAGACGGAGACATGCAGAGAATAATTCAGCTGAAATCACTTCTCTGCTCTCTCCTGAATCGTACCCCCAGGTAAGAAGAGAGGTGAGGGGCTGCCAGCAGCTGAAGAGAGGCACACTTGGAAGAGACTCGCGCTATGGACAGACCGCTCACTATGAAAAGATTGTGCAGATAGCAGAGTCTGGAGAGACCGCACGCACCTATGAAACACAACAAACACGCGCACACACATACGCACACCACACATGCATGCACACAACACACACACATAACTTTAAACAAAGCAAATTGCTCAGTCTGCATATCAGTAACAATTGAATGATGACACAAGTTTATATCACTTATTATTAAGAAGCCGACCCGTGTGTCTGGTACAGCCTGCTTGCGCCCCAGGGTCCTGTGTTTTGAGTGAAGTATGAGTCTTTCCTGGATTCTATGCCGCTCGCCGAGGCAGTGTGTACGTATCTGCTCTGAGTATTTTCTTTCACGACAATATCTGAGGATGGCACCGCCGAGAGCAGCGCAGCAGTATAAACTGCCAAATCAAGGGTAGTTACGAAGCGGCAGGAGAGTTGTCCTGTTGAGAAAAAACAGAATCAAGGCAGGCACAAAGGTTGTTAAAGAAAACATGCTGCACTCCTCCTGCATAGGGATGGGAGATGAGATGGGAGGCCCGGCAGCAGAGTTGTTAAGAGCTGTGGTTTTTTTTCAAAGCGATGCGCACAGGGGCGGATTGGCACTGCGGGCACTTGGGCATTGGCCGAAGGGCCGGTGTCTCAGTGCCCTCTGTGGGCCGTTTTTTTTTCTCCCCTTTCCCAGTCCACAGAGAGCTGGGAAAGAGGAGAAAAAAAACGGCCCACAGAGGGCACTGAGACAGAGAAAGGAAAGCAGCTTTGCTGGGCGGCTGTACAGCGTTTATCAGCTGTGGCCTCTCCTTCACCCCCTGCCCTGCAAAGCAATCACGCTGAGGGTGGGCTGGGATGGGGTGATTGTGCTAAACAACACTCAAAGCCTGGGGGTCTAATAAGAGAGTCAAACAAATACTCTCAACTACTTGCAGGTGCTCATTAAGAGACATACAGGATCCTATATCGAAAATACTACCCAACGCATTTTCTTCCCAGCAAAGGTAGGTAAGACCCAAAGACCAGAGATGGATTCCCATCAATGTCTTGTGAGTGATCTCATAATTTTATCATTTGGTCATCCAAAAGGTTGGGATGGGGTACCTCTAGATCATTGAGATACCTTACAATCCACCTTATAGGCCAGGGAACAAAGCCCACAGTCGCTCGATAGACCATGCGTGGGATCCCTCAATGGGATTCAATGCAGTGAAACAAAAAGTGAACAGGTGTGGAATTAAAATTAGAATAGTAAGCATACAGTGAAAAACTTTAATAGCTGTATGTTTCTTTCTCATTAAAAACAGGAACAGTGCAAAAGATGCAGTTTAAACAAATAGCTGCATGTGAGCCGACATGTTTCTGCCAAAAAAGGGGGAAAAAACCTTCTACGGCTTCATCAGGGCCTCTGTTCTAGAGAAATTATTGTCACTGCTGGTGCGTGCTACCAAGTGAAACAGCCATCCATAAATTGATTAACTAAAACCATAAAGGATATAACTTTTTCTATTCCTCCGTGTCAAATGGTGTTGTTCTCACCCTTCATGACAGGGGATAACGCCTCACCTCACCTGGACCAAGCTCAGAATAAGGGAGGCCACGCTCTCTCCGTCGTTGCCTCAGACTATGGCTGAGATTAGGGGAGGCATCTCTTCAATGACTTGGTCATTCACTGCATTGAATCCCATTGAGGGATCCCACGCATGGTCTATCGAGCGACTGTGGGCTTTGTTCCCTGGCCTATAAGGTGGGTTGTAAGGTATCTCAATGATCTAGAGGTACCCCATCCCAACCTTTTGGATGACCAAATGATAAAATTATGAGATCACTCACAAGACATTGATGGGAATCCATCTCTGGTCCTTGGGTCTTACCTACCTTTGCTGGGAAAAAAATGCGTTGGGTAGTATTTTCGACATAAGATCCTGTATGTCTCTTAATGAGCACCTGCAAGTAGTTGAGAGTATTTGTTTGACTCTCTTATTAGACCCTAGGCTTTGAGTGTTGTTTAGTATGTTTATTAGGGGATGTTAGCTTGGGCAGGTCTTAAAAATTCTCTTGGACCCTCCACTACCTGTTTTGTGATTATGGGGTGATTGTGTGCAAGAATCGGCCTCCTTGGGGGCAGGTGTTGCTTAGGCCTATGAGCCATTTTCACCTCGGCCCCCCTGAGGCCCACGCAGCCCAGAAACAGTATTTGTCTTTACACCTCGCCCACAGCCCTTCACATTGAAGGCATAGTGGGCGAGGAAGAATGGGTCTCACTCTTGATGTTTGGAACTGGCACCATCTTCACCTCAGCCTTCCCCTGGCTACCATGGATGACCAAGCAGCTGTGTTTTGTTCTCCTCTGCCAGGACTTTGCCCTAAGGCCATGGAGGGCTGATTAATTTACTAATAGCAGGGGCCTCGCTGCTTTTCAGGTGCTCCTGTGCTGGAGGGCTCGAATATTTTTGTAACAGAAAGGGCGTTTGCTGTTTTTTTTGTTACTCAGCTTGTAGGCCATTGTCACCTTGGTCCTGTGTCCTTCCCAAGAACACTTTCCTCCCATTTTCACTCCTTGTGTGTGCATAGGCCTATGTGGCCTGACGCCAGAGTTGCAGAGATGGGGAATCAGGTTTTAGTCCCAGCGTCTGCTCAACACCCTGTGATTCTGGGCAGATCACTTCATCGCCCAGGCCCTTATATATAAAATCAGAACTTGTGTACTGTGATTGGTTCTCATGAATAGAACTCAAATAGCCTTTGTCTTGGGCTGAATTCACACTATATAAAACAGTCAAATGGAAAAACAACTATAAAAAATAACCATTTGTCCATGCTTTCTGATTCTGCAAAGGGAACATGATAATTAAAGATGACACTTTATAAAAACACATCCGTATTTTTTACCACAGCTTTTCTAATGCAAAATTTTAATTTAGTTCCCCTTATTGCCTCTCTGTCTGGTTTTCTTATGTTGTGGATTTCTGATTTATGTGATGATTAAAGTCTAGGACATAGCTGGTTGGGAAAGAGTTTCAACGACATTGTGCAGGGTGTTAAGACTGCAAGTAAGTATTCGGTTTTCAGAACTGCAGTGCTCCTAGTCTTTACCAATGTTACTGGCTCAGTAAGCTTTAAGAGGCCTAATTTACTAAATGTTTCTCTAAAAATTAGACCTCAAAGAGTAACCAAATGGTGTTTCATGAAAGAGCACATCCTTTGAATGTGGGCCACACCCTTTTGAACGTGGGCCACGCCCCACAAAAGTGGGCCACTTTTTTCGTCAGTGCCCGGGCCAAATTGCATGCTGTGTTCATTAAAGAAAAGACGCTGCGCACCTCATTAAGCGGCATGCATATTACAGAAAACAAGCAATTGCAGCAAGAAGGTGAAATAATCTCTTCGCAGGCATTGCAAGAGCGACTCCGGGGGCGGGCGCATGTCACAATGTGTGGGAACCAGGGGGGCGGCGAGCGGAAAAGGAGGCTTGGTTAGCTGAGTAATGAAGGTGGAAGGCCAGAACCCATGACCTAAACCACGAAGTTCCAATGAAAATAGAAACTTCCAAAGCCTACTAACAACACCTCCGCTCTCCGAACCTTCTAAGCTTTTCCTGCGGCCCGTTCCGACGCTGAGTGCACCACTCCAAGGTGTTTCAGTGGCGCGCACAGCCGGAAGTCCATGTATGGCGCTTTTACCTCGCAGGAGCCAGCGCGATAATTACTAACAGAAGGCGCTGCTGCTGGCTCCGGCGAGGTAAACGCCATACATGCACGAGTACTGATAGGAAACAGTGCAAAACATGCACAAGTTTCAACTGAAGCCTGGAGCGATTGCAAGAGGTCCTTCACAGCAGTAGGCGAGACCTAAAAATCCACTTACCAATGAAAGGGCGCGGTATCACAGTCTGTTACTAGTTTAACCGGTCAGTGTTTCATTGTGAATGTGCCGAGAGATATTCCTACCGTGCCCATTTGTGTTTGTGTTTACCTAACAGTGTTGCGAGGCCTTGAGTACAGGATTTTAAAAAAACAGGGTAAATGAGCCATAAGGATGGCTACCAACTTCCAAACATCCCTGTAATTCCACAGCTCTGAAGAATTCAAAGAGGCACTGAAAAGCCCTATAAATGACTGCGTTTATATGTTACCTCAGCCTTCCTTAACTTGCCTCAATGCAAGTAGCTGATGTGTAGCTGTTTCTCACACACTTGTATTGTTTGAATGAGTAAGAGTTTCCATTTTTATTTCTTCACAGTGCCCACTTACAGATTATGAGCATACAATGCCTGGAAGCCAGTTCAGCCATTTCGGCCTATGTGTTCAGTGCTGTATTTGGGTCATAGTAATGTGTCTCTAATGCTCCACCCATTCTTGCACTCCTTGGCCTGTACTTGTTCTAATTATTTGTAAGATTATTTGCAGATGCTGAAGGATTAATTCTCGAATAAGTGAATATTAACACACACTATGTTTGTGTAAATAATCAAGGACTTTGCAATAGAGCTGGTATTTTTTGTATTCGAGGAAGCAGGCACTGATTGCTTATGTTTGCATTGTGAGTAAGCAGCTGCCTTTCATCGAAGGATGTGACCTGTTTATCTGTGTTTGCTAAAGGTGAAGGAATGGCTGAGTCACCGCCTCTTGGTTGAAAGTTGACACTTGCACAGGATTGTCTCAAGTGGATTGGAAATCACACAGTGACGTTTCCAAACAAAGTGCAAGGTTTCTATTCCTGGGAAACCGAAAGTTAGCACAAGGTTTCAATTCCATGGGGAACCGAAAGTTAGCACAAGGTTTCTGTACTTGGGAAACTGAAAGTAACACAAGGTTTCTGTTCTTGGGAAACTGGAAGTTAGCACAAGGTTTCTATTCCTGGGAAACTGAAAGCTAGCAAAAGGTTTCTAGTCCTGGGAAACTGAAAGTTAGCACCACATGAAACCGAGGGCCCTTGTCTGCCACAGGGCAGAGTGGGGCGTTTATTTTTATCTGCCTGCAATCTTAAAGTGAATTCATTCCTGATCTGTCCTGGCTGCAAATAAAGCAATAAGTCAAAGAAATATCTGACTATATAAATTCACTTTAAACACTGTGTGGGATTTGCAGTGGTGGCTGGTATGTACCGAGGGTGGTGAGGGGATGGCACAGAAAAAAAAGTAACAAATAAAATAAAATACACTTACTTTCCTGCGTGAGCTGGACATCCTCCCCTATCGGTATTCTCTCCTCAAGACAGGCTACCAACTCCCAAGCCAATCCTGGCGCTGCTCTCATGCAGTTAACCAGCATAAGAGAAGCACCAGGATTGGAGGGAGCAGCCTCTCTCAGCGCTCTTAAGAGCATTGGAGGCTTATGCTTTTTCTAACCCAGCTGTTTTAGACAGCTGGGTTAGAGAGGTCTAAAATGGTCATGTCTGGCTGGGCGTCGCAAGAAGGCCAGCCAAAGAGACATGCACATATTAAACTTAAGTACACAGCTCACTTCTGCCACTCAGCAGTAATAGCCCTGCCCTGTCCTGTTGCTCAGTTCGGGATGGATTGATTGCTGAAAAATAAAATGGTAATAAATAAACTTTATTACCATTTTATTTTGCAGCTCTGACCTGGACTTTTCTTTGTGGGGTGACGATCCTCCTCTCGAATGGATTTGTTTTTATTAATGTGGAATGTTTAACATACGAGAAATCAAGCTTATGCTAAGTTATGACAATTGTGTGCATCACTTCCATCTTGGATGTGAGATTACAGCATATCAGATGAACACTGTTGCTGTTCTTATTGTTTTCACTGTAATAAAGAATTGTATGCTTTGCAACGAAGAGACTAAACTTTCCCAGACCCATGGAGCAAGATGTACCTGTTCAAGGCCACTTAACTGTTTCACACAAAGTAACATAATATGTAACAAATCATCAGTGGCCTAACGATAGCCCCACAAACTCCGTAGTGTGGGGGCCCGAGCTCCAGGTGGCCGAGTGGTGGGCTTGAATGCGTCTGGAGCGTGGGGGGGTGTAACTTGCAGGGGGGGCTCCTCAAGTTCAGTTACGCCACTGCTAATCATGTCACAGGAATAGAACACTGGTAATGACTAAATCCAATGTAATAGAATAGTGAGAAAATCCTTGAAGGTGTTCTGTAGCAAAACATGTCTTCTTGCTTTTTCTCATTTGATGCATACCCTGTGAACCATGTATTTGTGTAGTAGATATATGAAATGCTTTGTGTAAAGTCCTATAAAGGGGCATGCTTTTCCTCTGTTTGGGGTTCACCTTTTCCATTTCTTAGAAGGTAAATCTATTCTGGATTTCCGGTACAACTTTACTGAGTTCTTACTGTAGCGTATGATATTTGCTTTGTTAGGTTTGAAAATCCAATCCCTGCAAAACACTCGTTTCATGCTATATTAGGTTAGCAGTGTGTGGCTAAATAAATGCCATTTGTATCCACGTTATGCAACCCACTGAGTTGTCCCCATAAAGTGCAAAGCTTCAGTTAGCAAGAGTGACTCCATCTTGCATTTCGTAATCCCTATAAGACTACTTTGGCTGCGCTCAAACTAGGCCTCATTATTCAGTATTGCTTGTCTCAGCAGAACACTGTACTTTGATAATATGTTCTCTCTTGTTCAAGGTTGCTTCCTGGCTCACTAATGAATAGGCCGTTCTGCCCTAGCATACATATCCAAGTGCGTAGTTTCTGTTCCCACGTTAGGAGATGCTGAGACCCAGCGGCGTAGCATTGAGTCGTGGATAACATGTACCCATCAGTCAGGTGGTAGCTCATCACTCTGTGCCTCCTTTGTTCATTTTCGGCCAAGGCCGGTAGTTTTCCATTGTGGGCATGGTTGTAGGCTTCTCGGAAGGAATGATTACTCACTGTAGACTGTTGGGGGGTCAGTCCCTCTGCCGACATCTCAGTGTGCAGGTCAGATTGGACTCCTTTGCAAAGTATTGGTAATAAATGCACGTTTGTATTCTCTACTGTCTAACCGACTCTTCATTCTTGGGCAGGCATAGCAGGTGGTTGTAAGTAACCCGGGTGGCCCTTCAGGGCCGCTACCTTCCGCTATTATACTAATTAATATATAGTACAGCTTATATATTTCCGTATTAATATTCTTGAAGTAAAACTTTAAACTTTAATCCTGGACTGTCATTCTTATTGAGAATGTTTGCAGCTAATCTAAATGCATACATTTTACCAAGAAGAGACGATCCAATGGGGATAACCTAAGTCTGTAAGGTACTACACTGCTCCTGGACCAAGCACTCAGTGCCCTTTGTAAGTAAATAAGAGGCAGGTTTGTGGACCGACAGATGTGATAGTGATATTGACAGGACCTAGTTGGACTAGGTAAATTGGATATAGAAGCAGCAGCAGGTATAAAGAAATCTGTACTACTTACTTCGTCACTTGCAGTATATTGTTTCTTTTTTTATTTAAAAAGATAACAAAAAATCTGCATATTAGTACAATTTCTGGTCATTTTCCTCATATTTCTGAAGCCCTTTTGCCAAATGTAGCCACAAGATGTGAGTCGTTGGTGCCGGAATGGACCTCCAAATGTTTCCTTTGGGGCTTCTTGTTGTCTGGGTCTACCTATGTGTCCCCAATAACCTCTTCCATTTAATCAGCACCTTCCTGCAGCTGTATTGCAAACATCAAGAAGTATTGTACGTTTAAGACCTTCTCCCATAACCCTTTACATTCATGTGCTGCCATAGCCAGACACACTCCTCTTTGTTATGTTATGTTATGTTATGTTATGTTATGTTATGTTATGTTATGTTATGTTATGTTAAGAGATTTGTAAAGTGTATGGCTGTCCTGGCAAAGGGACGTCCCAGCGCTAGCAGACTTGAGAGGGGGAACAGAGAGGAAACGAGGTCAATGAAAGAGCCAGGGCTTAGCCGCCCTCTGAAGGTCAGATAGTTGGGGATGCTTCTGATGGACAGCGGCAGTGAGTTCCAAAGGGCCAGAGCTAACACCTTGAAAGAACGCTCTCGGGCTCTGGTTCTGAGAAAACGGGGAGACTGGCCGATTGTAAATCACGTGTCGGGTTGCAAAGATTGCCATAGCCTGCTCAAAATCTCAGGACCCGATCCCGTAAGAATCGTATGAGTAAAACAGCACACTTTAAATTTAATTCTTTGTTCTATGGGAAGCCAGTGAAGATAGCGCCAAAGGCTGAAGATGGAACAACGCCTAGGAAGGGCAAATAGCTCTCGAGCTGCTGCGTTTTGAGTGCGCTTCAGCCTTTTCAACACTGACTTGTTGGATCCAAGGAGCAGAACATTGCAGTACTCCAGCTTGGCTAGGACAGTGGCTTGAAAAATCAGTTGGCGAGTGTAGAGGTCGAGCAGACCCAAGATGGGTTTTAGGCCGTGCAACAGGCGGAAGCATATTCCTGAAACAGATTTGGCATGCTCTCCATAAGTGAGAGCATTATCGAGCCAATGCCTAGGTTTTTTCCACAGTTTTCGGCTGGGGGAGTGAGCCGAGCTTTCGAGGCCACCAAGTGCTGCCCCATAGGTGGGAGTCTCTGCCTAATACAAGGATTTCGCCGAGTTCAATTGGAGACAATTGTCTCCAACCAGATAGAGTTAGCAGTCAGGTCCTCCTGGAACTTGGTGGCATCTTGATTGGAGTTATTCATAAAGGAAAGCACCAGCTGTGTGTCATCAGCGTATGACACCAAAGAGATGTTACGGGCCCTAGCCAGCAGGGCCAGCGGCCGGATGTAAACATTAAACAAGGAAGGACTCAATGCTGAACCCTGGGGGACACGACAGCGCAAAGAATGAGTATGGGAGTGAAAAGGGGGTGCAATAACTTGGAAGGTCCTGTTATCTAGAAAAGAAGAGAGCCAGATGAGGGCTTTATCCGTGATACCGATCTTCCGCAGCAGAAAAAGCAAGATGTTGTGGGAGACTGTATCGAAAGCAGCACTGAGATCCAGTAGGATCGATGCCGAAGTTCAGCCCTCATCGAAGGCGCCTCTAAGTTGCTCAGTGACCTCCAGTAGAACATACTGTGTCGAAGTCTGAAGACATTTTGACAGGGGTCTAAAATGGAATTGGATTCCAAGTACTGGGTCAGAATGGTGTTGACATGGGATTCTTTGATTTTAGCTCAAAGAGGAAGCCAAAAGATCGGGCCTCTGGTCTAGAGGCATCTAAGGCTGTTTTTTCTTTTATAAAGGGATGACTTTCACATGTTTTCAGTATTGCGGAATACCAGCCGAGGATAGAGAGAGATTAATACTTTATCGGCAGCTGGGTAGGAGGAAATCCTGGAGCTTAATAAAAATATCGGGTTTAAGAGGGTCATCTGGGAATCCAGATTAGTGAGCACGGCCTAAAGGCCATGCATGGTCATCATAGGAAAGGTAGAAAGGGAACCATTTGGGGGAGCTTTCTAGGGTGTCCCAGACTGTCATTTTAAGGGAGAAGCTATCATAGGTTCCCGGGACCTTATTAATGAAATGGGTGGCCAGCGCCTCACACTGAGCATTAGACATTATTGTATTTTCTGTGGGCAGAGGGGATTTCACAATGTCCTTTAAAAGGGAAAACATCGTTTTAGAGGGGTTATTGCTAGTATTAATTTTGATGGAAAAATACCCTGCACATGCGTTCAAGACCATTTTGTGGTATAATTTAATGGTCATCCTATATTATAGTCTAGGGTCGGAATCATATGAGCATCTCCAAGCCCTTTCCAGATTCTTACAGTTCTTCTTAGCTGCCGTAAGTGACTCATCAAACCAGACGTTAGCCTGAACTTTCTTGGGATATGCCAGTTTGGCTTGGATACATATGTCTAATGCCTGGTTGACCCACCTCCCGAAACAGTCATTGGCCAACTCGATATTGGCGGGCAATGCTGGTTTTAACGTGCTGAGAGTGTCTCAGAAGTTGGTGTGCACTAGTTTATGCCATGGGCATTTGATGAGACGGTTCCCATAAGGGTGAGATTTAGGACCTGCTAGGTTTACAGAGAACTGGATAAGCAAGTGGTCAGTCCATGCCATGAGTAGTGGGGTCGAAATCTCGGAGAGTGGGATGTTGGAAAAAACGGGGCAAAGGAGATGCCCCGCCTCATTTGTGGGCCCTGAAACCCACTGTAGTAGTTGACCCACTGCCATATCCCCTAAGAAATTGTGGATATCATGATCATTTTGGTATTCCAAATGGAGATTCAAGTCTCCAGTAACAGTAAAGTTGGCCGTTCTAAGCGCTAGTGTAGTAACAGCGTTACTACTGCATAGCCCTACAACTACACTGGCTACATTGAAAAAGGAAGGATAGGGAGAGCAACTATGGTTACCACATAGGAGTCTCATGCGGGTACACTAACTTGTGTGCCGTCAAGCAATTTGTCATCGATTAATTAAAGGAGTCAAATTACAGTGCCACACTGCCAAATTTTCAGTTCACCTTCCTTAACCCTTCTTTTCTTGTGGCCACCCATTCTTATCTTTTTTTCCTTCCTTTGAGCTCTGGCCCCAGCTCCCACTTACCTTTGAAAGGTCCTCTGAACAGCCTAAGGACCTTTCATACCTGCTTGTCTGCCACAAAGCCCAGCCTAGCTGCTCTTCAACTCTTTCCTCTTTTTCTGCTTTCACTGTGCTCTCTGGTCTCACTCACACCTCTACCCTCTTGCTTCTTCACTCTGCATTCTGTGATCTTTTGTGCTTGGCGTCTGGACCAGTTTTGTCTTTTGTGCCCGTTTGCCTTCTCTGGATTTTGTGCTCTTTGTGTCCTTATGTTTAGTGCCATTTTGTGTTTGTGCTCACTTGTTTTCTGTGCCCGTTAGTTTGTCTTTTCGGCTCTTGTGCTCTTTTGTGCTTTTTTGCTTTAATGTCGTTTCTTGTACCTGTTTGTCTTTGTGCAATCCTGTCTTTTGTGGCTGCTTGTCACATCTGCCTGTTTCATTGCTCCGTATTCTGTGAGCATTTTTATGCTCTCTTCCAGTCGTTTGTGCTCATATTGGTGCCCGTTCTGTTGCCTTTCTGCTCCTTCTGATTTTGCTCCTCCTGTCACCCTCGCTTCTCCCCTTGATGAAGACCCCCCTCCTACCCACACTTTTACTGCCTCCCCATCCCTCTCTCCTTACCTGTTCTCCCATATGCCTTCTCCAGCTGTGGCTTCTCTCCCCTCTCTACCCCCTGTGCCTCTCCCTCACCTATGACCTACTTAGTTGCCACTTGACTGCTGGCGCACCAAAAGCAAGCCCATCTGCACCCCTCCATGACTTGACCGTGCCCAGTAGCACTGATACTGGTCCATTCAGCCACCACCCCTACACTTACAATGAGTTGTTAGCACTCAACACCAGGTGAAATTATGAAACATGGCTCAGCCTGTTGCCCACACCCTCCATCGCAATGGCCATGCCAGCTGGCAACAAGATTGTTCATCGCAACAGGCTCCGGAAACCTGGAAGAGACCTCACAATCATCCATAAAGACAACATCACCTTCACTACCTCAATGAAAGAGCCAACCACGCTCACAGGACACTTGCATGTCCAACTGAATCTCAACTCTTCATGACCATATCAGGCACCCTCACTTACTGACCACGAGGACCATGCACCATCTTCAGAAACCTCCTCACTCCCATCGCCATAAGACCTTTACTTCTCCTCAGCAACCTCAACATTCACCTCAATGACCCATCGGACTAGAGAGCCTTGACAACATCAGACTCACCCAGCCCTGACTCACATCACCAGACACACACTCAACTTAGTCTTCACAGCCGGCAACAAGATTACCTTTGGTCACCTCACCCCGCTCACATGGACAGACCACTCATTCATACACTTCAACATCCATACACCTCACCCAGCAAACCAGAGCCAACCATCAACTTTAGCCGCAACTGGAACCACATAACAGGAGCTGACTGGGCTCACACCCTCAGATCCATCCAGCCTACCCTAACAGGTGATCTACAGAATGACTTTTCCACCTTCAACAAATACATTTCAGACTTTGCCAAGACCCTGGCCTCATGAAGAAGATCAAAACGCAAGCTCCAGCATGCTATTGCATGGAAGACAAAATAAACTCCAAGCGCTATTGCAAATAACTGGAAAGAAGATGGAGAACCCGCCGAGACAACACCATCAGAGACACTACCAAATTCGCACTCAGAAGGAACCAAACACAGATCAAAGATGCCAGTAAAGCACCCGCCAGTAAAGAACACATAAACATCGTCAATGAATTCACCAACCCAGCAGTAGCCTCCAACACCAATACCCCTTCACAGATTTTCTGTAATGACCATTCTTACTTTTTTCCCAACTAAATACTCAAGACCTACACAAACTTTGCACCCCAACCCACTGTAGAGGACATCATCAAGCAACCCCGCCCACCACCAGCAGCACCCACTTCTTACAAATTGGAGCTGCTCTACTACAGACAACACCACCAGAATTATGCAGACCATTCACTCAGGGTGACACACAGACCTCTGGCCCACCACGTGTACAACCTGGGAAGCACATTGCTCAGTGGCAAGCTCATCTCCATCAGCAACTCCTCATCCTCAGCGAAACTTCCCTGACAGCTGGAAACATGAAGAGGTCAAAACCCTCCTGAAGAAACTCTTGGTCACCCTAAAAGACCTCAGTAACTAAAGGCCCATCTCACTGCGGCCCTTCCTGGCAAAACTCCTGGAGAAAAAGATTAATAAGCAGCTCTCTGAGCACTTGAACAGCACCACTTACAGCCAAGGTGCTACAGCAACCGCAGCATGGAAACCACACTCCTAGGAGCAACAGACAATAAACGGTCCATAATGGACCGAGGAGAAACTACTGATCTCATCCTGATCGACCTATCAGAAGCATTCATTGCCATTTCCCATGGCACCCTCACCGTCAGACTCCAGGGCTTAGGAATCCAAGGCCCACTCTGAGCTCAATCGCCTCCTTCCTCTCCAACAGGACACAATGAGTCAGACTCTCCACTTTCACCTCTGAATTCAAGAAACTTGTCTTCAGAGTCCTCCAGAGCTCCTCCCTTAGCCCAACCTTGTTCAAGGTGTAGATGGCACCTCATTCCTGCATCATTCCAACCTATGGCATTAACATTGCCTCCTACTCGAACAACACTCAGTTCATTCTCTCTCTCACCGACATGAAAACGCCACCAGGACCAACTTCACCACCTGCATGGCCAATGTGGCCAACTGGATGACAAAGAACTGCCTCAAACTGAATACAGAGATAACGGAGATCCTGATCTTCATAAGAGCTCCTCCTGACACTCCTCCTGATGGCCACCTGACCTGGGTCCCACGCCCACTCCCAGAGACCACACCAGAAACCTCAGCATCATCCTTTACAGCAAACTCACAATGAACAAACAGGTCAACACTGCCGTCGCATCCTGCTACCACATCCTCAGAATTCTTTGCAAGATTTTCAAATGGCTCCCTACGCACACAAGATGCATGGTCACCCAGACCTTCATCACCAGAAGACTATACTATGACACTCTATGTCGGCATCTCCAAGTAACTCATGCAAAATCTCTAGACCCATCCAAAACACTGCTGCCAATCTCATCCTAGTCATTCCCAGAAGCATCCACATCACTTACAACTTTGCCGTCCTAAAATGGCTACCCATTCAGAAATACTGCAAATTCAAGCTGCTCATCCACGCCTACAACGCCCCCCACAAACCAGGACAAGAGTACCTCGATGACCGATTCCAACTCCACCAAACCTTTAGACAATTACTCTCATCCGCTCTATCCTTCACACAAATCTCCCACATCTGCAGAAGCGTGAAAGGAGGGCACGCTTTGTCATTCATCGGCATCAACAACTGGAATGTACCTATTGAACACATCAGGACTGCCACTCCACTTCTCAACTTCCGCAAGAAGCTGAAGGCCTGGCTGTTCAACTAGGAGCACCACCAGGCCTTGCTCCTGCTCCAGCACCTGGATACGCTCATGGGTGAAAAGGTGTGCCATTCAATACTAAATTGCATAATATAACAACAAATGAAAGACTCAATATTCCTATCCAATTCACCTTTTGTTAGTCTGCCCCATGCTTATTGTTCATGCTACCTCTGCCCACTCTACCCACTTGAACTGCTCTTTATAACCCCCCCGCTCCATGACTTTTTCCTCCCCTGCGTTCTTCCCTTGCTGACCTGTACAGTTCCTCTTCCCTTCCAAAATACATCTTCTGTTGTCAATACCCCAAGTTTCAGCCATTTCCTTTCTCATAATCCTTCCTGCCGGCACCATAAACGTAATCCATGCGCTGAACATCTCTTCTTCTTCCTTTACTTCCACCTCTCATCTTCCCCACTGACTGCATTCCTACACCCCAGGCACACCTCATACTGATATAATTCTCTCTATTACAGAATCTCTTCTTTGGTTCTGCAACCTCACTGCACTGCTTGAACAGTCTCTAACCTGTGGCTTCTCCATTACTTTAGTGAGCTACTTCTTTTGCACCTAATTCCAATTTCCAAGCATCCTTCCCCGTTGTACCCAGAGACTGTTTGCGTATTGTGCTTTGTCTTAGTGCCCTCCCACTTCATTTGTGAGGTAGTACTAACAGAGTATCCGGCCGGCCGGCAGGATTACGAAGAAAAAAAAACTTGAGAAGCAGGGCTAGTTATCCAACCAGGGAGCTGTTTGTGAATCACAAAACAAATCTATGTGAAGAATTACTAAAAATAAAATGATTACTGACAAATATATATCTTTGCTTTCAGCCTTTCACTTATTTTATTTTTTGTTTGCCATATTTCTCTTTTCATAGTGCAATTACGGGTTATATATTGATGGACACAATTTTATAAAAATCACATAATCACATTTAGACCCCACAACACAAGACATTTATAATCACAAAACAAAGATAAGATATTATTAAGCTATCATGGCCACAATTTAGGACCAATGTATCAGTAGTGGTTATAACTATTCTTTCAAAGGTATATAATCCACATGCAAGATAGCCTAGAGAGAAGACACCTACTTTTTTTCTCAGCATAAACAATTATAAAAATTAATCCTAGGTTGGCTCCTTTAAATCAAAATAGAGTTGATGCGTTTCGGTCTGTATGATTTCAAAGGCCTCATCAGGACCAGCGGGTGATAGGAGACCGTAATTCTAAAAGCAAAAATATTGTGTGTGATCTTATATTTCAATTTTTCTTTTATGTATAACTACTTCAGGCTAGCCTAAGTAAGCCCATATTATCTTTAAAAACTAGGAAGAATTTGAGTGCTGGTATACGCGCACATTGCTAGATGCCTAAAACAAAAAGACTAAATGAAGTACCATGAGCTGCTCATCGTGAATAACTAGCCAACAAGATGAGCCATCTGGGAGACTGCATGCCCAAACCTAAGAAACAGGCTGGAGATTGCTTAGCAAATCTCAGGAGGTGTTTATATACAGTGTGCAGAGCAAATATGCAAGTGACACACGATGCATAAGAAAAAAGTGAGTTCCAAGCCCACTGTGCATCTACTTATGTGTGCTTGAACGTTAGCCCCTAGTGATTCATGCTAAGAATCCATTTTCAGTGTGCAGGCATTACCTCGATACGGCGCTTTGTTTAGCACCCACTGTGTATTTAAAGAGTATATGCGTACAGGGTGCTCAATAAAATGTATTTCTCCAAAATCCTGTTTGTATAGGAGCGGCTCCATCACCTGTAGCGAAAATGTTTTGTTGTATCAGTGGCAGCTGTGCATACAAATACGCCATGCCGCGGAAAGTAATAAGAAATATTTGCTGTTTTCACATGCTTTGAAGTGGACTGTAGTCGAGAAATTTCCTATTGTAGTTTATTGCTAAATCTGGAACTGTCAACATGTTTCTGTTTATTTTAAATCATTTTTCATAAGTAATTGTAATAATTAAGTAGTGTGCAATTTATTATTCTAACATGCTTAAGTCATGTATTAACCTTTACCTTTATGTTGTGTCAGTTTAATTGTATGCCTTAATACCAGATACATTAACTTAAACTTCTAGTATAATTCTGTTTATACTATTTTACATCCTTCATGCTAAACTTATCAGAGCACTGTAGTAAAACATTGTGTATACATAAAATTATAAATCACACCTTAGGAAAATACACAACATACAATACATCCTCCCATGACAGTAGAGTTTCAAAATTTACATTGGCTCACTACACATGTTTTCTCCTCAGATGTTCAGTGTGAATTAATCTAAGTTTCCACGGATGTAAATGTATTCAGTACATCTCCTTGTATAACAATATGATTCGTGGTGCAGAACTTTCAATGGCAAGTATTGTCATCGTCCTCTTACAACCCAATAATATTTTAATATGATATAATTTGTGTATGTTTTATATGGTATCTGTGGGTCTCATTCATAAATTAAACTGGAAATGTAGTTCCATTGGATTAAGCTAATGTAGTGATTGCATTTTTGACTTTTTTGTAACATTCAAAGAATTCCAAGAGTAATCTGTGACTGTGGCCGATTCACACAAGTTTTTACATGGGTAAACATTTTCAAATATATAGACATGTCATAGTGAAAAAATACATTTTTACTAATGTATTTATGTTTTTCTACAGGAAAAGTCATTTTCCAGTGGAGATGAGATATGATTCCTTGTACTCCACCACCAATTTTGGGATGTTACTCCCTTTCCAACCAGAAAACCTATTCACTCCTGTCCTCCAGGTTCAGGGGGGGAAGCAATCAGTCTAGCACCTATAAAGAGTTGTGAATAGCAGAAGCCCATACATTTGTGGAGGTTCGCTATCTTATGCGCGTTAGTCCTCACAGAGTAGCCCACATACGGGCCCCTCTAAGCGGATTTGCTCACACCGAGATTTCAGTGCACTGGCTTGCTGGTAGAGATTTCCGTATTAGCACATGTATTTATTAGTGTGAACTCATATACTGTGAATCTGTAATGAGAACTTACAGCCATAAATTCACCTGTTAGCGCACCAAAGTACAATTTAGGTGCACACATATATCGTGCATTGGGTCCTGTGTTATTAGCTCACACTAGATCACCTTCTCAGTTAAGCCTATTCTCATTGGTCTAGTATTTCAGAAAAAAAATGTTCTGCTCTATGTATCCAAGGTTTTGTTTTTCTTTTCCAATGAAAGTTCCATTTAGAATTCGATCCCATGCACTCTGATCTGCTGCGGCCATAACTACCTCTAATGGTCGCATCTTCTCTACTTTGTTGTTTCCAGAAAATATCTCTTCCCTTCTAGATCCCCTGGAGAAGTTGTGAGAGATCCTTGGCCTCTTCTATTTTGCCATCTCGCTCAAACCAACCGGCTATCTTTGACAACTCATATTTACAGTGAATTTTGCTCTTTGTTTCACAAGACATTTTGAAACCTTTTACAAATACGTTGGCTGCATCCTTTAGCAAATGTTTCTTGTAGAGTAGAAATCTCCCGACGCTGACATAAAAAGCTTGTTGACATTTCCCACTGGCATTAGGGAGCTCCCTCTCTAGATTATCATATATCTCTTGCTGGTAGGCCTCTTGGTTATTCAACCCATATGCTTCTGCTAAGGAAATTTTTGCAAAGATGCAATGTGGATCCAATTGAATGGCACGTTTGTGAGCCTGGATAATTGCTGCTCTAGCCTTTTCTGATGGCAAAATGTTTACTTTCTCTATGAGTTGCCTCTGGTACATGAAGCCCAGGTCTCTATGAAGAAGAGAATAATCTCCAACTTCGGAAATGGCTTGCTTTAGGATGTCACAGCATCTGTTATTATGTTGTTGCTGAAAGACGTGTGCCGCATTCCTCAGGACCTCAGGATCGCGACTGTTTTTCACCACATTTTCTGCGAGCTCTTGCGCTTGGCCAAAGTCTGAATCCTCAAGCAGCAGAGCCAGGTAGGCCCTACACTCATAATTGATTGGCTCTTGATGGATGATATCTCTAAGTTTGGAAATTGCTTCTTCTTTCAGTTCTCTGCCTGCACCGTTGCGTTGGGCCACTGCATAAAGTGCTATAGCCAGCCCAGCACTGAATTCCACATTTTTGGGGTTTTCTGACAATGCTGCCTGGAAACAGCTTGCTGCCCGCTCTCCGTATCGAAAACCAATCGCCATTAGGGACCAACCAATCATTCCACTAATCTCAGGAATAGTTGGTGTAGATTGAGAGGGATGAGAAAGGAACTGACTTATTGTGTCAGATTTGTCGAGGTATTGCTCTACCATTTCATAGTTACACAAATGATAGTAGATCCAGGCATAGTTACCATAGATGACCAACTTAGGCCCTATCAAGCTGGCTTGTTGACCTTCTCCCAAACACTCTTCAGCTGTCCTAAGACTTTCAAGGGCCTCCTGGTATCTTCCTTCCCGCTGGTGTATATAGGCCTGCAGTGCGTAAAAGGTGGAACGGTTGTTGTAAGGCGTGTGTTGAATTCTGACGTTGAGACCTTGCTTCACGTGTCCTAAATCAGTTTTGTCTTGCTCCTCAAGACTCCAGGTGAAGTGACACTGAAGCTTCTCCAATCTCTCCTTCAAAGGCATGGTACTGCAATGAAAAGAGAGTCAGGGAGAACATGTTATACATTTATCACTTCCTGGGATCAGTCAGCTGGACCTGTCAGCTTTGCAGTGCTTCATTTATTTTCCACAATCTGTGCGCGGCATTCTTTTTGCCTTCAGGTAAGTGTATGTGACTGTGAGTAGGAGAATGGGTGTTAAGAAGGCTGGTTTCAGTTGCTTTGGGCAGTGGCAGGTGGGGAAGTTTAAAACAGATGGGGGTCTGAGGGGGTGGGGGTGGGGGGGGCAGGGGGGGAATACCGGACACAATTGTATGGAGCCAGTGGGGAATATGAAATGTAAAAAAGAAAAATATGAGCCAAATTGTGCATTTTACTTCTCAAATACACAAATAATTTGGTTAACAATCAATGCATTTTCCAGGCAGTAATAACAGGACCTTAATGGAATATTCTAAAACATCAAGTAAACTCGACCCTATCCTGTAGTGTTTAGAGATTTGCCTCAATGGGAGGGAAAAGCATTGCACCCAGTCAGTGCCTTTCACTGCATGAGATCCCAAAGACAGAGACCAAAACGCAATTTGTTGACATAATCTGAGTCTGCCAATTTTTAAAATATACGAAGAATGAATGAACGAAATGGCATTTATATTCAGTGCATACAAAAAACTGCTACTTCTTGAACAAAGTGTCTTCGCGCATAGCATCTTGAAGGATCCTGAAACCTCATAGGTGCCAAGGTTTCAGATTGCTATAAGTAACAATTTCATAATGGCAGTGTAATTATGAGTGAACGACACACAGATGATGGGTAGAATACAGAGCAAATCAAACATTCACCCCCAGTCAAAAGACCTGGGTTAAATCCATTGTTCTTTTGCTCACCAAGCCACCCTAGTTTAGACCCATCTACATGCAATTCAGTCTATACTCTTTGCCTCAAGGGGACAGTCTAGTCCGAACTACCAGGCCAAGTCCTCCATGGACCGGATACAAGCATCCTGGGACCGGTTTCACGCCATCACCTTTCATCAGACAGGTTAGCTTGAATCCAGTGACACAGTGAGCCGGGCTCACGTCGGGGCATACCCGGCGCTTTTAGGGCGAGAAAGCAAAAGACACGCAGATGATGAACAGAATGCAGAGCAAATCAAACATTCCCCCCATGTCAATATATCTGGGTTCAATCCATTATTCTTTACTCACCATGCCACCCCAGTTTAGACCCAGCCATATGCAAATGAGTCTTGACCCTGAGCCTCTTGGGAACAATCCAGCCCGAACTGCCTAGCCATGTCTTCCCTGGACAGGAAACAAGCATCCTGGGAACGGTTTCGGGCCATCACCTCTCATCAACCAGGCTAGCTTGAATCCAGTAACACAGTGAGCCTGGGACCTATGTCTGTGCATACCTGGCGCACTTAGGGTGAGAAAGCAAAAGACACACATATGATGGACGGACTGCAGAGCAAATCAAACATTTACCCCCAGTCAATAGATCTGGGTTAAATCCATCATTCATTTGCTCACCATGCCACCACAATTTAGATCCAGCCGTATGCCAATCCGTCTTGACCATGTGCGCCATGCCTGCAATCCACTGCCTGTGGCCTAGGTAAGCCACTCCTCTAACAGGGTGCACTAGACCACAGATGAGGGTCCATTTGCATGAGCACTGTACCAATACAGTGTCTAAGTCCATTCTTAGACATTGTAAGTGCAGTAAACCCATAGGGCCCGATTCCCAGAACTAACTTAAGTAAAAATCCTAAACTTACTAATTTTGGTATTCACAGAAGGCATTTAGTAGTAGTAAAGTTAGGATTTTGTCTTAAGTCTGTCTTAAGTCTGTCTTAAGTCTGTCCTAAGTTTTTCTTAAGTCTGTCCAAAGTTTGTCTTAAGTCTGTCTTAAGTCTGTCTTAAGTTTGTCTTAAGTCTGTCTTAAGTCTGTCCTAAGTTTGTCTTAAGACTGTCTTAGGCCTGTCTTAAGTCAAACTTAAGACAAAATCCTAACTTTACTACTACTAAATGCAATAAGACGAGCTGACCTTACCCCCCTGGGCCCTGCGACCTCTACTCTTTCCTCACCCTTCGATCTTTCCTCTTTACTTCCTCCCTCTCTCTGTTCTCCACTGCTGTTTCCTCTATTGGATCTGTACTACTGTTTGGACCCGTTTGGTCCTAAGGACTCGCCAGTTCTTGTTCCTAGGTTGTACCTGGCCCTTGGGGCTGAGCGATCAATGACAGTGACTGTTACATGCGCAGATAACGAAGAAGCGCGCGGCCGGCCCTTCTGGGTTGTAGGCATCCCACTATAACTGAAGGTTGTATTATTATTGCGTCCCTACTTTGTTTCTATGCATTCTATTTGCATTCTATTTGACGCGGCCGGCCCTGGCAGGGTTGTAGGCTTACCGCTGTGTTTATGTCCCTATCAAGATAACCCCGCTTGCGGGGCCATAATAAAAAGATTTGAACATAAAAAGTAGTAGGACAGACTTAAGACAGACTTAAGACAAACGTAGGACAGACTTAAGACAGACTTAAGAGAGACTTAAGACAAACATAACACAGACATAAGACAGACTTAAGACAAACTTAAGACAAACTTAGGACAGACTTAAGAAAGACTGAAGACAGACGTAAGACAAAATCCTAACTTTACTACTACTATATGCCTTCTGTGAATACCAAAAGTAGTATGTCTAGGATTTTGTCTTAAGTTAGTTCTGTGAATCGGGCCCATAGAGGTCTGGAAGTTGGTCATTACTAATTCCACAGCTCCATAAAGGGTTTACTGAACACAGGGAAGTTTAGTAGCAATCGTCTCAGCACACTCAACCCACACTGATGCCCGCGGGGGATTTAATGTAAAATGCACACAGAGAGCATTTTAGAGATGCCCCCTGAAAAACGACCAGCCCAGGTTCCTGAATAGCTTCTCGCCATACGCCAGCACCAGACAGGTTTATGGAACCCTGGGTAGAGAGCCTCCACTCTCTGGGTCCAAAACAAAGCTCATCCTAGGAAGAGATGTCATGCCTCCTCCCCCAGGATGGGCTGGATCCATGAAGAGGAAGCTTCAAAGGCCTGTCACCTTTGTAAGCTGTCCCCTTCTTTTACTGCCTTCTACTGCCCCCAGCAACTGGCTCCCACCCGATCTGACCTCCACTTTAGGCAGGAGAATCTGCAAGAAAACTAAGTTTGGAGGAGAAGGGTGCACACCTTTGCCCTAGGTGGGGGAGGCAAGGTTAAGCACACATCTCAGTCCCACCATCTTGAAGATGATGGGACCAACCAATTAGGAAAATGCTCATGCTCCCCTCCCACTTGAGGGTGGCATAATAGGTGGTGCACTCACCCCCGGGAGGGCACTGATTGGTGCCAAACTGCACACCCCTTTGAACACTTCGAAATTTAGTATTTAAAGGCCACCTTGAAAATTGCCTACTCAGATTGAGGAAGAAAGAAGAAGGACCGAAGAAAAGGACACCAACTGCTTTGTCCCCAGCCCTATTGTCCGGTCCCAACTCAGACCTGCCTACAGCGGAACCCCGGTGTGTCCAGCAGCCAGCAATCCCCAGAGCCCAGAGGACCTGCTATGCACCCATCTTAAAGACGCTGTCTCCTGTGAGCACAGGATTTGCTCAACAAAGACTCAGCCCCAGAATACAGATCCAGGCGCCCATGCGATTTTGCACCACTCTGCACCCGATGCCCACAGCCCGAGTTCATGTGGCCCAACACTACAAGATGTCTCCCCAGCGATCCTGACCTGGGATCTGGTGATTCCCGACCTCCCTGAAGCGTCAAGCCAATGCCTGCAGTCTCAACCTGTAGGGTTCCCACAACAGAGACCGAAGCTGGTAAGATGACCCAACGCCAAAAGAAAACCCCTGCACCTGATGCCCTACATTCTTGGGTGGCCCAACGGACAGTGCCCAGGCATCCCACAAGAACCCAACTTACCTCTTCAGCCAGTGGTCACCTTCAGGAAGTCTCCCCGACCGAGATTGCAGCATCTTTTCCAAACCGGAGATCTCCATTGGAATTTACAGAGTACACAACATCTCCTTGGCACTCTGCATCTGGCTGCCCCTGTGCTGTTGTGTTCTTATCTAGGATCCTAATTCGATATTCCCGATTTATGCCCTTGTGAGGTTATAATCAATAATGTCCTGACAAAGGCATAAGAATCAGATTCATATTCAGTAATAGCCCATGCAATCCAAAGCACAGCATGGCTACTCCCATCGACTCCTAGAAAGCACAACGCGTTCTTTAAACGAACCAAGCCTCCAGCAGCCCGGGAAAACCCCCCCTGCTTTTGTTTTGATTTGAACAAGAACTCCTGAAGTCCTGCAAGAACTGTTAGTTCTTGGTGACGTCTTATGTCCAACCTTACGTCAAACCCGGCACCTTTCAGGTATAAAATACCAACAGCTGCCTTAAGCAAAGACACAGGGGTTTGGAGCAGAGCGGCCATCTACTTGCCCGAGAGCCCAGCTGATGCGAGTGCCCGCGGAAGCCGCCCCTCCTGTTTGACGCACTGAGAGAGACGCTGTCTTTTTCTCCAGCCGAGAAAATCCAGCTCCGGTGTTTCCAGCCTACCCTTGCAGATACCAGACCTCCCACATTCTATTACCAAGGTACGGAGCTGACTAAACCCTTAGGAGAATTCTTAATGCAGATTCTTGGCAAAATTATCTTAACCAACTTAACTTAACACTGCTACTTACTTGTCCCCTCCCACGTATTAGGCTTAGGTCAGGTACACCGGGGTAGGCGTAGTTAGAAGCACCAGTTGAGCCTTTTAGTCAATGTATTTATGTATGTATATATTTTAACCATTTTAAAGTATCATATGGCTAAGAAACCGTATCAATGCTTTTACAGTATTATTTCATAATACTACTTTTAATGTACGCACTTTACTTTACTTTAAGTATTGCAATTGTGGCAATTCATTTCTCTTGCATGAGAAGGAAGACTGCTCAATAAATAACACCTTTTTATTGAAAACGCTGTCTCTCTATTTCTCTGCATTCTGGTGAAACTAAGTATGCACTGCTGACTGAGTGAAATATCTGTCTATTGTTTTCACACGACTCTAGAGATATACTCTTATTCTGAGGGAGTAAAGTTGTCATGTTTATGCAGTTGTCGGAAACTGAATCCCTTCTTGTCTGAGCGAGGGAAGGTTATCCCTCCCTCTTCTTTCAAGAAAGTTTCCAGTGACCTCTGAGCTAGCTGGCGCAAACCTAAATTAAGTTTAACATAGTCAGTAGAGACCTAGATGACCTCAGTCCTACGTCTACACTGCTGTTTATGTTATTCCAATGCGCAGAGCCTATTGGGAAAATAGGAACTACACTACAGTGCCACTGGTAGTACAGCACCTGTGATGATAGTTGGCCCTGCAGTGCTGATCCCTACCTCAGGAGCAGAGCTCCCACAGCCAAATGGTCTGCTCACTGGCAGTCCTGACCGAAGACCCCTTTTGCCTCTTTGGCCAACATTGGGCCCTGCACTCTGCACCCGGTCGCCTTATTGCCTGCCGCTGGTGGTGCCAACTGAGTGTCCAACTGGACCTTGGGGAACATTGGTCCTAATCCCCAAAACTCCTACTCATAAGTTGTTTGCTTGCATGAGAACCGTTAACACTCTTTTACCCATAGGAACCAATGTTACTAGTTTAGTTCCTATCAACTTTCTGTTGACCTACTGTTTTGTATGAAAAGAAAGTAACTGTGTCTTAACTTAAGAATTGTCGTACTTACTTGCAAGTGACATCATCCAGTGTGTGATATCTCGGCATATCACCTCAAGTCCTGAAAGTAACTGAAAAATAGTCCAAGAGTAATCAAAAGTAATCTGACTGTATTTTAAACTGTTTTAAAAGTAATACAAACCTGTAAACTATTCCAATACAATCCACAGATGTATTTCTGTGTACAGCTCTGCATTTGAAAGTATTTCTCACTTGCCTGTGCCAAGTCCTGCTTGGTTCTACAAAAAACATAAAATATGAGTATACCTTTTTATACTAACCTAATTAGTTCTGGATTCAGTCTCTGAGTGTGTACCATCAGCCTTGATTGAGTGAATACAATAACTGCCTAACCCCTTCCATGCTCTTGACGAGCTCAGCTCGTCATGCAGCACAGTGCTCCTGTGCTCATGACGAGCTCTGCTCGTCATGACCACACCGGTTTTTATTGCTGTCCAGCACAGCAGGTGAAAATCTCTAGCAGCGATGTGGTTAACACACTGTCAGACTGAAAAGGATCCTCTTTGTAAACTGCACGGGAACAGAGATGCTGGCTCCCAAATCCACCCAAAGCCAATAACCCAGAGCTCATTAAATACGAGACTCCGAACTATTTACTCTGAGGGAAGGGGGAAATTGGATAAAATAATAAATGACAAAGAAGAAATCCTCTTGAATGGCTCCGCTCGTCAGTCCGACCTGCAGACCAATACTGGCGGGAACTCTGCGAAAAGAATAACATTTAGCCTTAAACGATACCTTCCTCTCTCTACTCTTCCCCTACCATTATCTCTAACTCTCACCTACCATTGTTTACAAGAGTTTTGCCCTCTCTTCGGTTTTGGATTTAGCTCTGGACACAGCTGGATGTTTCTTTCTTTATTATCCTGCAATTGTTATGTTATGTTATGTTATGTTATGTTATGTTATGTTATGTTATGTTATGTTATGTTATGTTATGTTATGTTATGTTATGTCATCCGGATTTATTGAGCGCACAGATGCCCCAGCGAAGGGGCGTCCTGGCGCTAGTACAGAACAAAAAAACGGATAGAAGGTGGAAGACACAACACAACAACAGCAGAACTAAGGAGCTACGGGGAAGAGAAAGGTTTTGACAGCCTTCCTAAAAGCAAGGAGCTCATCAATGGCACGAATGTGGACAGGCAAGGAATTCCATAGTTTGGCGGCAAGAACTCGAAAGGAGCGACCGCCAATCCTGGATCTCTTGAAACGAGGAACTATGGCGAGGTGGAGAGCAGAGGACCTCAGAGAACGAGCTGGGACGTAAGGGGAAATGAGTTGCTGCAGATTCTGAGGGGAAGAAAGCTTAAGGATTTTGAATGTCAAAATCAAAGATTTAAACTTTATTCTCTGTGCCACCGGAAGCCAATGGAGATTGAAGATGGTTCTCCTAGCTGAGCAGAATTTAGGCAAACCAACCAGAGCCCTGGCGGCAGCGTTCTGGACGCGTTGGAGACGGGAGAGCTCAGCCTGATTGACTCCAAGAAAAAGAGAGCTAGCATAGTCTAATTTAGACAAAATCATGGCTTGTACGATGAGTTGACGGGTGGGAGCGTCAAAGTATTTGAAGGTGGACCGAAGCTGACGCAGAATCACAAAGCATGATGCAGCGGTCTTTTTAGTATGAGTGGAAAAGCTCAGTTGGGAGTCAAACCATACCCCAAGGTTCTTAACTTCAGTGGCGGGGGTAGGGGTAGGACCGGGCTCATGTGGCCATCAGCTATCGCCCCACAGATGAATATGTTTCCCCACAGTGAGCACCTCGATTTTCTTAGCGTTCAATTGCAGAAAATTATCATTCATCCAGTGGGCCACAGATATAAGTCCCTCACGGAACTTAGCTGCCTCGAGATCGGAGGCCCCACTAATCGCAACCGCCAGCTGCGTGTCGTCTGCGTAGGGCACGATGGAAAGGTTCCCACGCATGGCGACAGCAGCTAGCGGCTGAACATAAAGATTAAATAGGGTGGGGCTTAAAGCCGATCCCTGAGGAACTCCCTGGGCAATCGCATGTGGTTTGGATTCGAAGGGGGGAGTGATGACCCTGAAGGAGCGATCAGAGAGAAAGGATCTAAACCATTCAAGAGCCAGCTTATCCACCCCTGCCTCAACCAGACGTTGGAGTAAAATGTCATGGGAGACAGTGTCGAAAGCGGCACTTAGATCAAGGAGCACAAGTGCCGGCGTGTGGCCGGAATCCTCCAACATGCGAAGATGTTCAGCCATGTACAGGAGCGCAGTCTCGGTGCTGTGACCGGGCCTAAAACCATTCTGCGAGGGATCTAAAATATTCGCAGAATGGAGATGTTTTGCTAGAATGGTATTAACATGAGCCTCAGTCAGTTTAGCAGCCCACGGGAAAGAGAGATGCAATTCACAATGATATTATATGTTAGCCTCCCTACACTTTGGTTTATCCTAAATTATTCTCTCTTTTTATTACTCACTCTCTGCCTGTCTATAAACTCCACTATTTTAGATTCTTTCTTCTGTCTTCTTGTAAATCCTTTTCTTATTATTCGCTACTTCATTTATTCAGGTTAACCTTCCTCAAGTAGGCTTTACTAATTCTGTCTCTTATGTATTCTCCTCAGGAATTTCACCATCCGTTCTTTCCTGTTCAATGACCATTAACTGTGAAAATTTGCTCTTAACAATCACAGGGTGAATTACTTCAGTCTTTAAATACGGAATGTCTTTACTGAGCTCAGGTATTTTAAGTTGTCACTTATCTGCGTTTCTATTCTTCTCTTCTTGACAGGTTACCGACGTTCTTCGCTGGTCTCTGATGAATTATGCAACCAACCTAGTTGTCGTTCGACTCCGTAGGCAGCAGCACTAAAGTTCTTCGGGTTTTCTCTAACAGGGTTTCTCTTCCGATAATCAGTCAAGAAGTTAGTCGCTTCTCTGTAAAACGTGACTCGCTCTTAACGTCAACCAGGACTAAGATTTTAAGGGTTTTCTGTTTCACTACTCCCAAAATAACGATTCATTTAACCAAACTTCAAACTCTCTGATTTTCACTTCCTCTTCGGGGAACGCCGTTAGTGAAGTTCGCAGTTTCATGTCATCGCGCGCCTCACCTGGATTCCGTTGCTTGGAAAGTTAAACACTGGACCGCTGACCGCGGCGCAAACCGGCGGCCATCTTAAGGTTCCAAAACCTGAACCTCTCAGCCCAGGTACTCACCATTGGTCTTAGTTTGCCTTGACAAGCCGGTACATGGGTGATTGTCGCAACTTGTGAATCAGGGATCCTGACACACACCCTCTGGATAACACTAACTGCTTGACCACACTACCACAAGGAGAGCTGTTAGTACTGGTCTAATTTATCCTCTGCTATATCTCTGGGGACTCCCTGGACTCTGTGCAAACGATACCTTACATTGATATAGTATATGCAGAGCCAGCTTCCTACCCACAGCACGCTGCTACTCCAGACCACACCGGCTTTTGTTTAAATCAGGCAGTATTGGAGTATGATTACTTAGCCCTGAGGAGGCACTGTTTCAGTGTGGTGATGCAGACAACCACACTGAAATGCATCTAACGCCTTATGCTTGGTACTTGTTAGGGCTGTATATCCTCTACCCTACCTACCCCTTTAACACCACCCGTCACAATGGTAACCACAATTGCTCTCTATTCAGGATGTAGGGTTGTAAGGTGGTAATTGCTTGTGAAACAATTGTGGGTTGGAGTCAAGGATGTGATCATGAGGGGCTATGACACAAGTGAGGTGGTAAGATCTGGCAAAAGGGGACTACTAGACCAACTGAGCCCCAGTTTCTCCCATTGCTGGCATACATGTTTAATTTCTTTGCTTGAGGTTTTATCTTCATGCAGATTGCAGGCAAAGAACAGGAGTTAATGTCAGCATTCCAAGACAGCTAATCTACTTGGAAGGGAAAAGATGAAAAAATGAAGTTACACATATTTTTCAATGACAGGTTTTAAGCGTCAGCTTATCCCTCAGGTTAGACAGTTCTTACAGGTTCAGACACTTACTATTCAAGAAGCAAATAAACACAATTTGTAAAGAGCTTTTATTTGTATACATGCCGTAAAAGCAATTGTATTCACTAATTCCACATTTTGTAATACGTTTGATTCCTGACAAGCTACATATATACCAACTAGCTCATTATTTGATGAAGATGGTTCCTGCTCTGTGAGAAATGTGGCTACACCGATGCCATTGCTACATTCTAGCCCCTCTCTCTGAATACCTATTTGTATTGTGATCCCTGGTTTTGTTCCTTACAGAGGCACCGATTAGCTTTTTGGAAAATGGGCACTGCGTTCGACCAAAGTACCAAGAAAGACGTCTGGGGAAATATTCAACAGAAAATAAATGCACTTCAGGTGACATAAATATGTTGCTGTAATAATAGTGTGTCCAAAGATATTGCTAGTGCGCCACAAACCACACATCACATAAAGGTGAGTACAGAAATGAGACCCCCCTCATGAGCATAAGCAGACATGGCCATCTTCCTACAGTCTGCTGTGGGATAGTGGGTGAAAAATGGTGGACTGGAATTCGACCCGAGTAACTGAAAATGGATGAGATATTTGCAAGAATTCCACCATCAGCTTTGTGTTTTGTTAAGTGTGGTATACTGAGTGCAACAGCTATGCCGTGGCGTGGGTCCTGTGCTCCTTTGTGCCACTGGACTCAAACTATACCTCACCGACGAGGTGCAGCTTGGTCAAAACTGGTACATTGTTGCTTGTGCTGTTGGGACAAGAGCTGGCATTTTGGATTTGACTGTTCCTATTGGAGCATGATCAATGCAAATTTGCATACATCTGGTTTCCAGCCAAATTGGAATTACCTCAAACTTTGAATAAGGGAATTAGAAGTGACCATTTAGTATCCTAGTAAGTTCACAATGGGTGTCTGCTTTAGAACCCAGGCAGGCCATTCAAATGCCCTGAAATTGGGTCATCAGAGAAGTTTACCATTCTGACACATTCACACATTTCCGCCCCCTCTGCACCTCCATCTCAGCCATGGTGCTCATGCTGAAATTGGAATAAGAGTTTAGAGTCAAAAACAATTGCAACTTTCTGTCTCCTGACAATTCTGACTGCCTCCATGGAATTAAAACTGGACCAATAATGAGCGGAAATGGAGCAGAGATCATTAGCTTGCCATAAAGGTAAGTGAAGGGCCATAGTAAATAGATAGAAGAATGTGTTTTCATTGGGTCACGACACTGTAAAATGTTTTTCATCCATGTGCAGAATGCAGTAGAGGGCTTTTAACTCGGATACAGAGCACAGCAAAAGATGATTGGCTCATTCACAGTAAATGTAGCCACAGCAGCCCTGCATCCTCCACCGCCACTGAGACATATAGAACCTCCATCTTTCACTGTCCCAGAGCCCGGCATGAGTCTCCTCTTCCACTGTTGCACATTCTTGACAATTTTTCCTTAAGCTCTGTCAGAATAGGAGTGTGGAGGATCCTTGGTGCTACAACAGGTCAATCATCACAACGACGCACTAGCTAAGCATGCTAGAAGATGCTAGGGATAGGAGTAAGGTGAGTCATAAATGCTGTGAGATGAAGGGTGAGGTAGGGTAAAGATGATCTGACAGGTTTGATATAGAAGGAATGAGACAGGGATTGGGTAATGAAAGGATGAATAAAAGGTGCTGAAAAGGGTTTATTCTGATGTTTGGTCAAGAAGAATGGTGAGGAGAAGTCTGGGAGGAGATGTCTGAGACATGATAGAGAAAAAAAAAGAGGGCGGGTTTCTCACAGATCTTGCTGGCACTCTTAGTCACTCAGTGTATGAAGATGATGTCTTACCCTTGTCCTTCATCAAAATCCTCTCTGGGGAAGCTTTCTCATCTCTACTCACAATGCCTCCTTCACACAAGGCATCTTTCCAGCTCTCAAGACATACCAGACTCTCCATCTTTTTAAGAAATCCACACTATACCCTGAAGACCTGGCCAGCCTATGGCCTATTACTAACCTACCCTTCATCATCATATTCATTGTAAAGGCAGTCTATGTTCAACTCTATGTTCATATCAACACCAACCAACCCGCTGCGCAGCTACCAACCCTGCTCCAGATAACGCTGCAGCAAAGAGACAGTTACGATCCATATCAGAAATGCTCCGTGGATGTCAAAGAATGATAAGCCCTCCCACTCAAATTGCTCAATGTCTGAGCCACCTTTCACACCATATTCCATCCTACCCTCTTCCTCACACTGCATTCTCAACTGGGATTCACTAGCAGCGTATTTCAGTGGTTCTCCTCCAACTATCAAACCAACTTCAATTTACTCACATGTACACCTCTAGGTCAAAGAACCTACCTATCACCTGCTTAGTATCTCCAGAATTCATCTTACCTCTCATCTTCTTCATCCTCAACATGGAGCCCCGTGAACTCTATTCACTGATAAAAGGACTAGAATTTACAAACATGTCAATGACGCACAACTCCACTGAAAGTTCTCCTCTCTCCAAACACTCAGCTTCTCGGACACTGCTTGTATGTCATCCATAGCTTAATGTCCAGAATCCACTTGAAGTGTATCATCACCAAAATAGAATTTCTATTATTTGTCAAGAACAAAAAGCAACAACTAGTCCAAACCTCGCTCAAAAATATGGACGAGTTCATTTCCATGGCATCATCAGGAAGAAAAGATAGATAGCCAGGTACCACCAATCTAAACTAAAAATAAGAAAGTGGTTTAATAACTGCCATTCAAGTCCTCCTTCTGTTGCATCCTGATGGGGTAAACATCATACTCCTCTGTATCCCAGAATCCTCATTGGCCCATTGTGGGGCATCCTGCACTCTGCAGCATGTCTCATCAAGTGTATTCCACTCCAATGCACTTCTCCAGGCTAACCTTGCAAGCCTGCACCATCATCATCTACAAAACCACCTTGACCAGCACCCCTGCTTATCTTAACCGCATCCGCGCTCAGAGAATTCTGCTCGCATGCTCAGATTTTCAAAATCCCATGCTTCATGACGAGCTGGGCTCGGCATCAGCGTGCGAGGAGGCTACGCCATGACGAGCCCAGCTCGTCATGAGCGTGGAAGGTGTTAAAGACAAGATCACCATCTCTGATGGTTCACTGCATGCATGCTCTCTGCCAAGTCACCTTCAGACTGGAGACGGAAAAGTGTGCACAAGAAAATCAGGGCTTCTCCATTTGTGCACCCAGAATCTGCAAAGACATTTCTCTATACATCAAGACTGTTCCCAAGCCTTCTTCAACTTCATAAAGAGCTAAAGACACAACTTTTAAAGACCACCACATCACATTGCAGTAACAATACTTCTGCTCTCTGCACCAGCCCTTCCAATGACTGGATAAATTCTCTCCAGAGGAGTAAGAGCTAGCCAAACTAACCCACAGGGGGGCTCATTTCCATTAGCTTGCCTCCCTTGACCTTTACAAATTCCTGTTGTAAACCTGCCATCTGGTTGGAACACAGGATGTGGAGGTAGGTACGCCTGTCATTCCTTACTGATCTGCTCTCTCTTTGAGCTCAGCTTGATTTACCCAGTCCCCTCTGCAGGATCCATCCTCTTCAGCTTCAGTGCGTTCTCCATCAGATAACCTCTGCTCTAGCCAGGCCACTTATCACCTAATCAAAGAAACCTGGCAAAGCCTGTCAAGGCTGACCAATCAGCAGAGACCGTTAGAAGGCTGGACTTTGGCTTACAGAAGAGAAATTTCCATAACGTCCCTTCTATATTAGTTTTGACAAATTCAACAGTGGAAAGTTGTTGCATTTATCAACGCCAATCTTTTAAGTACTTGAATAATATTTAACTTATTTCTTAGCAATATTTATAACTAAATAATATATTGCAATTTTATATATTAGCCTATGTAGCTACGCTTCTAAAATTCGGAAAAATGAAACAGGCAAGTTTACCCTCACCACGGCATATAATCATCTTTTATAAGGCCCCTGCTTATAGTTGCATGACCCCCCCCCCCACCCCTGGGACACCAAGGGGAGACCCTGGGAGTACCTAACATGTAAACACAAGGTAGATTATCACTTTTAAAGTGCCATACCACCAAAGTCGAGTTTGCACACAATTTTACTTTTAAAGACAGTCTTCAAAGCCAGGGTGTCTTTAGAATGACAGCATGCACTCAGCAGTGCACACATGCAAGAGCAGGAACTATGCTTGCCTCTACCCTTCGATGCTCTATTTTTAGGGACTTATAGGCAGTTTGAAACCCCTTGCCCTAATATATACTAAAGACTTATAGGGTCTGTCAATACCAATTGTAAGGGTACCCTATTACATGTACCCTTTTACACATAGCACTGGCCTTGGGCCTGGTTAGAAGAGCCCAGGGTACAGTCAGAGTCAGTTAACACCAGTATCATTCAGCAAAAAAATGCAGACATATACATACCTAAACACATACATAGACAGAGAGTAGGGTCATGTATTAGGCTAGGAAATCAGGAAAGAAGATCAATAGGGCAGCAGAAATTTGTGGGCAAATAAGAGTTTTCTTGGAGAGAGTACAGACTGAGAATAGTTATGGGGAGGGCCGATGGGTGGCACAGGTGAAATTGGTAGAGCTAGATGTTGAGGCGGAAGAGAGCTTTGACAGAGGCTTAATGACGGGCTCAAGCAATGGAAGAAGGTTTCGTTCGCAGATTGAGAAAGTAAGGGTCACTGGGAGAGTGTGGGAGGGCAAGAGGATCAAACGCCCCAAAAGAACTCTACGTTCTCAGTCAGCAAGGCTGTTAATATTTACCCTCACCAAACGGAAGAAATGGTGAGGTTCAGCCTGCTTGGTTCTTGTGGTCAAATACTGGAAAAAATCTCCCACTTCCTCTCAGATGCATCCCCAAAAAGAAATCTTTCTGCAAGATTCTGAAAACTCACTCATTTAAGCTGTAGGGTATGGGAGAACCCCCACTGGTCCTTTGCCTCAGTGACGGACACTCTAGTAGTAACTGTCGTGCTCTAAAAAAAAACCTAATTCATTCATTCATTCAAGAGGAGGACTGCGAAAAGTGGGAAACTGAAAAAGCTTAAACTATATCAATGCTGCTTCAACTGCAGAGTGTGCACTATACAAATGCTGATAACATAACATAAAGCAATGTTTTTATGGAGCTGGGTAGAGAAGGTCAGAGAAATGAGCTGACGAGAAGATCTTCACAGCATCTTCACAGCATGATAGTTAGGTTTTGCCCACCTACTCAGATATTTTATAGTCTGGGGCAGCCAATAACCCTAAATATCTCGAAAGTCCAAAGATTTGATGGGTCACCGGTGTCACTGCTGGATTGATATAATTCACATTATACATTTTTTAAGTACTAGGTGGAATTAGGGGTAAACACCCAAAACAAGTTACACAGAAAAAAATTATTTGTAAGGCCTCACACAACTTTATATTGAAATCAGCTACCTCCAAGTTGGAACACTAATATTCCATAGCATATCCGACCAATTGCTTGCACACCAAATCTAGTAGTGCAGTGATTCTTTGGTAAAATCTGATTCAAAGCGAGTCCATAAACAAGCTTATGCAGTTTACTTTTATTTCAGAATTTCAGTCAATATGTGAACTATATCATCACAGGTTATGGTTTGACCCTTTGTAGAGCGCACATTCCACTCAGGAGTGTATCCAGGCATTAGATGAGAGGGCACTGGGCTGGCTGAGTCTGAGGTCGAGGTGAAGAGTCATGTCTCCAGCTTCTTGTGGAATCTATGGACTGGAGAGGTGGCTCTGATGTGCAGAGGGAGGTTGTTCCAGGCAATGTTTTTGGGTGTGAGTGACAATAAGGTGTAGCTGCCGGCCCTGACTATGTGAGTGCAGAGCATTTCAGTTGGCAGAAGGTCGGCCTAACACAGGTTCATGGTCGGGGATTGGAAACTGATACAGCTGTTAAAGTAAGCGAGTGTGATTGTGAACAGGGAGCCAGTGGAGCTCTTTGAGGTCTGATGTGATGTGTGTGCAGGGTGGGAGCCTGAGTGTGAGTCTGGCTGCTGCGTTTTGTATGCATTCTATGTGTGACAAACATATTAGAAACATCCCAGATTAATTCAACTGTGATACCTATAACTTGCATTTTTGTCAGAATAAATACAGGAACTGCAGGCAGCACAGCTTGGAAACAGCGGGAGTCAATCACTGCACAGCTCTTCCGACCTGTGCTGTGTATCAGGGAGGTGTTAATTGTGAGGTATGAGTGCAGCCTCTGCAGGAGATATAACCTTTACTTATTAAGCTTCTGTAGGAATGCAGTATGAGTGATGCCAATGGTCTACTTTACTAAGAACATAAATGAATATTGCGGCTGGTGCAGCTGACATTCAGACATAGGGGGACGTCGGAAAGTCTTTTATTCAACAGTGCTGTGTACCATGGACCTTGCATGAAGAAAAACTCTGTTATATGGATAGTTTTTAGTTCACACTGCACTGGAGTTTACCAGGTGACAGTGATGGAAGTCTCCGAATGTCAACAAAGGTGAATGTTTAAAATGCCACCTGTGCTTTGTTGAGTTTTGATCTATTCCATGAAGCCGTGACTGCTTCCTTGGACAGATTTTAAAGTTCCCTCCTAGTCCCATTCTTGTTTTGGAGTCCTGAAACTAGTGGAGTACCAAAGGTGAAACGGTCACAAAAGCAAGCAAGAAAAATCAAAATAACATTTGAAGCTTACCTCTCTTTGCAACTCTTTGCAGCCGCTTTTCTTTTTACAGAAGATAGAAGTATCGCCTGTGACCTGTATATATATGTTTGTTAAAGGTTGAGGAATGGCTCAGACTCCTCCCCTTGGTTGAAAGTTAATATTTGCATTCAATTGTCTCAACTGTGGTGTAACTTCATTCATTGTTTCTATTCCTGGGAAACTGAAAGTTGTCATTCCCAGACCTCAGCCCGGTTTGGTAGCTTATGAGAGAGCGCAAAACTGAGTTAGAAATTGTAGGGGTGTACCATATTCATGAGTAATCAGCACCCTCATATATAAAGGATTATAATCATGTTTAAATGTGATGTAGAGCTATGAAATAATGTGCCAGAATTTACATAGAGTAACGTAGAGTGTTTTGAAAGTACTAATGCCACGTTAATCTAGAAATATTGTTTGCAGTGAAATACTAATTCAATTAAGAGATGCTCAATAATTCATGTATGTATTAAAATGCTTTAGTAGAAATTCATTATTGTATTCATATAACGTGATAGAAGTGTTTATGTTAGTGAATGTGTTTAGCAAATGTATTTTTCTATAATGATGAAGGCCTAATGAACGAAAATGCTTTGCTCATGTTAGGATGTGATACCCAGAAACGTGCAGAGGCCCAGGTGGGGAAAAAGACTGTGTAGGCCGAACTGAGAATGTTTCACTTGACATTAAATCATGGAAATGTCTTTTCTGGAAGGTTGCTTTAGAAAATTAATTGCAAGTAGCATGGAACTGTGAGCCGATTTATGTGCGTTCTTTTGCAGGTGCAAGGTTAGCTAGAGATAGTAGAAGAAGGGCCCATTGTGTATGAGCGTTAGGATGGTAGTCCCAGACATGGAGGAGTGGCTGCGGAATTTAGGGAAGCAACTTCAAGAGGAGAAGACTCTGGGACCCAAGGACGTTTTTCAACGAACAAGGATGAAGATGTCGTAATGGAGTTTTTGAAAGTTAATACCTTTGAGCGGGGCGTACCTTAGGGCGTGTCGCCCATATTGTGGGGTTTGTATTAGGGACAGCACCCCGGTAGGAGAACAGAGCCGATGCGAATGAGGGTGAGGAAAGATGCTGGGTAGGTAGAGAGCTTTGCTATGCAAGATGGGTTCGTAGGCTAAGTCCGAACAAGTGAGTGTACTTCTTTGGAAGTCACCACGGCTGACACCTTTTGACAGAAGGGAACCTGGTTAAGTAGGGATGTCACTTAGTACAGTGTAGGGACAGACTAATCTGGATTTTATGTATTTCTTTTCTTCCCCGATGCCTACCAAAACACAGGTTATAGCAATTCTTGTTAGTCTGATGATTTTGGAGTTGGTACTTGTATTGTTTCTTAGCCGATTAAGACTTTTCCGTAGAATTATGTTTGTATTAGTGCCTGTTTACCTCCTGAATCTTTTACTGAGGTGTTTATATTCACAATTGTTTTTGGCTTTATAATAAATCTTTGACATTACGTTGTTAAGATAGATTGCCTTCTACACTCTATGACAGATAAAAAGGTCTAGTCGACCTGAGATGGGATTTCTAGAAAATGCTATTCTGATTCTAGAGTAAAAATCCCGCCTTTCCACTTAGGGGACCAATGCAACCACTGCAGGGGTCTGTGCTTGACCTCATGGTCACAGGTTCAAATCCCAACGTGTCTTTCATCCTTCTGAGGTTCATAAAATGAGTTGGTTAACAATAAACATCCTATTATTCAGCGCCAAGATACCAGTTGCAGTGAACATGAGCCTTACAAATACACTATGTTATGAAACCAAGGGCCCTTAGCTGTCTCTTTATGTGCATGCATTGTGTGAAGTGAATTATTTTCTAAGCTGTACTGGCTGCAAGTAAAGCAAAAACTCAAAGAAATAACGGATCATATAGTTCAAGTTCAGGGATTTGTATAGCGCACTACTCACCCAGAGGGTCTCAAGGCGCTTGGAAGAGGGGGTGCATTATTTATCGAAAAGCCAGGTTTTAAGTTCCTTCCTGAAGGAAATGTGGTTCTGGGTAAGGCGGAGGTGAGTGGGGAGAGAATTCCAGGTCTTGGCCGCCAAGTAGGAGAAGGATCTTCCTCCCATGATGGATCTGTGGATGCGCGGAACTGCGGCGAGGGCTTGATTGGAGGATCTTAGTTGGCGGGTCGGTGTGTAGAAGGACAGTTGTGTGTTGAGGCATTCGGGTCCTAGTTTGTAGAGGGCCTTGTGTGCGTTGGTGAGGAGACGGAACGTTATTCTCTTGTTGACGGAAAGCCAGTGGAGGTCTTTCAGGTAACCGGTAATGTGAGCTTGGCGCGGGATGTCCAATATGAGTCTGGCTGATGCGTTTTGGATGCGTTGGAGTTTTTTCTGTAATTTGGATGGGGTTCCGGCATAGAGGGTGTTTCCATAGTCCAGTCGGCTAGTGACCAGAGCGTGGGTGACAGTCTTTCTTGTTTCGGTGGGGATCCAACGAAAGATTTTTTTGAGCATGCAAAGTACGTTAAAGCAAGAGGATGAGACGGCGTTGACTTGTCTGGTCATCGAGAGGGAGGAGTCTAGGATGAAGCCTAGGTTACGTGCGTGGTTTGTGGGTATGGGTGCCATGCCCAGGGCCGATGGCCACCATGAGTCGTCCCAGGCAGAGGGGGATGATCCTAGGATGAGGACTTCCGTTTTGTCTGAGTTAAGTTTTAGGCGGCTGTTTTTCATCCATTCGGCTACTTCTTTCATGCCTTCATGAAGATTGGTTTTGGCGGTGTTAGGGTCTTTGGTAAGGGAAAGGATCAGCTGGGTGTCGTCAGCGTAAGAGATGATGTTGAGGTTGTGTTGTCGCGCGATGGATGCGAGGGGGCTCATGTAAACGTTGAAGAGGGTGGGACTGAGTGATGATCCTTGTGGTACTCCGCAGATGACTTCGGTGGCCTCTGATTTGAATGGGGGGAGTCGGACTCTTTGGGTTCTCCCGGCGAGGAACGAGATGATCCAGTCCAAGGCTTTTCCTTGTATGCCGATGTTGCTGAGGCGTTGTATGAGGGTGCTATGATAGACTGAGTCGAAGGCGGCGGAGAGGTCGAGTAGGATGAGGGCAACTGTTTCTCCGTTGTCCAGTAGTGTTCGGATGTCGTCTGTCCCTGCAATGAGGGCAGTTTTGGTGCTGTGTTTGGCCCGAAAGCGGAACTGTAAGGGGTCGAGGGAGTTCAAGGAAGGCGGCGAGCTGTCTATTGACGGGTTTCTCAATGACTTTGGCAGGGAATGGGAGGAGGGAGATGGGGCGGTAGTTCTTAAGTTCGGAGGGGTCCGCGGTGGGTTTCTTCAAGAGGGCGTTGAGTTCTGCGTGTTTCCAGCTTTTTGGGAAGGTAGCGGAGTTGAAGGAGCAGTTGATGACATCACGGAGATGGGGTGCGATGATGGAGTCTGCTTTGTTGAAGATGTGGTGGGGACAGGGGTCGGTTGGCGAGCCTGAATGAATGGAGTTCATTAGGCGGATGGTGTCTTCAGTAGTGATTGGCTTCAAGGAGTTAAGGATGTTAGAGGGCGGTTTAGGTTCGGAGATGGGTGAAGTGGACTGTTCTTTGGAAATGATCTCAAAGCTGTTATGTATGTCGGCGATTTTGTTGTAGAAGAAAGAGGATAACAAGTCGCAGAGTTCTTGGGAGGGAGTAATGTCGTTTGAGGCTGTGGTGGGGTTTGTAAATTCTTTGACAATGTTGAATAGTTCCTTGCTGTTTTGGGCGTTGTTGTCGAGTCAGAGTTAGGAAAGGTCTATAGCAAAGTGACAGACATTGATTAGATAATACAGTTTACGGTTTTTTGTAAATAAAAACCTAGAATGAAACAGTATATTAAGTCCACTTGTGTACAAAACCAATGTGCAAAATAATTTCTGATAGAGCTTTATTGTTTATTGTTGTTGACTATTTTTCTTTTGTTTTTTACTGTTTTTTGTATATATAGTTTTTATAAGTGATTATGTGTTTAAATTTTATATAGTCTTGATTTAAAAAAATACAAAAGAGAAAATACAAAATCAATAGACATGAAACATATATACAGTGATGAAGGCAAAGCGGTAGACACCACTACGCGCATTTCGGCTCTTGAGCCTTCTTCAGGTGACCGTCTATTGTTAGAGTTTCAAAGACTCCAGGACTCACAGTTAGGTGTGGCGTGGATATAAAAGGTCAGTCGGTAAAGGCAGCTTCTAAAGATCTTGAGATGTGGAACGATGTAGTCCTATAGCTTGTCATATGATGTTATGACATCAAAGAAAAGGAGGTGGTAGAACAGTATAGTGGAGGTAGCTTAGATTCAGATCGTTATTTGTGTTGACATTTGTAGAACCTCCATGAGGATAACTTCCAGTGAGTAGATGGTAAGGTGATGAGAGCAATAGTAAAGGAAGCGAGTATTTATCTCCACAAGTTGATAAAATATCCGGAGGCGAGCAATAATGATGTATAATTGTTAGCACGAATATTTTGTATCCACCTAAAGATAAAGTAGAAAGGTTGTCCCAGGAGCGGAAGATACTATGGAGGATGATCTGGTCATAGCATTGCCCGTGAGGTTTGATGAAGATAGTGACGCTCCTGGTAGAAAAGGACTGGTAGCAGTACTCGACCGCCAAAAGACCGCACACCGGTATGCTAGAATGCAAGCAAGTCGTCGAGTCGGTCCTTGAATGCTGACTTCTTGGTGGATCGGATCAGTTGGTGGTGTTTGCGGGTGGCTGTCTTGAAGGTGGTCAGGTTGTCAGTGGTTGGGTTTTTTCTCCATGTTTTCTCGAGAATACGGCATAGTTTCTTGGATTTCTTAAGGTCCTCGTTGAACCAGGGGGCCTTTTTGCTACCCTGTTTGGTTTGGTGGTTTTTCAAGGGTGCTAGTTCGTCAGCGCTGTGAGTGATCCATTGTTTGAGTTTGGTGGCCGCTTGGTTTGGGTCCGATGAGAGGGCGGGAGGGTTTTGTTTGAGCGAGATGAGGAGTTGGTCGGTGGTGATTTTGTTCCAGTTTCTTCGTGGAATAGGTTGTGGGGGGTTGTGGGTCGAAGTAGTTTTGTAGCTGAAGTGAACACAGCTGTGATCCATCCAATGGAGAGCTGTGGTGTGATCGAAAGAAATGTGCTTGCTGGAGGTGAAGATTGGGTCGAGCGTATGTCCGGCTATATGGGTGGGGGTGTCAACAAGTTGTTTGAGACCAAGATTGGCCAGGTTGTCCAGAAGGGTGGTGGTGTTGCTGTTGTTTTTCTTTTCCAGGTGGAAGTTGAGGTCTCCCAGTAGCATGTAGTTTTCGGAGGCGAGGGCATGTGGGCTGAAGAAGTCAGTGATGTCTTCGCTGAATTGTTTACGGGTTCCTGGTGGTCTGTAGATGAGGGTGCCTCTAAGTGTGGTCCTGGGGTCGGTGTGGATCTGAAAGTGGAGGTGTTCGGCGGTTGCAAGGTTATCGTCGAGGCTGGTCGTGATTCTGATGGTGTTCTTATGGACGATGGCGATGCCTTCTCCTGTTTGGTTGGTGCGGTCTTTTTGGATGATCTTGAAAGCGTCCGGGATGGCTATGGCGATGTCGGGCGCTGAAGAGGCGTTCATCCAGGTTTCTGTAAGGAAGGCGATGTCCGGTGAAGCAGTGTCGAGTAGGTCCCAGAGTTCAGTGGCATGTCTGTGGATCGAGCGGGTGTTTAGCAGGATGCACTTCAGGTGGTTAGGGTCGGAGCTGTGTTTGGAGTTGGTGGATTTGGTGGGGGTCTTGATGCAGGCGAACTTGCAGGAGTGGCAGGTGAAGGGACCGTGGGTAAGTCCTGGGGCAGCTTCGTAGCATTGTGATTTGCATCCGGGGTTAAGGGCTAGGAGGGTGGCGGCGTCATACGGTATGCGGGATGAGTGCGGTTTGCGGGGGCCAGGGGGTCTGGCGCTGGGCGCGGTCCAGGCGCGGACGGGCGTAGACGGGCTTACCTTTGGCGCACCTTCGGCGTGACCGCTGCACGTGAACGCTGCGTGCAAATCCATCTGACATATGTGGTGGGTGGAGGGGCGAGGGAGGAGCAGCTGGGAGGCGGGGGCGGGGCGTAGGTCCGGGCAGGGAGGGACAACAACAAAGCACAAAATGGCTGCAGGCCAAAAACGAAACTGTATTGGAGGCACAACCTGAAATAGACGTTATGCACATTTGCACTATTTAAACAATGTAATCAAATGTAGCCAGGCACAATACAATCCTGCTGGCTGCGCGTTTTCTGAGTGTAGCGCGACGAAAATTATTTGGCTACCTCAAGCGCTACGAACAGTGATTTAAAGCAGACGGGCAGCTGTAAATGGTAAACAATTCTAGAAACGCTGCGATCTCATAACAGCAATAGCGCGCTGCAATTCCACAAAAGCTTAAGCGCTACAGTAGATTAATTGGCAGCAGACATGCAGGCACAGTACAAAAATAATGAAGGAGCAATGCGGGTGGGCGCAAGCAGATAGGCAGGCACAGTGCAAAAAAATTAAAGGGGCAATGCGGGTGAGCGCTACGATACCACGGCAGATAGTGCGGGGAGCTGCGTGGGGAGCGACCGTAGCTGAAGGAAACAGGTGCTTTGTTCTGAGCTGGGCTACCCCAGCCCATCGTGAGAGTGCTCCAGACATTCACTTGCATTTTCTTTTTTTTTTCTTCTTTACAGCATCTTTTTATTAATGAAGTCAAGCAGAATAGTAGCATTACATTACCATTTATACATAATTCTTCATCACTTTGTTACATCATATGATCGGCTTTAATCTTTTACATATACTTTGTTATGTCGAGTTATGTCTCCTTTCTTTTCCCTAGTTCTCTTCCTTGTTGCGAGGTTGACTCCAGGCAGGGTTGTCTTCTCTAAAGGGGGGGCTTGCAGGGGTACCCTCTGTACTTATTCCATTTGTCCCAAACTTTCCCCCATTTCTTTGGACACCCCCTGCTAATATGAACTGCTTTTTCAGCTATCATACAGCAGTCCATATCTCGCTTCCATTCACTTCGGGTCGGTATTTCACCCAATTCCCATTTACAGACTATATTTCATTTCGTTACGATCAGTACCAGAGTACCCCAGGTCCGGTCTGCTTGTCCCAGATCAGAGCCTCCCGATACATTTAAAATACACCACTTCGGAGCTACAGTTAGTTCCACTCTTACAACCCTTATTTGCTTGCATTTTCAGTTGGTAGTGGCTATTTACCGCTGCTATCTACATGGCCCCTAGTTAAATAGTGAAAATGATTTACTATTTGGCAGGCAGCATTGACAATAGCAGAAAAAACCCAACTATTTACCTGGCCGTGGCTAAATATTAGATTCTGCTCTGTTTAGCTGGGAGCCGCGCAAATAACAAGGAAACTTAACTGTTTACCTGGCCACTGGCTAAATGGCAGAGGTTTTGTATTATTTGACAAAACAATTCACTCATGACTCAGCTGCTGGCAAAGAAGCAAACATGTACAATTCGGCCAGCAGCCATACAAATAGCAAATTAACATAATTATGTGGCTGTTGGTTAAATAGCAGAAATTAACTATTATTTGGCCAGTAGCCTGGCAAGTGCCAAAGAAATATCAATATTACCAGGCAGCTGGATAAATAGTAGAAATGATGTACTGTTTTGCAGGTGGCCATGTAAATATCTTGAAACTAAACTCAATTATTCTCTTGGTGTCTGGCCAAGTAGTAGAAAGTATGCACAACCTTGCCAATAGCTATGCAAATAGCAGAACACTATTTATCCGACTGCTTCTAAGCAGCTTAGGGGCATATGTATCAAGCACTTTTCCTGTTCCCAAACGGGCCGATTCTCAGAATGGGCCCGTTTGCGAATGGAAAAAGGCATTTTGGGATGTATCATCCCAAAAGGCCATCGCAAATTAGAGAGTCGCAAAACTTGCGATTCTCTTTTTTGCGATTGCATTTAAGGAATCGCAAATTGCGATTCCTTAAATGCAATGTAGGAAGCACAGAAAAATTGTGATTTGGCCCGAAGGAATTACCCCCAACTTCAAGTTGGTGGTAATTTGCAATTGCTGTGGAAAATGCACTTTTGTGCATTTTTCAAAGTGCCATGTGGCGCACATACATGCCCCTAGGGCATGTATGTGCGCCACATGTGCACACATACATATTTCAGGGATGCAACTGGGTGTCCTTCAGACACCCTTGCAACCTTGAAATTGCATTCTCAATTTGTGATTCTCTAATTGGTAATTGCAAATTGAGAATGTCTTCCCATTCATTCCTATGGACCTCCTAGCCCATAGGAATGAATGGGAAGGTATTCCTTATTTGCGAATCTCAATTTGCAATTCGCAAATAAGGAATATGTTGGATTCGCTAAATATTTAGCAAATCCTACATACATTGCATTTTGCGATTCTCTAATTGTGATTCTCTAAAAATCGCAAATTGAGAATCGCAAAAGTCTTTTTTGATACATATGCCCCCTAATTGTGTTTATTATGCTTTGTGCAGATTTCAATATGTACTTACATAAGGAGTGAACACAATTGGCATCAATGTCATGAAAGTTTCTGATGTAATTCTATTGAAAACGTGGTTGCAATTTCTGCACTTTTTGAGAATGGAATACTATTTTGTAAACAAACCTATGTACTGGGTTGTCTGTTCAGAAGAAATTAAATTGCAGGAGGTTGTAGAATAACATGCATAATAATTATTTATTAGGCAGGTGCCAATTTGCGAGCTTTGGCTGTAATCACAGGGATGGTGGCCTGTTAGGCACAGCAAACCACGATCTCTATGACTGCATTCCAAAATGGAAAACATTTTTTTTTTACAGCAACTCATGTTCCTTGTTTTGTTTTGGGAAACGTCTCCCCCCTGATAGTGAAAGGCAAAGGAGTCCTAAATAGACTCTTTCTCCTTCTCAAATTACTTACCAGCTCCACTAGAGTGTTGTTAGCTCATTAATGGTTTGCAGCACCAAGTGCAGTCAAAAACTTTCAAAACAATCCTTTCCAAAATTATTGGTCGAACGGTCCCAAATGTTGCAAAGTGTTTGGACAGATTTGGTACAGTATGCAACTCCATTAAACCATTGGACAAGACATGCCTATGTGGAAGACCCTTAGTGTAGTTGTATTGTGCTCCACAAATGCTCTTATTCCTTTACTCTTACCTGCAGAGGTGACTTATGATAAAGATGATTAGAACCTTTGCAAAACTTGTTAAGGCTGTTAACTTCTCTAGAGCTATGAACTCACTCTAACTCACTAAGCCACGGTAAGAGATATAGGATTATCAAAAGGCTCCATGTTATCAGGGCACCTTTTTCTGCAGTAAATCAGTGCATTCTGGAAATAATAATTCTGGTTCGGTTTAATGAAACAACACCTAGAAATAGGGATTTTGAAAAGAAAAAACAAGAAATGAAAATGTTGTATCCCAGTAACATAGTGACATCTAATACATAGGGTGATTTTATTAAAGTAGAAACAATTGCATAGGACCCCTTATTATGTGAACTACACAATAGAAATGAGAGACTTTATTCCAATCTCATGACAGTAGGTAATAAAAATGGTCCTGATTTAGAGTATCAAGGATGGAGTTAACTCCAGCAGGATGGCAAAGAGCAATACCTCCGCCATCCTGCATCCTGAGGGACCTTCCCCCCAACACATTTTTGACTTGTCCGCTGGGTGTGTGAACAACTCTCTACCTTTATATGAACTCTGGTCATGGTGGTTTATACATGAAACTTATAAAGGATAGAAGGGTCAGATGTGATCGTTGGACAACAAACCTTTAAAAGAAGGAGTTTGTTTTTGAAAAACAGAAAAAATGAATGGTCCCTCACGCAAAGAATTTTCTCCCAGGGTGACGCAGTCATTATTTTTTTTCCCATTCCCTTACAGCCAAGTGTAACTTTAAATAGGGTAGATGGTATAAACTCTTTTCATCAATGACTCCTACTCTGTTGGGCCATCCGAGGAAGTATTCATTTGAGGAGCCACAAGTAAAGGAATGGGACCAAATTAATTGAACTGAATGTCATTGGAATATGAATTAATTGTCCCAGTAAATTAGAAAAACACATAAAAGCATCAAAAACACAGAAGAAACAAAACTCACAAGCACATTTTATTCATAGACTTTATCACAAATACTGAAAAAATGAAACCACTGAATATACACTGATATTTTGTTACCTCCATTCTTGTAACCTATGGATCAATCTTTTCACAGTTCCAGTTTAATACTCATTTTCCAAAGGGGGGATGTGGATCCACTAGTAAGGTTTCAGAGCTGATATGGGATGATTCTCTTTAAAATATCTAGTTCTGGCTGTAGCTCAGACACAGCCTTTTGCTAGGTGATGGCTCTCACAGCAGTAGCATTGGGACCGGCTTCAAGCAGGAGTATACAGAACAAGGTCACAATTAAGCCTATGATCTAGGCACCTGGCTTTCTTCAGACTTCCTGAGCAGTCATCAGGCATAGACAAAAGGGCAGTCCTGCTTAGAAATGTTAGCATCAATAACAAGAGAAAACTCTGACTTACCCTTCACTCCTAATATCTACTCTACATCGTCACTCAGAAATAAATATTCTGTAGCCCTTTAATAAAAAGGACCGCACATAATTTCTCTGGGTAGGCTTTTCTCCATTCTCTCTTACTTTAGTTCAGGTTCTCCACCCTCCATACACAAGGAGGCAGTCAATACACGGCCACTGTGTAGGGAAGCTGTATCTACTCTCCTTCATATCATGCAAAATGCATCCCACTACTCCATACACTTAGACTTTCACCACACAAGGAGTCTTACTACTGCACCCTTCCTACATATTCACCGTACATACACACACATGGAAAGTTAGTGCAAATATCTGGGGGTCACACAGAATCTCTCTTTGAGCTATCTGAGATGATATATCTGACGCCTCCATCAACCCTTATTTCCATGTAAGAGCCTTCTTATTAACTTGAACTCCCCTTTGCTGATTGCCAGAGCCCTTAGACCTCTTTATTATCCAATAGACCATTTTCCTGACTTCAGCCATCTGAGTTTTTCAAACTCTGTCTGCCATCCTTCAAAGAACACACACATTTTCACCCACCCACTTTTAATTTTGCCTGCCAAGTTTCAGTCCTTATGACCTCAGATCCTCATCTGGACTACTGTGCCGGCATCAGACTAAGTCTTCTATCACTCAGAGGTCAGAGTATAACAGTCCCAGCTTTTTATTAATTTTACATGCTCTGATTTTTCTGCAAATACTTACCAGTTCTATATGTAGGCTATAAAGGTCGGGTTTTGTAGGAACTGGCAGCATAAAAAGCATGGATATGAACCATTTACTAAAAAGGTTCACTAGTGGATGTGGCCTAGAACACAAATGTGTCCTCTTGCTCCCAGTCTTCTTCCATCTGTTCCAGGTCATTCTGTTCCTTTAAGCGTTCATCCACCTCCTAGACCTCTTCCAAGTCCTTCTTTTATGTTTTTTTTGGTCCTCCTGATTCTCATTTAAGCCCTCTGCCAACTAAGTTCTAGTCACTCCTGGTTCTCCTGATTGTAGTCCTTTCTGACCTTGGACTTGTTGGATCTGGGCTTCCTGGTCCGGCTACTTACTTGTACTACTGATCCTGATCCTGATTCTGCAGGTCTGCTTGGACATTATACACGTAACCCTGTTATTCTTGTTTTCCAAGGGTGGCACTCCTAGTCTTCCCATTTGGGTCATTCCGATTCTACTTGCCCAGGTCCCTGTGGTCCACCTGGTACTGCATCCACCGATCCTTGTCCTCTTCATTAGGTCTTGGGCTGGACCATGTTATTGTGTTCCTATTGGTCCTGTGCCTCTGGTTGTCCTGGTTCCCCTGTTCTCAAAAGCCTGGCCCAAATATCCTAATATCACAGGATCTAGTTCCTTCTCCACTTGGTACATCTGTTATTTGTTTCCTTGGTTTTCACCTCTTTGGTCATCTTAGCCCCGTTCTAGGTACTGCTTATTCTGATACTTTTAGTCTACCTTAGCCTCCTCTTTCTAGTCCATGGTCCTAATGGCCCTAATCCAACCATCCCTGACCTGAATACTTATCTTTGTCCTCCTCCAACATGCCATGATACATTTGGCCCTGGTTCTTTTCCACGTTGTCATGCTGGACTAACTTGTCCACTTTGTCCTGATCTTAGTCACCTGGTTTGAATCTTTAAGGCTCCTGTCATCCTAGCTTTCCTTGTCCTGATCCTCCTTTCCCTCTTTATCCTATTATTCCAGGTCCTCCGTGGCTTGAGCTTCCTTTTCTGCTTGGTTGTGGTCCCACTGATTCTCCTTGTCATTGGTCTCTTAGTTCTTGTTCTGCTGGCACTGGTTGCATGGCCATCTCCTCTTCATTCATAAGGCCCTGTTCTCCTACGCTTCCCCACCCTCAGGCTGGTTTGCATATTTATGGTTTTTCCAAGTCATCACAGTCTGTGTTCCTTTCCTTGTTTAGTGAGCACTAGACTTGATCCCTTTGTTTCTTGCCCTCATTGTTTCTGCTTTTGTATGCCTAATCCACTTGACACTGGTCTTCCTGGCCATCCTAGCCCTTTCAGCCCCCCCTTGTCATAGCTCTTCCTTTTATTTGCTGATCCTCTTGACCTTCGTCCATTTGACCTGGTCCTTCTGATCCTTCTCCCCCTCCTCATCTGACTCCTAGTACTTCAGTTCCTGGTTCTGCTGGTATCCTAAATCTAGCTGACCGCTTGTGTCCTTACCTTCTTAGACATTGCTCTCTGTGTCATTGTAATCCTGGTATGGATCATCCTTGCCCTCTTGGCCTTGTGCCTTATCCACATGTCCTCCTGGAATTGTATCCAATAGTCTTGGCTCTCTTGGTCCTGGATCTATTTGTTTGCTTTCTTCTGATCCTGGTCATTTTGGTCCTGCTCCTCCTGGACATCCTGGTCCAGTCTCCTTAGTCTTCCTGGATCTGGCTATTCTGCTCCTCCTCATCTTCTTCCCCTTGGTGCTGCTACCTCCAGGTCCTGGTCTTGCTGCTCCACTTGATACTTTGAGCTCTGGTTCTATGGTCATGGTCCCCTTGGCACCCCTAGACCTGTTTCCGGTCTTCTTGGTGCTCATCCTTTTAATCCTTCTTGCTCTGGTCCTGGTTCTAATGGCTCTAAACCTCCTAGTATTTCTGGTACTGAGTCCCTCATCTTCCTCGCTTAAACTGCCCCCTGGTCCTATTGGATTAAATCTGGTCCTAATCCTTCTGGTCCTGGTCTTCCTGCTCCTGCTCCTTATCCTCATGCTTCTGCACAAACTCATCAGAGTCCTCCTTTAGCTGGTCCTTCTGGGCCTGGCCATCCTGTTGCTCATCTTCCGGGCAATCCAGTTCATCTGGCAGCTTGTTGTGGCCCTATAGCTACACAGGAGGTAAGACAAGTGATCCTTGGAGTTCACTTCTTTCTCATGGGTAATGGGCATAGCAGGTCAGGTCCTTTAGTGCTCCTCTCAAGTCACAGAAGGCAGGACCAGTCCCCTTTTGTTCTTCCCCAGTATAAGGGGAAGAACAAGAAAGTGATTCACCCCAAAGCCACATTAATTCCTGGCACTAGCTAAAGGTTGGGATTGACTTCTGACCCCGCCCTAACCAATAGGGTAATGGTTCCCAAGAGTAGCCCTACCATCTTTTGCAGGTGTTCCCTACTGCAAACACTCCCACAGTGCCCTTCACTCTCAAACTCCAAGATGGGGATCCCCTTACATAGAGCCTATGTTCCCACTTAGAGGTGTGGCCAGGGCAATGAGCAGTCCCCTATTCCGTGGTCACTCAAAGCCAGTTCACCAAACCCTGTGGGGGGAGAGAGCAGCTTTCCCCCAACTGGGTTTGGAACCTGCTTGACTTGGAGGACAAAGGCTGTGACTTTCCAGATCTCACCTAACATTTGCTTGTGACAGAGCAGGCCCAATTGCAGTAAAAGTACTTGCTGGCCCACTCTAACTACACTACCTGCCAAAGTAACAAAAACACCTCCCCACACCCAAGCATTTGTCTGTGCTCTGGGAGCACTTTTTGGACATCATCCCGGCTAATCACTCATTGGGTTACTGCTGGGGAGCTAATATAATTCACTCACCAGGAGCTTCAGATAGGAAAAATCTATCTATCTGAAAGTTATTTATTTCCATATGTATTAAACAGCCGTCCTGCGCCACCGTGCTCATGAGTAAAATGATACCTCACTTGTGTGACTATCCAATGCAGAATCGGCTAAAAACTGATTTTTTAACTCAATGTGCTACCCTTTTAATCCCTATGTTTTTGGCCCTTCCCAGTAACAGGCCCTTGGCCCACCCACACAAGTGAGGTATCATTTTATTCAGGAGACTGGATTTTCCTGGGAATCTAGTTTTCAAAAATATGTAGGTTTGCTAGGTTTCCATGGGTGCCGCGTGAGCTAGGGTTCAAAATTCACAGCTAGGCACTTTACAAAAAAAAATAGTCAGTTGTCACTGTAAAAATGCGGTGTCTTCTCGTTGCGTTTTGGCCTTTTTCCTGTCTCAGGAACTAGGCCTACCCACACAAGTGAGGTACCATATTTAACGGAAGATTCAGGGGAATGCGGGGGTAGGGGGACATTTGTGGGTCCACGCAGATTCCGGAACTTTCCATCACTGGAATGTGAGGAAAATGTGTTTTGTTTTAGAAAGTTTGAGGTTTGCGAAGGATTCTGGGCAACAGAATCTGGTGAGAGTCACACAAGCCACCCTATCCCAGATTTCTCTGGGTATCTAGTTTAAAAAAATGTGTAGGTTTGCTTAGGTTTGCTAGGTTTCCATGGGTTCCGCATGAGCTAGGGTTCAAAATCCAAAGCTAGGCACTTTGCAAAAAAAAGAGTCAGCTTTCACTGTAAAAATGCGGTGTCTCCTCGTTGTGTTTTGGCCTTTTTCCTGTCTCAGGCACTAGGCCTACCCTCACAAGTGAGGTACCATATTTAACGGAAGATTCAGGGGAATGCTGAGGTAGGTGGACATTTGTGGATCCATACAGATTCCAAAACTTTCCATCACAGAAATGTGAGAAAAATGTGTTGTATTTTACAAAGCCTGAGGTTTGCAAAGGATTCTGGGCAACAGAATCTGGTGAGAGTCACACAAGCCACCCTATCCCGGATTTCTCTGGGTATCTAGTTTTCAAAAATGTATAGGTTTGCTAGGTTTTCATGGGTGCCACGTGAACTAGGGTTCAAAATCCACAGCTAGGCACTTTGCAAAAAAAAGAGTCAGTATCCACTGTAAAAATGAGGTGTCTCCTCGTTGTGTTTTGGCCTTTTTCCTGTCTCAGGCACTAGGCCTACCCACAAGTGAGGTACCATATTTAACAGACGATTCAGGGGAATGCGGAGGTAGGTGGACATTTGTGGATCCATGCAGATTCTAGAAATTTCCAGCATAGAAATGTGAAAAAAATGTGTTCTATTTTACAATGTCTGAGGTTTGCAAGGGAATCTGGCCAACAGAGCATGGCGAGAGCCACACAAGTGACCAAATTCTGGCTTGCTCCTGGTGTTTAGTTTAAAAAAATGTACAGGTTTGCTCGGTTTCCTTAGGAGCCTGCCAAGCTAGGGTTAAAAATCCACAGCTAGACAATTTGCAAAAAAAAGGTCAGTTTTCACTAGAAAAATGTGATGTGTCCACATTGCATTGTGGGCTGCTTCCTGTCACGGGCATTGGGCCTAACAACACAAGTGATGTACCATTTATCTGGAAACTTTGGGGATTGCGGGTGAGTGGAAGTTTGTGGATCCACGCAAACTCCAGAAATTTCCATCACAGAAACGTGAGGAAAATGTTTTTCTTTTTACAAAGTTTGAGGTTTGCAATGCATTCTCAGTAACAGAACCTGGTGAAGGCCACACAAGTCACCCCATCCTGGATTCCCCATGGTGTCTAGTTTTCAAAAATGTATAGGTTTGCTATGATTCCTTAGGTGCCGACTGAGTTAGGGTTTAAAATTCACAGCTAGGCACTTTGCAAAAAAAGGGTACATTTTCACTGTAAATTTGTGCCTTGTCCACGTTGCGTTTTGGCCCATTTTCTGTTGCAGGCACTAGGCCTACTCACACAAGTGTGGTACCATTTTTATCGGGAGACTTTGGGAAATGTGGGATAGGTGGAAGTTTGTGGATCCACGCAGATTCCAGAATTTTCCATCACATAAATATCCCCCCATCCTGGATTCCTCTGGGTGTTTAGTTTTAAAAGATATACAGGTTTGCTAGATTTCCTTAGGGGCCGGCTGAGAAATCCACAGCTAGACAGTTTGCAAAAAAAAAAGGTCAGTTTTCAGTGGAAAAATGTGATGTGTCAACGTTGCGTTGTGGGCTGTTTCCTGTCACGGGTACTGGGCCTAACCACACAAGTGAAGTACCATTTTTATCTGGAAACGTTGGGGAATGCGGGGTGAGTGAAAGTTTGTGGATCCACACAGACTCCAGAAATTTCCATCACAGAAAGGTGAGGAAAATATGTTTTTTAGAAAGTTTGAGGTTTGCAAGGGATTCTGGGTAACAGGATCTAGTGAGAGCCAAACAAGTCACCCCATCCTGAATTCCTCTGGGTGTCTAGTTTTCACAAATGTTTAGTTCTTCTTGGTTTCCCTAGGGGCTGCCAGAGTTAGGTTTCAAATTCCGCAGCTAGACACTTTGCAAAAAAAAGGGCCAATTTTCATTGTAAAAATGTGATGTGTCCACGTTGCATTTCGGCCTGTTTCCTGTCACAGGCACTAGGCCTACCCATACAAGTGAGGTACCATTTTTATTGAGAGACTTTGGGGAATGCCGGGTGGGTGGACTTTTATGGATTACGCAGATTCCAGAACTTTCTATCACAGAAATGTGAGGAAAATGTGTTTTTTTTTAACAATGTTTGAGGTTTGCAAGGGATTCTGGGTAACAGAACCTGGTGAGAGCCACGCAAGTCACCCCATCCTGTATTTCCCTTGGTGTCTAGTTTTTAAAAAATGTATAGGTTTGAGCGCTGGGATACTTACGGGTGACTATGCGCTTTACAAAACCCAATAATAAGTCGGCTTTCCTAAGTGCCGGCTGAGCTAGGGTTCAAAATCCACAGCTAGACGCAGCTGTAAAAATTTGATGTTTCCACATTGCATTTTGAGCCATTTCCTGTTGTGGGCACCAGGCCTTCCCACACAAGTGAGGTACCATATTGATTGGGAGACTTAGCGGAATACAGAATCGCCTTCCAAATGTAAGACAATGTGTAAAAAAGAAGTCACTTTGAAAAATGTCCTATAATTCACATGCTAGCATGGGTACCCACAATTTTGGGAATGTCCAAATAACTACTGCTTTTAAACTCTATATTTTGTTCCTATTTAGGAAACACATAGGTGTCTTTGATAACTATTTTCGCTCTTTATATTTTACCGAATACGTTTCCTACTCGATACACAATGAAAAACCATTGCAAAATGCAGCTCGGTTATTGGCTCTGGGTTCCTCAGGTTCTTGGTGAACCTACAAATCCTATGTATCCCCACAACCAGAAGGGTCCAACAGATGTAACAGTATATTGCTTTCAAACATCTGTCATACTGATGAGAAGTTACAAGGGAAAAAGTTAGCAAAAATGGCTGGTTTTTTTAATCTCAATTTCGATATTTTCCATCTATTAAAAATACTTGAAAGATCTACATAGATGACCCCTTGCTGAATACAGAATTTTTTTCTAGTTTTCAGAAATGTATAGATTTCTGGGAACCATTATTGGTTTCACACCCATTGCTACCATTAACTGGAAGGAGGTTGAAAGCACATAAAATAGAAAAAATAGGCTATGTCCCAGTAAAATGCCAAACCCATGACGAAAATGTTGGTTTTCTGACAAGAGTCTGCCTGTCCCTGAAAGCTGAGAAGATGGTTATTTCAGCACCACACACCCTTTGTTGATGTCCTTTGCAAGGAAAAAACCAGACCCGTTCGTCTGCAGCAATTTTTTCCCATTTTGTAAAACAAAAAGCCTGAATTTAGTGGTATTTTGGTTTATTTCTGGGTCTCCTCCAGGGCAATCCACAAACCGGGGTACCTTTAGAATACTCAGGGTGTTGGCACAAAAAGGGAGCAATTTTGGAATGGATACCCTATGTGGACAAAAAGTTACAGGTGCATAAGCGCATACTACGCCAAAAAAGGCTTAGCACAGGGGTGGGAATAGTATTTTAATTGTTTTTCCGTCTGCTGATTAACCAGAGATAGCAAAATTAATATTTACTATCTCTTCTTCAGTGTTACTCTATAAGTCAGACTGCCTTTCTACACTGAAAATAGGTTTTGGGTTTCAGTCACTGAAAGACATGTTAAGTCTACTTTTCTATATGTCCTGCTCCTGAATAAAATGCACCTTGCCATGTGTGCTACAAGGCCTACATAGGGATGACTTATTGATATTTAAAAGGAAGGTTTTTACCTGTCAAAATGAGTTACACTGCAGCAGTCAGGCAGACCTAAAGGCGTGTTTGCACTACTAATGTTGTGTATAGCACAATACGTGCTGCAGTCCACTGGTGGTCTATCAACCTACTGGGACTGGGAGCCATTTCTACACCAATAATAGGGACGTTTAATGTGCCAATTTGGAAAAAGCCAATTCAACCATGTTTTAAAGGGAGCGCACAGGCACTTTACTCCTGGCTAGCAGGAGTAAAGTGCAAAGAGTTATAAAGGCAGCAAAACAGATAGGGTAATAATCTGGGCAAAATCCCACAAAACATGTTAATTTTCCTGTCTCATCCATTCTCATACTAATGAACAATTCCCCTGCCTTTTACATTTTTGATCATCAAATGATATCTTTCTCTCCTCACTCTGTAGGCTTCACCTGCCTCATACTACTTTACTCTGGTTCACCACCTTACTTTCTATTCACAACTTTCCAGTTACCTGGCACAAAGATATCTACACTCACTCCAGTAACAGTGGGTGTCCCACAAGGATCCATCTTTGCCCCATTTTTATTCCTACAATACATAATTTTGCTTGATGACTATTTACTTTGCCAGTTGATTTGATTTGACCCTTTTTTTTGCATGAATTCAACTAGTTGGAGGTGGAGTCAGGTATCACTGACTGCGTCATCATTTGAATATGGAGGAATACTATTTTACCATGCAATGTGCCCAAAGCCATTTCAATTTCCTTGTACCACAGTCCTCTGACAGATGAGTGCCTGACCCTTACGGACCCCATTTATTTTTTTAGTTAGATTACTTTTTTTTGGCTTCCTTTTCTTGTAATTGTGTCCAGGTTGCCTTGCCTGTTTTACATTTTATTTTGTTTATTATATTAATGATTTACCTTGCCAGATGATTATGTTTGGCCTCTTCGACTCCTGGCTTCTTTCTGTTTCCCTTCAAGGGTCTGCCTTACTTGTTGCCATAAAATGCCAGATGCAGGGCTGATGTAACGTGGATGAAGCAGGTATGCAGCTGACAGGCAGGTAAGCCCATCTGTGCCTGTCTTTGCATAGCGTGACTAGCGTCCTACTTCTGTGACCCCAATCCCTAGAGGATCATTATCCAATGAAAAATTAGGATAGTCACAGTAAGCTTATTTTAGAACAAGTCTCTTTCAATTATAATGCCAACAAAAAGACTTTCCACATGAAGGGTATTTTCTACCCACTCCTGGCCCACAGAAACACAGCCTGCATTAAAGGTCTCTTACAAAGCAAACTCAATGCAGAGCTCTGTAATTTCTGCTCCGCTCTAATAAATTGCACACTTATCTACTGACCACCTAGGACTCATTTGACCCTCTTATATATATATATTTTTTTTTACAGAGAATTTGTTTCAGTGCTTAATTTGAACCGGTGGCACAAGGGCACACCGTCTTGCTAATTTAGAGATGAACACAACAACAATGATTTTTTTAATTCAATGTACATTAAAAATGACTATTTTCCGCTGCCCAGCCATCCTTATGGCTTTGGAGGCCTGAAATACTCAGAATTGTGACACTTGTAGGAGTGTAATGGTTAGTTGTTGTGTTATTCCTATTTCTGCCAGCATGACAGGGGCAGTGTGCGGTGCCAGCTGCAGTGGCCTCCTCACAAGAGCCCCGGCAGTAATTATTTTACAAATTAAGCACTGATTGGCTTACAGAATATTGTAGCCTCATCTTTGATGGCCTTGTACTTGATAATTATAAACTCATTAGAAGTAACCGCTGAGAGAGGCAGGACAGCAGAATTGAATTTATATTCCAAAGGTCCCTGAATGCTGCTCCCAAATCGGTCCTGCTCCCAATATCAACGAACTGAAACCATATTGTTTATCATAACAGTGGTATATGTCTTCTATTTCTGTTGTAGTTCTTTGCCTTTTCTTTAGTTCTGTAGTTCTGTTACCTCATTTAGATTTCTATTACCTCATTTAGATTTATAAGTATGTAATTGAGAATCCTTTTAATGTGAGTCTAGATTCTACTTCAGTGAAGCGGTTGGAGCTGATCTGGAGAGATGCCTAGACTCTAGCACCAGTGGGTTTTAGTACTACTTGTAAAATAAATAATTTAAACCTAATTACTGCCTCCTACCGCTCTTTACAATGGCGACGAGGATGGGATACGAACCCACGCGCATACTTCACTTCAGTGCGTTAACCTGCAGTAGCGAACTCAGTGATTCGCTCACTTTATAACATTCATTCTCAAACTCGAGAGTCATTATTTCATTTCAATTTAAAGCGCTAACTTTTTACAGCGAACACAGTGATTCGCTCACTTTTAAGCAAGTTGATATTGTGAGAAGTTGGCCCGATATGCAGTGCTCACTATTCTAGTGATCACTATGCATCGGTCCAAACGACCCTTATTAAGTCAACCTTAGACCAGCTATCCTAGTAGCGTGGATACGAGCAGTCTTCGGGCTAAACTCTAGAGGGCGTGTTAAGCCAGCTGTTATACCTTCACATACCCCTTGAACACCAAGTGAAAGGACACCACACAAGTGTTATGAAAATAAACAGTGTATTTATTAGAATCACAACAGCCCTGTACTCTTTATGAGGACAGGGTACTAAGCACACAACGAAACTCTTAGGAAAATACTTCAAGTGCACAATCAATACAAGTGCCCGAGGGCACGGAAAGTTTAGTGGTCTCGTGCGGACCCGATAAGGCAAGTCGGAAGCGAGGGACTCGGGACCCTTAACTAAGGAGGCTATGCGGGCACCGAAATGCCGAAGTTACCTAGCCCCAAGGGCTGCGGCTGCACAAGTCTTTACAGACGTCGGGAGTCTTCGCTGACGAGCCAGGAGCCGGAAGGAAGGAGTTGCTGGCCGGCGACCAGTGGAAAATAGTTCATAGAGATCCAAGCCTGGATCAGAGATGGATGACACCTGAAAGCAGAGGGGACCAAGTTCGTACTACTAGCCAGTAGTCAGAGGTTACCAGGAGGGCACCGGAGGATCGTCACCTCGACTAGGTGAGTGGGCGACGCTAGGCTCTGCAGTCTCACGGACCAGGAGGCGTTGTCGGCGACCAGGATGGAGGTGCGAGCTGTCCCACGAAGGTTGATGCTGTCGGCGTCGCTGGGCCCAGGATTGGGGCAACAAGCCTTGGCAAATTTCAGGGCCACGTGGTGGGCCTAAAATGGCGTCTTGAGTGGACCAGGAGGGTCCGGGGTGCTCCTCTCGCAGAAGGGAGCAAAGGCCAGTCTGGAGCAACCAGACCAGCAGCGTTGGTTGTCGGGTGTCGTCGAGAAGGTCACAAGCCAGCGGCTAGTGACCAGACAACGTGCTGAACAGCAAAGAGCAGAAGGGCCCCACGCAGATCGTGGAGATGCTGGGAGGCTGCACTTCGGTGCTGGAGCTGCTCAGGTTCGGGGCTGCTCGGACCCCAGAGCACTCACCAGAGGATTCCTTCGGTGGTCGTGCTGGTTAAGAAATCGTGCAGGTCTTGATGATGGCCGGTTCCTCGAGATCTCGTCGCACCCACGGATCTCAGCTGAGCTGACGATGTGGGTAGAGGTCAGAGGTGCCAGGGAAGCCGGTTCTCATCGAGCTGGGCAGTCGGATTCCTGAGGAAGGACTTGCAGCAAACCGCAGAGTTCTTAGATGGTGCCTGCGGATGCAGGGTGACTACTCCTTAGCCACAAGGGAGAAATCTTGAGAAGAGTCGAGAGTTCCTTTCGTAGAAAGTATTCTTGATTCAAAGATGATCTAATTTGGAAGGGTCCCCGCTCCGGCCTTTATCCTAAAGAAAGGGGTGGGTACATGACTAGGTCCTGCCCTAGGGGTGGGACCAGTAAGGGGGGTAGTTACACCCCTCTCCCCTGCCGGACTTTCCCCAGGTCAGGGGCAGCGCGCCCCTGGAACTGGTTCTAACCGGCAGATGCGTAGTGAGCACCGGGGTGCCACTCCGCAGTCACCTTCTTGTAAAGCCCTGCCTACCCAGGATACACAAAACCCTGTCTGGGATGGTGCGAACACCGCCCCGGACAGGAAACCCTTTGTCCAAGCTTTCCTCGCTGGAAGGACTCCCAGCAGCAGGAGGTCAGACTCGTGTCTGCGGTGGCAGCATCCATTTTGTGGAGCTGAGGCTTCAGTTAACTTTAACCGGGGTTCACAGTTACGTACATGTCGTGTCCCTCTAGAAGGGCGGAATGCTAACCTCGTCGCCAGCATTGGTGAGGGGTCAGCATCCCGATTCGTATGACACCTTACTCGACATGTCTTGATAACGCGATACCGAAGTTACTAATATGGTACGCGTTATCATGGAACAGCCATTGGGTCTTGGTTCCGCAAGCTGCAACCGGGCTCGGCTCGTGCCAGAGCCCAATTCACACGATTCCACGCACTCTGCCTTCAGGATTGTCAAAGCCAGCCATAGGAGTGACTAATAAGAACTCGGGTGTCCATTTTAGGGTTAGCTATAGGGATACTATACCTAAAGCAACGGGCGAGTACGCCACGTTGCCCCAGCTGTCGCGCAGCCAGTTGTGTCAGATTTAGATGGCCATCCAGGGGTGGCATAGTACATGCTTCAGCCCCTGGTAGGCCCTGGGTACACCGATGCCCTGAGTTACAGGGTCTGACAAGGTGGCCCAGTTCCAATTGGGTAATGCACCTAAGGTACACACATCAATTTAGCGAGAGAACAGCTAGGCCGTGGGTCTGATTGGCAGGCCCACAGCCCGAGAAAGTCGTAAACCAGTGAAACAAAAGCAAAAAATCTGGGTGATCATAGGATTGCAGACCCTACTCTCCTACAGATATTATCCACTAATTTATTTTTTCAAGCTCAGTGATTTGCACACTCTTATTTGAACTGAAAATTACTTTTCATTTTACTCAGTGATTTGCACACTATTATTTAAAGTGCAAGTTTTGTTTCATTCTACTCAGTGATTTGCACACTATGATTTAAAGTGCAAGTTATGCTTCATTTTATTCAGTGATTTGCACACTATGATTTAAAGTGCCAGTTATGCTTCATTCTATTCAGTGATTTGCACACTATTATTTAAAGTGCAAGCTACGTTTATTTTTCCATTTATATTTACATTTTGTTTCTAAGAACTCTTTTACTGTTTAATATGGCTTCTTCTCAAATTTGTAATCAACCTTCAGTTTTCCTGGAGATTCCTGGCAAGCCAAAATTGCGTTGGAAAAAATGGTTTGAGTCTTTTGAAAACTATATTGTTACAATTGATGGTACTAAATTTTCTGCAGAAAGAAAAAAAGCCATTCTTTTCAGTTATTTAGGAACAGCTGCAATTGAAATTTTCAAAAATCTTGAACCTATTGCTGCACCAGGAGGTGAAGGAGATGTTTGGAATGTGTTTTTAGAAGCTGTTGCTAGACTTGAAAAGCAGTTTGAAGACAAACCCAATGTTATGATTGAGAGACATGCCTTTCACAAAAGGAAGCAATTGAGTGATGAGTCTGTTGAAGACTACGTAGCGGCTTTAAGGGTATTAGCTACTAATTGTGAGTTTGGAGCCTTTGTTGACATATCTATCAGAGATCAATTTGTATTTAATTGCTTCTCTAAAAAGGTACAGGAAAGACTTTTGGCGTGCCGCAATCCTACTTTGGGGGAAGTAATCGATCTGGCCAAAGGAATTGAAAGGTCTATAGAATCTTCCAAAATTATTGAAGCTGAGTCTGTTAAAAGTGCAAGTGTATCTTCCATTTGTTCAGTTCAAACCTGAGGAAAGAACTATTTCAGGACAAATAGGGAGTCTGGTTTAAGTTGTTTTAGGTGTGTTTCTAAATCACATTTAGCCAATTCTTCTGATTGTCCTGCACTCAAAAAGAAATGTACTAAGTGTGGTAAAAATGGTCATTTTTCTTCTCTCTGCAAAGCTCCTAAAAGAAATGTGAATACTACTGTCAGTTATGTATCTAATGTTGAAAATGATATGCAAAATTTGATCATTACTATTTATGATGATGCATTTGATAGCTATATTAGCAGTGCCATTCCTCCCTTTAAGGCTCCTTTAGGAACTGTTTTTGTCGGAAAAGTTGGGTTTGAAGCCATGGCCGATTCTGGTTCGCCAGTAACCATTTTGTCTGACGTATTTTTCAAAGAACATTGGAATGGTGTCATAAACCCTAAGGCATTTGGTAATTTTTAAATTAAAATGTTGGGTTTCTTTGAAAATTATCTAAAATTTGAAACTCGCCAAATTTTTACTAAAATATATGTCGCAATTGACGGGAAGAATATTGTAGGTTGGTTTGACCTTGGTAAGCTTGGTGTTAATTTATGTCCAGGTTCTGATCACCCAATTCAGTTAGGAGATATGCCTATTAGTAACATTATTTTAGAAGGTGATTCTTTATCTTCCATCCTTCACAAGTATGAAAAAGGTTTTGAGGATGTTGTTGGACAGGTAAAAGGATTTTCTCACAAGATTAAACTCAAAAAGGAAGCTTTGCCTGTTCAACATAAGGTTCGCATGGTACCTCTGGGAGTGAGAGACAAACTTAAAGCACATTTGGATGGCCTGTGCTCTCAGGGTATCATAGAACCTACTGACAGTTCTGAGTGGGTTTCTGCTATAGTGATCGCTCTTAAAAAAAATAATGATATTAGGCTATGTGTGGACCTTCGTTCATTAAATAAAAACATTGTTATTGAAACCTATCCCCTGCCTAGGATACAAGAGATGTTGGCGGCTGTAAATGGTGCAAAGTTTTTCTCGATTATTGATCTTAAATCCGCCTATCATCAGGTGACTCTAGTAGAGGAGTCAAAAGATCTGACAGCCTTTATCACACCGTTTGGTTTATATAGATTTCTGAGGATGCCTTTTGGCCTGGCATCAGCTGCCAGCGTCTTTCAAAAGTTGATTGAGAGTCTTTTTCACGGTCTTAAAGGAGTACAGTCCTTTCAGGATGATATCCTAATTTTTGCAAAGACCATTTGTGATCACAATTTTATCTTGGAGAAAGTTTTAAGCACCTTAAACAACAAGGGTATGACAGTTAGTAAGGATAAATGTAAGTTTTTGGTCAGTGAAATCAACTATTTGGGTCACAAAATCACCCCTGAAGGCATTTTTCCGAAAAAAGACATCATTACAAGCTTGGAGAATTGTGGCAAACCCAAAGACAAGGATACATTGTGCTCATTCCTCGGTTTGAGCGAGTATTATGCTAAGTTTGTGAAGGGATATGCTTTGGTTGTGGAGCCACTTAGATTACTGCTTAAGAAAGGAGCTAAGTTTGTTTGGACAGATGTTAATGATTCTGCTTTTGTGAAGGTGGTTAATCTCATAGCTAAGGCACCTGGATTGAACACTTTTGACCCTGAAGGTGATTCTTTTGTGACTGTTGATGCTAGTACCATTGGTTTGGGTGCGGTGTTCACTCAGGTTGTTGAAGGTAAAGAACGTGTCATTTCTTTCATCTCCAGAGGCATTAGGGGTGCGGAAGCTCACTATAGTACTATTGAGAAGGAGGCCCTAGCCTGTGTGTGGGCTGTTGAAAAGTTTAAGAATTTCTTGTGGGGAAGACCTTTTACTTTTGTAACTGATCATAAACCGCTTGTCTATATGATGGATGGTGTGAGAAGTGGTAATGCTTCTTCCAGGTTAGTTAGGCTAATTGCGAGACTACAGGAGTTCAATTTTGTCATTCAGCACATTCCTGGAGGCAAAAATGTTACTGCAGACTGCTTATCCGCGTTACCCCCTGTTGATTGTTCCGGTGATGAATTTGTAGATCTGCACGAATGTGTGGTAGCTTCTGTTGATGCTTTAGAATTTTGTTGCTTCGGTGTTGACGAGAAAGAATGGAATCATCATTTATCCAAAGATAGCGTCTTGCAGAAAGTTACATTTTATGTTACCAATGGTTGGCCTTCTGTGAAGAGTTTAGAGTTACCTCTGAGAAGCTTTGCTCAGGTGTCTGAGGAATTGTCTATTTAAAATGACATTTTGTTGAGACAGGATTTGTTCATTCCACCTGCTGGTCTTAGAGACAGAATTATTCGCTTAGCACATTCTGGGCATCCTGGTGTGTCTGGGACCAAGAAGTTGCTGAAGTGCCATTACTGGTGGCCTGTTTTAGATGCTTCTGTCGAAAGATTTGTTGATAACTGTTCAGTTTGCATTAATTCTGATAAGCACTGGAAAGTTGCTTCTGAACCGTTGTCTCTAGATAGTGGTCCTACAAGTCCTTGGCAGAGACTTTCTATTGATTTTTCCGAACCTTTTGAGTGTCTGGGTAGGGAGATGAGGTTTCTTATTGTTTTAATTGATGATTTTTCCAAATGGATTTATTTTTCTTTTGTAGAACATCCTACCACTGATGAAGTTGTGCGTTTTTTCGACAACATTTTTAGGGTTGAGGGGGCACCTATTTCTTTGATGTCGGATAATGGGGTCCAATTTGTTTCCAGTAAGATGCAGTGAAATTCAAATTGGCAAGTATTTGAAGCGAGTGAAGTCAATTTCTGTTGTTTGGCAGTGAGGATACTTGTGTGACTATGATTATGGCGATTTAAGGTAATTCCTGCCAAATCACTTGTGATGTGACATTTTCCTAAAGGAGCCGAATTTATCATCAGCTCATGTTATTTTTTCATGTAAGGAGGTGGTGGTGGTGTGTCATTTGGTGACTTTGGGAGCACTTTATTTCTATTTCTTCCATTTTTTTTCAGGCAACGCCATCGCATCGTTTGGATTTAAATAGATCTTGCTCGCGCTACTCACTGTTTCATGAAGCGTCGCGTGGAGGCAAGGATCGTTTCTTGTGACGTCTTCTCTGTCTTGCTGGATGATTCAGCTGCATGTTTACGCTGGCAAGCAGCAACGAACCCAGAGCCATCCGGCCCGACGCAAGTAACGTGCCCCCATTTTCTGATTTGATGCTTCAGCCTCTATGTCTAATGTGGTGACTGTCAACTTGAGGTAAAAGTTTTGTTTGGCTTTCTGATTTATTTCATTAAGACTGCATTTTCAAACATCACTAATGTTCGTGCTGACTTTCAACGTGAGGTCAAGGTTTTCTCTGATATTCCGAATTTCTTCATGCATGACTGTTTTTGTTTTCATCTGAGATTTAAACGTCCCGCTCGCACATCGTATTTGCCTGCATCTTTACACGGTGACAGGCACACCTTTGAATTTAAAGAAATGGCATTTTATTTTAACGAATCTTGCCTGTTTGCAGCTTTACTCGGTGACAGGCACACCCTTGACTTAAAGGAAATGGTGTTATGTTTTTAAGGAAACCAGCCTGTCTGCCTCTTTCCGGTGACAGGCACACCTCTGTTATTTTTGTCATTTTCAACTCTATCTAAGTAAAAGGGCTATTGAGAATGTTTTCCTACATTATTTGAAGTAATATGAAATGTTTTATTTAATTGTGCTCGCATTACTTTCTAATGTTAACCTTTAAGGTGTGGTTAACATAGGGGTGGGTGCTTAGTCCCATTTCCTTTAAGGAACTTATTTCCTTTTTCTGAAGTTTTGGGGGAGGGTTTTAAGTCCCATCACACCACTTTCACGGTATTTATCCCTGTTTTGGGATGGGGATGGGTTTTAGTCCCTTGACCCCTTGTTCATTTTGCGATGGGAGTGGGTTCCAAGTCCCATTTTCCCCTGTTCTTGCACTACATTTTGGTGTGGGTTTGAGTCACATTACCTCTTCATGTATTTAGTTTATCCCTGTCTTGGGATGGGTGTAAGTTCCAAGTCCCATGTTCCCTTGTATACGCATTACTTTTAGGTATGGGTTTCAGTCCCATTACTTCTTATTATTATTAGGTTATCCCTGTCTTGTCTTGGGATGGGTGTGGGTTCCGAGTCCCATTTTCCGTAATTATCGCTTTTCATTTTGGTGTGGGTTATAGTCCCATTACCTCATGAAGTTTGTAATCCCTACCTTGGGATTTTATCTTTTTAGTGAGGAGGTTTTGTTTGTCGTGACTTTTGGGTTTTAGTCGCAAACAGTTTTGCACGTTGGTCTTAGTCCAACAGTGTTTCCTTACTAGAGGTGTGGCGTATTTAGTTACTTTTGACACATTCTCCTAATGCCAGTAGTATTTTCCATGATTTTGTTTCTCTCATTATGAATCTGTTTGGGGTCTTGTTGTCCCCTTAAGTTTACTAAATGTCGTGAGCTTTTGTGAGCCATTTAGGTATTCCTTTCTATTTTCAATTTTTAATTATTGAAGGAGGAGGATGGTGTCAGTTTATTTATTTCTTTTCGCTTTCTTCCTTCTTTTATATTTTTCTTGTGCATAGTTTCCCTTTGCTTACTCTTCTGTTCTTTTGTTTTTAATTATTAAAGGGAGAGGATAATATAGTATTCTCATGTTATATGTATGTACTTGTATCCAGCTGATCAGCCCAGTGTGTGTATTCTTATTGGAATCCTAGTGTGGGTGGAATGTTGGATGCATCAGAGTTACAGTTAAGGATGGGCTGAGCGGCCATGTTCCTCTTCCAACAAAATAAAACAAAATAAAACAAAATAAAACAAAACTAATCTAAAACATAATCACAATATTTCTTAGGCAATTTAACATTCCTTTTAGATGAAACAGGTACATCTTGAACTGAAGAACCCAAAGAAGCATCATCCCCAAGAACAGTGTCAGCAAGATCAGAAGAAGGCAAACAAGCACTGTCAGGAACAGAGTCAAGACATTTCCCAGCATTGACATTGGAATGAACAGATTCAGAAACAGAATCAAAACATTTCCCAGCATTGTCATTGCCATTAGGATGAACAAAATCATTAAACGAGACACCATCTCCCATTTTAGCAAAGAAACGTTCTTGGCCTGGTTTAAGAACAATCACAGAACTTTTCCTCCGTTCTTAAACCAGGCCAAGAACGTTTCTTTGCTAAAATGGGAGATGGTGTCTCGTTTAATGGTAAAACGCCTTTTCCGATGCATGTACCTTTTTGCATTCGCAAAAGAAGTAATCACAATTTTTTGTGATTACCTAAATTGCGAATGTATTTAGGGAATCGTAATTTGCGATTCCCTATTTGAGATGCATGTAGAATTTCCTAAATGCGAATGTGCATTTAAGAAACGCTAATTACCATCAACTTGAAGTTGGTGGCAATTTGTGCATACATTTGAATATACATACAACGGATTTTTTTTAATGCACTATGTAGCGCACACATGTCTTTAGGGCATGTTTGTGCCACACATGTGCATACTTACCTTTTTGGGGTTGCATTTGCAAGATTATTTGCGAATCCTTCAAGCATAGGCCTTTGTGATTACCAAATAGCTACTCCTTAAAATTCGCTATTTGGTAATCCCAAATGATTGCATTGATGCATGTGCCCCAATGCTCTTTACATCACAGGCACCCTTGCACCAAGACGCCAGTGCAGGGGAAAAGGCAGGAATGCTCCGTATTGACTGAAATATTCCTAACCTTTGTCTATCATGCAGTGACTTACCGCCCTGCAGCGTGTGGCTTGGCCATAAATATGGCCCTAGATGTCTCTCCAACTCCCAAAGAAAAAACAAAACAATAGAGAGCCAATACTGATAGTTAACTTCACTTATTTTTACATAGAGTCACCTAGACCTAAACAAACGTGACCTTTTAGTTTTTTAATCCTTAGTTTTTTTTATTTTGCAAAATTCATTAAACCATAATTTTGTTTAATTGGATTTTTTCAATATTGAACATAATTACAAAATACAAAAAAGCACATTCCTCAATGATTTTCACATTCTACCAATTTCATAAAAATACGGGCACACTATCACACTCATATTTACACACTGTGAGCTACAAAAACACTCTTTCATCCCAATACACTCAATACCACATTTACAATTTAAGGTTCAACATAAGTTACTTCAAGAAATCACAAGACCTAAGGTGCATAATTTACATAAATCTTATACAATTCAAAGAACAATTCCGATAAGTGAAAACACTCAATAGGTTAAAAAAAAGCAGGTCGATGCATTTCAAACACCTTCGATTTATATGGTGTTCTCCTCAGGACCTAAAAAGCTGGAATGACATGAACAAAAGGAAAAAATCGGGATTACTCTCCATATAAATTGAAAAAAAACTCCTATCCCTCTCTTTAGCCACCACCACGGGTGTCCCGCTTACCTCGTTTAATTCAAAATAGATCAGACGATCTATTTCACTATTGTGGGCTTTGTACAGGGTCTGCAGAGACACATTTTATAGAATGCTTACCAACTTGCCTTAAAGGTGGCCACTGCCTGTACAACATTGCTAGCCGTTTTGAAGATACTTACTCGTAACCACTCGGATTCTCCACAATATCCGGAAAACCTTTTATTTGTAATATCTGTGCACAAAACAAATGGGAAATCGCTTTAAGTCAATCTAGCACCCGAATATCTCTTTCTAAAAATGCACATTGAACCACATCGTACTTACTTATGAATGAACGCCATGGAGCCTTCGTGACGCCGCTGCTCCCTTACGAGCGCTGTGATCTCAATCACGTAAATTTAGCTCTAAAACAAAAAGGTTTAAGCGGGCACCGCGTTAGTTTCTCATAGTTGAATCGGAGCCATAACATACCTGCGACAGGCAGAGCAGCCGTCTTCTTCTCCAACCCCCAAAGCGTATTAAGAAAATGATCATCAGCAGCCTAAATCCATCAATTATAAAGAGGGCAAATATATAAGAAAAAAAATGTACTATATTAGCATAAGAATGGGACCCCCTCTATTATTACTGCAATGGTCAGGGAAAGAGGGGAAAAGCAAAACACTAACAGAAAATATGTTCCCCCTTGACCTCTAAAATTTTAACGGTATATATCCAACACTTTAATTCTGCTATTCTAATACATAAGGGCAAACAACAAGAAAGTTTTTTTTTATAACTTTATCATTTTATTATTTTTTTCTTTTAGTTGTATTTCTTAGTACAAAGATTATTTTTCCATTTATCGATTTATCACATCAGTTAATATATTTTATCAAAAAACACATAGTATAAAACACATCATTTTGTAATATCATCAGTAAAAAAACTATTTAATGCAGGGAAAACAATATACAAAACAATCAACACTCTCACAAGTACATACATCCCTTACTTATCATACATACTGCATTCATTCTTAGATTCTGCGTCTGAGGGATCGCAGGTGGACGTGCAAATTAATACGCAAGGTCGACGCGTTTTGGCAGTGTAGACCGCCTTCCTCAGGACCTGTCTTGCAGAATACTCAAACACAAACAATATTTTTATGGCCCCTGCATAGTTGGATATCTGTAACGATAAATGACATGCATTGTTTCATTTGTTCTAATACTTTTTTCCTTTATTCTCAGTTACGTTGCCCTATGTATAACCAAGAAGACATAATTCATTTACACATAATATATTATAGTTACTCTGACTCTCTTGTGGTTGGTCCATAAAAAACAAGCCTTTGCACCAACAATTAGAAGAAAAAAGATAATATCTGATAAAATAGGTAAGCGATTGGCGCACTATTACTTGATAAACCTCTCCTTTATAAAGATAACATCACAGAATAGTGACAGATTCTGTTCCTATTCTTATGTAGGAAGTACTACAAAAATAAACCCTGAAGTCAATGCTTGAAGCCTGACAGGAATCCTTTCCCAGAACAAAAGGTACATAGTTGGTGATCTAAGTGATAACAGTCTCAACCTGTCATGTTGCAAAAAGTATTTCGCATGCGAGTAAGTCTCAAAATGGTTAAAACATGCAGATAAATATATATTTATACCTATCTATTGATATCACCTCAGGTCTTGAGTGATGAATACTTTCTACCTGTCATTTAAACATAAATTGTGGATATAATAGACAACCCTTTTCCTACAAGTCTTCTCTAACAACAGTACTAGAGTTTTCATGAAATCTTAAATGCCTTCATTTATTCATAACCTTAGGAAAACTCATAAGGTTAGAGTTCTGTGTCGACTATGAGAGTCACGTAGATGTCATCCTGCTGCTCATTTCAGGTCCAACCACAAGAGAGTCAGAGTAACTATAATATATTATGTGTAAATGAATTATGTCTTCTTGGTTATACATAGGGCAACGTAACTGAGAATAAAGGAAAAAAGTATTAGAACAAATGAAACAATGCATGTCATTTATCGTTACAGATATCCAACTATGCAGGGGCCATAAAAATATTGTTTGTGTTTGAGTATTCTGCAAGACAGGTCCTGAGGAAGGCGGTCTACACTGCCGAAACGCGTCGACCTTGCATATTAATTTGCACGTCCACCTGCGATCCCTCAGACGCAGAATCTAAGAATGAATGCAGTATGTATGATAAGTAAGGGATGTATGTACTTGTGAGAGTGTTGATTGTTTTGTATATTGTTTTCCCTGCATTAAATAGTTTTTTTACTGATGATATTACAAAATGATGTGTTTTATACTATGTGTTTTTTGATAAAATATATTAACTGATGTGATAAATCGATAAATGGAAAAATAATCTTTGTACTAAGAAATACAACTAAAAGAAAAAAAAATAAAATGATAAAGTTATAAAAAAAACCTTTCTTGTTGTTTGCCCTTATGTATTGGAATAGAAAAAATGTACTATACCCACAAAATCATGCATCGTAGGTGTAATTTTCATGAATTATTCAATATTGGTGAGACTCTTTATAAACCAGCAGCTTTCCCCCATACACAACTGGGGGATTCCTTGTCTAATTATTGCCATGAAAATATTATAAATGTAAAGGATGACCTGCACAGCGGTTGCCCTTATGGCACAAAAGGGATGTTGATCAGAACCACTCATTACATAAAGAGATAGTACTTTCTAATTTGTTCCCATGTCTGAAGAGGAATGTTACAATCTTAGAACAGTCATCAGGCCCTCTGTTTCTCCACTGGACTTTTGCCTGTCCCCTTACCTTAAATCATTTTATGCATGTGCGACTACTATGGCTAGGTAAATCATGAGCACCTCATTTAGTGCTGGTGAGGTATCATCAGTGCTCAAAAAGCTTGTCATAAGACAAATCGTAAAAAACTCAGCCTTGAGGCGTGGTGTCAGTGTCAACCAAGATGGCAGCGATGTGTTGAGCTCCATTGGATGCAGTAGCCGTTTGTGTCTGTGGGACAGCTCCTACACTCACCCGACGGGAGAAGATAGGCATGCGTCTCCCTCTACAGGAGCGGCGGGTGACTGGAGCCCATTGATAAGCTTTGTGTATTCTGTTTTCATAAGCGGCCGGTCCGGGGGATACTGACCCATAGTGAGAGGTCACACCCTCCATTTTGGAATGCAGCGGGCGCGTTTTCTCACAAAACGCTTTCCCTACAATGCTGTGTGTGGAGTTAGAACATTCCTTGTTATGGTATAAATTCCAACACTACTATCAGGGTATTATCTAACTTGGCCCCTACTGATGCTAAAAAAGTTGTATTATCTCAGGAACAATTGAAGGGCCCTAATAGATTTCCTTTATTTTTTTGCATCAACATGCTTCCTCACTACAGCACTGTTTTCTAACTCAGTTGACCTCTGGGTGGTACTATTTTCTTCAGTTTTTATGGTCATGTTTATTATGGCAGTGCTCTGTTCTCATTGCAAACCTATTTTCAAGATTGTCAATGTGCTATCAATTCTTCGGTGTGTTTCTTTTTCTCACAATTTTTGGTTTTGAAAGCTTGTGAGAGCTATAGTAATTCTAGACTTTTCCCCCTATTTCTCCCTGCTCCTTACTCCACATATGGGAAAAATAGGACACCTTAAACTTTTGAGTACCTCCACTACTACTTGTCTGTCAGATTCAGATTCCAATCACAATGATATGGATGACCCTGCTTTTCAGAAAGCGGAATCTCTTTCAGGTACCATTCCAAAAGCTTCCTCATGAAATAAAATGCCAATAGGACCAAATAAAATGCCAACAAAAGATCCTCTTTTGCCAGTAAAACCTATGTCGTCTTCTATGGAGGTCATTCTTGAAGACATTCGTGCCTTTCTCTATCACGCAGTGCAGCGCACTAAGGTGACATCCCGCCCTGTAGTGTGTGACTTGGCCATAAAAATGGCCCAGAATGTCTCTCCAACTCCCAATGCATATTAAGAAAATGATCATCAACAGCCTAAATCCATCAATTATAAAGAGGGCAAATATAATCATCTCGTAAGAAAAAACAGATAAGAAAAGTTACTATTCCCACAAAATCCTGCATCCTAGGCATCATTTTCAGGAATTATTCAACATTGGTGAGACTCTTGATAAACCAGCAGCTTTATCCCATCCAAAACTGGTGGATTTCTTGCTTGATTATTGCCATGAAAATATTATAAATGTAAAGGATGACCTGCACTGTGATTGCCCTTATGGCACAACAGGGATGTTGATCACAACAACTCATTACATAAAGAGATAGTTCTTTCTAATTTGTTCCCATTTCTGAAGAGGAATGTTACAATCTTAGAACAATCAGCAGGCCCTCTGTTTCTCCACTGGACTTTTGCCTGGCCTCTTACCTTAAATCCTTTTATGCACATGCTACTCCTATGGCTAGGCAAATCATGAGGTCCTCATTTAGTGCTGGTGAGGTATTATCAGTGCTTAAAAAGCTTGTCATAAGACATATCGTAAAAATCTCTGCCTTGGGGTGCGGTTTTGGTGTCAATCAAGATGGCGGCGCTGTGTTGAGCTCCATCAGATGCAGTAGCCTTTTGTGTCTGTGGGGTGGCTCCGACACTCACCCGATGGAGGAAATAGGCGTGCGTCTCTCTCTGCAGGAATGGCGGGTCACTGGAGCCCATTAATAAGCTTTGTGCATTCTGTTTTCATAAGCTGCTGGCCCCGGGGAATATTGCCCCACAGTGAGCGGTGCACCCTCCATTTTGGAATGCAGCAGGTGCATTTCCTCACAAAACGCTTTCCCCACAATGCCGTGTGTGGAGTTAGCACTTTCCTTGTTATGGCATAAATTCCCACGCAACTATCAGGGTAATATCTACGTTGGCCCCTACTGATGCCCAAAAAGTTGTATTACCTCAGGCACAGTTGAAGGGCCCTAATAGATTTCCTTTTTTTTTTTTGCATCAACGTGCTTCCTCAAAAGAGCGCTGTTTTCTTACTCAGTTGACATCTGGGTTCTAATTTCTTCAGATTTTTTGGCCTTTTAACATGTTTTTCATGGCAGGGCTCTGTTCTCATTGCAAACCTCTTTTTCAAGATTGTGAATTTGCCATCAATTCTTCGATGTGTTTCTTTTTCCCGCAATTTTTTGTTTTGAGAGTTTGTGAGAGCTATAGTCCTTCTAGACTTTTTCCCATATTTCTCTCTGCTCCTTCCTCCATATATGGGAAAAATAGGAATTCCTTATACTTTTGATTACCTCCAATAATGATTGTCTGTCATATTCAGATTCCAATCACAATGAAATGGATGACACTGCTTTTCAGAAAGTTGAATCTCTTTCAGATACCTTTTCAAAAGCCTCCTCATGTAATAAAATGGCAATAGGATCAAATAAAATGTCTGCAGAAGATCCTCCTTTGCAAATAAAACCTATGTCGGCTTTTTTGGAGGTCATCCTTGACGACATTTGTGCATTGAGACCATTCATGGAGAAGACTACTAAAATGTAACAATAGTTTGATGATAAATAGTGCTTTATAGAATCGCGTGTTATAATGCTAAAACAAAAAACAGAGAGTCTACAGCTTGCAACTACACACATTTCGCATCTGGAATCGGAAATATCTCAACTTAAAAACACACCGAAATTGTTGACAACCGAAATTGCAGAAATAATTTACGCATATATGGGCATCCTGGAAACACAGCGGGCTCTGATCTGACCAAATATTTTCAATCTTTTCTTTCTAAACTCTTTAGCATGTCTACGTCTGTTCCTCTCAATATACAAAGAGCACATTGGCTTGGTCCTAGAATTTCTACAAATCAACATGGACTTATTTTGTTCTTTTTGCAATACACTGACTTGCTAAAAGTTATGTCTGCTGTCAAGGTTAAAAAGCAAATTATCTATGATGGTCAAAGTCTGTTTTTTCTCAAGATGTAACTACAGTTACTGCAAAATACCGAAAGCAATTTTTGCATATGCGTCCTTAGTTGGGAGCCATGAATGCTTGATTTGGACTAATGCGTCCCCCCCTTGTTTAAAGTGACATATAAGGATAAAGCAAGTACACATGAAGAGCCTGCTGCAGTTAAGAGATTTTTTGAACTACACAGAGAAGAAGCTATGGATACTGAAAAGAATACTTGATTCCTTTGTGTTTCTCTTGCTTATTTACTTTCAATAACACTTAGGTAACTGTTTCTCTTATCTTTAGGTGATATGATGTTTTTTCTCTCATTTTAGCACAGTATAATTCTGTACTGCTTTCTTTTTTATGATGCAGGTATTTGTCTTCAAGTCTTGCATAAGGTTTCACTTTGTGTGGTGCTTTTACCCAAGTCACAGCCGTCTTTCCGTACATTGAAGTTTGGCTGTTGTCACCACCATCTCTCAGTGTTGCCACCCTCCCTTACATTTATGTGTTTTGTAGGTATATTATTCAGTCATCATCTGTATGACTTGTACTGTCTTTCTGTTCTTTGTTTCAATAATTTCCGACTGATGTTTATTTATATGCTTCTATTTTGTCCTTTGTTCTTTTCTTCTTCTATCCTAGTTTCCCCCTTTCTGCCTTTCCTTTGTCTCTAAGCAAATATTTAATTTTTACCAATATTTTTATCCCTTTTCCTGTTAACTTTATTACTGTAGACGTATTGATTGCACACACTGCTATTTTAGTATTTCATTCCGGGTTACCACGTGGAACATCAAAGGTTAGGTAACCACATTATGGGTATTATCTCATTTAGCCAAAATAAAAACAGATGCTGCTTTTACTACAAGAAACTCCTATTTCCGAAATAGAGATTGACAAACTAAAAAGATGGTGCATAGGTAGTCTGTTTGCTTCACCTGCTTAGTGGAAGAAAATGGAGGGGCATATTAGCAACAAATAGCGATAATTAATGCTAAATGTACTTAGCGCATTTATTTTTATCGCTGCCTATTGCCGGATATTATCTCAGAGATAACGTGCTACAACGTTTATCTCTAAAGCGATAAAATATCCAGCGATACCGGCTCAATGCGTGAATATCGCTGGAAATCCAGCCCTATTCAGGCATTATCGCTAATGGGGACAGGTTAAGTCATGGTCTGAGCAGGCGTTAGGTTCTGACGATATTTGCGCTTAACGCAATTTTTTTAATCGCTTCGCCTACCTTGCTAATAGGAGATAGCTGTGTTAGCAACCGCTTTCAGTCGCTAACAGGTTGGGTACGCCCACTTTGCATGTCATTAGCGATAAATTACGCTGACATGCAAAGCGGGCCCCAAACCTGTAGCTATCGCCTATGAGCTGTCGCTAACTGCTGTTAGCGACAGCTTGCTAATAGGGCGATAAAAATATTGCTGCTTTAGCGGGAAAAAGTCCTGCTAAAGTGGCGATATCGCCCTTGCTAATATACCCCGGAGTACTCATCTTTTGTCATAAAAACTGCCCCTTACAGTTATCACTCAGGAGTCTGATTGAAGGTTGTTGGATTGTTGTTAAACTGTTGCTTGATAATATACCTTTAACGATTTTCAATATATACGGGCCAGTTTCTGTTAACAATATATTTTGGACAAAAATATCTGATAAACTAATATTGTGTGAAGATGACTATATTATATTCAGTGGGGAGTGGAATCAAATTCATGATTCTGTTTTAGATAGAAATTCAATGATTAAGTTTGCTCATACTAAAATGCACTCACAATTAAAATCCACCATTTGACATAAATCATGAGTTGATATCTGGAGATTAAGTCACTCGGATCTCCAGAAATAAATCTTTTATTCAACCCCACATCACTCACAATCTCATTTAACCAATCTTTGTCTTAGTAAATCTTTGCCTCAAAATGTACTTCAGTCTGGCATAGGATCAAAACTGATATCAGATCATGCACTAGTATGTACAGATCTCAAACGTATCCCTTTTTCTCTACTTGCAGGTAGATGACACTTTAACCACTCACTAATTTTCGATTCTTAATTCACTTCTTAATTTGAATCTTCTTATTAGTTTTTAAATATTAATAATACACCCGACTCTTCTTTTGCAGTGCTCTGGGATTCCTTTAAAGTAGGGGCATGAGGATTTATAATGAGTTTCGTATTGTAAAAGTAAAAATGTATAGAATCCCAATCAAATCAATTATTTGGCAAAATTTAAACAATTGCAAGATTCATATTCTTATCTGTTGAAGAGCAGTGCACGTTATCGTAGTTAAAATAGAATGGAAAAAATGCTCGCAAACAATTTAAAAATCAGGAAAGCCAGAACCAAAACTGAATCGTTACGAAACAGCTCAGGGACTATTCTCATTAAATATAAGGATATTTTGCATTAATTTGTTACTTTTTATATTAATCTATATTCTCTAGAAACCCAACCACTTCCATCGGATTAGACTAAATATTTTCAATCCATTTGCCTTTCTCTCACCATATTGATTTTTAACCACTCTGGGCTGATATTTCGCTCTCAGGAATAACTGTTGCAGTTTCAATACTGAGTAGAGGGAAAGCTCCTGGGTGCTGAGGGCTACTATTGAATTTAATAGTCATTTCACAAAACTTCTCCTTCCCAATCTTTAACATATATTTAATTTTTTTCACTGAAGGGGCTCCTCAGGGTCCTTTCAGGATGCCATGATTTGTTTAATTCCAGAAGATAACAAAGATCTTTCAAAATGCAATAATTATCATCCCATTTCCTTGGTCAATACTGATTACAAATGATTTGCAAAGATGTTGGCACTGTGTATTGACCCTTATTTACCTGATCTAATAGGTCCTGAATTGTTTGGATCTGTTAAAGGTTGATTGTCTTCAGATTATGCCCGAGTCTTTTTAAATGTCCTGAGCAAGGCCTCTACACTGGATCATCCTGTTGCTGCTTTGCTCTGGCAATTTAATTGGATCGGTTAGGACTTTATGTTTCAGGCATTAAATTGGATTGGTTTTCCACCCAAATTCATTGCTTTAATATCCTTGTTATATACAGGTCCACCATCTGCAGTTTTTGTGAAGGATATGCTTTCAGATTACTTTCCTTTGTTCAGAGGGGGATGCTAAGATTGCCCATTATCACCCCTTTTGTTTATTATAGCATTTGAACTATTTTTAACAAAAATTGGCAGGATGTTCACATATAACACATATCAGGTTTTTCAAATTGGGTTACAACAAATTAAGTTGCTGAAGTCTCAGGTTTTTGCTGTGGTCCCAGGTTCTTTGTGTATTGCTGTAAGACCTAGGTGCTCCAAGCCCTTATTAATGGGGCTTGGATCTCAAAGCTGTATTTTTCATCTGTACATTGATGTATTTCAATGTTAAATTCTTTTTAACACTGATATATGAATGCATTTTTGGTCTTATGTTCATTTATGATTGTATTTACAATTGAATAAAGATTTATTGATGATGAATTAAGTTGTCAGTTTATGCCGATGACATTCTTCTATATTGCTCTAGCCCTAGAGGTTCCCTTCCCCCTTTTCTTCAGAAAGTTACTACTTTTCCCACTTGCCAGGTTATCGCCTTAACACTGATAAGTGTGAAGTGCTACCTATAAATGTATTGTGTAATAAACAACTTTTTGTACACACAGGGTTTGCCTGACAACCCACCAAGATAAATTACTGAGTATTGTGGTTCTCACAAACCATTAAAGAAACTTGGAAATAGAAGTTTGATTATATTATCAAGACACTAAATGATAATATTGCCTGATGGCACCAATTTTTTCTTTCATTGTGGGCTAGGATTGACTCTTTTAAAATAACGCTCACTCCCCGGATATTATATGTTATTGCTCTGATTCCTGTTTATATCCTTGGTTATTATTTTAAGGAAATTGATTCTCTTTTATCAACATTTCTTTAGAAAGGTTGGTCTCTTGTATTGCTTTGTTCTCATAAAAAAAGATAAAACTAACAGAGGGCTTCCATTTCCAGATTTTAAAAATATCACTATGCTTTCTCTTTGAAACAGGCTGCTTGTTGGTTTTCTTCAGACCTCCCAATACACCCTCCTTCGTGGCTAAAGTTAGAGAAATCTCTCTCATTGCCTCTTTCCATTTTAAAGACATTCTTGCTTTCACAACAATTATATCTCAGGCAAGCTCTTCATTGATTTACTATCCTGAAAAATCTTGAAACCTTTTTTACCTACCACATATCCCTCACTTGCTAACTATCAACAACAATCCTTTTGGCATAATAAATTCCTATGAATTAAGAATCATTCCTTATATTGATAAAGTTTGGCAAACTAGGGGTTTATGTTGGATATTACGACTTTTTGCTGATGACCAACGTTTATCCTTTTCTAATAGCCAAACAAAATTCTCTTTGCCATCTACTTCCAAGTCACAATATGATTGTTTATGTACCTCGCTCAACCAATACATTTTCACATTGCCTTCTTCTACCCTTCTCCCCATATCTACCACACTCTTTACATTGCTCAACAACATTCCTTCAGTATCTGTTATTTATAAACCACTACAAATATCCTCAGATGTAGCCAATTTAAAACATGAATTAGCTTTTGGAAAAGTATTTGGTGGAATGCTGGCCTACTATTTTATGGGATAAGATTTGGCTTAAACTCCGCAAGCTGCGAATACCTCACAAACCTGTTACTTTGTCTATTACCATCTATTACTTACACTCTCAAGTCCTTTTCTCCATATGCAACCTCATCTTGTTGATCCTGGCACTGCAGATTTTAAGCTTATGTTATTTGAATGCTCTACTATTCACCATTTTTGGATATTGGTCGGGACTTCAAGTAATAAGATTTTGCTATTCCTTTATCCTTCAATAATATATTCTAAGGTAGTTTGGCTCATCAGTGGTTTAATTTAACTCCTGGCTATAAGGTATTGCATTTAATATTGGCTGTTTCATTCCATTTAATTACGTCAAATTAGTAACAAGCTAAAAATGTCACTTTCAGGTCCTGGTGGAATGCCATTTGTTTTCACCATAGACTGGACACCAACCATGTCACTCCTATTACTCTAGCTATAAAAAAGATATTCTATGGCATCCACTAACTTGGGGGCTGATTACGATGGCAGTCGGAAAAGCTTTCCGACCGTCGTGGTAGCGGAAAATTACCATCCGCGGCTACCGCTGGAAAACCAGTGGTCAGATTAGGATGGACTGCCTGAAGCAGCCTACCGCAGCAGTCAAATTCCAGGATACAGTGCCGGATAAGCCGAGAATCAGTCCGTGGCAGTTGGAACTGCTGCGGAAAGACCCAAGACTTCTGTTTGCCCAGCGGTCAGGACCGCATGTAGGTGTCCGGGATTCATTTTTCTCTATCTACAGTAGTGCCTCCGCTGTTCTCGAATGAGCAGATTTTCCTCTGTGGTAAGATGGGCTATTTGAGGCATTGTGATTTGTCCAGCGGTCGTAACCGCATTCCGCAACTGCATTCCGCACTGCGGTCCCTCTCTATTGGCTCCGTCCGGTAACGGTGCAGAAGGAGAATTCTGGTGAATCCCGAGGCTCCGCAGCAGATGAAAATGGGCCATCTTTGCCCATAATAATACGGCGGTCACTAGGACCACTGCTGAAGTGCGGAAAAAGGGCATTTTCCGCCCCGGCCAGCACCGCAGATGTGTCTCCTTCCGCCATTCTAATGAGCCCTCAAGTACTTATCCAATTGTGCCTCTTCAGTCAATAACATTATTACTGTGACAGATGAAGTAAGGAAGCCACCTTCAATTTCACCCAAACTGCCTTTGTATCAATAGAATCATTTTTACAATGTTAAACACCTATTTTTAGGAAGTTTTCTTTTTCAATTTCTCATAATGTCTGCAATTTCCTAGCTATTGTTATATTCCTTTATTTGATTCAATATGCTATATAGTGCTCTTCTTTTCCTTTCCCTTTCCCATTTTCTTATATTATTATACAGTTGCTTACAGCCTAGAATTTAAATCTTCTTGTATTTTTATTTTTTTTAATCAAAATATTAGATGCTTATTAACCCTGTTCTGTCTTTTATTTTATGGCATATGTTCATATCGAAACACCTTTTTTTTGGTGCTGTTTTTAAATAATCTCAAACATAAAAACTAAAAACAAAACAGCTTTAAGCTGGAAGACCCGATCAACTTTAGACCCATGTCATCGCTCACACACATGAAAAAAATCCTAGAAACAGATGTCACAGCACTATGCCAATTCTAAGTAGTCAGCGCCACACTGATTTCATACCTGGTTTCGGAGCTGAACTTGTCATCTCCTCAGCCATCGATGATTTGAGAATCATTGTGGATAACAGGGGTTCAGGAGTAGCACTACTCATGGACTAATCTGCTGTATTTGATACCCTTGATCACAAAATTATTCTTCAACGTCTTAAATATTTTCATATAATAGAGACAGCCCTCCAGGTGCTAAAATCTTTTATGTCCAAAAGGATAAAGCATATCCAATTGGGATCTTTTCCAACCCTTCCTACATTGGGGAGCCCAACTGGGGTCAAGCCTATCCCCCTTATATTCAAGCTTTACTTTCAGCTGCAAATTATCTCAAACTGGGATGCCTCTCCAGGGCCTTCACAGCCAAGAGACAGTCTTCAGCCCGTCTAGTTGCAATGAATATTATGTCTTATCTGTTCTGTTTATTTCCCTTTTTGAGTTACATGTGCCTGAAGTCAATTAAAAAGTGAATATTAGTAAAATACTGTTGATTAGTATAACAGACATTTAGGCCAAAATGTACTCATCTTTACCACAACACAGTAAGGGGACTTGCTGCACTGCATTGTGTCAAACTATTCAACTCTCCTCCATTGCTTTAAGCACAACCTCTGTAGCACCTACTAAGGATTTTTGGATGACCTGGCCAGCTTTTTCAAAAATAAAGTTGAAACAGTGTTTAAAGCTTTCAAGGCAGGTATAAGATCTCCCTTCCCTCCCCCGAGGTACGTAGCACAACAGGTTCTCCTGGCAGAACCCCCATTCTGAGAATTCTCTGCCCTTACCATTGAGATGGTGACTCAGCTAGTAGTAAAGACAAAATGTTGGGCACCTACAGACCCTTGCTCAGTCAACATCATCCATGAATTGGCCCACGCAGTAAATATTCTTCCCTTATTAAAGAAACCTACCTTGGACCTGAAAGCAATAAGAACTACAAGAAGAAAGATATTTGAACATGACGCTTTTGAGTTTTTTTAGAGTCGAACAATCTTTTGGACGGGGAGCACTGCGGTTTCCAAAAATCACATAGTGCAGAATTTGCCCTGCTGGTGGCAGCAGAAGAGATCAGAGGAATCTTGGATATCGGGTGGAAAGCCATGGTGATCCTTTTGGACCTATCTACGGGCTTTGACACCGTTACTCGTCAGGTCTTGATCCAGCGGCTAGGCAAAATCGGGCTTAAAGGTCCTGCTCTTTGCCACCTGTCTTATTTCCTTTATGAGAGAATGCAATCAGTCACCTTAGGAGTTTTTATGTCTAACTCTTTCTCCTTACTGCGTGGGGTGCTACAGGGGCCCTGAATAACCCCCACTCTATTTAATATTTATGCCGCTCCCTTAGCAGCACTGATTAGCTCTTTTGGTTTCAGTACAATATCCTACGCTGACAACACACAAATTGGCAACTCTGACACTTCCAATGTCGAGAAGGTTGCTAGGAGATTCAATAACTGTACGTCCACAATAGTCAACTAGGCAATCGTTTGCACTTAACAAATGTTTTCTTATCTTATCAAAAAGGGAGAGCAGAAATTCACCATATCTACAAGGATATGGTGCACTTCAGCTTTCTTCTTAGGCTGGCGCACTGTGTGCAGCCTAGTGCCAATGTAGAAACATTTGGGGCATTCTCCAAGTGAGCTTGTGTCATGAACAGGATTTTTTTGTGCAGAAAGGGATGCACGCACATCGAAAAAGGAAGTATTGAGGAGAAATAAATATATTTCTCCTTCTTATGCCTGGTTTAGGTAGGCTCACCATTCTGACGCATTTCCAGGTTTCAAAGTGTTTGTAAATCTGGGAATGCGCCAAAGTCCAGGGGTGGATGCGTGGAAATGCCCATACTACACCCATGGAACTTCTGCCTGGTGCACGGTAGCGCAAGGCAGCGCTATGCTGTTTTTTTCAAATCAAAGCCACGCAAGATTGAGCAAATCACCCATTGCATGGCTTTATCAATTCCAGTTAAGGACTTGCGTTGCCTTGCAAAAACCTGTGTCTAACAAGGACAATGTAAGTTCTTAGTAAATCTGACCCTTAGAATATATGATTATGTTCTGCTATGTGTGTACATTTATTTAAATATATGCATAATATTTAATCTGTACACTGACTGCTTAATTGTGTTTCATAAGCTTGTTATTGATGTTCTAGAAGGTTGACATATATGTGTTTTGTGTATTGTTGTTTACAAGAACATAGTTTCGTAGAACGAAAATAATTTGTAGAGCATCACAACACTTTCTATTGATTGTTTCTGCTAGGAGTTACTAATAACAATGAGAGAAGAATCTTTATACAGGGGGACACAGAAAATATCACAAATCTCAACTGAAAGCTACCAGGACGGAAGGCACTTAGCCATTGCTCACTGTTTTATCAGTGTGAGGAAATATAAATTTTATGGTCAAGAAATGTTCCCTAACGTGTACCCCACCGTCTCCATGTACCAGCTTGAAGTACATGTAACTTCCCTCCTGTGCCAACTATGAAGACGCAAATACATTTGCGTCCAACGTTAACATGTCCTCTTTCAGATCCGCCATGAACGGGTTGAATATTCCGTTCCTAAGAATGCCATGCCAATGTCTTTTTGTGGTGTACTTTACACGTTTTTCCAGCTCTGGCGAAGTAGGCCCTGAATTCTGCCATCGAGCCTTTTCTTGCCTTCTGACTCTGAACGCCTCAGCCTGGGCTGCTTCTGTACCTATGACCTCTGCCTTACTCCTTGCGCGGCTCACGGCGCTTGGCTCAGCCTGTTGCCTGCCAAGACTGCATTCAACCTTCGAATTATCTGCTCCGCTCCTCGAAAATACATTCCTGTCTCGTAGTTCAAGTAAACATCCTCCCAGCTGCAGAGCAAAGGGCCCGGCCTTACTGTCTCCGTGCAAGTAATTCATAGCTCCCGTTGCCATGGTAGGCCATGCCCCCCTTGCATCTTATACAGACACGTAGACGCTTATACACGCACTCACAGTCAGTATAGAATAACCTCTGTCCGAGAGACCTCTTCCTTCCAGATAATACAGTTCCTTAAACATAAGATATTAGATACGATTTGGGATTAGGTTGATCTGACATCCCAGACTTATGTCTCCACTTGTAGGGCTAAATGTCAAGTCCCCTTCACCCTCCAGTTGCACGTCAATCACACGTCAGGCTGCTGCGCGCGCATCTCTACCATGTATTTCTGCTGACACTGCAGGATTCTCTTATGGATCCACCTACTTGTGACATCATGTTAAATGACGTTTCTAGTACACGCCTATTGCAACGCCTTTTCCTGTTACGTATGAGCATTCTTATCTCGCCTTCTGCATATGCCTTAATGTAATGCATTGACTATATATATGAATGATTGTTAATAAAGTATTGTCTGTCAGTCCCTTCCCGAACCCATGTGGTGACGGAACGGTATGCCACCTTGGCTCGAGCCAAATACCCAATTCCTTTTTAAGGAATAAAACCCTTTTTGAGAAAACCTCAAATATCACGGATTTTGCCTCTTATTTTTCTGAGTTATTCTTATTGAACTTTACCGCATACATTAAGCATGGGTAATTAGAATTTACAACATAATTGGCGCCCGAATAGGGACCCCTCCCCCATCTCACGCGCCGGAGGTGCGTTGCAGGCCTAGCCCCCTGCCACAGCCGGACGGACAACTACGCGTACCCGCAGGATTTCCTGTATCTCCCTCAGGCCAACGGAGGTGACTGAGGCTGCGATCGACACCCAGACGAGGCGGTGAGGAGTGCGGAGGATCCCGACCAGAGCCTAGCTGAGAGAGCAAGATCCGAGGTATACGGAGGCCCACCAGGTTCCGAAGTTCCGAAGTATCCACGAGTCGAGTCCGAATCCAGTCCGAATCCAGTCCAGTCCAGGGTTTCCGAGGCCTTCTGTTTCCGTGCTTCCCGGTGAGTACCATTGCTGGGGACGCATCCAGACGTGCGCATTAGTTTGTGCCGGTCAAGACGGGTTTGGGTACACAGACCCGGTCTGCACTGTTTAGCAGTGTATCTGTACTGTTTAGCAGTACATCTAGTATCACGCAGTTAGCAAGTCTTATTCTAATTATTGTTGTTCGTTTCAAAAAATGTTTTAATGTGTCATCTAAATGTCGTGGTATGAGTGATTGTTCGATCTTCATTATTGTGATTATTGTATTCATTGTGTTCATATCTGAGTAAGAACCAAGTAGCCAGATTTTAAGATGCCGTTATTCTCCAAATTAAGACAAATAAAAACTAGAAAAGGGATACTAGAAGAAGCTGTTCCCATTCCACCTAGGGACACTCCAGGGTACTTTATGTACCACAAGCACGGCCTAGATGCCGTTTTATATCTCGATTTATGGGTGGACTACACCAAAGATCTAGCAGAGAATCAGAGATGGCCCACTGCTGGGACATGGGATGCAGATTGCATCATGAGAGTAGAAGAAGCATTATGGAAAAAGAAAGCCAGACAGTCACAGAAGGATGCCATTGAACTATGGCGTAAGGAATCGCATAGGCGTACAGAAAAAGCACACAGAAAAGAAGAGAAAAGTAGAGAGGAGTCTGAAAAGGCCCAAGAAAACGTATTAGTTGAGGAAGGTATCCGAGTAAAATTAGAACAAGTAGATAGACAACGAAACACCCTTATGAATGGTATGTATCCTCTCTTGGCCGAAGGTTTGCCTAAGGCCACCCCGGAAAAACCGAAAGATCTGCCACCCCCATTGCTCCCGACTAAAATGCATCAGAAAACAGCAAAGGACATTTTCCTTTCTTCATATCTAGACGATGTAGCCCCCGAATATGTTAATTCCGCACCTCCACGCACACCTCCTCCTGGCGGCGCTGGACCCCAAGATGGTCAGCCCCCACCTCCGCGACAAGCTACTCCTCCTCCCGTTCCTCCTGGTCTTCCAGCCGTCCTTCCACCTCTTCCTGGACCTATTCCCCCTGCTTTACATCCAACGAATCCCTTCGGAGCTGGCGCCTCAGGAGGCGCGTCCGGAGGGGCGACAGGTTTCCAAACCCCGCCACCCACACAGCGGTGGACTTATAGAGACCTAGCACAACAACGTACACCTCGAACAGCCGATTTTGCAATATATGGAGATCGTCTTGCAGACTGTAGATATGATCCAGTACCTGGTAAAAAGAATGATGAAAGAATGTTGCTCGCATCAGTACGATTGCGACGAGTCACAAACTTCTTATTGACACTACCTGGAATGGTAGATCATCTAGATAAAATATATCATTTTGTCCAAACAGGGGTAGGGCCTGAAAGTATTAAGGAGGCATTGGCCTACCAGAAAGTGGATACTCAAGGCAAGATACTAAGGTTTCTTATAAACTGTCTAATAAGAGAAGTAGATAGGCCGGGTATGAACCCGGATGACGTAAAAGCACTCCATCGGTGGGGTCAGAATATAGCAGATGGGAATCATGATAAACAGGCCTGTATAGATAATATGTACCGAAGAATCAGAAATGCAATAACAAAGATGCATGAAAAAAGACAGCTACCACCGGAAATAGATTCAGACAAACTTGAATCCTCAGAGGAGGAGAACGAACCAGAAGAGACAGCAGAACAAACACAGTTGCCAGTTAGAGAAATGATGGCTTATGGAGGTAAAGGAAGACCGTTTAACAATTCGATGCGTCCAGTACGTCCAGAAAGTAAAAGAGTTTTTCGGGAAGCTATGTGCAACCCGAGAACTCCGGAACACTTATTCCAAGCCACTGACAACAGGCTTCGAGAACGAATGGGGTACCATGTACTCGATTCTATGGACGAACAAGAATTGGCGAGGTCAGCAGTACAATGGGCTGACAATTCTGAGAAATATAGTGATGATGCGTTAGCACACACGTTTTTGAACATGACACCGAGTGAACAGCGTTTAGCTGGTACATACATGATACAACACCTACTCCTAATGTATAGAAGCCAACATTCCGATCCAGGTCCCCTGCCTGATATATTAGCAGAACTGCTTATGAATAAATGGGGAGGTCTAGGTACCGATCTAATTAAAGTGATTCTAGAACATCGACACAGATATAGTGCTTTCTTGTGTCCACAGACCGATTCAGCACATGCCATGGAAAGGAAAATGTGTTACATAGACAGACAGAATCCGTTGCGAGAAGTGCACCCAGTTCAGAATGCTGACAATACGCTTAGACGCGTGTTTGTGTACGCGCCCATAACTAAAATGGAATTGTTGGAAATGAAAAAATTAGTACCTAGCCATGATAAAGATCCCGCGGGTTTTCACCGTGAAATAAAAGACATGTTACTAATGGGCGATTACACCTATCCAGACCTTATGAAAATATTGAAAGTATTGTTGCCTCCTGGTATTTACGAGAAACTCAAAGAAAAAGAATGGGAGGTGGGAGATGCAAAGATTGATTGGGCTGCATTAGAAAACGAAGAAAATACTCGAGTTCCAGGTCTAGGACTTGGAGACAAAGTTAAAGCGTTACCAGGATTGTTAGTACAAGTATTGCCACGTTTATTAAGTACGAAAAAGGAAGATTGGGGTGCAATCTCAGCCTGTAAACAGAAACCTGATGAAGACACTAGTGATTTTTATACCAGATTTGAGAAATGTTTTGGTATTAATAGCGGCCTGAAAGCAAGTAGCGAGTCATATCCACATCTTTTTGTAACGAAATTAGTCGAGAATTCCCTGCCCCAGGTTAAGAACAGGGTACTGAAAGTCGAAAGTACCTGGCAAGCTAATACTCCTTCACAAATGTTACAAATGCTACAGTACCACCAGAATAGAATTAGAGAAGAACAAGAACACGAACAAAGACGTATGAAAGACACAAAAATGAAAATGCTAGTTGCCCAGTCAGTTCCTGCTGACGGTCATAAAAAGGGTGCGACCCAGCCCAGTAATGTTAAAGGAGTATGTAACTATTGTAAACAGCCAGGTCATTATATAAACGATTGTGCAGTCCTGAAACACAATATCTCCACGGGTAAAACCAAGGAGAGACCACGTCCACCTAGACAAGATCAGGCCCAACAACAAGTACCCCAGAATATACAACATATTCCGCCTATGCCAGCTTCAACACAGACCGTAGCAGTACCCCAGCAACAGCCTATTACCGCAACACAAAACACGACACAACAGATGTACCAGTATGCACAAAATGATTACCCCGATTATCAACGTTACACATGAAACAGCCTGGAGAGGGAGTTTGGCTTGCCTCTTATTGAGGTTCCTGTAGATCAAGAGGGTCCTTATGTACACAGTCAAGTATTAGGGAAAGACAGAAAGTTTCTCATTGATACAGGGGCAAGCAGAACTACGATAAGCCACAATGAGGTTCCAGGGGCACCCCTCTCAGGCTCCCAGAATGTTTCCCTTGGATTTTCAGGAAAACCTATTGTTAATGAAGTATCACAACCCCTTCCTCTTGCAGTCGGTCCTTTGACACGGACTACTGATCTATTGCTTACAAAATCATGCCCAGAAAACTTGTTAGGTATAAAGACATTGAAAGCTCTAGGAGCTATTATATGCTGTTCTCCGGAAGGAGTACGATTATTCTTGCGAGATTTTAAAGGCCACTATGTATTAAGAGACATGGACCACCGGTTACAGAATGTACCTGCACACTTGTGGGCACAAGGCCCCACTGATGTAGGTTGTATGCACATTACACCATATCGAGTCACACTCAAAGCAGGAGTGGTATTACCACGAATTCGACAATACAAGTTACCCCCAGATGCTGTAGTGGCTTTACTGAGAATCATTGACGAGCTCATTGCACAAGGAGTGGTTGTGGAAACTGACTCCAATGTATGTAATTCTCCTATCATTCCAGTTCTTAAACGTACTGATCCAAATGCACCACCTGTTTATGGATTAGTTATTGATCTGCGCGAATTGAATAAATGCATTGTACCACAGTATCCCGTGGTCCCGGATATCTCTTCATTACTGACAGCCATTGATTCAGAAGCGACGTTCTTTACTGTAATTGACCTCAAGAACGCCTTCTTTAGCGTCCCAATAGATCCGGAAAGCCAATACTTGTTCGGATTCAGTTTAAATGGACGAAGTTTCAAATTTGCACGCGCACCTCAAGGATTCACAGAAAGCCCCAGCATCTATAGCCAAGCACTGAAAAGACAACTCGACAGTATCCACATGCCAGTTAACACTGCCCTACTTCAGTATGTCGATGATCTGCTGATCACCGCCCGAAGTGAGCCCGAATGTGAAAAAGCATCACTTACAGTTTTGAATTTTCTGTCTGACAAGGGGCACAAGGTATCCCCTTCGAAGCTGCAATTCTGTGTTCAGCAAGTTGTGTACCTGGGTCACTTGCTGTCCAAAGTGGGGAGACAGCTCACTCCTGACCGCATCCAGTTAATTGTAAACATGTCACCACCCAAGACGCAAAAAGAGGTGCGGGCTTTCATAGGCCTCACTTCATACTGTATACAATGGATTCCCCAATATGCATTTCTAGCAAAACAACTCATTCAGTTGACAACTCAGGAGGCAGCGACATCGACTGTCCTCCCTTGGACTCAGGAACATACACAAGCTTTTGAAGACTTAAAGAAAGCCTTATGTCAAGCACCTGTTTTAGCGACACCATGTTACAGTAAACCTTTTACACTTTTTGTCACAGAACGTGAAGGTACTGCCTTGTCAGTACTCACTCAGGAACAAGCAGGTTCACACAAACCGTGTGCTTACTTTTCTAGCACATTAGATCCAGTAGCCCAGGCCCTTCCTGCGTGCTTGAAATCAGTTGCAGCAACAGCTTTAGCAATAAGACAGAGTGATTCCATAGTGTTAGGACATCAATTGACAGTACAAGTTCCACATTCCGTGGAAGTCCTTTTAAATCGAACACAGACCCAACACCTGACCATAGCAAGACTGACAGGTTATGAATTGACATTGTTTCAACCACACATAGAAATCAGACGCTGTAGCACACTAAATCCTGCCACACTTTTGCCATTAAATGGAGTAGATCCATTGGCACATGATTGTATTGAAGTCATTACTATTACAACAAAACCCAGGCAAGACTTGACAGATGTTCCATTATCAGATCCAGACCTGACACTTTATGTGGACGGTTCATGTATGAGAACAAGTACAGGAGAATTAGTGGCAGCCTACGCAGTCACGACAGACACCAAAGTTATTGAAACCAATTGTATTGACACCCTGTCAGCCCAAGCAGCAGAGCTCATCGCTCTGACACAAGCGTGTATTCAAGCCAAGAATAAGAAAGTTAACATATACACTGATTCACGTTATGCATTCGGAGTCGTTCACGACTTTGGAGTCCTCTGGCGAGAGAGAGGTTACTTAACTTCTCACGGTGCCAACATTCAACACGGTCCCCTCATTCAAGCTCTGTTAGATGCAATACATCTGCCTACCGCAATCTCTATCATGAAATGTAAGGCACATACAAAAGTCACTGATACGATCTCCCAGGGTAATGATCTGGCAGACCGAACAGCTAAGCAAACTGCTCAAAATCGAACTCATGTAACTGACCTTACAAAGACAGTAGTACCGACACCGACACACTGCATGACAGTCAGGGATCCCGCACATGATGTAATTGATATACATACACATGCCACACCAGACGAAATAAAGAAGTGGACTGAATTAGGAGGGATCCAAACAGACCAGGGATGGATGACGAAGGGAAAATCTACATGGTTTCTCCCCGACTCTATGGTTCAGGTCATCATTAACACGATACATAGTCCAGCGCACCTAGGAGAAAAAGCTTTGCTAGACAGTATTCAACACATATGGTTCAATAAAAACTTACGAGCAGCAGCTAAACAAAAAGTGCGTACTTGCATGATTTGTTGTTAGTTTAATCCAGGTAAAAGCATTCCCGTAGAGCAAGGTGGATTTCAGCCTCCTGATCACCCTTTTGAAGTCCTCCAGATGGATTATATCCAGATGGAACGCTGTCGAGGTTTCAAATATGTCCTCGTAGTCGTATGTGCACTTTCTCGATGGACAGAAGCATATCCAGTACCAGATTACACTGCTCCGACCACTGCCAAGCAGCTGGTTCGTGAATTCTTCCCACGATATGGTTTGCCCCGTATCGTGTACTCAGATAACGGTCAGCCATTCTCATCCGAGCTTGTGAAACATATTACACTCCTGTTAGGTTATCAGTGGAAATTCCACTGTGTCCGGCATCCCGAGGCAGCAGGTCTCGTAGAGCGCCATAATCAGACTCTAAAAATCAGACTTTCAAAGATCTGTAGAGAGAAAGGCGTTGACTGGATAGTTGCTTTGCCAGTTGCCCTTTTCTATATGAGGATGGTGGCGCATTCTCGAACCGGGCTATCCCCGTATGAAGTGGTCTTTGGTAGGCCACCGAATATGTGGGGGACGCCTATACCTCGCAAAATCACAGATGTTGACTGTATTATGCTGACAGATTACCTTGCCTCCTTGATGTCTGCACTACAATCTTGTCGTTCACAGGTAGCTGCAGCCTTTCCCGACAACACCGAGGTGAAGCCTCACGAAGTGGTCCCTGGGGATTTTGTCTTCATTCGCAACTTCGACCGGAGAAGTCCACTGGAGCCCCGCTGGCAAACCCCGAAGCTGGTCCTTCTGACGACGAGGACCGCGATTAAGGTTGAGGGCAGGAAGGGGTGGCTACATTCGAGCCACGTAAAGAAGTTTCACGGACTCCCTTCGGACTTGGACTCTAAGCCCTGCCCTCCTACACAGACTGATTCAAAACTCCCTTTGGTGGAGAAAACCGCCTCCGAGTAATACAGACTAAAGTTACGGTCTAGCAAGTCAGACAGTTTAATTGTTTAAGTCCTCCCCTAGGTGAATCGGTTAAATTAGTTTCTGACATGTACCCCCTAGATCGAGATAGAGAGAGAGATAGACAGAGACAACTCAAGAAAAACGCATATTGTAAATCACTTCGTAGTCACTGTATAGTGACATTATTGATTATGTTGTTTCTAAGTCTTTTGATTATTGCTGCTAGTATCTTATTGCCTATCTACTACCCAATTTCAAGCGTGCACAACCTGCTTATAATGTCACTGCCGAACATTCTTTCAGTGAATTACCTCCACATGAACTGTCATACAGACTTGCGCTGCGCAACAACACATTCATTAGTATGTTACATCACTCCCATCAGACTAATAACGCTACAAATTGTTGGATATGTGGCCGACTCCCTCCCTACCAGAAATACAAGGGAGTTCTGCCCCTCTTTCCGTACCCATTCACTCACAATGGCTCCTGTGGTGCATGGTTTAGATTGATCTATTCCCTAGATTCTGATATTGCTGTATATGAAGGAAAATGGGTTTGGGGAAACCTGAACTTAGTTCTGCTTGAAGCCTGTTACCCTGACAAGAAGGGACTTCCCACTAGGACAGGAACTGATCTAGAAAATGAAGTATATGGATTAGGTAATTATACAATTAACCTCATGATTCTAACCGTTGAATCCGAAGCTGCACCAGTTCTACCTGCTATGTCAGTATTACCAGTCACAGGTGAATTATGTGTCCGAAAGAATGGTTCAGTACATTTAGGTCATAGTAAATGCACTACTGTGGTCGAATTCAGTGATCACGGCAAGTCTACCTTCAGAGCTACACGTCATTCCTACTTTGTTTGCGGCCATACCGCATACATACGCCTACCTCCAGATAGGGATGGTACCTGTTACATTGCATTCCTTTTACCACCTGTTTTCCTAGCCCCTCCTGATTATCACAGAAATACCAATCTAGTAAACAATAGACTTCGAAGGGATCTCCCGATTGTCGACTATACTGAAACGGCATGGGAGCAATACACCGATTTCAATAAAGGATTCTTTTTCTTCACAGGTCCCGTCCAAAATAGTAAACTGATACGAAGATTAACTAGAACACTCGAAGCAGTAGTGAATGAAACTACCTCCGCTCTAGGCAACTTAACAGAGGAGCAATCTGCCATGCGGGTTGTTGTCCTTCAAAATCGTCTTGTCATTGACGTCATCCTAGCAGATAGGGGTGGAGCTTGTAAGGTCATCGGGTCAAGTTGCTGTGTTTTCATTCCAGAAAACGCGCCAACAGTATATAAAGCTATAACACGTCTTCATAAAATTGCAAGTTTGATACACCAGAATCCAGGCTCCTGGACTTGGTCCGGTTGGTTCTGGACAACGTTGACCGCTTGGGGATGGAAGATCCTATCCTTCCTAGGCATTGCCCTTCTCATACTATTCAGTTGCTGCCTATGTCTACAATGTGGGCCAGCGATTTGCGGCTTGTGCGCCACAGCATGCATTCCACATCCAAGTTCCCATTCAAAACGCGAAAAGAAGAAAGAAGAGCAAATGATGTTACGTGAACAGATTGATCGATTCATGAGTATCGATATATCATGAAGGGTCCGTAGGGAACAAGGAGGGAATGAGGAAATATAAATTTTATGGTCAAGAAATGTTCCCTAACGTGTACCCCACCGTCTCCATGTACCAGCTTGAAGTACATGTAACTTCCCTCCTGTGCCAACTATGAAGACGCAAATACATTTGCGTCCAACGTTAACATGTCCTCTTTCAGATCCGCCATGAACGGGTTGAATATTCCATTCCTAAGAATGCCATGCCAATGTCTTTTTGTGGTGTACTTTACACGTTTTTCCAGTTCTGGCGAAGTAGGCCCTGAATTCTGCCATCGAGCCTTTTCTTGCCTTCTGACTCTGAACGCCTCAGCCTGGGCTGCTTCTGTACCTATGACCTCTGCCTTACTCCTTGCGCGGCTCACGGCGCTTGGCTCAGCCTGTTGCCTGCCAAGACTGCATTCAACCTTCGAATTATCTGCTCCGCTCCTCGAAAATACATTCCTGTCTCGTAGTTCAAGTAAACATCCTCCCAGCTGCAGAGCAAAGGGCCCGGCCTTACTGTCTCCGTGCAAGTAATTCATAGCTCCCGTTGCCATGGTAGGCCATGCCCCCCTCGCATCTTATACAGACACGTAGACGCTTATACACGCACTCACAGTCAGTATAGAATAACCTCTGTCCGAGAGACCTCTTCCTTCCAGATAATACAGTTCCTTAAACATAAGATATTAGATACGATTTGGGATTAGGTTGATCTGACATCCCAGACTTATGTCTCCACTTGTAGGGCTAAATGTCAAGTCCCCTTCACCCTCCAGTTGCACGTCAATCACATGTCAGGCTGCTGCGCGCGCATCTCTACCATGTATTTCTGCTGACACTGCAGGATTCTCTAATGGATCCACCTACTTGTGACATCATGTTAAATGACGTTTCTAGTACACGCCTATTGCAACGCCTTTTCCTGTTACGTATGAGCATTCTTATCTCTCCTCTCAGCTGTTACGCCTTCTGCATATGCCTTAATGTAATGCATTGACTATATATATGAATGATTGTTAATAAAGTATTGTCTGTCAGTCCCTTCCCGAACCCATGTGGTGACGGAACGGTATGCCACCTTGGCTCGAGCCAAATACCCAATTCCTTTTTAAGGAATAAAACCCTTTTTGAGAAACCTCAAATATCATGGATTTTGCCTCTTATTTTTCTGAGTTATTCTTATTGAACTTTACCGCATAAATTAAGCATGGGTAATTAGAATTTACCACAAGTGCAGTGGGCCTTATGAAAAGAGAACATCAGACCTTGCTGCTACATTGAACATAAGCTCTATTGACCAAACAAGTATGAGGGTGTGCACATTACTGAAAATCGAAATAAGATTTTTTTTACTTGCTATGGGTCATTGAGATGAATGCTGAGGTTGCTGAGGAGAAGGAAAGCTCTTATGACGATGGGAGTGAGGAGGTTTCTGAAGATGGTGCGTGGTCCTCGTGGTCAGGAAATGAGGATATCTGATATGGTCAATTAAGAGGCTGAAATTTAGTTGAACATGCAAGTGTTCCATGAGCGTGGTTGGCTCTTTCATTGAGGTAGTAAAGGTGATGGTGTCTTTATGGATGATTGTGAGGTCTCCTTGCAAGTATCAAGGACCCCCTGTGATTGTATATAATTCCTGGGACAGGGTAAAACATATAATGAAAAGCAACAATCCCAGGCAATATGTAACAAAAGCAATGTGAAGAAAGATTTCAAAGGAAAATTATTTAAAAATCATACATTTTAATTGTTTCAACAAATAATGTTTTTAATTAGACACGAAAGGCCCTTTTAATCAACGATTGCTTCTTTAAATAATCGATCACATTACTGCAGCATTTAACCTCAGAACAAGGTTCCATTTTAAAGCTATTAAGCTTTAGCGACAATAATCTCCAGATCCGGAATTTCATAATTAACGTTTTCCCTCTATGCAGGGATGATGTGCTACGCAAACAATGCCCAAGCAAGCCTTTCCCCAAACATCAACTTGCCCTCGTTTTAATCCATTCCAATTTGAAACACCCCATCTCAGTTTCCCAGGTTTGACAATGCTATCGTCAGACCGTCGATAACCATAAATCCAACCACGTCACCCGTCCTGCGTACCTTTATCCTCCATCATTATAAACACCTCCCCGATCTATCCACTCTTACCGCCAAACGAGCAAACCGCTCACTGATGCTATCCTCCTTCTTAACTGGTATGTCGTGACTCCTCCCCTTAATCCAACCTATTACTACGATACCGCAACAATGCACCTCCCCCATTCCTACAAGTCCCATAAGGATGTGTGTTAAACTACTCTATCGCATAGTTGGTAAAAAATATATGATTACGTTAACCCTGCTTCTGCATGCTTCTTCAGACATCACATGAATACCCCGCCCACCCTAAGATGTTTACTCGTACATCAATTATGAAATTTCACATTTCAGTTTTTCTTATAAAGCAATTGTATAAACGCATTACACACATTACCACATGTGTTGAATTACATTCTAAATGTGCATGTACAGTCCAAACCTAATCTGTCCATTGTGTTGATTTTCAACGTGATTCGCATATTACCCATTCTGAAGGATAGACGGTGTTGCTTCACATGTAACTTAATTGCAGTTTTATCACGAGTTGTCCATGGGTGCAAATTGTTGGAGGGGCAGAAATGTTTCAATGAAAAAAAGAGGGATGAACAAGTGCACACCTGTTTTTGCAGTTTTTTAGTTTCACTAAGTTAAGGTTTTGATAATTGTTGCGTGCAGCCCGGTAGCGTGGTCTGCCCTGGTTCCACGAGCTGAATTACACAACGAAGCTGAAGCGAGGTTACACTCCAAAACCGGACGAACAGTGTACTCCATGTTGCTTTATAGAATACCACAAAATCATCCATGTTTGATACAATTTATTCAAAATAGTCAAATGTTTGTCCATTTCTAATCTGTTACATGTGAGGCGTTTATGTACAAAATGTTTCTAATCCGGCAGATACGCCAATCCAGGATTTTTTCTGTCGCATGACTCATACATAATTAATCCTTCATGGTGAATCTTTTTCAGTGATTGATTGTGTTTTTCCCAATGCATTTTGGGCTATTTATAAGCCCTTCTTCTGGGGGTTCACTACAAGTTGTAAAAAAACACCCATTAGATTTAGTTTTCGAACTTAAGCACATGAAAAATATTAAATAATGCATTGTAGAAATTCTAATTACATGAAGCTGTGAACTTCATAATTAACGTTTTCCCTCTATGCACGGATGATGTGTTACGCAAACAATGCCCAAGCAAGCCTTTCCCCAAACATCAACTTGCCCTCATTTTAATCCATTCCAATTTGAAACACCCCATCTCAGTTTCCCAGCAACTTGGGTTTGACAATGCTACCGTCAGACCGATAACCATAAATCCAACCATGTCACCCGTCCTGCGTACCTTTATCCTCCATCATTATAAACACCTCCCCGATCTATCCACTCTTACCGCCAAACGAGCAAACCGCTCACTGATGCTATCCTCCTTCTTAACTGGTATGTCGTGACTCCTCCCCTTAATCCAACCTATTACTACGATACCGCAACAATGCACCTCCCTCATTCCTACAAGTCCTATAAGGATGCGTGTTAAACTACTCCATCGCATACTTGGTAAAAAAATACATGATTACGTTAACCCTTCTTCTGCATGCTTCTTCAGGCATCACATGAATTCCCCGCCCACCCTAAGATGTTTACTTATACATCAATTATGAAATTTCACATTTCAGTTTTCTCATAAAGCGATTCCATTACACACATTACCACATGTGTTGAACTACACACTAAATATGCAAGTACAGTCCAAACCTAATCCGCCCATCGTGTTGATTTTCAACGTGATTCCCATATTACCCATTCTGAAGGATAGATGGTGTTGCTTCACAAGTAACTTAATTGCAGTTCTATCACGAGTTGTCCATGGGTGCAACTTGTTGGAGGGGCAGATATGTTTCAATGAAAAAAGAGGGGTGAACAAGTGCACACCTGTTTTTGCAGTTTTTCAGTTTTACTAAGATTAGGTTTTGACAATTGTTGCGTGCAGCCCGGTAGCGTGGTCTGCCCTAGTTCCACGAGCTGAATTACACAACGAAGCTGAAGCGAGGTTACACTCCAAAACCGGACGAACAGTGTACTCCATGTTGCTTTATAGAATACCACAAAATCATCCATGTTTGATACAATTTATTCAAAATAGTCAAAAGTTCGTCCATTTCTAATCTGGTTCATGTGAGGCGCTTATGTACAAACTGTTTCTAATCCTGCAGATACGCCAATCCAGGCTTTTTTCTGTTGCATGAGTCATACATAATTAATCCTTAATGGCGATTCTTTTTCAGTGATTGATTGTGTTTTTCCTAATGCATTTCGGGCTATTTATAAGCCCTTCTTCTGGCACTTTGGCATTATAGGAGGGGCCGCAGATGCTTGTACTTCCCTTTCTATATTACTCAAAATGCTGGTGCACATACAGAGCCAGTGCTTCCTCAAGAGGACGTAGAATCCTTTGCATGGGAGTTTGGCCTATGCAATTAAGGGAATCCCTTAGCCTCTGCACCCGTGTTGTACTACAGACGCGGGCGAAGTGCCAAAGAAGCTTTGAAGGCTCACTAACAGTGCGCCTTCTAAAAGGTGGCGCACTGTTAGTGCCCACCCTGATTACAGCCCTGTGGCAGGGGTAAAGGGGGTCGCATGGACCCCCAGTAACTCAATGCATCCTCCTGCAAGGGGATCTCTAATCTCCTTTAAAAGCATAGGCTGGTGCCGCCTGCACTGTGAAAACACAGAGCGGGTTCAAAGAAGCAACTCCATTTTTTACATGAATGTGCTGCCCCCCAAGGCAGCACGAGTTCACGGCTGCCCTAGGTGCAGGGCTTTCACTCTAATATGGTACATTTGACTTGATTGCGCTGGGTGCGTGTTTTCAAAGACACGCCTGGCACAATCAAGGAAAATGAGCTGTATTTATAACATGCAATGGCATAGCTAGAGGGGTGGTTCGCCCAGTGCGGCACGTTTTGGGGGGCAGTGGCGAGCACAAGGTGAGTTTTCTCTCCCTTGTCGTTGCCTGTCGCCTCCCCCCCAATCGTCGTCATCTGTTCCCCCCGCTCATACGAGCTGTCCATGGGCTTCAAAGTCTGGAATCGCCCTGGCAGCAAAAGCACTAGCAACGCAACTGATAATACAGCCCCTAATCTTCCCCATTGACTGCATTAATCACCTCGAGCGCACCTCATTCTTATTTCATTCTCTCTATTGCAGGATATCCTCTTTGGTTCTGCAACCTCACTGCACTGCTTGAACAGACTTTAACCTGTGGCTTTTCCATTACATTTGTGAGCGGCTTCTTTCTAACATAGGGCCTGATCATGATGGTGGGCGGATCGCCACCGTCAGCCCACCGTGGCATGTATAATAATATAATTTGTGCTGCAGATGTTTCAATTGCAAGTATTATCTTCCTACTACAACCGATTAACATTTTAAATATGATATGATTTCGCTCGGCCCGATTCACAGAATGAACTTAAGACTCAATCCTAAACTTACTACTATTTTGGTATTCACAGAATGCACTTACTACTTTTGGCATTGACAGAGTGAACTTACTACTTTTGGTATTCACAGAAGTTAGGATTCTGTCTTAAGTTTGTCTTAAGACAGACTTAAGACAAAATCCTAACTTCTGTGAATACCAAAAGTAGTAATTGCATTCTGTGAATACCAAAATAGTTGTAAGTTTAGGATTGAGTCTTAAATTCATTCTGTGAATCGGGCCTTGTATGTTTTATGTTGTAGCTGTGGGTCCCATTCATAAAACAACCTGGAAACGAATTTCTAGCACACTGGCTTCCTGGCAGAACTTTCTGCATTTACAAATCTATTTAATAGTGTGAAATCTCATACTGGGAACCTGTAATGAGGATTTTTACTCATACAGTAATCTGTTAGTGCATCAAAGTACAACTTATGTGCGAAAATATATGGGGGCTTATTTACAAGGCCCTTGCCCCACTTTTGTGTCACTTTTCAAATGTTAAAATTGACACAAATGTGGCGCAAAATGCTTGTAAATCTGGCCCCATTGTGTATTAGGTCCTGTTTTATTAGCTCACACTAGATCACCTTCTCAATTAAGCCGATTCTCAAAGGTCTAGTATTTCAGAAAATATTTCTTCTGCTCTATTTATCCAAGATTTTGTTTTTCTTTTCCTAGGAACTTTCCGTTTAGTATTCGGTTCTATGCACTCTGATATGCTGTGGCCATAACTAACTTTAATGACGGCATCTTCTCTACTTTGTTGTTCCTAAAAAATATCTCTTCCTTTCTAGATCCCTTGGAGGAGTTGTGAGAGATCCCTGGCCTCTTCTCTTCTGCCATCTCGCTCAAACGTACAAATTATTTTTGACAACTCAGATTTACATTGATTTCCACTCTTTGTTTCACTAAACAATTTGAAGCCCTCTACAAATATGTTGACTGCATCCTTTAGCCAATGTTTCTTATAGCATAGAAATCACCCGAAGTGGACATTAAAAAGCTTCTTGACATTTCTCGTTGGCATTAGGGAGCTCACTCTCTATTTATGCAAAGAAAAGTTTTGCAAAGATACAAAGTGGAGCCAATTGAATAGCTCATTTGTAAGCCTGGATCCCTGCTGCTATAGAATTTTCTGATGCCACTATCCTGAAATTTAAATTCTTTTTTAAGTTCAGAAAGAGTTTATTGAACAATAAGAGGTGTCAATACAATATACATAGGTGATATAGAAAAGAAACAAAAGCATTCTAGAAAAGCATTGCATGAATAACAAGAGGTAGACTGGCTGTAAAGGAATAAATGAGGCTATACAATAAAAGAATGAAAAGTCAACAGTAATAAAATCTGTTAAAAGGTAAAGTATTTAGGAACAATAAGGTCAATCAGGGAGGTTTTGTGACTTCTTGCTGAATGGGTGATAAATGAAATGATTTTTTAGCACAAGCATCAAGGTGTAATCTTATAAGAAGCCATAAATCGGTGCGTTTTGTTGCCATATGAAGAGGAAAAACAAAGGCAGTATCTAGCCTATGGTTATGACAAACATTATACCACCATGCTTTGAAAGAGATATTTGTAAAATTCTTCCAATTAACAGTAATTTGTTGGAATGCAACCGCTATCAATAAATCAATGATTCGCACATCAAATGATCATGATCCCAACAAGGAGAAAGGCTGCCTAAAAAAATGTGGGTTAAAGGAAAAGGAATTTGAGTGTGAAAGATATCATTGATTTGGGACCAGATTTGTTTCCAGAAATCATGAATGACATTGCAAGAAAAGAGCATATGGAATAGAGGTGCATTGGGTGAAGAACAGGACCAACAGAGGTCAGGGACAGAAGAGAATTTCTTACTAAGCAAATGTGGTGTAAAAAGAAGTCTATTGTAGATGAAAAATAGTGTCTGTGTTAAAGTGGCAGATCTAGAGGATTTGCGTATCTTGGCCCATAACTTGTCCCACAAAGGAATGGGCCAAGAGGTGGCAAAGTCGCATTCCCATTGTTCCTCAACCTCAGACTTTGGACGAGGAGAAGGTATGGCACAAAGGAATGTGTAAATGAGGGAGGCTTTGGAGGGGGCAGTTAATAAGGAGTGTAGTTGTGAGACGAGGTTAGGAGATGTAGAGCGATTGTGAGAATGCTGGATCTGGGAATAAGTAGACATAACCGCTTCTTTAAGTGTGAGATATTTACGGGCAAAGGAAGCGGAAAGATTAAAAGATTGGTGTAGTGTTAAAAAAGGTAAAAAAGTGGAGTGAGAAAAGAGTTGAGAAACCCAAATTAAACCCTTCTGCCTCCAATATTTCCAATAAAAAGGTTTGTTATTGATAAGGAGACTCTTACTATGCCAAATGGTAGTGGATAGAAAATCATCAATGGAGGAGGGAGGGGCGGGAGAGGAGGCTAAGAGTAGCTTGACAGTAAATTTGTGTATGGGAGTGGATGATAGCTGTGGTTTACGAGAAAAAGATAGAAATTCAGCAAAAGCAAAGGGGGAGAGAGAGAGACGGTCTACCGTAACCCATAAAGGGCAAGGCTCATCAGGGTCTTGTAGCCAAAAGGAGGCCTGGCGCAGAAGGAAGGCCTTGTGATAGGTAGGAAAGTCAGGGAAGTTGACACCACCCTCTAATTTAGGACGTGTTAATCTAAGGAGAGACATACAGGATTTTTTGCCCAACCAAAGAAAAGAAGAAAGAATGGTGTTAATCTTCTTAAAGAACTTCATGGGAATGGGAGCCGCAATATTTGAAATAGTATACAGAACAATAGGGGATAACATCATTTTAATGGTATCGAGGCGCCCCCACCATGAAAGATAGAGTGGGTGCCATCTGGTGGTGAGATCAGAGAGTTTCTGGGTGCCTTTGTTGAGACAAAGTGAGACCGTGTCTGCAATAGAGGGAATGACATGTAAGCCTAGGTATTTGATGTGAGAGGGACTCCAGGTGAAATTAGAGGCAGCAAAATCAGGTTTGAAGGTATATTTGGTGAGAGGTAGAATTTCCCATTTATCATTGTTCAGCTTGTAGCCAGAAATCTGCGAGTACTCACGCACTTCAGCAAGGAAAGGGGGAATAGAGTCAGTAGGGTTGGAGATAAAGAGTAAAATGTCTTCTGCATAAGCAGCAAGTTTGATGTGAGAATGTGATGTTTGAAAGCCCTGTATGTTAGGATTTTGTCTAAGTTTGGAAAGAAAGGGTTCCAAAGATAAATTAAAGAGAAACAGGGATAGAGGACATCCTTGCCTTACACCTCTACCCAAATCAAAAAAAGAGGAAACCAGACCATTTGCACAGACCGCTGCTCTGGGATTGGGATAAAGAAAGGAAATTAAGGATATAAACTTAGGGCCAAAACCAAACCATTTAAGGGCAGAAAAAAGGTTGGTCCATTCTACCCTATCAAACGCTTTCTCTGCGTCTAAGGCAATAGCCGCCAGAGAATTTTGAAAGCGTGAGGATTTATATAAAACATTAAAAAGAAGCCTAGTGTTGTCAGTAATAAAGCGTCCCTTAACAAATCCAGATTGCTCTGGCCGAGTAAGTCAGGTAAAAAGGGGTCAAATCGAGTTGCAAGTGAATTAGCATAGATCTTATAATCAATGTTGACGAGGGAGATTGGTCTATAATTTTTACAATATCGAGTATCTTTCCCTTCCTTAGGGATAATACAAATATGAGCATCAGAAAAGGTACCCGAAGAGCTGCCAAGGGTAACAAATGAATTTCTGAGGGAAAGTAATTTAGGCATTAGCAATTTGGAAAAATGAAGATAAAATTCAACAGTGAACCCATCAGGTCCAGGAGCTTTATCTTTTTTGAGAGATTGGAGAGCGTAAAATAATTCTTGTTGGGAAATGTCCAATTCCAAAGAGGCTAAGTGAATAGGGAAATGGTCTGATTGGTGAATAAAGGAGAAAAAATTAGAAAGAGATTGGGGAGTGGGATGAGTCTCAGAGGAATAAAGGGTAGAGTAGAAACGGGAGAATTCATCTAGAATATCATTGTCTTTATCTTTAAGAGCAGCATTATCATCAAATACAGATTCAATGTTCAACCTCGTCAGTGCCGGTCGCTCTACCCGCCGCTTGGCCCCTCCAGGAAGTCACCCGGTCCCCTGCTGCCGCTGCTGTTAGAATCGCTGTACCGCTGCCCTGATTGTGCCCCCGCTGTGGTTGGTAGTATCGCCATAGTACTGCCCCAATTGTACTGTTTTGTTCTGTTGCCCTTTTGTGCTCGCCATAGTACTGCCCCAATTGTACTGTTTTTTTCTGTTGCCCTTTTGTGCTCGCCGTAGTATTGCCCCAATTGTACTGTTTTGTTCTGTTGCCCTTTTGTGCTCTGCCCCCTGTTGCCGCTGTCTGCCCTAGCGCTTCTGGCCCCGCTGCCCACCCCGCTCCCTGCCGCTGCTCCCCCGCGGCCCCGCCCCCACTCCTGCTGGTTTCCCCGACCCTCTCCCATTCACCACCCCGCTCCCACCTCCCAGCTGCTCCTCTTTCCCACTGAGTACTTAGCGTGGGAGCTGTGCGACGGGGAGCTGTGGCCCAGCCTGACCTCGTCAGTGCTGGTCGCTCTACCCGCTGCGTGGCCCCTCCAGGAAGTCACCTAGTCCCCTGCTGCCGCCGCCGCTCGAATCACTGTACCGCTGCCCTGATTGTGCCCCCGCTGTGGTTGGTAGTATCGCCATAGTACTGCCCCAATTGTACTGTTTTGTTCTGTTGCCCTTTTGTGCTCGCCATAGTACTGCCCCATGTGTACTGTTTTGTTCTTTTGCCCTTTTGTGCTTGCTGTAGTACTGCCCCACTGTACTGTTTTGTTCTGTTGCCCTTTTGTGCTCGCCGTAGTATTTCCCCAATTGTACTGTTTTGTTCTGTTGCCCTTTTGTACTCTGCCCCCTGTTGCCGCCGTCTGCCCTAGCGCTTCTGGCCCCGCTGCCCACCCCGCTCCCTGCCGCTGCTCCCCCGCGGCCCCGCCCCCACTCCTGCTGGTTTCCCCGACCGTCTCCCATTCGCCACTCCGCTCCCACCTCCCAGCTGCTCCTCCCTCCCACTGAGTACTTAGCGTGGGAGCTGTGCGAAGGGGAGCTGTGACCCAGCCTGACCTCATCAGTGCTGGTCGCTCTAACAGCCGTATGGCCCCTCCAGGAAGTCACCCAGTCCCCTGCTGCCGCTCGAATCGCTGTACCGCTGCCCTGATTGTGCCCCCACTGTGGTTGGTAGTATCGCCATAGTACTGCCCCAATTGTACTGTTTTGTTCTGTTGCCCTTTTGTGCTCGCCATAGTACTGTCCCAATTGTACTGTTTTGTTCTGTTGCCCTTTTGTGCTCGCCGTAGTACTGCCCCACTGTACTGTTTTGTTTTGTTGCCCTTTTGTGCTCGCCGTAGTATTGCCCCAATTGTACTGTTTTGTTCTGTTGCCCTTTTGTGCTCTTCCCCCTGTTGCCCCCGTCTGCCCTAGTGCTTCTGACCCCGCTGCCCACCCCGCTCCCTGCCGCTGCTCCCCGCGGCCCCGCCCCCACTCCTGCTGGTTTCCCCGACCCTCTACCATTCGCCACCCCGCTCCCACCTCCCAGCTGCTCCTCCCTCGCTCCGCCCCCTCCACTCTCCATTTATGGCTGAGTCCACGCGTGCGCCCAGCGGGCGCGCCCAAAGGCAAGCCTGTCTGTGCCCGTCCGCGCCTGGACCGCGCCCAGCGCCAGACCCCCTGGCCCCGCAGATGCCATCACACCCGCCGGACGTACGACGCCGCCACCCTCAGCGCACTCAACACCGGCCGGATCCCCGGCTGCCACCGAGCCACCCCAGGACGCACCCACGGACCCTTCACCTGCCAATCCTGCAAGTTCTCCTGCATCCGAAGGTGCGCCGCTCCCGCACCCGCCAAGCCGAGCACCAACAGCAACCACCTGAGGTGCATCCTGCTCAACACCCGCTCCGTCCACAGACACGCCGTGGAACTATGGTACCTACTCGACTCCACATTGCCGGACGTCGCCTTCCTCACGGAAACATGGATGAACACCTTCTCAGCGCCCGACATCGCCATAGCCATCCCGGACGGCTACAAGATCACCCGAAGGGACCGCGTCAACCAGACAGGAGGAGGCATCGCCATCGTCCACAACAACACCATTCGCATCACGACCAACTCCGACGACACCCTCTCAGACGCCGAACATCTTCACTTGCAGATACACACCGACTCCAAGACCACACTCAGAGGCACCCTCATCTACAGACACCAGGACCCGGCACACATTTCAGCGAAGACATCGCAGACTTCATCAGCCCACACGCCCTTCCCTTCGTCCAACTACATCCTCCTAGGGGACCTCAACATCCACCTGGAGAACAACAACGACAACAACACCACCACCCTGCTGGACAACCTCGCCAACCTCGGACTCAAGCAACTGGTGACCACCCCCACCCACTACGCCGGACACACGCTTGACCCAATCTTCTCATCCAGCAAGTACGTCTCCTTCAGCCACTCCACCGGACTCCACTGGAAAGACCACAGCTGCGTCCACTTCAGCTTCAGAAAGACCACGACTCACCACCTCCCGCAACAGGTTCCCCGCAGGAGCTGGAACGAGATCACCACCGACCAGCTCACCACATCACTGAACCAGAACTCTCCTGCCAGATCAACGAACCCCAACCAAGCAGACATCAACCTCACACAGTGGATCACCAACTGCGCTGACGACCTCGCACCCCTGAAAAACCATCCCAACAGGCCAGGAAGCAAGAAAGCCTCCTGGTTCAACGACGACCTCAAGAACTCCAAGAAGAACTGCCGTACCCTCGAGAAAGCCTGGCGAATAAACCCGACCACAGACAACATGACCGCCCTCAAGCACGCCACCCGCAAACACCACCAGCTGATCCACACCACCAAGAAGTCAGCATTCAAGGTTCGACTAGACAACAACGCACACAACAGCAAGGAACTCTTCAGCATCGTCAAAGAGCTATCCAACCCCAGCACCGGAAACAACGGCATCACAGAATCTCTGCGACTCACTCGCCTCGTTCTTCCACAGCAAGATCGCAGACATACACAACAGCTTCGGCGACCAGACCACGCACCTAACCACAGAACCAACGCCCCCCACCACCACCCTCTGCGCCTGGACCCCGGTCAGCACCGAAGACACCATCCACATGATGAACACCATCCACTCCGGATCACCAACCGACCAGGCCCCCACCACGTCTTCAACAAGGCCGACTCCGTCATCGCACCCCAACTCCGGGACATCACCAACTGCTCCTTCAACACCACCACCTTCCCGGAGAGCTGGAAGCATGCCAAACTCAGCGCCCTCCTGAAGAAACCATCAGCAGACCCCACTGACCTCAAGAACCACCGCCCCATCTCGCTCCTCCCGTTTCCTGCCAAAGTCATCGAGAAGACCGTCAACAGACAGCTTGCCGCCTTCCTCGAGGCAAACGGGTCCCTCGACCACTCAAAGTCCGGCGTCGGTGCCAACCACAGCACCGAGACCGCCCTCATCGCAGCCACTGACGACATCCGAACCCTGCTCGACAACAGGGAAACAGCGGCCCTTATCCTCCTGGACCTCCCTGCAGCGTTCGATACTGTCTGCCACCGCACCCGAGTACAACTCCTCAGCAACGTCGGAATCCAAGAGAAGGCATTGAAGTGGATCATCTCGTTCCTCGCCGGAAGAACCCAGAGAGTCCGCCTCCCCCTGTTCAGAACCGAAGTCATCTGCGGCATACCACAAGGATCATCACTCAGCCCCACCTTTTTCAACGTCTACATGAGCCCCCTCGCAGCCATCGCACGCCAACACAACCTCAAAATCATCTCCTACGCCGACGACACCCAGCTGATCCTCTCCCTCACCAATGACCCCGCTACCGCCAGAACCAACCTACACGAAGGGATGAAAGAAGTAGCCGAGTGGATGAAGAACAGCCACCTGAAACTGAACTCAGACAAGACGGAAGTCCTCATCCTTGGATCAGCACCCTCTGGCTGGGACAACTCCTGTTGGCCCCCGGCCCTAGGCAACGCACCAAAACCAACGGACCACGCACGCAACCTGGGCTTCATCCTGGATTTCTCCCTCTCGATGATCAGACAAGTCAACGCCGTCTCATCATCGTGTTTCAACATCCTACACATGCTCCGTAAGATCTTCCGATGGATCCCCACCGAAACCAGGAAGACGGTCACCCAGGCACTCGTTCCCAGCCGACTGGACTACGGAAACACCCTCTACACTGGAACCACAGCCAAACTGCAGAAAAGACTCCAACGCATCCAGAACGCCTCCGCACGACTCATCCTGGACATCTCCCGACACAACCACATCTCCGGACACCTAAGAGACCTGCACTGGCTCCCCGTCAGCAAGAGAATCACGTTCCGTCTTCTCACCCACGCACACAAGGCCCTCCACGACCTGGGCCCAGGTACCTCAACAACCGCATGACCTTCTACACTCCCACCCGACAGCTGCGATCAACCAGCTACGCCCTCGCCGCCGTTCCACGCATCCGAAGAACCACCATGGGAGGAAGATCCTTCTCCTACCTGGCGGCCACAACTTGGAACTCCCTCCCCATACACCTCCGTCTGACCCAAGACCACATCTCCTTCAGGAAGCAACTCAAGACCTGGCTGTTCGAGCAGTAGCGGACCCCTCTCCCCCAAGCGCCCTGAGACCCGCCGGGTGAGTAGCGCGCTATACAAATTTCTTGATTGATTGATTGTGTTAGATTTTCAAGCAATTAGCCAGAATTTTCCCCGCTTTATTATTCCCACCATAAGATTTGAACTAGATTTCAATAGGTAGAGAGAAGCGTCTTCTCTGGATTTTTTGTTAAATTTCAACTTGGCGTCAATAAGTGCTGTCAGGCTTTCCTTCGAGTGAGAGGTATAGTAGGAGTGCTCCAAACCCTTAATTTTTTGGAGAAGATCGCTCGTATGCTTACGAGCGGTCTTCCGTTTCTTAGCCACATAATTGATGATGAAATCCCTAGCTGTGGCCTTGAATGCATCCCAAATAGTGTGGGTAGGAATAGAAAGGGTATCATTAATGGCAAAATATTTGTTGAAAAAATCAGTGAAGGAGGCAGTAAATTTAGGATCCAAAAGCAAAGAATTGTTGAAAAGCCACCTCTTGGGCCCAATGACCTTGGGTAGGATATCAATATTAATAGAGACTGGGGCATGATCAGACAATAGGATAGGGCCAATTTCTGCATGGGTGAGAGATTGGGAAAGATGATGGGCAACAAAAATGTAATCAATACGTGATTGGGAATGGTGAGAAGGGGAATAAAAGGTAACCTCTTTGGTCGTCGGATTACCTAAACGCCAAGCATCAATAAGTTTATGCTGCGAGACTGCTTGAGTAAAAAGTTTATGAGGCTTGTTCGGAATGAAGGAAGCTTTAGAGTGTCGGTCCAAAAAAGGATCAAGAGGCTGATTACAGTCTCCTGCCATAATGAAATTATCATCAATGAGATTGGTTATGCGAATAGCCATCTCGCGCCAAAAAATTGGGTCACCGCCCTTGTGAGCGTAAACATTTAGAAGAGAGAGTGGAACACCCCTTAAGGAAAGGTTGACATATAACCATCTACCATCAGTATCAGATTCATTAGCCAGCAGGGAATAAGAAAGAGATTTACTAATTAGAATAACAACACCATTGCGCTTACCATCTCCAGGAGCAAAACACACCTCTCCCACCCAACCTCTCTTAAGCTTAACAGATTCTGCTTCAGACAAATGAGTTTCTTGTAGGAAAGCAAAATCCACATTCAATTTGGCAAGATGAGAAATAATTCTTTGTCTCTTAATGTGAGAATTAAGACCTTTAACGTTTCATGAAACAATACGTACTGACATTAAAAACAATAAGATAAAAGATAGCAAATACAATAAGAAAAAACTCAGGACAGAAAAAACAAGAAGAGATGAAGAGAGGAAAAGTAGAAACAGGAACTTAGATAAAATATATGTGCTAACATACATCATGTAACAAGACAGAATATAGAAGTCAAGAGAAAAGAAAAGTCTTGATTTGGTTAGGAGAAAAACGAAGAAGTGACGAGCCATGCCTACAATACGAGATAAAGAAATGCAGTAAGGAGAACAATGAGAGTAAGATGAAAGGAGAAGAAAGAATGACACCTGACTGAGAAATACTGAAAAACGAGGAGGAAAGGGGAAAGCCTAAGCACAACCAAGAAGAGGATGGGAGGTATAACAATGGAGAAGAAGACATACTTACAGTTAAGGGAGGATGGGGGGATACGACTAGGAACAATACCAGGAGACTAGGAGGGAGGGAGGGGTGAAGCCACATCGGGCAAGGCAAGACTTCAGGGCAGCACGTGGACGACTGGGAGAGCACCACAGAATACAGGGTAAAATCTACGGATGATAAGGAAGGAAGGACAGTAGAAGAAAAACAGAAGGTATGTAACAAATGCAAAACAATGAGTAACAATGAATAATACAACAAGTGTAAGATAGGAAATGCATTAAACATAAACAATAAACATAGGAAATGCATCAGTGATCAAAAACAGGGAAAGGGAAAAGAACAAGGCCATTTAGAACAATGAATTCAAACAAATATTTGAAGGCTGCAATATTCAAGTAGGGAATGAAGATGAAGATCCAGAAAGATCCATATCAGAGGATCCGCATGAGTTCAGGAAACTTCGAAGGCGCAGGGGGTCTTCATAGGTCGTTGTCTTGTTGTTATAAGTGACCCTAAAAAGGCACGGATGAAAGAGGCCATACCGGGCCCCAATGGACCGGAGCTCAGGGCGCATGTCCAGGAAAGCTTTGCATCGGCTAGCAGTTGCCTTGGCGTAGTCCTGCGAGAAAAATAGGGAAGAACCAGACCATGTGAGACGAGGAAAGGCCCTAGCTGCCGACAAGACCTTTAGAAGGTCTGTATATTCCAGGAAGTAGATGATGACTCCTCTCGGCCTAGGTGAAGGTGAGGTGGAGGAGGCCAAGTCTATGAGTGCGTTGAATATTGAGCACTGTGCCCTTTGGAAGTTGCAGAAGCTTGGGGAGGAATGACTTGAAGAAGGCAATGGGGTCAGTCCCCTCGTTTCCTTCCCCCAGGCCGTAGATACGCAAATTATTGCGTCAATTACGGTTTTCAAGGTCCTCAACTTGACGCTGAAGGGAGGAAACTTGTGACGACAGGTAAGAAACCTTGGCAGATGGTTCTTGAAGAGAAGAGACACTTTGCTCTACTGAGGTGACCCTGGTATCCATGCTCGACCAATTATCTGTTAAAAGTTTTGCGTTGGTCTCCTCCAGAAAAGGACGAAGAGCCCTGATTTCCTCCAATAACAACTCCACAGAAACCGGAGATAAGGGCTTGGGCGGGGAAGGAGGGTCTTTTTTCAACCTCTTGGCATTGAGTTTTCCTGTATTCACGCTAGGCTGCTCCATCGCCGACATCGAATCTTGAGCAGTAGAAAGGTGAGAAGCTTCAAGTTTAGCAAAGGCAGAAAACAGCTTCGAATTTTTAAGCAGAGCGTGTGAGGAGGTTGCAGAGCTAGAAGGCTGCCTATTCCTGCCCATGAAGCAGAAATAATATATTGCAGAGGCAAGGAGTGTGGATGGAAGGAGGCAGCGTTAATATGCGAACTTCTCCAAGAAAGATGCCAAAAAAGGTAAAAGGAGCATAAAAAAAAAAGTGGAGCTATGAGGAGAAGTAGATGGCCGCCACTGCTGAGGCGAAGGAAGTCTCTGTGAACGTCATGAAGGCAAAGAAGGGCAACAGTGCTACAGAAAAGTAAAACTATGGACCAAGGTGCAAAAGTTAGTCATTATTTGGCCTTTAAAAATTATAAAAGGAGATAGGATAGTCTGTGGGCAACGAGGAGAGCAAAATCATCTTGCTGACGTGAGGAGAAGAGAACAAAATGGTGGCTGCGGCCGTTGGAGAGCCGCGACCGGACTTACACCACCAAATTCGAAGTCTAGACTGCTTCAAAAGTCGATGAAATGCTCCTCAGTGCACTCCTGACACCTTCCGACTGCATATCCTGTCATCCGTGATGAAAAACGATGACAAAAACCGTGGGTCTCACTGCCGTCCTCGGAGCGCTCACCCTTCAGCCGCCCTCCCCGTCCGGCGCCAAGTCACGCCCCCCTGCATTTACATTCTTTATGAGTTGTCACTGATAGAAGTCTCTAAGAAGAAGAGAATAATCTCCATCCATGGAAATGGCTTGCTCTAGAATGTCACAGAATCTTTTACAATCTTGTGGTAGAAAGACTTGTGCCACTTTTCTCAGAACCGAGGAACACAACTGTTCTGCTCCACATCTTCTGCAAGTTCTTGTGCTTGATCGAAGTCTGAATATTAAGCAGCAGAGCCAGGTAGGCCTTACACTCATAATTGATAGGCTCTTGGTGGATGATTTCCTTAAGTGTGGAAATACCTTCTTCTTTCAGTTCTCTGCCTGCACCGTAGTGTGTGGCCCAGCACAGAATTCCATGTTTTTGTGGTTTTCTGACAATGCTGCCGGGAAACAATTTGCTGCCCGCTCTCCGTATCGAAAACCAATTGCCATTAGGGACCAACCAATCATTCCACTAATCTCAGGAATAGTTGGTGTAGATTGAGAGGGCTGAGAAAGAAACTGACTAATTGTGTCAGATTCGTCAAGGTATTGCTCTACCATTTCATAGTTGCACAAATGATAGTCGATCCACGCATAGTTACCAAAGAAGACCAACTTAAACCCTACCAAGTTGGTTTGTTGACCTTCTCCCAAAAACTCAGCAGTTGTCCTAGTACTTTCAAGGGCCTCCTGGTATCTTCCTACCTCCTGGTGTATATAAGCCTCCAGAGCGTAAATGGTAGAATTGTTGTTGTAAGGCGTGTGTTGAAGTCTGAGGTTGAGACCTTGCTTCATGTGTCCTATATCAATTATATCTTGCTCTTCAGGTGAAGTGATACTGAAGCTTCTCCAGCCTCTCCTTCAGAAACATGGTACTGCAAATGAAAAGAGAGTCAAGGAAAACATTTTGTAAATCTCTCACTTCTTGGGAACAGTCAGCTGGACTTGTCAGTTGTGTGGTGATTCATTTCTATTCCGCAACCTGTGTGCAGCATTCTTGTTGCCTTTAAGTATGTGTATGTGATTGTGAGAATAAGAGTGGGTGTTAAGTAGAAGCGTGGATTCAGTTGCTTGGAGCACTGTCAGGTGGTGAACTTTGAAACAGAGAGGGAGGGGAGGCAAATACCTGATCCAATTGTATGGAGCCACTGAGGGATGTATATGAGTTAAAGGGAATTGGAGGGGAGGAGATGTTAAAAGAAATAGAAATATGAGCCAAAATATGCTTTTTACTTCACATCGACAAAAATAAATAGACTAGCAAACAATGCATTTTCCAGGTATTAATAAAAGAGTGTTAATGGAATATTCCTCAGTGGAAGAGAGAAAAATATTGGACCCGGTCAGTGCCTTTCACTGTATGATATCCCAAAGGCAGAGACCAAAACACAAATAGTTAACTTAATCTGGGTTTGACAATTCCTATAATATACAAAGGATTAATGAATGAAATGGCATTTATATTCAGCGCATGCAAACAACAGCTACTTCTGGAACAATGTGTATTTGCGCTAAGCATCTTGTCGGATCATGCAACCTCATACACCATTTTTAGGTCGAGCATTCGAGACCTCTTGTATATACTTTAGTATATACTTATATGTGTATGTACTTTGTGGGCTCTGGAGATCAGCCCTAGGACTTGTCTGCTTCAGCTTAAGGACTTGTTTTCAGTTCAACTGTCTCTATTTAGAAAACGACCAGTAGAGGTCAGTAAAATACCAGAATTGCTTTCTGCTTGTTCAACTGCCCCTATTTAACTGTCTTGATAAAAAACGACCAGCAGAGGTCAATAAAATACCAGAATTGCTTTCTGCTGAGGGACTTTATTTTTTTTATTTTTCTGGCAACTGCCTCTATTTAACTTTCTTGATAGAAAGCGACCAGCAGAGATCAGTAAAATACCAGAATCACTTGAGCATTCTCTAGATTCTAGTCCATAGAAATTGTCTTCCACAGAGCACCCATAGGCAATATTTTTTTCAAATCTTGTATTTTTAGTGATATGACCATCAAATTAACCCTGGACATAATACTAAACAACCTAACAGAACATGCAAAGTTTGAATGCTATTGCTAGCAGCTATATCAACATCATCCTCAGATGCTTAAAAGCATATAACCAATTCACAAAAGTGAAGTTGTTCAATGAAAACGTTAGGCAATGATAGAGCTGATGATTTTGGGGTCCCCCCTAACACAGGGGGACGACCAAGCAGATGCCTTGAACAGAAAGAGCATAAACAAAAAGCACATGTTGTTGAACTTCAGTGGTGGTCCCATCCTCTTAGGACCACCCCAAGCACAGTTAATGGCAAAAAAACAATCCCAACCAAAGGCCCTGCAAAGCATTATGGGACGAGATTAGCAGTGGGCAGTGAATATTATAGTGTCCAATTTCAAAATAATTCTACAAAGAGCTGCAGTTCATCTTGTCGTTACTAGATGTCCCTCACGAGTCAAATGCAAAGCATTGAAATTATTCTTACATTAAGCTGCAGTTCCACTAGTCGTTACTAGATGTCCCTCACGAGTCAAATGCAAAACCATTGAAACCCTTTCATCAAGCATTTGCACTTGACTCGTGAGGGACATCTAGTAACCACTAGTTGAACTGCAGCGCTCTTTATAGAATTATTTTGATATTGGATACTATATATTATTCACTGCCCACTGCTAATCCCCTCCAATAATGCTTTGCAGGGCCTTTGGTTGGGAATTTTTCTTTGCCAATAACTGTGCTTGGGGTGGTCCTAAGAGGATGGGACCACCACCAAATCGTTCAATAAGATGTCTGTTTGGTACTCCCCCTATGTTAGGGGGGATCCCAAAATCATCACCTCTCTCACTGCTTGCTAATTTTTCAGTTTCATTGTTGTGAAAGTACTATATGCACTTTAGCATATAAAGATAGAGATACTTATTTTATCATAACGGGCACTGTGCAGGATGCTATTTGCAATTATTTTGCTAATTTTTCACAGTACAGAGAAGTACATGGTGTCATCAGCTATGCTATGCAGACTACGTGAAGCTATGTGTAGTGCTGCTACAGCAAACTACGCCCAGGCCTACATCAAATGCCCTGATTGTATATTAAAAACAGGGCTTTGGATTATACCATTTCCCTCTGAAAGGCAATATTTCTCTCCATGTGGCGCAGTTGTTGCATGCTTTTCCTCCATGTTTAAGAACAGTAGATGTCTCAGCACCCAGGCTAATGTGCTGCATAGCTAAATACATATAAGGTCACAAAGACGAGACCGATTGCATTGCAAATTCTTGTTTTATCTACCCTACCTACCCTATCAATCACATAGTTAAGTACGATTGCTCTCTAATGAGGGTGTAAAATGAAGTTATAATGTGGTAATTGTTCATGACACAATTATGTGCTGGGGTCTAGGGTGTGATAAGGGGAAATAACAGTTGTTTGGTGGTGACATCTGTCAGTAGGGGGCGACTATTTCAAGTTATCCCCAGTTACCCCCACTGCAGACATACATGCTTTGTATCTTTGTTTAAGGATGCTTCATGTCTTTTGGGTTTAGACTTCATCTGTATGCAGATGTCAGGCAAACAACAGGATTAAATGCCAGGCATCCGATTTACTAAGAACTTCCTAGTGGGTGCTAATATGAATAATAATCTACTTGCAGGGGAAAAATGGAAAAATGCAGTTATGAAGTGCATACACTTTCAGGGTTAAAACATACCAGTATCCCTTGGGTTAGACATGTGTTAGAGCCACAGGCACTAAGCACTTAATTAGTAAACAAACAACATATGTCTCTAGCATTATTTGTACACATGATGTGACAGAAATTGTAATCACTAATTTTAGTTTTTGAAAATGTTTGATTCCTGACAAGCCACAAGTATGCCAAATAGCTCACTGTTTAATGAAGATGGTTCCTGCTCAGTGAAAAATGCGGATACATTGGCACATTCTAGCCCCTCTGAACACCTATTTGTATTTTGGTGTCTAATTTTGGTCCCTACATGAACCCTGTTTAGTTTTTTAAAAACTGCCTTCGAAAAAACGCCTCTCATAAAGGCGGATAAAGATTTGAGACCGTAAGCAGTCTTCGCCATCTTCCTACAGTCTGCTGTGGCATAGTGGGTGAAAACTGATGGACTGGAATGTAGCGCGAGTAACTGGCATTGGATATTTGCAAGCATTGCAGCATCACCTTTGTGATTTCTCCAGTGTGATGAACTAGCAGCCTGATTCATCAACGGGCCGTTTTGCGAGCCCCTAATAGCGTATCATAGCGATTCGCTATTAAGGACTCGCAAAACGGTAATCATGTAGGAATCGCATAATAAAATGCGATTCCTACTGATTCCTTATTTGCGATTAGCAAATTGCTAATCGCAAATAAGGAATAACTCGCCATTCATTCCTATGGGCCTTTTGGCCCATAGGAATGAATGGGGAGTATTCGTTATTTGCGATTAGCAATTAGCTAATCGCAAATAAGATTGCGATTTGAAGGGTGCCAGGGGTGTCCACAGGACACCCTGTAGCACCCCTCAAATGAAATTTCACACAGGTGTTGCACACACACATGTCCAAAGGACATGTGTGTGTGTAACATGCAACTCAGAAAAATGCATTTAAATGCATTTTTCTGAGTTTTCGCAATTTACCGCGAGGTCTGACCTCGCGGTAAATTGCGGCTAGAAATTGCGAATTCGCAGATTTAAATTGGATGTTGAATTGCATTTAAGGAATCTCTAATAGAGATTCCTTAAATGTAATTCCTCGCACATTTGCGACATCGCAATTAGCAAAAATCGCTCTCGCAAAGGGCCGGATTCTCAGAATCCGGCCCCTTGCGAGCGCAATTCAGGTTCATGAATCGGGCGGTAAGTTCTACAGCTATGCCGGGACGTGGGTCCTATGCTGCTTGTGCCACTAGACTCAAACTATACCTCACTGATTATGTGAAACTGGCCAACACTGTTTTAATGTTGCTTGTGTTATTGTTCAGGAGGAACATGGGCCGGCGTTTTGAACGGGAATGTTCCAATCGGAGCGTGATTAATGCTAATTTGAATACATCGGGTCCCATTCTTGAAAGTTTCCACCCAAATTGTAATTGACTCAAGCTTCAGAATATGGGAATTAGGGCTGACCATGGAGTATACAAGCCACTTTGCACTGGGGATCTGATTTAGAACCCAGGCATGCCATAAAAATGTCCTGATATTGGGTCATCAGAGATGTTTACCACTCTGACATATTTGCAAATGTCCTCCTCTTCTGCACCTCCATCTCCGCCATGGTGCTTGTGCTGAGATTGCGTGAATCAGAGAACATTAGCAAGTTTCTGTCTCCTGACAGCCCGGGCAGCTTCTGTGGCATTGACACTGGATCATAGAGATCAGAAATGGAGCAGACATCACCAGCCTGCCATAAAGGTGCTTGTGTTGTGTCAGGACACAGTTAAAAGGTTTTCATCCATGTGTGGAATGCAGCAAAAAGAGGTTAACCCTGCTGCAGAACATAGAAAAAGATGATTGGCTCGTTCATAGTACAATGCAGTCCTGCACCTTCCACTGTCACTGGGACATATAGAATCTCCATCTTCCACTGTCTCAGAACCCATCATGTATCTCTTCCTCCACGTTCCACATTTCTGAATAGGAGTGTGGAGAATCTCTGTTGCTATGGAAGTTCAATCAACACAAAGATGCACTAGATAAGCTAGGTAAAAGATGCTGGAGTTGGAGGAAGGGGAGGCTCGAATGCTGTGGAGGGAGGAGGGTAACCTGTAAGATGAAGGGTTAGTTAGGGTACAGCTAACCTGACAGGTTTAGTGGAGTATGAGTGACGAACAATTGAGACAGAACAGGGATTGGATAGTAAACAAAGTCCCAGGCACACAATATTGGGTAAATGTACTGGTTACCAAAGTCTCTTGCATCAAGAATGTTATCATACAAGGTCCACACAAGTTCATCACGGTATCTTCAATTTGTTTAATCTTTATGGACACAACCAGCCAACACGTGTTTCTTCACAATGGAAAGTATCCTGTGACTTCTTCAGGGCTGTAAGGTAAAGTGTTGGTATCAGGTGAGATTGTTCCACCTGTGATAATTTCGACCCGGCTGGTCTGGTAAGGATAAGAAAGTAAAGGAGCAGAGGTGAACCAGTGCCTGTTCTCCGCCTTAGCACTTTTTCGGAAGGTTCCTTTTCAACGGCGGACCCGCCGTTCAACTGGATAACAGGCGCTCACTTTGGGGATCACCAACAAACCGGTGCCTCTTGTTCTTTTACTACAGACTCACTAGAACGAGTCTCTTCTACCTTTACCATATTGACTGGGATCTCGGGCACACCGGAGCATTGTGTTCATACACTGTACATTCACGAGGACGTTTCCGTTCTTTTCTCATCCTTACCAGACCAGCCGGGTATGAATTATCACCGGCGGAGCGATCTCACCTTATACCAATGCTTTACCATACATCCCTGAAGAAGTCACAGGATACTTCCCATTGTGATGAAACATGTGTTGGCTGGTTGTGTCCATAAAGATTAAACAAATTGAAGATACTGTGAATAACTTGCATGGACCTTGTAGATAACATTCTTGATGTAAGAGACTTTGCTAATCAGTGCATTTACCCAATAATGTGTGCCTAGAACTTTTTTGTCTTTAATTGTGCCAGACTCCACCCGCACACACATAGGGGTTTTAGGGTACTCCCCCTATCCTAGTTACACCATGTGTAAAGCATAGCAAAAACACTAAATGCAAACATAGCAAGGGCCATACTTCCTGGCATATCCTAAACCCTATCTTTTAGACAAAGGGATTGGATAGTAGAAAAATTAGGGCGAGTTTCTGACAGATCTTGCTGGCATACTCAACTCCCCCATAGTCATTATGTATGAAGATGATGTCTTACCCTCGTCCTTCATCAAAGTGCGCTCTGGTGAAACTCTTTAATTTCTACTCACAATCATTGATTTCTCCTTCACACAATGCATCTTCCCAGGCCTCCAGACATACCAGACCCTCTTTCTTCTAAGGAGATCCATGCTACACCCTGAAGACCTCGCCAGCTTATGGTCTAATATTAAACTACCCTTCATCATCAAAACCATTGCAAAGGCAGTCCATGTTCAACTCAGTGATCATATCAACACCTACCTTCTTCACAGCTACCAATCCTGCTCCAGATAACACAGCAGCACAGAGATAGCTATGTTACATATCATAAACTTTCTGTAGATATCAGAGACAGATAAGCCCTACCCACTCAAATTGCTCAATGTGTCAGCTATCTTTCACACCATCTTCTGGCCCTCCCTCTTCCCCACTCTGAAGTCTCAAGTGGGATTCATTGGCAACATATTTCAGTGGTTCTCCTCCAACATCAGCTTCTTCACATGTATACTTCTGAGTCCAAAAACCTCCCTGCCACCTGCTTGGCCTCCCCGGGATTCAACTTACTGCTCATCGTCTTCAAACTCAACATGGAGCCCGTTGAACTCTATTCACAGATAAAAGTACTAACATTTACCAACATGCCAAATGACACATGTCAAACCTGATAGGCTTAGGGTAGGCTTTCCCCAACCCTTTGCCTGCCAGCTTCCTCCCATTTTTCTGACCTCGTTTTTGATGGCTTTAAGACTCTGCACATTATACCACTGCTGATTAGTGGTGAAGTGCTTGTGCTCTCTCCCCAAAACATGGTAATATTGGCTTAACACCTATTGGCATATTTTATTTACTTTTAAGTCCATAGTAAAGTGCTATACACCTAATTCCATTGATGGAATTAGATACCTTACAGAGAGATCTTCTATTTATAATGGTTGCAGTGGCAAGTTTACTGGTTGCTACAGTTTTGGAAAGATAGGGAACCACCTACATATCATCAATGGGTTCACAGGATATTGAATATTGGTCAACAGGAAGTGTCCCTATATAAATGTAAATGTATTACAACTAAGCTGAAAGGAATGAAAATATGGGATCCACTTATGACTTGGAAGAAAGAATTGTTAGAATAAGAACAAATCCAGTGATTAGTAAATAGGTGTTAATATGTGTAAACATGTGTAAATATGTAGAATGTAAATAGTACTGTCAATGTAAATGAATTTAACAATGAGAATAATGGTGTAGTAGAAAAAACAAATGTAAAAATAACTGGATAATGTAAATATGTATATTCCTGATTTTCTTTTAAAAAGTAAAGTCCAGTACATGTGCCCATGGCCTGTAAATTAAATGCTACTAATGGGTCTGTAGTACTCATTGTGCCACCCACTTAAATAGCCCTCTAACCATGTCTCAGGCCTGGTATTGCTGGCCTGTAAGTGTAATTTTACTCTGCCACTTCATCCTGGCAAGGTAACCTGCTTGACAGGTCTAAACCTTCCCTTTGTATACATACAATGCACCCCATAGTAGGCCCTTTATGACCCAGAGTGCAATGTATTTAAATGCAGGACGTGTATTTTAAAGTTTTACATGTCTTGGTAGTGAAAACTCCCACTTTTGTTTTTCACTACTGCAAGGCCTATCTCTTCCATAGTACAGCATTGGGGTATCCGTATTATATATTTTAAGCGTAATTCCCAATAGTGAAAAGATCGAATGTTCAAGTTTGGTGTCACTGGGCTCACAATCTAAAATTGCAACTTATAGTGAAGTTGGATTTTAAATTACAGTTTGGCAAACGCCACTTTTCAGAAGTTGGCATTTACTTACTTTTGCCATTTGGTGCCTGCTGTCTGTCTCTGTTCCATCCGGGTTGGGTGACAGCTGGGCTTTGTGTATTCCCTCTAGACAGTCACAAACAAAGAGAGCTTTGGTGTGTCTTGATGGGCCTTCCTGGGAGATGGGAGGAAGGAGCGGGGCACAGCCTCATACTTACAATTGAATAGGCCATGTCCGGTCCACATGCAAGCTGCATACCCCCTGTAGTGAGTCTGGAGCCAGGCCAGGGCTGTAAGGCCGAGCGTCTGTGAAATTCAAAGTTTCTCCCACTTCAAAGGCACAACTGGGTATAAGTACTGGACACGATGACTTTAGTAGAATTCTGGACCTGTCACCACTCCTCCAGGAAGAAAAACTGTTGTTCTGCTGGAAAGACTGTTGCTCTGCTGGCCTGCTGCTTTTCTGGACTGTTGCCTTGCAGTTCTCTTGCCTTGATGAGCGGTCCTGCTGCCTGCTGTTCTCCTGCTTTGGTGAAAAGGATGGACCGGCATCACTTGAACCCCGAGTGACCTCTTACTTGCCTCCTGTTTTAAGTCTCAGGGACATCAATGACTTCAACTCATCCTGCTACAGAACCCAGATTTTGCTTGCTGCAAGTCTTGCGCTGCCAAGTGGTGTCAACCTTTTCCTGGACCCTTGAAAGTGGGTATAAAGTGCTGTTTCAACGAGAAACCATGCATCCTCATCAGAACCGGTGCATCTTAACCTTTGCGTGAGTCGGAATCAGCGCATCTTCGTTGTTTCGTTTAGCGAACCCAGCATACTGCCTTCGGAACCAGCGTATCACCTTCAGAATCGTGGTATAGCGCACTGTAGGAGCTGCAGCCGTGCATCGCATTTGGTACCAGCACCTTGCACATTGGAACCGATGCATCACAGCAGTTGCGTGTGGAAAATCATCACATCTCATCCACTGCGTGGCTTAACACTGACACAATCCTACAGCTGCATCTCACATCTTCGTCGACAATGAAGCATCCCGGATCAAGGTACTTTGGTTCAGTGAGCCCATCTGGTTCCTTGTATCTGGCCCATGCTCCAGTGCGACCAAAGAACCCACTTAAGCACTAATTGCTTAAAAACACTATTTTTTCTTCATTCTTTGAAAATTCATCTCTCTATTTCTACTTGTTGGATTTTTCATTTTGGTCTTGTTTTATAACCTGGTGTGGAGTCGCTCTGTGGTGTTTTCAGAGTGTTGCTGTTTGAAGTGGTGCTCAATACTTTACACATTGCCTCTTAAGTTAAGCCTGACTGCTCAGTGCCAAAATACCAGAGGGTGAGCAGAGGATAATTTAGACTGATGTTGTGACTTACCATGACTAGGATTGTGGTTTCTGCTTGGATATGGTGCATACCTCTGCCAAATTGAAACACAATTTCTAACAACACACAACTCCACTGAAAGGTCTCCTCCCTCCAGACATTCAGCACCACAGACATTGCTTGTATGCCATTCATAGCTTAATGTCAAGCATTTACTTGAAGTCTAACATCACCAAAATAGAATTTTTATTATTTTTCGAGAACAAAAAGCAACAACTAGTCAAACCTAGCTCAAAAACAAGGACAACTAGTTCACTCTCATGGCATCATCAGGAAGAAAGGATAGACAGCAAGATACCAGGTATTACCTATATATTCAAAAAGGAAAACCTGTTCCTCTCAGAAAGTGGTTTCATAACTACCATTCAAGCCCTCCTTCTCTTGCATTTTGATGAGTGAAACATCATACTCCTCGGTCTCCCAGAATCCTAACCGGCCTTTTTTGGGGTATCCTGCACTCTCCAGCATGTCTCATCAAGTGCCTCCCACCTCAATGTACTTCCACAGGCTAACCTTCCCAGCCAGTACCATCATCATCTACAAATCCATCATGGCCAGCAAACCAGCTTATCTTGTAGACAAGCTCACCAATTCTGATTGTTCACTGCATGTTCTCTGCTAGGATACCATCAGACTTGAGATAAAAAGTGTGCACAAAAATCAGGCCTTCTTCGTTTGTGCATCCAGAATCTGCAAATACATTGCTGTGTACATCATGACTGCCCCAACCATTCTCTAACTTCAAAAGGAGCTGAAGACACACCTTTTCAAAGAACACTACATCAGAATGCAGTAACAATCCTGCTCTCAGAATCCACCAGCCCCTCAAATGACTAATGGACCAGCACCAGTCAGCTTACTTTCAGCTAAGTTAACATTTTGAAATCCACATACATATACATGCCTGCAAACATACATCCAGGTGGCTCCATTGTTATGGCTGAGGAGTGTCACCCTGTCATGTGTTTCCTGCATGACTCATTGTAGTTTTTCCCAGGTTAAGCTAATTGTGCATGCCGTAGGCCACATTTTCTTTTGCACACGTTACTATATAAACACGCTTGCCTTTGTGCCACATTATATTTTCACACAAGAACCTGCATATGTTTCCAAGCTATGTTCTTTTCTTGGGATTTAGTTTACACACCACAGACAAGGTCAAACAACAATGCCCCTTGCTATTTTCTCTGGTCAGGCACTAGCACCTACACATAACACAAGAATGCAGTTGTTGTTTATGAACACACATATTGTCACAGATGAGCACAGAGGCCCAAAAAAGACACATGGAGCAAGAGTTCTGAGACAAGAGCACTGCATCTGCTGAGATGTAGTGTCTCTATCTGTGTATGCTAAGGTACGGGGTTCACTAATCCCATAGATCTTTGATATATAATAATTTATCTTCAGTAGAAAGGAAGGGGAGTTAGCAGTTTCAGTAGGGGGGAGGGGGTTAGACTACTGTCTCATAACATGACAGGGCTTTTCAGGGTACACAGTTTATTGATCATGCTAACAGTATTTTTATTATGCATTTGTTTTCTAATTGTGGCACAAATACTGCATTTTAGATCATGATAGTTTAAATAAATATTCTAAACTTGCCTCATGGCTCTTGTTTATCTTATTGTGGACAGGTAGGAGTGAGAGAGCGAAAGTGTTTGTCCTGTTACTGTGATCCCAGAGAGGGTCGAGAGTGTAGTGTTTTGGGGTGAAAATGTATTTGTCTGTCTGATAAGGTAAGGAGGGCAAGTGAAGCGCAATAGCTAGTTGGGCTCTTGCTCATAAACACCGCAGTGGTATTGTGTCTCAGTCCCTTCATTCCAAGGTTCTATGGTCCCAAGCATAGTTCTGTTCCTGAGCAGAATCCTTGCAACCAATGACTGGTGGACTGTGTCACTGCCTTCAACCCAGTAAAGCACCACTCAGCTCCCTTTCACCTAAGTTCAAATTTTCAAATGCACATACATATTTGAATACATGAGGGGCAGCTCCTCCGTTGTGCCGGAGGAGCACCGACCCACTGCTGAAAGGCAGCAAATGAAAAACAAAATAACAATAAAACTATTACATCATCATTTTATTTTTCACTTATTCCAACTCGGCTGAGTCTGCCGATTATATGGAGGGGTGGAGCCATGCTCTGCTTCTGCAGCAGCCAGGCCCTGGGAGGAGGAGTGGTAGGTGTACTCTAAGTGCACATGTTGGTTTGGCTGGCCATCTTCCAATGGCCAAACCGACATGCGCACTTACATTTCTCCAACCCAGCTGTTTGCACAGTCAGTTGGGAGAAAAGGCCCATGCACCCTGTTCACAACTGAGCAGCATTTAACCCCAATTAGACCAATTTCTGCGCTTCTCTCATGCAAGAGAGCAGCATCTGGATTGGGTGGGAAGGGGAGCAGAGGAGAACCAAGTCGGCTGGAGCAGAGAACCATCGAGGAGGAGTTCAGGTGCAGCATGTAAGTTCTTTTTTTAAAATCATTATTCCCACTCACCGTTGCCACCTCGACACCCTCCGCACTGCCCCACCAAGAAAAGATCAATTGGGCAGCAGAAAATTGTGAGGAAATAAGAGTTTTTTTTAGAGAGCACTGGCTGAGAATAGGAATGGAGAGGGCAGACAGGTAGCACAGGTGAAATGGGTAGAGCTGCATGTTTAGGCAGAAGAAGACTCAGATAGAGGCTTAATGAAGGGTGCGAGCAATGAAAGGTGGAGGCGAGGAAGGGATATTGAGAAAGTAAGGAACACTGGGAGAGTATGGCAGGGCAAGAGGGAGGGCTGAGAAGATTGGGAAGCTGAAAAAGCTTAAACCGCTTTATTATTGTACCAACTGCATAGAGGGCACTATACAAATGGCAATTAACATAACATAAAGCGTTGAAGAGGGCAATGTTTTCATGGAGCTGGGTAGAGAAGCACACAATAGAGAAAAAAGCTGAAGAAAATATCTTCACAGTGTGACTGGCATGGTAGTCAGGTTCCACCCACCTATTCAGATATCTTCTAATCTAGGTCAGGCAATTCCTCTAAATACTTCTAGAGTACAAACCTTTAATGGGTCAGAATAGAGTGTCACTGGTGGATTGATATATTTTACAATATACATTTTTTGGGTACGAAGAGGAATTAGTGCTGCACACGGAACACAAGTTTAGACAGTAAATATGAATTTGTAAGAGCAACCATTAATGTGTATGTTTAAATGGGTGCTAAGCTTACACGGAAAGCAGCTACCCCACTGGTTTCCAAGTTGGAACACTAAAGTTCCATAGCATATCCAAACTAATGCTTGCATGCCAAATCTAGTAGTGCAATGATTCTTTGGTAAAAGCTGATTCAAAGCAAGTCCACAAAGAAGCTTAAGCAGCTTTCTTTTATTTCAGACTTTCAGTCAATATATGAACTTCAGCCAACATCTGTTTCATCTATGGGGGATTATTCCAATGGCTTTGTCAGGGATAGAAAAGACACATCCACATCTTTGTCAACCATATCATCGCATGTTATAATTTGGCTATTTGGAGAGCACACATCTCAGTCGGGAGGGTATAAAGGCATTAGATGAGAGGATAATGAGTCAGCGGTGGCTCTCCACTAAGGCGGAGGAGCATCTCCCCACTGCTTTCAGAGAAGTGCAGAGGAAAAATAAAATGATTATAATGTAACATGATTATCATTTTATTTTTCTGTTCCTAGTGTGAGGAGGGTGGGGCTGGCCAGAGCAGGGACCATGGGAAGGAGTGGTGAGGCACTCAAAGTGCCCATAACTTTTTGGCATGCCATCTTGTGGCGACCAAACAGTCATGCGTACTTTTCATGTTCCCCACCAGGCTGCCTTATACAGCCTGTTGGGGAACATCAGACCAATCACAACCCTGCATTGCATTGCAGTTTTGTGATTGGCTTAGGGGAACCAATCACAATGCTGCATTGCAGCATTGTCATTGGCTTAGGAAGCCTGTGTGCCCAGTGCTTCCTGTGACAGAGAAGAGATGGCGGAAAGTCGGCGGCTAGTGATGCGACCAGCAGGTAAGTTTTCTTTATGATTTTTTTTTCTACCCCTCCTCCTTCCCCTTCCACTGTACCCTTATGGCCTCCACTGGTCAGAGGTCTAGGTAAATAGCCATTTCTTCAGTTTCTTGAAGATTCCAGAGATTGAGGAGGTGGCTCTGATGTGCAGGGGGAGGTTGTTTCATGTTGTTTGAGTGTGAGGTATGAGAAAGTGTAGCCGTCGGCACTGGCTCTGTGGATGCAGACCATGCAGTGAACAAAAGGTCGGCCGAACATAGGTTTCTGATGGCAGATTGGAAATTTATGTGACTGTTAAATTAAGAGAGACATAGATTGTGTAAGGCTTCATAATTGTGTGTGAGGAGCTTAAAGAGAGTGTGTTTGGGGATGGGGAGCCAGTGGAGGTTTTTGAGGTCTGAGCTGATGTGTGTGAAGGGTGAGAGCCTAAGTGTGAGTCGGGCCAGTGTATTTTGTATGAATTCCATATGTGACAAATATATTAGAACCAACACCAGTGCAAGAGCCATATTAAACACTATATTGTACCAAAGCATCCCAGATTAATTCAACTTTAATACGTATAACTTAGAATTTGTCAGAGTTAATCCATGAACTGCAGGCAGCACAGCTTGAAAACAATGGGAAGCAATTACTGCTCATTTCTTCTGACTTGCGCTGTGTATCATGAAGTTGCAAAAACAACAGGTGATGGACAGAATGCAGACAAAATGTTTTGCCACTGTGCAACATTCCGTCCATCATCTTCTGTGTTTTGCTGTTCACCCTTTGTGAGAAGGGTATGCCCAGACGTGGGTCCCGTGCTCACTAGGCCACTGGAGTCAAGCTATCCTGGCTGATGACGACTGATAGTCAGAAACCGGTCCTAGTATGCTTGATTCCGGTCCGGGGAAGATATGGCTTGGCAGTTCAGGCTGGACTGTTCCCATGAGGCACAGGGTCAAGGCTGATTTACATATGGCCATGTGTGAACTGGGGTGGCAAAATAACGATGGATCTGTGACTGGGGGTGAATGTTTTGCCACTGTGCAACATTCCGTCCTTCATCTTGTGTGTTTTGCTGTGCACCCTATGTGGGAAGGGTATGCCCAGATGTGGGTCCCATACTCACTAGGCCACTGGAGTCAAGCTATCCTCGCTTCTGACGGCTGATAGTCAGAAACCGGTCCTAGTATGCTTGTTTCCGGTCCAGGGAAGACATGGCTTGGCAGTTCGGGCTGGACTGTTCCCAAGAGGCACAGGGTCAAGACTGATTTGAATATGGCCATGCCTGAACTGGGGTGGCTTGGTGAGCAAAATAACGAGGGATTAATCCCAGATCTGTGACTGGGGGTGAATGTTTTGCCACTGTGCAACATTCCGTCCATCATCTTGTGTGTTTTGTGTATCATGAAGTTGTCAGTTTTAAGGTATCAGCATAGCCTGGGTCTGCAGGAGATTTAACCTTTCCTTATTAAGCTGATTGCTCCTGGAGTAGTGCAGCATGAGTGATATCAATGTATGGCCTTACTAAGAACATTAATGCACACTGCAGATAGTGCAGCTGACATTCGGATATCACAATATGTGCTGTGCCCCATGGACCTTCCATGAGGAAAAACTCTGTTATATGGATAGTTTTTAGTTCACAGTGCCCTGAAATGTTCCAGGTGACAGTAATAGAAGCCTCCATATTTCACCAAAGGTGGATGTTTATATTGCTTCATTTGCTTTGTTCCATTTTGATTCGTTCCCGGCTGCTCGTGTGGGCTGCTTGCTCAGATCATGCCAGGTTTTAATGTTACCAACTATTTCCGTTGCTGTTTTGTTATCCTGAATCTGGCAAACCCGGCTGGAGTTAATGGGGTCTTTGCCTTTCCACCCTGAGGGGAGAGGCAAGAAAAGAAGAAACAAGCATTGGAATATCCAATAGGTCTCACCTTTGGGACCTTAAAAGTGTTTAGTCAGAGCTATTGGCTTTGCCAGTGTATTTAATGTATGTTGCAGAGAAGTGTGGCTGTTGTGCAGCATGTTGCAAAGTTATAATAAAAAGTGTTAAAAGCATTTTTGTTACCTTATATATAATTAATAAGATATTATGTATAACTCAATGACCCTATTAAAAAAAGAATTAACATAAAAGTGTTTATGAAGATATATGAGTAAAAGTGATTATTGTTTTACAGTAACTAAGGCCAAAATGCGACATCACAAGCAAAATGCATTTTATACACCTTAATACTGGTTAGAGGCGGCAGACCCGAGAGCAGAGGACGGCCCGGGACCAGGGTTCGATTCCCGGCGCGGCAGGTTTCTGGACCAGGGTCAGCGGACTCGATAATTCTCTCGCCTCGGTGCCCACTCTGATCAGCGATCACACTCGGCAACTCTGGGCATCAGCTTCCCTCATCTTCACTAACGGCCCCACCAGACCGCCGGGGATGCCTGGTCTCACCCTGGAGATACCCATTAAGGGACCATCTCTCAGGGAAGCCAGGAAGGGTTTCGCAGCGGTCGAAGCGCCTTGGGACCCTCCGGGTAAGTAGTGCGCTATATAAATGCCTATACACATACACATACACATACACAATTTCATATTAAACCAATCAGTGATGGGAATTAATAAACCTGCCATGGTTATGTTTTCTTTGAGGTTAGAGAAGCCATGTGCCTTTAATTATGAAGGACCCTTGTGCATGGCCCCCCTGCATCTCTGCTTAAGGTGTTAATTGGCCCAGGAGAGCCTGTAGCGTCTCGCGTGAGTAGCGGGCTGAGGAATGTCTACATTTTACAGCCCCTTTGATAAAAGCGGGGGCAGAGTGAAGGGGAGAAGGCTTTTTTTCTGAGCTGTGAGGGCTTGTCATTAAGGCATGCCAGGGTGCAAATCAGGCAGCAAGATGATTTTAAGCTTAGTATGCACATGTGTTAGGCAAAATCATGGCTGGAAATCAAACTTTATACTAGTAGTGTATATTAACGAGAAAGCGTCTATATGCAAAAAGTAAGTATACAGGTGGGTAGCTGTGCATGCAGGAATGCGTGGCTGCGAGCGTTTTGGTACAGGCTGATTAAAGGCATACAAAAAACATGCTAAACAAGACGAGGGTAATGTGGCAAAAGGTGGCTATTAGGGCTGGCCAGCTCCGTAAATAGTAAATCATGTTGTACTGAAATGCAACTTGAATGCCATTGCAAGGCTGGACGCCTCCACAGGAAACAAAGATGCAAATGTTATTACCTCACAAAAAAGTGAAACAAAAAATAAGTAATTAACAAGCATTTGCAATGCAATAGGTCACACAGTTGCAAGATTTTGAGCTATTTGCATTGTAGACGACCTTGCCTTTAATGTATGTGTTTATAAAATCTGCAGTAAGGCATTGCCACTTACAGTACCAATAGGTCAAAGTTTCTAAAATACGAGACCTATTACACTGCAAATGTTTATTGCTTACAGGCGCCCCTTGCTGCACTTTCACAATAATAGAGGTCATGCTGCCCCTTTTTTCAAACGAGTCATATCTAACCAAAGGTCTGCAGCCTCTATTTAATAAGTGTGAAATAGGGTGCTTTTACTAAAAAAAGCATTTGTTTGTCAAGTTGATAAAAAAATGCTTTTTTTCCGCAAAAGCAACCCGTGAAACAGTGCATGGCGCACTGAATGTTGTAGGAAAGCCTATAGTGCGTGCAGTAGGAGAAACGCATTAAATAAAATAGTGCTTACAGACTAATTAACACGTACCGAAGTAAAAGGGCCAGTCCTCATAGGAGGTTACAAAAGACAAGGCGGTTCTAAGGAGGGATTAACAAATTTAGGGGCATATCAGCAATCATCGCTAATCGCACTTAGCGTTAGGATAATTATCGCCAGCCAACTCTGATTGTTATTGCGGTGATAGCGTGCTATCAGCAAAGCTTATCTCTAAAGAGATAAAATTCAGAGATCAAGCTGCCAACTGTGCGATTATCGCTGGAAATCCAGCGATAATCGCACAACTTTTGGCGATAGCTTGCTGACAGTGCTACACATACTTAGCCATGATATCCACCTTCCATAGGATATCATGGTTAAGTCAGTTTCAAAAGGGGGTGGTAATGGACGGAGAATCTGAACCAATCAAACACTCACACCCAGTCAAAAGATCTGTGTTTAATCCATCACCGTTCTTTAGCCCACTCTGCCACCCCAGTTCAGAGATGGCTATATGCAAATCAGTCTGACCCTGTGCCTCATGGGAACAGTCCAGCCCGAACTGCCAAGCCATGCCTTCCCTGGACTGGAAACAAGCTTCCGAGGACCGGTTTCTGGCATTCCAGCCGTCTTCAGCCCAGCTTGCTTGAATCCAGTGGCAAAGTGTGCAAGGGACTCACGTCTGAGCATACCCTGCCACACTTATGGCGGCTAAAAGCGGTACAAAAGGGGGTGGTAATGGACGGAGCATCTGAACCAATCAAACACTCACACCCAGTCAAAAGATCTGAGTTTAATCCATCATCGTTCTTTAGCCCACACTGCCACCCCAGTTCAGAAATGGCTATATGCAAATCAGTCTGACCCTGTGCCTCATGGGAACAGTCCACCCCGAACTACCAAGCCATGCCTTCCCTGGAACGGAAACAAGCTTCCGAGGACCGGTTTCTGGTATTCCAGCCGTCTTCAGCCCGGCTTGCTTGAATCCAGTGGCAAAGTGAGCAAGGGACTCACGTCTGAGTCAGTTTCAAAGCAGGCGTATGGAAAGTAGCGATACCAGAGGTTATCGCTACTTTTATTGTCGCTATGCTTCTGTGCATGAGGCTTGATAATAGGAGAAATGTCGATTTTTCCTGTTATCCTGTGGAGGAACGCCCACTTTGCATCTCATTAGAGATGCAAAGCTGGGCGTGAAGGGAAAGGGCGAAGAAGCATGCTAATAGGGCTTTAAAATTATCTGCGCTTTTCGTCCGAAAACGATAATTTTAACTCAGGGCCCTTGCTGATATGCCCCCAATTACTGAATCAAAAGTATCATTTACGAACGACAACAACACAAGCCAATGACAAATATTGGCAGAGATCAGCATGATATTGTTATTTTCTTTCTTTTATTTTGGTCAGCATCTTATCATTCTAGATACATGAAAAATATTTTTGGAGATGAGCGAGTAAACAATCCATGAAATAAGCTTTGATAACATATAAACCACCGATAATAACATCTCTGAACCTCTCTCCTCAGCACAAAGAATTGAGATGGGGTGAAACCTTGCCATGTAGGGTCTAAACTCTACCTCTGCCAATTTAAAAGTAAGGATAGCTAGAAAGGCCATGCCCTTTGAACACAGGGCTCTGGAAAGAACGTGCAGGAAACAAGCTATTGGTGATTTCACATTTGAGCCTCCTAAATCCTCCTTGTGAGTTTATTTGGGAGGCCGAGTGGAGACTACAGCTCACTGAAATAATAAACTCTTTCATTAAGGAGGAATCTACGAACTATTGCTCTATCGTTCATGAATATAAACCAGAGAACACATCCACACGGCCATCTCATGCAGAAGGCTCAGCTTGGGTTTACTGGAATCATGGCTAGCTGGCTTGTCTGCCAGGCCCCTCCCCCTCACCCTTCTGTCATATCATGAGCTCAGAGGAAAACCTGTGTCTTCCTGTGACTCGGCTCATTTGAGTCAGGTAATTGGCGGGCACTTTAAACACTTCCCTTAGTATACTTGATAGATTCAAACGTCTGAGATTCTTTTGCAAGTAAATGATCGGTACACACATTATTCCGCAAGGAGTTTACAAATCACCAATTTTAATGGTAAAACTATGATCAAGTGAGAACAGTGCAAGAATTTAAATGCAGGTGGAAAAATCCATCTCTGTTGATAGGTGACGGAGATGGGGATATTATGGTGGTGGGTGGGCTGAGGGGATACATTCCTGCACAGAATCACATGTTGCTAAAAACTGCATTTCTTTCCATGAAGGACACAACACAATGTTTGTTTCCCCAATTTCACATATTTGATAAGTGAGTAATAATAAATATTTTGCAAGGAAATTAGGTTATGTGAAACTATAGTCCTTGATGTTACCTATGCATTTGGTCTCTGAAACATCCAGTAAAACCTCGTTATCAGGGTATACTAGCTTCACTTCTTAGATTCAAAATAAACATTTACCGAACTGAAAATGGTGGAGTTTTTACTTTATTCAACTGAACCACTTGGGCTGATCTGATCACGAACAAAGGAAACAAGCATTTACAATGCAATGGTCTCGGCAAGATTATAGGTAGAGCTATTGGCTTTGCTTATTATTATTTTATTTCTTTTATCCCTAAGTAAATGTTATTGTCATTTCTATTGTCAATAGCTTAAGTGTTTGCATATGTGTTACATATTGCATTAGACATATTGCATTAGCAGAGAGAGAGTGAGGTAGCGAGATAGGGAGGTATTGAAATAGAGAGTGAGTGATGTAGTGAGAGAGTGAGGTAGATAGAGAGTGATGTTGTGAGGTAGTGAGATAGAGAAAGATTGATGTATTGAAAGAGAGAGTGAAGTAGTGAGTGTTAGTGATGTTGTGAGATATTAAGATAGAAACAGAGTGATGTAGTGAGATAGTTAGGTAGTGGAAGAGAGAGTGTGAGTGACTTAGTGTATTTGAGAGTGAGGTAGTGAGATAGAGTGAATTAGTCATTTAGAAAGAGAGAGTGAAGTTGTGAGATAGTGAGAGAGTGATGTAGTTATTTTTTGAGAGTGTGTGGAGATATAGTGAGGTAGTGAGAGTGAGATAGAAATAGATAGTGATGTAGTGATAGAGAGGTAGTGAGATTGAGAGAGAGTGAATTTTGAGTAGTTTGTTAGAGTGAGAGATAGTTACTGTTGCAGTGATATTGTGTTGCTGTGATAAACAGAGAGAGATGAGTAGTAAGTTAGTGAGACAGTGTAGTATAGTGAGAGAGCGTAGTATAGTGAGAGATAGTGAGGTAGTGAGAGATAGTGAGGTAGTGAGAGATAGAGATGTCGTGAGAGTGTTAGTGAGAGAGTTAGGGAGAGAGAGAGTGACGTAGTGAGAGGTATGGGGAAAGAGAGTGGTGTGGGGGAAGAGAGTGGTGTGGGGGAAGAGAGTGGTGTGGGGGAAGAGAGGGGTGTGGGGGAAGAGAGGGGTGTGGGGGGAGAGAGCGGTGTGGGGAAAGAGAGTGGTTTGGGGGAAGAGAGTGGTGTGGGTGAAGAGAGTCGTGTGGGTGAAGAGAGTGGTGTGGGGGAAGAGAGCGGTGTGGGGAAAGAGAGTGGTTTGGGGGAAGAGAGTGGTGTGGGGGAAGAGAGTGGTGTGGGGGAAGAGAGGGGTGTGGGGGAAGAGAGCGGTGTGGGGAAAGAGAGTGGTTTGGGGGAAGAGAGTGGTGTGGGGGAAGAGAGTGGTGTGGGTGAAGAGAGTGGTGTGGGGAAGAGAGTGGTGTGGGGGTAGAGAGTGGTGTGGGGGAAAAGAGTGGTGTGGGGGAAGAGAGTGGTGTGGGGGAGAGAGTGGTGTGGGGGTAGAGAGTGGTGTGGGGAAGAGAGTGGTGTGGGGAAGAGAGAAAGCAACATAGAAAGCAAACACAAAAAGAGATAATCTAAGCAAGCAAATACAAAGTGGCTTACCTGCTGGTCCACAGACTCGTTCGGAATAACTCTAGGAAACAGATTATGCTGCGGAGGAATCGAGCGCTGCTAGCTGCTGGCGGCTGATGAGAAGGCAGAGAGACGTGTCTCCCTGAGGACTGCAGAGCTGACTCCCTCTCTCCCCGACCCCCTTCTCTCTCCTCCGCACATCAAAATGTGCACTGGATCCAAAATGGCACACAGGCAGCCCAGAGCCCGGCGTTGATCTTTTAAAGTGCACCCGGACTCAGAAGCACACGGGGGATGGTGCCAAGTGAGTCTCCGATAAGTAGCAGTAGCCACAAAAAAAAAATGGCAGCCGCAAACATCCAAACAATTTCGGATTGGGGGCTTGTTTTGGCATTCTGAGTGACAGATGACGTCACAGGTGGAAAGAACGCCAAAAACAAGCCCCCGAATCCGAAAGAATAGGGGCTTGATTGGAGTGACGCCTGTCTCCTCCAATGGCTGGCTTCCGTTTAGGAAGCCAGCCAATGGAGGAGAGATGAAGGAGAGAGGCGGGTTCAAGCCCCATACTCAAAAACATTAATTCTCTGACCGGAGACTGCGCAAGCGCAGCCTTTAGGTCCTCGACCTAAAAAGCTGTATGACACAGCCAGCACTGACCGTGTCCTAGCACTTTTTCTTTTTACTTTCATCCATGCTGCATTGAAGTCAATGCTGTTGTACAATATGGATAAAAAAAAACATTGAGAAAACCAGTATATTTGCATAGGAGAGAACTGTTGGCTTGCCAATGCTTGCTTATAGGTTTGAGGGATATATCTGCCCCTAGGGACACTCCACACACTACCTGAAGACAGAGGATGCTCCTCCTACCCCTGGCACATCCCCGCGCTTTTATTATCATATAGAGTTCGGCTCCTTCTGTGGCAACAAATATTTTCAGTTGGTGACCAGTCAACCAGATCATCAGTATTTGCTGCTCCTCCTTGCAGAGCTTGTAATGGACGAAGGAAAAATGTTCCTTTGCTAAATGAAGTCTGTTTATTTTTCAAAATTCGGATTTGCAAATACCCCACAGACACGAATCCGGAGAACATTTCTGACTTCACTGCAATTTATTCCTTTAAAGTCTGGCCCATACCTTTTTGTATTACAAATATCTCAAAAACTATCAAAGGGATTTACACCAAACCACAAAAGGATCTATTAGGGGTAAAGTTCCTTTTTTGTCAATAAATTCCAGTCAGCAGTGGAGAGCAAAAGTTCCTACTGCAGCTACAATGTAAAAACATTTCCTAACCCTCTTTTGCTTTTCGGGCCCTAGACAGATCTGCTCAAAACTTGGCATGCCCATGCTTAGCTAGATTGGGACAGCGAAAGAAAAGGAGAGCAGGCGAAAGAGAGAAAGAGAGAGCCAGAGGTCGAGTATTGGTTTTATACTTTTAAAATCAATTGTCTTAAATATTTAAGTCTGAAAATAGAAATAAAGCGAATCACAGAGGAATGGGTACATTTTTATAACGTGTTGACTGTCTTTTTTCTTTGTTTTTCAACGGGTGCCTATAACCTGATTTAGATATGTCACACAGGGTTTTCGGTCACAACAGTGATGGATATATCCTGTCCCCCGAAATCTAAATCAGGCGCTATCTCATAGGTGCTCCTTTTATCCCGCGCTCCCTCTTCTCCTTACCTCCCCAAAACATTTTGCAGGTAACACTGTATTAAAAATAAAACTCTGTCTTTCACGATTCATAGAATACAAAATTATTTTCCAGGTGGGTATCATGTCGCCGATTTGGCAAACATGAGAAAAAAGCTCTCCCCGTCAATGTGAGCATGCTGCTGTGTTAATTAAAAATATCGCCAAGCGGCCCTGGTGACTAGAGGTGAGAGGATGGAGCAAAATAGGGTGTAAAATGTATTCCGTGTGTTGTGTTTCACGAATGTGTAGCGAGTTATGCAGGAACATGTATTTCAACACGTCCCTATGCTAAAACTCAAAACAGGCTTTGGCAAAAATTCTTTGTGTGGAAAAAAGTTAACCGCTCGAGCTGCATTTCTGAGGAAAAGCTCATACAATTCTGAAGTATTGAAAATAGTGTGCAGTAGCAATGTAGTGTAAAAAGAAACACGAGTTTGGAATAATGCGGTAAAACTATGACTGTATTTTGACATGAGATTCATAAAATAATCGGGGATTGATGAATGCTCCCTTTACACGTCGGGTGGGAGCCCGACTCCAAGTGTCACCCTTCCAAGATTAACAATGTGCGTTTCAAAGTATATGCGGGTGCTCACGCACATGCATGCACGCGCCTGAAGTTACAGCCGACATTAAGCAGTGCTTGCGTTAACGAATGCGCAGACTGTCTGTACTAGGGCTTCTAGAATAATCTACAAAAGAGGCGCAGCTACCATTGGTGCGGCAGGTGCAGTGGCACCAGGGCCCAGAACTGTTTTATGTACAAACCCTGACGTTTGGAAGCTTCGGCTGCAACAATATGTTCTGTGCAACGCTCTGTTTTGCTCCTTGGAGGTGTATTATTAATGTTGAAAGGACACCTCAGAATCTAAAACGCAGGGTTCTGGTGACGTTAACTGAGCAAACCCCCCGCCCCCACACACACACACACACACACTTCCACCAACTCTGAACAAAGAACAAATGTTGCAACAACACGAAACCAAACACACCCTGTCAACCAAACTTCCTGCAGTCTGATGGCTTTCCCAGACCTGAAAGTAAGGGCGCCCGAATAGAACATGTGCTCAAAGTGCCTTGATAACGGTGGTTGGCGCTTTACAAATGCGAATAGAGAAACACAAAGAGGCAGCGCACGGAAGGATAGACCCCGTCTCGGATAAACTTTCCAATAAATACACAAAACCGGCAGTGAGCACAGGGCCAGGTTATCCAAGCGGAGAGAGGCGAAGGAGCCCCCTGCATCTGCCGCTCGCTGCATGACTGCCCCCAGCGAGGCCCTCTCGCGGAAAGCCCACTGCTGAAGAGACGGCTTACTTCTAGCACTTAGTGAAACTTTAGTAGCATAGCACTGCTGAGAGAACGGCTTCTAGGCGCTTGCTGTCTGGCGCAACGTGGGCTCACCTGTCTGCAGCAGGCCCTCCGGTGCTCCAGGTAGCCCACATCGTCGCAGTAGTTCTGGGTGTAGGTGGTGCTGGAGCCGGCGCTGCAGGACTCGGTCCAGGAGCCCGGGCCAGGCCTGGGGGTAGGCTGTTCTCTCTGAACACCGCCAAGCTCTGGAATGCTCTCCCCATTTCACTCCGGTTCAACCCAGACCTCCTCTCTTTCCATAAAAACCTAAAGACCCTACTGTTTGCCAAATCTGATACCCCTAGCTCCCCTTCAGTCACTTCCTGCTTCTACTCAGCGCTTGGACGCTTTCGGGCAGCAACCGCGCTTAACAAGTACTTTTACAATTACAATTACAATGGGCGTGCAGTTTGATGGACTCCACCTTGGCCTCGGCCTCCAGCTCCAGTAGCACCCGGCCCGTCACGGTGTCTCCGCCGCTGAAGACGGGCGGGGAGCCCGGCTACGGGCAGTCCAGGGTCAGCACGAACTCACCTTGTCGAAGATCATGGCTGCGTCGGCGGCAGCGCCGGGATCAGGCTTGCGGGTGGGAGGGTTAAAATGAGGCAAGAAGAGAGGGTAAAAGGAGTCCTGCCCTGTGTGGGGGTAAAGCCACCAAGAGCTGCTCGGCTGTGCCTAGAAGTCGTCACACTTCTGAGCGCTCGGATAAACTTTCCAATAAATACACAAAACCGGCAGTGCGCGCAGGGTCAGGTTATCGAAGCGGAGAGAGTCGAAGGAGCCCCCTGCCTCTGCCGCTCGCTGCATGACTGCCCCCAGCGAGGCCCTCTCGCGGAAAGCCCACTGCAGTTTTCTGCTGCTACAGCGGCAGTAATTTTAACGCCGTTTCTTGATAATATGCCCCTATGTATTTTGGAATAATGTAACTTGGCTCCTTTTTTAATTTGGAAATACTTTTAGGTTTGCACTTTCTTGAATTAAGGGGTGGAAATAAGAGCCTCTGTATATCATATGAGTGAAGGGTTATTTATCCCTTTGTGCATCTTCTTACAGCACGCGTTTGAATGCAGTAAGCTAATGAACATTGTTTACAGTTTTAATTCAATTTAAATGTCTTTTGGGTTTGATTTCTATTCAACCAATATACTAATTAAAGCAACCAAAAATATACAAAACTAGTGTGCATACCATAATCACATGTAATACATTCAATTCCATTAAATTCCCACGTAAGGAACCAACCAGTTATATTACTTTTCTTAGCATTAGTTCATTATTGTACTTGATAGAAAATAATGTTTCACCTCGGGTTGAAAAGGTGATAACAGCTCCATACCCATTTGGCACCCCCTCTCAAAAATAACCCACATTGCAGAAAAAGTACAATCCACATAAAAAATGAATTTATCATGTTCTGGCTAAAACAATTCCAAAAAGTAATTAAACACAGTTTTGTATGGACGACAGCTCCTAATCTGACTTTACACCAGTGTCGAATGTGATAGGACAGTGCTAGACTAGGTAGCAAACACAAAACGATTTTTTCTAGTCCTGCGACGCACTTAAAGAGATGGTACGTCGAAGCATGGCAGCTCCACGCGCCTATTAGAGCGCCAACAATCGGGATGCTGGGTACCTCTGGGGCTCTATTACTACAGGGAAAACTGTGACACGCCAACTGGAACGGTGACAGCAGGCTGGGGACATCAGAGGACTTTTAAAAAAAACTGTATTGTTGTTTGTTCCTTAACACTGCCCACACTTTTGCTATAATACAATCTTGGGTGTCTGAAGTTAAAAACTAAAACAGGGTGCAGAGCTAGACACGCGGACTTCGTAGCTAGTATCTGTTCCTTAGTGCTGACTACGACTGCAAATTGCTCAGGCTGTGCACGAGGGATCTGCACGCACGCCTACAAAGAGCGAGTACGGACATCTGTTGTCTGGTTGGGAGTTCAGCCAGGGAAATCAGCGTGGCTAAAGAACGGGGAAGGCGCGTGCAGCGAAGGGCATAGCGGACAGTTCAGCGTCGTCCCTACTTTCAGCTCTTCTCTTACAGAACAGACGATCCGAGAGCAGTGGCCCACAACACGTCAAACCCCTCCGGGAAAGCTGGGAAGTGAGCGATTTACACAACTCCCTGGGAGAGGGGCGGAAGCACCCCTGAGCTTCGCATAGAGGGCGAGGGGGCGATCAAGAGCAGGGGAGAAGACGCTCCTTCTTGTCTTTCTCACCATTCTCGGACATCGTGGAATTATTGGAAGTGCCCCTTGCTTTTCTCTGCCCCGGGTGCTACACGACTCACTTACCCTAACGTCTGCTGCGCAAAAAAAAATGCGCATTTTTTTTGCGCAGCAGACGTTAGGGTAAGTGAGTCGTCTAGCACCCGGGGCAGAGAAAAGCAAGGGGCACTTCCAATAATTCCACGATGTCCGAGGATGGTGAGAAAGACAGGACCAAGAGAAACGTCCCAACTCCACAGGTCAAATGTACTCAGTAGTTCTTGGTGCACGGCCAAATAAATGCACACAGTAACGCCATTTGATCTTCCGAAGTAGTACACACGAACACTCACACCTGCCCTTCCCACATACATTAGTGCACTTTGTGAATCAGACCCAGCATTTGTGCTCATGAGTAAATCTGTACAGAAACACAATTGTTGTGCTTGCGTGCATCTGTGCAAGCCCTGGTGCACTGTGTTAATCAAACACCGAGGGGAAGGAATCAGGTCATTTCCAGTCAGATAAAAGTCACTATACCTCACACTCTATGTGCCATTTTTATGGCATGCGGAGTACAGTTTAGTAGACCAACTATCCGAAACTAAGTAAGAGTATTCTGTGGAATAGCACCCTCTCCAGAAATAGAAGTCTATGTAGGATATGAAGGCTCCACTCCTTGGGCCTCTGTTCTTTTATCAGCCAGTATTGAGAGTGCGCGGAAAAAGGGTAAATACGTGCCATTATAAAATGGTAATTACAATAGTAATGTTCATATCGACAGGCCATTCCTAATAGAACGAGTTTCTAGTTGGTGGTCCGTTAATCACAAACCTGCTGCCCTGGAGGAAGGCCCTAGCAAAAGGAACATATCCCAGCATGCATTTTCAAACTAGACTACGACATTCTATTCCAATAAAAAAAATAGGCGGGAGTCGTGGTGAAGAAAACACATCTTGTTTTCGGTTTATCCAAGAAGACATTTTTGAATGGCACACCATAGATAAAGACATTATTCCTTCGCAACTATGAACGTCTGTTTCTCAATCTCAATATTTCCTTCGCATTGATTCCTGAAGTGAAAACAAGATCGAATCATGAAATGCAGTTCGGTGCACATGCTTTTTAGTGCTCCAAATGATCTAACGAAATCATACACTTCACAGGTACTTTTAAAAATACTCAAGGACTTTGTTTGCTTTCTCCCTACTTGGTCAAATATGGTCTGCAATAATAAACCCATAGCATGGTACAATATCGAGGAAAAAAATGCAGAACTAATGCAGGCTAAACTGTCTGAATAAGCTCGACATAAAAGGAGAATGTCAAATAAAACAAGTGATAACGCTGCGCTGCCTCATATCTTCACGAAGAGCTCCACTTGGCACTTGTGATATTGTACACGGTCTAGTAGTTGGGATGGGAGGAGTTTCGGGGTTGGAGGAAGAGGAGGGGCAGTAACATGAAAGGGGTAGTTAGAGTAGGGACGGGGACATGAGAAGAAGCCTAGAATAAAGCTCTTACAACCATAAGCATTTGTCTGTCATCATTGCTGCCACGACATGACAGCACTGCTCCTCCGACATGCTGGCCAAAGTGAGGGGAACTGGGGCAAGGAGGAAGGGGCCATCTAGATTGTCCTCTTCTCATCCTCCTGCCCCTCCGGGATGCCCCTGAACCTCTATGTACGCTGTCAGCACCTTCGGCTTCAAAGTTGGCTTCAAAGGGAGCGATTATGAGCTGGTAGCGCTCACACACCCAGGAAAGAGCAGAGGCGGGCCGGTGCCCCTCCCACGGAGACTCGGCCCGGTGGAGCGAAGAACACTCCACACTCCACGAGTGGATGGAATACGGAGAAAGGGTCCCGAATGCTGTGTACTGTACAGAGGATGTACTGCAGGCCCAAGTTCATCGTCGTCCTGTCCGGGCATGAGAGGAGGCAAAAACAAAGTAGTCCCTACATTGGAAGATACTGCTCTGCAACGTAAGGTAATTGTAGTTCGTCAATGCTGCTTCCTCCTAAAATTGAAGAAAATGGAAGTGACCCATCGGCCCACCAGCCAACAATTGAGGAGATAAAAAAAGCAATGCCAGATTTAAAAGAATGGCAAGGGACAAAACAAAATAAAACGCAATGGGTGGAGTTTCACACTTAATACTAATTACTTGATGCCTCGTAGAGGCAGTGCATGCGCTGCTCTATGCGAGACCTAAAAATGAGGTGTCCACATTCTACCTGCCTGATTGTCATAAATAGTTTTAGAAAGAAATCCAAAAAAAATTGTCATTTTTTTTTGTGCTCTTGTGGAAGAATAAATGAGAGAAAAAGAACTGGATCACACCTCCAGCCATTTCTTACTTTTTTAGGTTGAGCGTGAGCCAGGGCGCAAACGCTGCTCTGCAAAGATCTGTTGTAGTTCAGTCCGGCGAGAAGCTTTGCCCACTCCCCTGCTCTTATTTTTCATTGGCTTGTGTCTTTGTCATTTGTAAATGTTGTTTTCTGATTTAATGTGAGGCTTGATAGCCCCTCCTTAATATGGCCATGTCGTCATTTGTATCCTCCCAAGGCTACTGGCCCCATTACTTTGGTTGTTACACTGTACATGGTATTTTACACTGTGTCCACTATTTTCTTTAATATGGGTCTCCTCCTCAGGCACGACATGCTTTGGTGCCTTCTTTAACTCCGCCCTCTCTCCTGTTGCCCTTGCATTCTCCCGCCCACACTCCGGTTGTCCGTGCCTTCTCCCCTCCCTCGCCCTCCCGTTGTCTGTGACTTCTCGCCCCGCCCTCCCTTTGTCCGTGCCTTCTCTCCTCTACCCCCACCACCCTCCCATTGTTAGTGCCTTTTCAAACCCCCCTCCCACCCACCCTTCTTCCCGATGTTGTGATGCCTACAATTTACAATGCAATGGGTCTTGCGGAAATGTGACGCCAATTGCATTGTAATTGCTTGTTTTTTAGGTCACCCGCTCGCTCTGCATGTGCACAAGCCCCGCGCAGGAGTTTCAGGCCCTCCCAAATAGGGCTCAAACCTTGGCACTGATTCAGAGACCTGGTGTAATCTGTGAGACCAGAAACAAAGGGCCTCATTAATATAGCAACTCTGGGAGTCTTTGATGTTGGCAAGGTCAGCCTTCGCTCTCTGTGCCATTTGCATAAAAACATTGGGGGAGATTTATGATAACTGGCGCATCCCCAGGGATGCGCCAGTTATTTTGCGCCGCTGCTCCGCCACCCATGAAACGGCACAGATGCGTGACGCATCTGTGCCGTTAAGGTGGCGCATTGCTGGAGTTGCGTCGCAAGCTTGACGCAGCTCCAGCAAGGCTCGGCGGTGCCCCATCTTTACAATGTTGCGTCAAGACCTACGCCTGCTTCAAGCAGGCGCAGAGTTTTGACGCAGCATTGGCCTGAAAGTGACTGAGTGAAATCTTTTGCGAAGTGCACCGCCCCCCGGAACGCCCACCCTGCGCCGGAACGCCCACAAGCGGCGCAGGGCTTTACAACGTGACGCATCTGCCTAGATGCGTCACGTTGTAAATCGGTCGTAGGTATGCGCCACGTTTACGCCGCAGTTGCGTGACGCAAACGTGGCGCATTCCCAACATAAATCTGCCAAATTATGTCTGCTTCCTCTGCCCCAGGCAATTTTGGAGCAAAATATAGTTTCTATTTAAAGAAACCCATTGAGGTGAGGCTCGGAATACAAATGTCACAATCTCCAGACAGAAAAATAGATCTGTAGTTAATATTATACACAATCTCAAAGGATCTGAGCATGTATTTGACTCGATTGCCATCGGATTTGACCGGTTTTACACACGAGAGCGAAAAGTGAACCGTTGGCAACCCGCACTTTAAATGCAGCAACCTTCTAAGGGAGACAGACACATACAATTCACTCTTTGATTTTTACAACAATCTTCACAAACCGAGTTCTATTTGTAATGTTCCAATTCATTAGTGTGGATGTAATAATTTAATCTCCTTGTGTTTGCTATAACCAAACAATTTCCTATTTTTAAAATCCAAATCTATTTGCAATATATATGAAAAAAAGTAAAAGCTTTTAATTTTGACCACATCTTTCTTTCCCTGACAATAAGTCGTGCCCCGAAAGAAGGCAGGGAGTGGGAAATCCTCAACATGTACAGTGCTCTTAGCTCGCTCGAACGCGTGCCAAGTGCTTAACAAGTAAAATAATAAGTGGCGGGCTAACCCTTTGCTCAGAAACTGCCGCGCTGAAGAAGGTCGCGGTGTCAAATACCAAAACTGCGTCGTCTCGATTATATCAGGCATCCTCAACATCCTTAACACGTACCCAGACACTCCTTACCCCTTTAACAAGCCTGCATGTTCGTTCTGGGCCCTACTTTCTAACTGTGTCACTCTCTTTCTGACTTTCTCTTCGTCCTTCTTTCTCCCGTTTGTGTTTTTTTCTTTCTCTTGCTCTAGGTCAAAGCCTAATGTGGAAAGTAGGTGCTGGTGAGCCCCACCTGCAACCACCAACTATAATTAAGCACTGGCTGTGCCCTCAGTTTTTAGGGCCACCCCATTGGTTATCTGAGAGATGTCCTAACCCCTTGGCTTCAAGGGGTCCTTGTACGTTTACATTTTATAGGTAAAAGTAGGCATTTTCAACAAAATTAGATGCATCCTGGCATAATTCAGAAATGTTCTACAAGTGTAGGGTGAGGGTATTAAGATGAGAGGTGATTACATGAGGGTCATAATACTATTATAAAGCGCATCATATAGCACTTCCTCCATTTCTAAGGGCTTTAAATAGTGATCCAGTGCCACTAAAGAAATTCTGTCTCAACTACACTACCCAACACCTCAATACTCACCATTATTTATAAACTCTCACAAGGCCCATAAGAAACCGAGACAGATATTTTGGCAACTGAATCATGTGGCCTAATTAATCAAACCTATCTAAAAATTATATACACTTTATACAACTGCAGTTTATCATCATTATAACCATGGTAAAATAACGGAAACATTTAATTAAGCCACACAGGTCGATAGATTATCTGATGGTAACGACTTAAATAATCAAGACCAGCTTGACATTTTAAATCTTTTTATTTTCAAAGAAAAAGCATTTTAATAAGAAACTTTATTTATTAGCATTTAACTTTAGCAGTTTTATTAATAAAGGCACATTGATCTTGGCATTTCAAATTTATCAGAAGCATGAATTTTAACCCCTTCCATGCGCGTGACGGAACCAATCCGTCATGAGTCACGGTTGCACTGTGCTGATGACAGAATGGTTCCGTCACAACCATGCCTGCGATTGGAACAGGCCCGGACTGGCCGTTGAGGGCACCGGGCAATTCCCCGGTGGGCTGCATGGTTGGGGGCCGGTTTTGGGCCCCTGGGGCCGTTTTTGTTACAGGGCCGTTATGCTGCAAAAACGGCCCTGTAACAAAAACGGCCGAAAACCGGCTCTGTCGCAGAGCGCGGTCGCACCTCTCCCCCCTCCCCTCTCCTCCCGGAGGGGGGAGGGGGGCCGGCCGAGCACTTTGCCAGGGCCGGTTCTGGTTCCCAGTCCGGCCCTGGATTGGAATGTCCAGCACAGGGCTGGAATTTCTGCCGCACGGAAGCGGTTAATCAAACGATTTTCATTCCCTAAATCTATTTCCCTAACTGCCAACCTAAAGGAGAAAATATAAAGTCATTAGCCCTGTTAATGCTTACATGAAAGGAAAGTCCATCAGCATGTCATCATCTCATGGGAATCAGGAAGTGCGGAGACGAGCTCTTGTCAAGGGGCCAGTTTTATATCTTTTCTAACTAGCTATGTATCTAATTTCTAAAAGACACCAAAAATTCAGCTTCACCATTGGCTGAGCCATGTCAGTCCACCAACGTGTCACTTGTTCGTGACCAAGTCCGGGGCACATCATAAGCCCCTATTGTTCATAGAATCCATCCTTCCAACTTCCTTAAGTTTGCAACAATAAACTAGGCAATAGGACGTTTGACATCCTGAACTTGGCAAGCAAAGCAGGCTCACTGTCCTTGGCGCAATCCAAGAACCATGAAATCTCGACCGACAATTGTCCTGCACATTATTCTTTTTGTCTTGGCAGGAAACATTCTTTGCACGTGAATGAAAGCTTCACTCTGGTCAAGTCTCGTCCTTAGCAGCTCTGCCAGTCAGCCATCTTTCAAGGAAGGCCCACGCAATAACTAATATTTAAACAAACACAAAACAGTAATTAATTAGAGAATTGAGACCCATTCTGTTTCCCACCCACCATTGCTAAAGTTAACCCATTAGTTTATGTTATCTAGCAAAAAGCACACTTAAGCAGCGAGAATATATCTACCATTCTCCCTTTAGGCCAGCAGTATTTTTCACGAACCTGTGCAAAAAATAAAAAGACACGACAAAGACAAAAGCGCATATAAAATAAGCACATGCCATTAATTAAACAGCCCCATTAATGTTGACAAGGACATTAGACAACGTTAATAAATTATTTTTAAACGTACTTGCAGATGCAACATAAAGCAGGTAATATTAGTACCACGTGTTTTCGTTCACATTTTATTCTAGGTTGGTTAATGAGAACCATGCACAAACACATTAATATAATTAATAGTTATGGAAGTATGACTTCACGAGTCAGAATAAAATTATTTCTGAAACTCGCTCCATCAACTCCCTCATCTGGTGATTTTAAAATCACCAAACAATACCCAAAAATGTAGCACATTTTAACCAAATTTAGAGACATCACATTTGAACACTCTCTGTGTTAGTTTTCCCTAAACCCCTGTCTCAGCAGTTTGTCTTATAGTCTCATATTTTGCTCTCCGAAGCTCTTCTAATTCTATCTCCTTCTCCTGTTCCTTTCTAAGTTTGTATATCCTTCTCTTTTCCCTTACATGCTTCTTTCTTTTGTGGATCATGCAACTAATTTTCAACATAAGTATCACCATGACTATGATTATTACAGGAAAAAGTATTTTGCCAATGATTGAGCTGCCAATTTCATGAAACCATTCACTAATTGCTGTAATCCTTTTGCCCAAGCATTCCGAAACTTTTTCATCTTCCAGGGGTTCAATTTCTGAATGAAATTCTGTAATGTTTTTATTAAGCGTTTCTATATTCTGGCTCTTATCTGGGATATAAGTACAGCAATGCTGGACATGTAAAATCCCACAGACTCCTCCCTCTTTTGCAAGCAGAATGTCTAAAGCAAGACGATTCTGCATAACCATACTCCTTGTGGCAATAAGTTCTGTGTTGACTAATTGGAAACCACTTGTTGTGCCCGTTGACAATCTATCTACAATTGTGGAAACCTTTCTGATTTTGATTGCATTCAGGGTTATTCCTACCATAGGAATGATTGCACCAAAAATGTCTCCCATAATTTCTGAGAAACTCTCCCTCTTGTACCTGTTCAGGTGTTCACCAAATTCAAAAGAACCCTTTGCATTTCTGTCAACAAGAAAAATCTTCGGAAAAACTAATCCAAGATAGCGCGTCCCATACCAATGGTCTGGGAGGCTAAAATACGCTTTGTTACCACAAGCAAAATAAATTCCAGGAAAAATTGGGTCTTTACCACCTTTAAATCCCCATCCCCCTGTGATAAGGTATGTATCCTCACACTGACTAGCACCCACAAAAAGATTACCATATAGTGTATTATCTCTCCTAATTCAAAATTTACCACTAACTGGTTCATCTATGTGTATAGCAGCATTAGTATTAACACCATTGAGTTTTTCATCCTTAAGCTGCCAAAACTTAGCATGTTTCAGCATCTAATTCCTTTTATAAATTGCTCTCCTCTCCTCAACCATGTTTAGGAAAGTTTTCTCTTCAGCTTTCATCTTGCATGTTAAATTGTTTCTGTATGCATATTCGTAAGTTAGCTCATTAGTCACCAAAAAGAATTCCCTCATCTGTTTAGCAGGTCTAACTTTGTTTAAACTATTTACAACTTTTAGGTTAGCAAAGATTTCGTCATAATCAGAGTAAAAGTACTCCAGACGACCTGTTTGATAGAACAAACTAGCTATAACACTGCATGTGATTCCATAAGTAAGGGGTAGCATATTATAAATGACCCCCTCTGAAACAGAAGCAGGAAGCTTCACGCAAACGTAACAATCCTTCACATTCATGACTCTTACGTATTCTGACAAGAGTCTGGAAAAAGAATTGCTAGAAAAATCACCAACAGATCTATCTTGATGAATCTCTGGTTTGTGCTCAATAACTCTGTTAGTTTTGCCAACATGTTTATCTTGTTTAGTCTCTACTCTACTTGTCATGGGGGTAATTTCCTGATTTTCCCAGCCCAGTGAGCGACCATTACCTGTGGCATTGTTTCCTTGTGAGGAGTCCCGGTCCCCCTGCCTGTCTCCCGCCGTCCCGCTGGTGCTACCATCTGCCCGGCGCGACCGACGAGTGAAGGCTGGGCCGGGGACTACATCTCCCGGCATCCTTTGCGGTTTCCAGCATCACACAGCTGCGCCAGGAGGCACATAAAAGACGCGGGACGCCGGGCGAAGCCTAAGGAGCCTGGGCTGGGCCACCCCCTTTCATCAACGCATAGTTACCAGGGATGTCACCCATCAAGGATAAAACACCCATGTCTGGAGGCGAAAAAAGAGGTACGCTTGATAATTATGTTATCCGCTCAACATTAGTAGCTGATCGGGAACTTGCTCTTTCTGAGCGACGATCTGCGAGACGCCGCTCTGTGGAATTAATCAAACCTAAGCGATCATCCCTCGGAGGCATACAACATGCTGTCTCACCCCCACCAGCCACGATCCATGAGTGCGAGGGGCATGAGACACCCCTCAATGAAAATATTCCATTGCTCTTCCAGGACTTAACCTCCACATTGGTAGATTTTAACGAGAGAACTATAAGTGCCCTAACATCCCCGGGTAATTCTAATCTTAACCCCGATGTACAGATCCTGCCCGACACCTCACTTCCGCAAGCAGACAGCACTCCCAACTCTTTATTAGATGCACTACTAGAAATATCACTGCTTCAACCAGAGTCTGCCCAAAACCAACTTCAAATGCCCCTCGAAGTCGAGGCCAGCCACCAAAAAAGCGGAGGAGAAAGGGGTCAAGTATTCAGCCTTCTCAGACCAACAAGACCAGGAACTCTCATCTTAATTTTGGGAAGAAAAAAAGCCCTGTCCCACATATACCTTCAACTCCTGACATAGTAATTTCCCCTACTCTTCCAATTAACAAACTATCTAACGCCGTTAAAATTGGTCCACTGGAACATCTAATCAAATCACTGTTATTCCCTGTATTTCCTGTAGTCGAGAGACTTAAGAGAATAGCTATACAATTGGGTAATATAGAGCAGACATTAGCAGAAATCAAACTTGTACCCAAAGACCAATCAACGCCTGTAATAGCGCCTGCACCGTCTTCTACAGTCACCGCCCAGAAAGCATTAAAACCCACTACCCAGCGTAACCATAACCCTCTGAGACATCAACTCTCAAAACCAACAAGGGAACACGCTAAAACAACAGCAAGAGAGGTTAGAGAACTTAGCTATTTTTACCCGAAAGCCTTGGTGGGGACCTTCCCGGGATTTCTAAATGGTATCATAGACCGGACACGCCCTTAGTATTCAATATACCAACTATAAACCACTTCGCCCCACCCCAAAGAGGCTGATCCTTTAGTGGTGGGTAATGCCTCTATGTCACCACTACATAACATCATAAAGAACACTAAGGCACCTTAGGCACAAAAACATGGGGAGGACGGAGAACTTAAACATGAGGGAGACATAGTGAAGACACAGGGCACCGCTCCAGCATGGGAACTGGCTTCAAAAAGTATACAGCCCAGACCAACAAGCAGGCAAGCAAAGGGTACCAGTAAGGACCGAGTGAGCAAAACTAGAAGAGATGAATCACCAAGCAAGGCAAATAATAAATCCAACCATTTTATACTATCATGGAACTTGGCTGGCTTAAAGAGCAAAGTGAATAACCCAGATTGGTTAAAATTTATTCGCAAATATAGTATCCTGTGTATACAGGAAACATGGCTGACTAACGAAATACACCTATTGGGATACCAAATGTTTAATACCCCCGGGAGACCAAGCAACCGGGGGAAGAAATAGTGGCGGATTATGCACCTTTATTTCTAATACTGCTGGTATTAAAGTCGTCAGAAACATCTCAGATGACTTTTTCCAAATTCTATTGGTCAGCTGGCCAGGAGTGAATAAACTCGCCATAATTAATTTCCATAACAACGCCCACTATAGCGAATGGGGCAACATCTTTCTCAGGCTAAGGAAATGCGTAGGGGTACTAGAAAAGGTAGGCACTCCTTTGGGTAGGGGATTTCAACTGTACTATATGTACTAACAGTGACATGGGCACCTGCCCACTGAAGGGAAATGAGTTCGGTGATTCTTCCCATTTCATTCATTGTGGTATAGGGAATAAAATGAATGAGGTGATTTATGAACTTGATCTGGGTTTTATAAATGAAATCTGTGTAACTAAGAAGGGTTTTGAGCCAACATTTATCAGAAGGTGTGTCAATTCGGTAATTGATTTTTCACTCCTATCAAACCGTTACCGAGGGCTGGCCCTCTCCTGGGAGATACTAAAACTCGCTTTTGGGGATCACTACCCGATCTCCATAGAGCTGCAAGTAAAGGGACCGACCGCAAGTGACAATAAAGAATACCCCACACCCATTACTTTGGGAAAATTAAATGGGTATTCACTTAAGTGGGAAAAGGTGGACCCGGAAAAATTCCTGATAACCTTATTGCCCAGAGTTCTCGATCATGTTTTAATTTGTCTGAGTGATCTTGAACAACCAGAACATTTTTTAGACTCTTTTAGTGAAACTACTAAGGAGATAAATAACCTGTTAATGAAGCCATCCAAAAAACACCATAGCAAAATAAAGGGCTGGTTTAACAAGGAATACTCTAGAGCGCATTCACACCTAATAGCAGTTTTGCACGAAATCCCAAGATCCGTGGACCATGTTAGAGAGGCGCGTAATCTCTTCAGAACGGCATTAAACACCAGGTGGAAGGAATTAAAAAGAGATTTATGGGAAAACTTACACTTAGCCTGCCAGAAAAATGACAACATCGCCTTCTGGAAGGCAGTAAATGCCCCTTTTTTTTTAAAAACAGTGACAATGACGCAATAGATATTGCAGTGCCGGGGGAGGTGTGGGTTGAACACTTTACGCACCTGTATAATAACCCCAATCAAAGTGGATGTATAGGCCTAAATTCAACTAAGGAGCTCCCGGCTCAGTTCCCGCTGGGAATTATCTTTGATTATAGGGAAGTTATAAAGGCCATAACTGATAGTGCATCGGGCAAGGCACCCGGACCCGATGGGGTTCCCATTGATATATATAAAAGCAGGATAAAACTCTGGGCTCCCCTTTTAACAAACGTTCTAAATAGCATCAACACCGTGGGTTTTATACCCACATGGCCTGAGGCAATCGTGGTCCCAATTTTTAAAAAGGGCAATAGAAACGATCCTGCCTGCTACCATCCAATTTCACTTCTGGACGCATTGATGAAGGTAGCAGGCAGGATCATTCTAAATAGGCTACAAGTGTGGTCGGAAGAGAGCAACTCCATAACCCCCCTTCAATATGGCTTCTGTCAAGGGAAGGGTACTATAGAGCAGAGTTTAAATCTGGCCCTGCTCGTTGCCAAATATACAGAGGCAAAACATGAAAGCCTATACATAACATTCGTCGATTTGACTTCTGCCTTCGATTGTGTAGACCATACCAAACTCTGGGACACACTGAAATCCTTAGGCATAGACAACAGAACTATCATATTTATTAGGGAACTATATAGAAATGCAGGGGCTAGAGTGAGATATGGTAGAGAAGGCCAATGTTCAGATAAGTTTCCCATCAACTGAGGTGTGCAGCAAGGGTGCATTCTTGCACCCTTCCTTTTCATATTGTACATAAATACAGTGGTGGAACACATGAGAAAGTTTCAGTTAGACTATGCCACAGTCGGAGTGACCTCCTTACCAATCCTCTTATATGCGGACGATGCCGCCATACTATCACGGACCCCAATCGGCATGCAGAGGGGGGTGGTGGAGTTCTCAAATTATATGGATACTCGTGGGTTAACTATTAACGTAACAAATACCTACTCCATGAGATCTGGTCCCTTAAGAAAAATCCCTAAGTCAATTTTCTTACACCAAAAAAAGATCCTTAACACCGCTACTTTTTGCTACCTAGGAATACATTTCGACAACAAAGGAAACTGGACGAAGGCGGTCCATGCCAGAAACTTGGCCTTTAGCAGAGCAACCGGAGCCTTAATTAATTTTTCGAGGAAACTCGGCGGTCGCCCTGCCAAAGAACTCTTACAAATCTATAAGGCCAGGTGTCTTTCAACTGGCACATATGGCGCGGGAATTTGGGGCTTTACAAACACTAAGCAGAAACAATTGACTGAAAACAACTTTTTACGATATCTGCTTGCTACCCCAAAATCATTATCCATCTTTTTTACACACATCAAATTGGGACTCCCCTTTGTAGAGGACACAATCAAAGCCAGCCCCCTCCTTTTGTGGCATAAAATCAGGACTACACCGGAAAATTCACTAAACAGGGATATTGTTTTAGACTGCTTAAACCTAGCGGGGGCACGTAATGTCAAATGGCTGAACTATGTGAGACAAATGTACATAAATATCAGGAACATTTTAATGACCCTCTGTCCCTGGAAGTCATTTCTAAGCGTTCTTTGAAAAAGTCCATAATGGATCACCTGGCCATCCAAAGGTGGTCGAGAGAGAAAGGAAAACTCACCAACAATTCAATAGGCGCATTCATTCAACCAGTAGGAATGAAATTATATCTAATTATGGAGAGCAGTCCGTATTCAAGAATGCTATTGACAAGGTTTCGAGCCGACACATTCTTCCGCTTGATAACTTTTCCTAAAAGCAATGACTGGGGCAAACAACTGGAAGAATGTCCCTGTGATGAAGATTCGAAGCAATCAAACATCCATTCTACCCTGTTCTGTCTTTTTTACCTGGCCCCTAGAAAACAGTTTTTAAAACCTATATTCATTAAATGGGGCATCAGAGGATCCCACAATGCCTATCACAAACTCAAACAACTAGAGACTGCTTTTGAGATAAAGGCTGTGGCATCTTATCTAAAGACCATCATAGCCCTTAGAAAGCTGATGTAAAGCCCTTCGAATTTTTTATTAACTGCTTCCTCACTTCTCATATGAACTGGTGAAAGGACACATATGATATTTTAACTATTGTATTAATGAATTTAAAAAAAGGTTTTTTCTTCACGTTTTTAATTGAAATGTAATTCTTTGTGCTTTTATGATTCTGTTCTCAAAATCGAATAAAGCTATTTTTGAACTTGAACTTGAACTACTTGTCATGTTTGCCATAAATTTCTCCTTGTCAATTCCAAAAGGGAAAATGACAGCTAAGATTAACCAAACCAAGATTAATAGAATCACACAAATAGAAGACATTTTGCAACATCTTCTTAGAAAAGAACACCTTGAAGTGTCAGAACTAGGCATTTTTAGAAACATGGCTCCCGGTTAGGAAGCGTATTCTCTTCAAGTCTTGTGTCTGACCTTTAAAATCCTTAGAGGCATAGGCCCCGAGATCCTGGCCAACTCCATTTCCTTCTATGTCCCTACCCGCAATCTTCGATCTCAAGGGCAGGCCCGTGCTGTTGTCCCCAGATTTAGGCTCAGCAGGATGGGGGGCCGTTCCTTCAGGGTGAGAGCCGCGTCAATCTGGAACACCCTCCCAGTGGAAATTCGGCTGATAGAGGACTTGCTGTCGTTTCGTAGAGCCATAAAAACCTTCCTATTTTAGCTTTCCTGTTTTAGTACTTTTCTGTAGCATTGTCTCCATGCTGTGTTATGACTGCTTAGTGTCTCTGCGCCGGGATGCTCCTTCGCTGGAGTCGCTGTGCGCATAATAAATTGTTATAACATAACATAACATAACATAACATAACATACCATGAAAATTCAAAAACAAAAATTTAAAATTGTAAATAATGTAAGTAATTAAGTACTAATACCTCCCCTTTTAATTTTTTTTTTTTAGTAACCCTTTAACAGCTTTTCTTTGACCTTGCGTCACATGAATGTGTTTCTCCAGCTAACACAATTTCTTCGAACTTGTGTCACCTAACACAATTTCTTCAGCCTTATGCCAAAAATAAAACCTCAATTTAAAAAGAAAATAACTTCAATCATTGTCACTGGCTTCTTCTAAATCCTCCTGACTGCTACTGCCAACATCCACTACTGGTGGAATAATAATGTAAGTCCACTCTGGGGACTTGTACTTTTGATTTGGCCTAATCACTCTTTTTGCTTTGCTGCTAATTACTTCTATTTTCTTTCCTGTCTGATTTTTATTTTCAGAATCACCTCTCTGACTTGATATTTCGTTGATCTGTTCCTTTGATCTGTTCACTAATTTGAATTTCAAGTTTTCTTTTGGCCAAATATCTCCTTTTCTTAAGATTTTCTTCTTTGGCACAGTTTCGTTACATTCAGCTTTCCAAGCTCTTTTTCTGAATTTTCTTATTTCAGATTCTTCATCACTCTCATCTGAATCAGTTTCTGAGACTTCAAATCTATATCTAGGAACTTCTTTACTCGGCAGCTTCACTCCGTTAGGAACATCATCCTTGTAGCTGGTACTCGGCAATTCTTCCTCTTCTTCAGGAATTACTTTTAAATTCCCAGTTTCAGGATTCTTGTTCCTGCTTTCAGAGCTTTCAATCTGCTTTTCAATACTCTCCTGGACTTGATTATCTTCTTCTTGCTCAGATTCTTTTTCTGCTTCAGATTCTTTTTCTGCTTCTTTTTCTAGCAGATTTTCATCATCTTCTGGATCTAGAGTCACAATTTCCAGATCTTTTTCATTCAATGCCTGATTCGCATCTGAATCTTCCAGATATCAACCAGAAGGTCGATCTTCATAATCTGGATCTTCAGGTTCTCCTTCAGAGTCTGAAACAGTTGTTGTGTCACTTTCCTCGTCAGGATTATCAGGAGGTGGTACACGAATGGTATGACTCGCATGAACCCACCTTTTCAGACCTGTGCATTTAACAGCATTTGTTGTGACTAGTATCACCTGTCTTTCTCTTTGCCACCTGGGTACTAAACAGTTTCTTCCTCAATGAATTTTCGTTCTGACCCAGTCTCCTGGTAACAGATCATGAGCTTGCTCCTTTTCTTTTGAAATCACATCTGTTCCCACCTGATGGAATACAGAAGTCACTATATCAGACAGGTTTTTGCAATACTCTATAATTGCACTTTCATTAATACTTAATAGTTTGCCAACTGGAACAAATGCTTGCCTCATAACCCTGCCCATAAGGATTTCATGAGGACTAAGGCCTGTCTTTTTATCAGTGTACTTCTCAAAGACATCAGAACAAGTGGAAGGGCATTTGTCCACTTTATTCCTGTAGCCAGACACATTTTGGAAATTCTGTTTTTGATCATGCCATTAATCTGTTCTACAACACCTGATGCTTCTGGTCTGTATGCACAGTGTATCTTCTGTTTAATGTTCAGGACTTCACAAATCAATTGTAACAATCTGTTTTCAAAATGTGTTCCGCGGTCACTTTCAATAGTGACTGGAAAACCATATCTAGGTATTATCTCCCTCAAAAGTAATTTTGCCACAGTAACTGAGTCATTGTGACGAGTTGGGAATGCTTCCACCCATCTTGAAAACAGACAAACAATCACAAGTACATACCTAAGCCTATTGTGCGGTGGCATGTCAATAAAATCCATTTGCAACCTGGTAAAAGGATCACCCTCCCGTCCTATGGTTCCCAAGCTCACAACGGATTTTCTATTTGGATTCATTTGTTGTCAGGTCAAACATCTCTGGCAAAGTGATTCTGCAATAATCCAGAATTTTGGATTAAACCAAGTCTCCCTAAATAACCTAATCATAGAGTCTCTTCCCAAATGCCCTGGACCATGGTACATCCGTGCCATGTCAGCAATCATGCAATTTGGCATTACTGGTCTGTCATCTTTGTAAACCCAAATCCCATCTTCTTCTCGCTGGCTGCACTCTGCTTTTAGCCATGTGTCTTTTTCTTCATCATCTGCTTCATCTTGTAGGTCTTTTACTCCCTGCCATGTTTCAACTACAGATATTAGCATGAGAGAGTTCAAAATGTGACTGTTGTCTTTTTCCCGATTGATTGAATAATTGTTTTTCACGCAGTACTTAGCAATCTCATCTGCGTAAGCAATCGCCCTTTTTATGTGCTGCACATTTCACGAAAGCAATTTTTTCTGGTAACTGAATGCCATCCATCAACCTTTTGATCAATTTTGCATTCCTGATTGGTGTTCCCGCAGAAGTTAGATAACCTCTTTGAGACCAGAGCTGGCCATAGTCATGGACTACACCATAACCATACTGACTATCAGTCACTATGGTAATCCTTTTCCCTTCTGCTCTTTCGCATGCTCGAATTAAAGCAATTAATTCTGCCACTTGAGCTGAACGAATTCCTTCAAGAGGGGAACCCTCAACAACATCTGAGACTGTACAGACTGAATATGCTGCTCTCAGAATGCCCTCTTCTGTTCTTAGACAGGAACCATCAACAAAGTAAACAAAGTCAGATTCTGGCAAGGGAACATCTTTTATGTCCTGCCTGGGCTTGGTGCAATAATCTAAAACATCCAAGCACTCATGATCAATGTCAGTCTCATTTGTGACTTCAGTAATTATACCATCAGGCAACAATGTGGAAGGGTTTAAATTCACATTATCTGATCCCAGAATAGTTTTCTCATATTTGGTTAGCCTGTTACTTGTTAAATGCTGAGTTTTGCTTCTGGTAAGGAGAATTTCAACTGAATGAGGTACATATACTTTTGCAGGAAACCCCATTATGATTCCTTCACTCTGCTCAAGGCTTACACTTGTTGCAGCCACTGCTTTTAAGCAACCTGGCAATGCTTTTGCAACAGGATCCAAAACTGCTGAAAAGTAAGCAATTGGCTTTCTCAGTTTTCCATGTCTCAGAACCGATAATGCACAACCTTCCCTTTCACTGCAGTACAGCTCAAATTCTTTGTCGTAGTCTGGCATTCCTAAAGCTGGAGCTTCACACAGACTTCTTTTTAGCTGCTCAAAGGCCTCTAACTCAGTTTTCGTCAGTATAATCGGGTCTTTTATGTCTGCTTTTGTCAGTCTCTGTAGTGATTTTGCAATTACCGAAAATCCACTAATCCATTGACGACAATAACCAACCATTCCCAGAAACATTCTGACCTGTCTTTGTGTTGTCGGAGGTTGTATTGCTTGAATCATTTTAATCCTTTCAACTGTCACTTGTCTGATTCCTTTTGCAATTCAGTGACCAAGATATTTTACTTCTTGTTTGCAAAACTGTAATTTTGCAGGTGACACTTTATGTCCCTCATCTGCCAATCGATTTAAAAGGGTAACGGTGTCAGTCACACAATTTTCTCATGTTTTAGCAGCCACCAGAAGGTCGTCAATATACTGGACCAATGTTGATTTTCCAGGTAAATCTAAATCTTCCAAGGATTTCTCTAACAACGGATTAAAAAGTAGATGGACTCTCAGTATACCCCTGTGCGATACAACACCATGCTAAGATGTGATCCTGGAACCGGAACGCAAAGATTTGTTGGCTCTCTGGATGCAATGGAACTGTAAAGAAGGCATTATAAAGGTCAATGACTGTATACCATTCTGCATCATGCGGAATCTGACAGAGAATTGCCGCAGGGTTCGGAACAACTGGAAAACATGGAACAAATATCTGGATAATTTTTCTCAGGTCCTGAACAATTCTGTAAGTTCCATTTGGCTTTTTGATCCCCATAATCGGTGAATTACATGGGCTGCTCTCAATCTCTTTTAAAACACCTTGTTTTATGAATTTCTCAATCACAGGAATGACTCCCTCAATGGTTTCAGCTTTCATTTTATACTGAGGAATGTTTGGGAAATCTACTCCTTGTTTAACAGTAATTTTCCCTGGATCTACATGTTTCATTAAACCCATTTCATCTCCGGTTAGATCCCAAATTTTCGGATTGGCTGGCTTTTTGAGCTCTTCAGGCAAATTATTTTTGTCAAAATCAGGAAATAATTTATTTTCCTCTTCAACCATCAACATTGTTAATTTATAAAGACCATCTTCTTCTAATGTTTGAAGCTCAATACCATCCCGTGAGCAATATATTTTACAGTTCATCTTGCACAATATATCTCTTCCTAACAGGTTTACAGGACTACTGTCACAAACTACAAATCTGTGTTTGTCTTTGAAATTCCCTATCTCTACATTAACTGGTTCAGTTAAGTTCGTTTTAATTTGCTGATTTGCAACACCTACTACTTGGATGGTCTCACCAGAGAGAGGAAGATTTTCTATTTCCACTGATCTAACAGTAGAACGGGTAGCACCTGTGTCCACAAGAAAAGTGACATCTACATCATTCACTTTACCATTTACAAATGGACCAGCTTGATCTACCTCAAGAGTGGCTCCAAGCTTACACTCTTCTTCCTCTCTCAGGCACCGTCATGCGTAATCTTCAGAAGAATCACTTGCTTCATTATCTTTCAACCAAAATTGTTGAGAAACATTTGACACATTCGTTTTTGGCAATCTGTTTACCTGATCTCCTCCGCAGAAACCTGTTCCAGGGGTGTACCTCTGACCATTCACACAGTTGGGAAAAGGTGCTTGTGGAATCTGGCTCTGCTGATTTACTACCTGTCGCTGTAGCTGTCGCTGCTGACTTAATTCGTTTAACTGCTGCTGTAGCTGCTGCTGCTGATTTATCTCACTCTGCATCTGTGGATTCAATGATGTATTTTCAAAATTTCAGGGTGGATTTTTACACTCTCGCTTCCAGTGTCCAATTTCACCGCAATTAAAACATGGGAGCTTTTGCTTGAGCTCTTCAATATTCACATAAAATTTTCGTTTGTTAAAATTGTTTCTAAATTTGCCTTGATTCTGTTGCACATTTGTATTTTCTAAGGCTATCTGCTGCTGTTCAGCTACCTTCACCTGTGCCCACATTGCTTTTTCCTTGAGCTTTTTCTGCTTCGCATCAATCTCGTCACTGCAATATTTTGCCTTTCTCAGGATGTCGTCAACTAAAAGTGATTGCCAACCCACAATTCCGTTTCTAATCATTTCACTTATTTCAGGTCTAAGGCTATAAACAAACCTATAAATGAAGTGGCTTATGTCCTTTTCACTTAATTTTTCATAGCCACTGTATTGTTTAAATACCAGCAGTAACCTTTCATAAAATGAATGTACTGAGTCTTTTGTTTCTTGATTAGTTCTGTCAATTTTAACCCAATCTACTTCTTTCGGGGGAATTTTGTTTTTCAGCCAATAAATTACTTAATTATATAATTCCACGACATCTTTAGATGGGGCACCTGTTATTGTGTCTCGAGCAGGTTCTTCTTTGGGCCAACTCACAGAAATTTTACATTCTGTCCAAAGATCTGATGGGACAACAATGTCAAAGAATCCATCCAGATCAATCCACAGAACTTTTGAAACTTTGATAAATCTGTCTATCTGACGATACCATTCTACTGGCTTTTCTCTCAGCCGAGGAAAATCATTTGTGAACAACAAAATGTCTTGTTTTGTCCAGGGGACATGCACATACCCTCCACCAGCTATTTCCCTCATAGGAAATTCAGCAAAACTGCTTCTCCTCTGTCTCTCTTGTCCTGCTCTTTATTTTTTGACCATTTCATTCTCCATTTACCTAATTCACCTAATCTTGTCAGAAAAATTATTAATTCTTTAATATGGGTTATCCTTCCTGTAATATTCAGGTTATCTATATCCTTTTCGGAAAAATCCACTCTGTAATGTTTTTGCAAATGTTTCTGTTTGCTTAAATCGATTTCTAATTCAGCAGCTATATCTTCCAAATGATCATATCTGTTTTTCGTTTTCCATTGAATACTCTTACATATAAACAGCAATTCATCATCCTGATACAATCTTAAATTGTCAGTACCAATTGTGCCAATTATTAATTCCTCCAAATCAGCTTTTAATTTTGCAACATCAAGCTTTTTAAATTCAGGAGCTTGCGGGGACAGTACATTTTGCGTTAAGTCTATTCTATTTAGGCTCTTTTCTGAAGAACCAGAATCAGAATCGGCAACAGATGGTGTCTGATTACCTGACAAACTTTGATTAAAAGTTAAATCTGGCATCATTGATTTTTTTCTGTGAATTTCTGTTAGTTCCGAATAAAAATTTTCACCCACTTTCTGAATTTCTGCATGTAACGGGACAGTCAGAGCTGAGCGTCTATTTTCTCTCTAGTCAAAAACTGGTACAACAGGACCAATTGTTACTGGTACTGTCACTGCTTCCATGCTTTTAGTTAATTGCTGAATTAATTCTTCTTTTGCTCTATTATAATTCGAAATTTCTGGTACATCAGCTAGTCTTTCTGGGCTTCTCGGGAAATCATTTCTCTGTTCTGGAATTTGAGGATAATTTCTGTTTTCTCTTGGCGTACTAGAATTATTTATTGACCCTACCCTTTCAGGTAATTTAAAAAATCTGGGCAAACCTTCATCAGCTTCCCTAGGAGGTGCACTAGGAGAAGTTCCTGAAGAAACTCTCGGGGTAGATTGTGAATCTGCCTGATAAGGTGGCGGTTTGCGTTTAGTAGAATACATTTCTTCTAAAACTGCATCATCTAATTCTTCATCAAGATTATTTTTCTTTTGGGTGCACTTTTGACCTGGTGTTTCAGTAGTCATTATTCTCACTGGGTACAGACCATCATACATGTCTGCTTTTCTCCAGCGCCTCACTTTATCTTCATGTGTCTCTCTATTTACATTTATTTTTGGACCTCTAGCTAAACCTCTGGTTTTTCGCTCAAGTTCCATCATTTCAACCTCCCATTCAACTAAAGCTTCAAATTGTGTAGGTCTAGCCTTTTGGCATAAGAGCCGTCATTTTTTCTCTCAAGTTTCTTAAAACTTTCATATTAAAGGATCCATCTTCTGGCCACGCTAATACACCATCATTTTTGGTATAATGCATCCAATTTTCAAACCAAATAACAAAAATATATTTTTTATTTTCTGAAACCATGAAGGCTTCTTTTCCTCTTTTCCGTACCATTAACTCATGTTTTTAAGCAAAATCGCTTATTCCGAAAAGATCGTAAATATTTTCTTGATGTTCCGCTACTCTAGCCAATCCGTGTGCGAAAGTCACCAACAAGCCAATCAGGTTAAGCCACGTCGCTACCTTGCTCAACCAATAGAAATACTGTTTTCAGAAATGACCAATCAGCTATCAGCTCGTTTCAGTCACGTGAATCAATCAGTGCACTTGCTGTGACGTATGAAAACCAATCACAGTGCGAACCCAGTGACGTACACTGCCGCTGCAGCGAAGCTGTGCATGTCACTCCGTAAACTCACCCCTCCTTCACAAAATATTTTCACGGCGCCATTTTAACAATACTTTTCAATGAATTTCAGTTAGTAACTACAGAAAATCAAACCATTTGTCTGTTTCCTAAGTAAAGTGATAGTTTTTACAGTCATTCAGAAATTCTTTTGCATGAAATAGACAGCACTATTTTCACAAAATCATTACGCTTTCAAACGGAAAACCTAATCATACATACATGAAATCTTGGCAGGACTTTAACCAACCATAGAAATCCTGAATCGCCAATAAGAATAGACGACACTTCCTTACCCTTCACTCAAGTTTGGATAAATCCTATTACTTTTTTCACAGAGAGTTTTAAAACAGGCTCCAAGTCCCTATACTCAAAGCTACGATTTCATAGACAATCCTCACTATGCATTTAACCAAACAAACCTAAGGTCCCTAAATTGTGTTGTACGTCCGCAACACTAATGATATATCAATACCACTATTTTGGAACAGAACAAATGCACTGTGTAACTTCACCTGTCACACTATTATACTCTGCTCTGGCCAGAACAACTAGGAATTTTCACACTGCTGGAAAAGACCTTTCAACAACATTTAACAAGTTAACAAACTTAACATGTTTTAGACATGTATCCTATGTAATAAACATTTAGCATGTACGTTCCCATAGTAACCGTAACTCTGCTACCAGAGAAATTGATCCAGCGCCACTAAAGAATTCTGTCTCAACTACACTACCCAACACCTCAATACTCACCATTATTGATAAACTCTCACAAGGCCCATAAGAAACCGAGACAGATATTTTGGCAACTGAATCATGTGGCCTAATTAATCAAACCTACCTAAAAATTATATACACTTTATACAACTGCAGTTTATCATCATTATAACCATGTGTGAGAAGTTGGCCCGATATGCAACGTTCGCTATTCTAGCGACCGCTATGTATCGTTCCAACGACCCTTATGGTGTTTGGTTGTAAGTCAACCTATAGACCAGCTATCCTAGTAGCGTGGATACGAGCAGTCTAAGGCTAAAGACTCGAGAGGGCGTGTTAAGCCAGCTGTTTACCACACATGTACCCCTTGAACACCCAGTGAAAGGACACCACACAAGTGTTATGAAAATAAACAGGATATTTATTAAGATTCACAACAGCCCTGGACTCTTTATGAGGACAGGGTACTAAGCACAAACCAAATCTCTTAGGAAAATACTTTAAGTGCACAATTAAAACAAGTGTCCGAGGACACGGAAAGTTTAAGGTCTCGGGCGGACCCGATAAGGCAAGTCGGAAGCGAGGGACTCAGGACCCTAGAGTAAAGAGGCTATGCAGGCACCGAAATGCCGAGTTACCTAGCCACAATGGCTGCGGCTGCACAAGTCTTACAGGCGTCGGGGTCTTCGCTGACGAGCCAGGAGCCGGAAGAAAAGGAGTTGCTGGCCGGCGACCAGTGATGAATAGTTCGTAGAGATCCAAGCCTGGATCAGAGATTGATGATACCTGAAAGCAGAGGGGACCAAGTTCGTACTACTAGCCAGTAGTCAGAGGGTACCAGGAAGGCACCGGTTGGCCTTCACCTCGACCAGGTGAGTGGGCGACGCTAGGCTCTGCAGTCTCACGGACCAGGAGGCGTTGTCGGCGACCACGGTGGAGGTGCGAGCTGTCCCACGAAGGATGATGCTGTCGGCGTCGCTGGGCCCAGGATGGGGCAACAAGCCTTGGCAGATCTCAGGGCCACGTGGTGGGCCTAAGATGGCGTCTTGAGTGGACCAGGAGGGCCCGGGGTGCTTCTCGCAAAGATGGAAGCAAGGGCCAGTCTGGAGCAACCAGACCAGCAGTGTTGATTGTCGGATGTCGTCACAGAAGGGCACAAGCCAGCGGCTAGTGACCAGACAACGTGCTGAGCAGCGAGCAGAAGGGCCCCACGCAGATCGTGGAGATGCTGGGAGACTGCACTTCGGTGCTGGAGCGGCTCAGGGTCGGGGCTTCTCGGACCCCAGAGCACTCACCAGAGAATTACTTTGATGGTCGTGCTGGTTAAGAAAGCGTGCAGGTTCTGATGATGGCCGGTCCCTCGAGGTCTCGTCGCACCCACAGATCACAGCTGAGCTGATGACGTGGGTAGAGGTCAGAGGTGCCAGGGAAGCCGGTTCTCGTCGAGCTGGGCCGTCGGATTCCTTGAGGAAGGACTTACAGCAAACCGCAGAGTTCTTAGATGGTGCCCGCTGATGCGGGGTGACTACTCCTTAGTCACAAGGGAGAAATCTTGAGAAGAGTCTCGAATGTCCTTTCGTAGAAAGTAGTTCTTGATTCAAAGATGATCTAATTTGGAAGGGTCCCCGCTCCGGTCTTTATCCTAAAGAAAGGGGTGGGTACATGACTAGGTCCTGCCCTAAGGGTGGGACCAGGAAGGGGGGTAGTTACACCCCTCTCCCCTGCCGGACTTTCCCCAGGCCAGGGCTGGCGCCCCTGGAACTGGTTCTGACCGGCAGATGCGTAGTGAGCACCGGGGTGCCACTCCGCAGTCACCTTCTCGCAAAAGCCCTACCTACCCAGAATACACAAACCCTGTCTGGGACGGTGCGAACACCGCCCTCGACAGGAAACCCTTTGTCCAAGCTCTCCTCGCTGGAAGGACTCCCAGCAGCAGGAGGTCAGACTCGTGTCTGTGGTGGCAGCATCCATTTTGTGGAGCTGAGGCTTTAGTTAACTTTAACCGGGGTTCACAGTTACGTGCATGTCGTGTCCCTCTAGAAGGGCGGAATGCTAACCTCGTCGCCAGAATTGGTGAGGGGGCAGCATCCCGATTCGTATGACACCTTACTCGACATGCCTTGATAACGCGACACCGAAGTTACCGATGTGGTACGCGTTATCATGGAACAGCCATTGGGTCTTGATTCCGCAAGCTGCAACCGGGCTCGGCTCGGGCCAGAACCTAGTTCACACGAGCCCACGCACTCTGCCTTCAGGATTGTCAAGGCCTGCCATAGGAGTGACTGATAGGAACTCGGGTGTCCATTGTATGGTTAGATATAGAGCTACTATACCTAAAGCAAAGGGTGATTACACGACTTTGCCCCAGCTGTCATGCAGCCAGTTGTGTCAAATTTAGGAGGCCAGCCAGGGGTGGCATAATACATGCTGCAGCCCCTGGCGGCCCTGGGTACACCTATGCCCTGCGTTACGGGGTCTGATAAGGTGGCCCAGTACCAATTGGTAGATGCACCTAGGGTACATGTCGTAATTTAGAAAGAGAACAGCCAGGCTGTGGGTCTGATTGGCAGGCCCACAGCCAGAGAAAGTCGTAAACCAGTGAAACAAAAGCAAAAAATCTGGGTGATCATAGGATTGCAGACCCTACTCTCCTACATGACCCCCCCCCCAAACGTCGGAACAATAAGCTAACCTTGACCAGGTGAGTCTTCTTGTTCTAAGTGGAAATATCTGGAGAGCCCATCGGCATTGCCATGATCAGTACCAGGTCTATGTTCCACTGTAAAGTCCATCCCCTGTAGGGAAATGGACCACCTAAGCAGTTTGGGGTTTTCACCCTTCATCTGATTTAGCCATAAGAGGGGCTTATGGTCGGTCTGAATCTTGAAGTGAGTGCCAAACAAGTATGGCCTCAGCTTCTTCAGGGCCCAAACCACAGCAAAGGCCTCCCTCTCAATAGCTGACCAATTCTTCTCTCTAGGGGTCAGCCTTCTGCTTATAAAAGCAATGGGCTGGTCTTGACCATCAAAATTCAGTTGAGAAAGAACAGCTCCCACACCCAACTCAGAAGCATCTGTTTGGACAATGAATGGTTTGGAGTAGAACGGACTCTTGAGGATAGGCGCCGTGCACATGGCCTGCTTTAGGTCATCGAATGCTTTTTGACAGCTCGCTGTCCACTGAACCTTCTTTGGCATTTTCTTACTTGTCAGTTCATTTAATGGTGTCACAATTGAACCATAGTTCCTGACAAACTTCCTATAGTAACCAGTCAGGCCCAAGAAAGCTCGAACCTGAGTCTGGGTGGTTGGAGGAGCCCAGTCCCTGATTGACTGTATCTTGCTCTCCAGTGGCTGAACCTGGCCTCCACCTACAAGGTGGCCCAGGTATACAACCTGTGTCTGCCCTATCTGGCACTTGGTGGCCTTGATAGTGAGGCCTGCTGCTTGCAGAGCCTCTAACGCTTTCCGCAGGTGGACCAGGTGATCCTCCCAGGTGGAGCTAAAGACAGCAATATCGTCAAGATACGCCGCACAGAAGTCATCCAGCCCAGTAAGGACTTGATTCACCAACCTTTGGAAGGTGGCAGGTGCATTTTTCAGACCAAAGGGCATCACCACGAACTGATAATGCCCACCAGGGGTTGAAAATGCAGTTTTAGGCTTGGCGTCCTCAGCTAACCTGATTTGCCAATACCCAGCTGTCAGGTCAAACGTACTTAGGTAGTTGGCCGAAGCCAATCTATCGATAAGCTCGTCTGCCCTTGGTATGGGGTGGGCGTCAGTCTTAGTGACTGCATTGAGACCCCTGTAGTCTACGCAGAACCTCATCTCTTTCTTACCGCCCGGGGTGTGAGGTTTCGGCACTAGAACTACGGGACTAGCCCAAGGGCTATCCGAGGGTTCAATGACTCCCAGCTCCAACATTTTCTGCACTTCACTCTTGATGCAGTCTCTAACGTGATCAGGCTGCCGGTAGATTTTACTCTTGACGGGCAAGCTGTCACCAGTGTCAACCTCATGGGTGCACCAATCGGTCTGACTGGGTGTTAGAGAAAACATATGTCTGAAAGACTGAAGAACCAGTTTATAGTCTTTCTGTTGATGTTCGGAGAGGCTGCCACAAAAGACAACACCATCTACCGAACCATCGTCAGGATTCTGAGTGAGCAGGTCGGGGAGAGGGTCACTCTCCTCCTCCTGTCCCTCATCTAGGGCCATGAGCAAACTCATGTCCTTCCTGTCGACATATGCCTTGAGCCTGTTGACATGAAGCACCCTGTGGGGGCTCCGGGGAGTTCCCAGGTCGACCAGGTAGGTGACCTCTCCCTTTTTCTCCAGGATGGTGTAGGGCCCGGACCATTTGTTCTTGAGTGCTGCTGGGGCCACTGGCTCCAACACCCACACCTTCTGTCCGGGCTGGTAAACAGTCAAGACAGCCTTTTGGTCATGCCAAGCTTTTTGGAGTTCTTGGCTGGCCTTAAGGTTTTCAGATGCCTTCTCCATGTATTCAGCCATCCGCGAGCGGAGGCCAAGCACATAGTCCACTATGTTGGCTGCAGGCTTTTTGAGAGGTCTCTCCCATCCTTCCTTCACCAAACATAGGGGTCCTCTCACAGGATGCCCGTACAAAAGTTCAAAAGGGCTGTAGCCAACCCCCTTCTGTGGGACTTCTCTGTAAGCGAATAAAAGGCAGGGGATCAGGACGTCCCATCTACGCCGAAGCTTTTCAGGTAGCCCATGAATCATCCCTTTAAGGGTCCTGTTGAATCTCTCAACAAGCCCATTGCATTGTGGATGATAGGGTGTAGTGAACTTGTAGTTGACACCACATTCCTTCCACATAGCAGTTAAGTAGCTCGACATAAAGTTTGCACCTCTGTCGGAGACGACCTCCTTAGGGAAGCCCACTCTGGAGAATACTCCAACTAGGGCTCTTGCCACAACAGGTGCTGTAGTGGTCCTAAGGGGAATAGCTTCAGGATACCTGGTGGCATGATCCACTACCACCAGTATAAACTTGTGCCCTGATGCTGTTGGTGGTTCCATGGGACCGACGATGTCGATCCCCACCCGTTCAAAGGGCACCCCCACCACAGGCATTGGTATAAGGGGGGCCTTTGTCGTGCCACCTGACTTACCACTGGCTTGGCAAGTGACACAGGAGCGGCAAAACTCCTTGGTATCTTTGTTCATATGAGGCCAGTGAAAGTGTGAGACAAGCCTGTCCCACGTTTTCGTCTGGCCTAAGTGACCTGCTAAGGGAATCTCGTGGGCCAAGGTAAGTAGGAAACCACGCTGAGACAAGGGTACAACCAGCCTCCTGGTCATGCCAGGCTTGGGGTCTCTTGACTCAGTGTACAGGAGTCCATCTTCCCAGTATACCTTGTGGGTACCTGTGGCGTTCCCAGCAGCCTCAGCAGCAGCCTGCTGTCTGAGGGGTTCAAGAGAAGGGCAGTCTAACTGGTTCTTCCCCAGGTCTTCCCTTGAGGGTCCCCCTGAACCCAAGAATTCAACTTGATCAAGTTCGAACTCCCTAGGCTCAGTTTCCCTCAATTCCTGTAGGTCAGCCTCCTCTGAGACTTGATCCACGACCTGGGGCAAGGGGGAAGGCGCAGCCTTAACCCTACCGCTCTTTTTCTTGGGAGGTGTCTGGTCCGTGGTTCCAGGATCCAGCACCTGTTCAGTGGGGCATTTCCTGACCTGTGACCTGGTCACAGCGAACACATGTGCTGGCAAGCCTAACATTTCCATGTGAGTCCGGTGCTCCACTTCTGACCATTGTGATGACTCCAAATCATTGCCCAACAAACAATCCACTGGGAGGTCTGAACTAACTACAACCTTCTTTTGGCCAGTTACCCCTCCCCAGGAGAAAGCTACAATTGCCATACTGTGATTGGTAGTGACATTGCTTGCATTGGTCACCAGGAATTCCGTACCTGGCATGATCTGTCCAGGGTCCACAAAGTTAGGCGTCACCATGGTGACGCTGGCACAAGTGTCCCTATAGGCCTGAGCCATCTTTCCATTTATGAAAGGCGTCTGTCGGTATTTGCCCAGAGTATTGGGACTTACGTCAGGGGACACGTCCACGTCCCCTGTACTGACAAGGACAGCCTGAGTGAGTGTGCCAACTAAGTTGTCACGCCCCTCAGAACCCAGGGTTAACCCTACTAAACCCTTGGGAGGTGCACTACCACTGCTGGCTGTACTAGGGAGCACAGGTGCCTTAGGGGCTGCAGTGGCAGGAGCCTGCCCTCCTCCTTTCTTGGTGCACTCACTAAACCAGTGAGATTTACTTTTGCAGTACTGGCACCATCTTTTGGATTGGCCTTCTTTCTTCTTTTGGGGAGCCTGACCCCCACCCTCTTTGGGTTGTTGGGGACCTGTCGAAGACTTCTGGTCATTTTGTTCCCCCTTAGAATCTTTACCCTTCTGGTCTGCTTTCTTCTGACCACCTTGATTATGGCCCTGGTTCTGTTTAACTCTTGTACGAACCCATCTGTCTGCCTTCTTTCCCAATTCTTGGGGAGAGGTCAGATCCGAGTCGACAAGATGCTGATGCAACAACTGGTTCTGACAATTGTTTAAAATTTGTTCTCTCATCATCAAATTATACAATCCTTTGTAATCAGTAACCTTACTGCCCAGCAACCAGCCCTCAAAAGCCTTAGTGGCACAATCGACAAAGTCAGACCAATCTTGAGACTGCGTTTTCTGGGTATCCCTGAACAGCACCCTGTACTGCTCAGTGGTTAGGCCTAACCCTTCAACGAGTGTATTTTTCAAGACTTGGTAATCGTTAGCGTCCTCTACCCTTGTGGTGAGGAGCTTGTCTCTTCCTTTTCCTTCAAAGGAGAGCCACAAGATAGCTGCCCACTGACTCTGGGGAACACCCTGCACAGTGCAGGCCCTCTCCAAAGCAGTTATCCATTTGTGGATGTCGTCCCCTTGTTTAAAGGGGGGCACTATCTTACCAAGGTGTTTCGTATCAAAACTCCTTTCCCTATTGCTAGGTACATTGCTGCCACCAGTGGGGACTACCCCACTTAACTGTTGCTCTCTAGCAAAGGCAAGCCTTTCTTTGGCCAGGGCAAGTTCTTCCCTTTCAATCCTCAGATTAGCTGCCCTTTCCTTAGCTTCGTACACTCTCCTCTGAGGGGACGTCATCCCTCTTTGAGAAGAGTTGTGAGAGCCATTGGTTTGAAGGGATCTGCCAGAGTCTCTTGACAGAGATCGGGCTCGTCCATTCCCAATGTTAAGCGGACCTGACAGTAGCGCTGGGGGTCCCCCAGTACCACTATCATGTTTGCTTAAGTTGGACCTGCTTAGTCTAACGACTTCTACCTGTCCCTTATCTGCCTCATCCCCAGAGGGATCCTCATCCTCATCATCCTCCACATCTTCGTTCTCAGTTGCGAGGTGGATGAGGTCAGGATCGTCTCTGGTTCCCTCGAGGGGAGGCATGTCTCCTTCTGGATTAGAAGAGCTAAGACGGGTCTCAGCTTTTCTGGCATCATAAGTCTCCAAGAGACCAATCAGAAAGGACGTTGTGGGGTTAGACCCCTGCTTGATCTTCCTGGAGTGACACACCTGTCTTAACTCCTTGAAGCTCAGCACAGTATATCTTGAAGGAATGACCTGTGGAGGGTCAACTGACACAAGGGGAGACTCAGAGTTTCCTCCTTTGTCCGACATACTGTTTCTAGTGTGGTGTAAGTGATGCACCTACCTACACTATGTGTTTACCTACTATTCCCTTGCTAAGAGTTGCAGCCAAGGTGTGCTAAGCCTTGAGGAGCTGCAACAGCTGGTTCAGTAGAACTCAGAGTATTCTAAGCTTTAGTTATATGTACTAACAGTACTTATGTGATCTTTCAACAAGATATTCTTAGGATACGTGTGGTAAAAGAACAGCAAGCTCAAATCCCAACCGCTGCCCACCAATGTGAGAAGTTGGCCCGATATGCAACGTTCGCTATTCTAGCGACCGCTATGTATCGTTCCAACGACCCTTATGGTGTTTGGTTGTAAGTCAACCTATAGACCAGCTATCCTAGTAGCGTGGATACGAGCAGTCTAAGGCTAAAGACTCGAGAGGGCGTGTTAAGCCAGCTGTTTACCACACATGTACCCCTTGAACACCCAGTGAAAGGACACCACACAAGTGTTATGAAAATAAACAGGATATTTATTAAGATTCACAACAGCCCTGGACTCTTTATGAGGACAGGGTACTAAGCACAAACCAAATCTCTTAGGAAAATACTTTAAGTGCACAATTAAAACAAGTGTCCGAGGACACGGAAAGTTTAAGGTCTCGGGCGGACCCGATAAGGCAAGTCGGAAGCGAGGGACTCAGGACCCTAGAGTAAAGAGGCTATGCAGGCACCAAAATGCCGAGTTACCTAGCCACAATGGCTGCGGCTGTACAAGTCTTACAGGCGTCGGGGTCTTCGCTGACGAGCCAGGAGCCGGAAGAAAAGGAGTTGCTGGCCGGCGACCAGTGATGAATAGTTCGTAGAGATCCAAGCCTGGATCAGAGATTGATGATACCTGAAAGCAGAGGGGACCAAGTTCGTACTACTAGCCAGTAGTCAGAGGGTACCAGGAAGGCACCGGTTGGCCTTCACCTCGACCAGGTGAGTGGGCGACGCTAGGCTCTGCAGTCTCACGGACCAGGAGGCGTTGTCGGCGACCACGGTGGAGGTGCGAGCTGTCCCACGAAGGATGATGCTGTCGGCGTCGCTGGGCCCAGGATGGGGCAACAAGCCTTGGCAGATCTCAGGGCCACGTGGTGGGCCTAAGATGGCGTCTTGAGTGGACCAGGAGGGCCCGGGGTGCTTCTCGCAAAGATGGAAGCAAGGGCCAGTCTGGAGCAACCAGACCAGCAGTGTTGATTGTCGGATGTCGTCACAGAAGGGCACAAGCCAGCGGCTAGTGACCAGACAACGTGCTGAGCAGCGAGCAGAAGGGCCCCACGCAGATCGTGGAGATGCTGGGAGACTGCACTTCGGTGCTGGAGCGGCTCAGGGTCGGGGCTTCTCGGACCCCAGAGCACTCACCAGAGAATTACTTCGATGGTCGTGCTGGTTAAGAAAGCGTGCAGGTTTTGATGATGGCCGGTCCCTCGAGGTCTCGTCGCACCCACAGATCACAGCTGAGCTGATGACGTGGGTAGAGGTCAGAGGTGCCAGGGAAGCCGGTTCTCGTCGAGCTGGGCCGTCGGATTCCTTGAGGAAGGACTTACAGCAAACCGCAGAGTTCTTAGATGGTGCCCGCTGATGCGGGGTGACTACTCCTTAGTCACAAGGGAGAAATCTTGAGAAGAGTCTCGAATGTCCTTTCGTAGAAAGTAGTTCTTGATTCAAAGATGATCTAATTTGGAAGGGTCCCCGCTCCGGTCTTTATCCTAAAGAAAGGGGTGGGTACATGACTAGGTCCTGCCCTAAGGGTGGGACCAGGAAGGGGGGTAGTTACACCCCTCTCCCCTGCCGGACTTTCCCCAGGCCAGGGCTGGCGCCCCTGGAACTGGTTCTGAACGGCAGATGCGTAGTGAGCACCGGGGTGCCACTCCGCAGTCACCTTCTCGCAAAAGCCCTACCTACCCAGAATACACAAACCCTGTCTGGGACGGTGCGAACACCGCCCTCGACAGGAAACCCTTTGTCCAAGCTCTCCTCGCTGGAAGGACTCCCAGCAGCAGGAGGTCAGACTCGTGTCTGTGGTGGCAGCATCCATTTTGTGGAGCTGAGGCTTTAGTTAACTTTAACCGGGGTTCACAGTTACGTGCATGTCGTGTCCCTCTAGAAGGGCGGAATGCTAACCTCGTCGCCAGAATTGGTGAGGGGGCAGCATCCCGATTCGTATGACACCTTACTCGACATGCCTTGATAACGCGACACCGAAGTTACCGATGTGGTACGCGTTATCATGGAACAGCCATTGGGTCTTGATTCCGCAAGCTGCAACCGGGCTCGGCTCGGGCCAGAACCTAGTTCACACGAGCCCACGTACTCTGCCTTCAGGATTGTCAAGGCCTGCCATAGGAGTGACTGATAGGAACTCGGGTGTCCATTGTATGGTTAGATATAGAGCTACTATACCTAAAGCAAAGGGTGATTACACGACTTTGCCCCAGCTGTCATGCAGCCAGTTGTGTCAAATTTAGGAGGCCAGCCAGGGGTGGCATGATACATGCTGCAGCCCCTGGCGGCCCTGGGTACACCTATGCCCTGCGTTACGGGGTCTGATAAGGTGGCCCAGTACCAATTGGTAGATGCACCTAGGGTACATGTCGTAATTTAGAAAGAGAACAGCCAGGCTGTGGGTCTGATTGGCAGGCCCACAGCCAGAGAAAGTCGTAAACCAGTGAAACAAAAGCAAAAAATCTGGGTGATCATAGGATTGCAGACCCTACTCTCCTACACCATGGTAAAATAACGGAAACATTTAATTAAGCCACACAGGTCGATAGATTAACTGATGGTAACGACTTAAATAATCAAGACCAGCTTGACATTTTAAATCTTTTTATTTTCAAAGAAAAAGCATTTTAATAAGAAACTTTATTTATTAGCATTTAACTTTTGCAGTTTAATTAATAAAGGCACATTGATCTTGGCATTTCAAATTTATCAGAAGCATGAATTTTAATCAAACGATTTTCATTCCCTAAATCTATTTCCCTAACTGACAACCTAAAGGAGAAAATATAAAGTCATTAGCCCTGTTAATGCTTACATGAAAGGAAAGTCCATCAGCATGTCATCGTCTCATGGGAATCAGGAAGTGTGGAGACGAGCTCTTGTCAAGGGGCCAGTTTTATACCTTTTCTAACTAGCTATGTATCTAATTTCTAAAAGACACCAAAAATTCAGCTTCACCATTGGCTGAGCCATGTCAGTCCACCAACGTGTCACTTGTTCGTGACCAAGTCCGGGGCACATCATAAGCCCCTATTGTTCATAGAATCCATCCTTCCAACTTCCAATAAACTAGGCAATAGGATGGTTGACATCCTGAACTTGGCAAGCAAAGCAGGCTCACTGTCCTTGGCGCAATCCAAGAACCATGAAATCTCGACCGACAATAGTCCTGCACATTATTCTTTTTGTCTTGGCAGGAAACATTCTGTGCACATGAATGAAAGCTTCACTCTGGTCAAGTCTCGTCCTTAGCAGCTCTGCCAGTCAGCCATCTTTCAAGGAAGGCCAACGCAATAACTAATATTTAAACAAACACAAAACAGTAATTAATTAGAGAATTGAGACCCATTCTGTTTCCCACCCACCATTGCTAAAGTTAACCCATTAGTTTATGTTATCTAGCAAAAAGAACACTTATGCAGCGAGAATATATCTACCATTTTCCTTTTAGGCCAGCAGGATTTTTCACGAACCTGTGCAAAAAATAAAAAGACACGACATAGACAAAAGCACATATAAAATAAGCACATGCTATTAATTAAACAGCAGCATTAATGTTGACAAGGACATTAGACAAGGTTAATAAATTATTTTTAAACGTACTTGCAGATGCAACATAAAGCAGGAAATATTCACATTTTATTCTAGGTTGGTTAATGAAAACCATGCACAAACACATTAATATAATTAATAGTTATGGAAGTATGACATCAGGAGTCAGAATAAAATTATTTCTGAAACTCGCTCCATCAATAGCCAGCGGAACTGTTAACCATTATCAATATTTTTATGCATTTTATCCTACTTACGTATGATGGGCCGGCAGTGCTGAGATTCAGACTCCTGACCTCAGATCACTGTATGTTTCAGTGGAGAGCGTTTAAATCACTTAGCTGTCCAGCATGAGATAGATGCCTCTTTTTCACATGCCTACAAATCACTGCTCCTCGAGAGCAAACCTACATTGCTAGCTCTGTGGTGCTCTTGTGGGTGCGCCCTGATAATGTCCGTGTAGGCATCAAGTCCACAAGAGCTGGGACAAGACCAACAAGCTCATTTTACACGGTCCACAGAACAATCTGGCAGGGTCAAAGTCTGAAGCTGTGTAGCTGGAAGAAGAAAGCTCATATAACCATCCAATTCATGTTCAGTAGGCCCAGTCCCAAATCTTGAAGCATCTAAGTCACAAGCCGGATGCAAAAGAAAGCAAACACCCAGGTACAACATACCATCCCAAACTCACCATCGAGGACCATTGAGAAACTCTGGGCTACTGTAGTCATCAAATCCAGTCGGAGTATATAAACAATGTTTGTGATATTTATAACATATAAACACCATTTCCTGTTGGTGCCGGGATTTTTTACTGAAATTAGAGGTAAACGGAATACTAAAATCCTGAAGACAAAGCACAGGGCAGAAGGTGGAGGAAGGTGTGCAATACAGGTGGGATCTGCTGTGGAAATTAAACAGACGGTATTCAGGTTAGTTTCTTAGATGAAAAGTTAATTTTCTTTACCAACCATATTGCCGAAACATTGAACATAAGCATTAGCCAGGGTGAAAAAGGCATCTAGAGTTTTGGCGCAGCCCTAGTGAAAGCTTAATTCTTTGTCATCTCAAGAGGTTGATTACATTTTTCCTGCTAGGTAGGGCAGTTTTTAGGTCGAGTTTAGCGGCAGCGCGCATGCGCTGCTCGCTCTGCGAGACTGCTGTTGTAGAGTTAAGTATGGGAGAGAAACTGCTCCCACTCTCCTCCCATATTTTTAATTGGCTTGTGTCATTGTCTTTCGTAAATGCTGCCTTCGGATTTGTTACTAAGGCTTGTTAGTCCTTCCTTACAACGGCTTTGTCTTCCTTTGTACCCTCCCATGGCGACTGGCCTTTTTACTTCAGTTGTTACACGGGACCTGTTATTTAGTCTGTAATCACTATTTACTTTATTGAGTTTCTCTTACTGCAGGCTGGACATGAGCTGCCTCAGTTGAAACCGCTGATGTTTTTTTAAGCAGCACGTCTGCCCCCATAACACAGGCGCCAGCTTTCAATCACTTTAATCCAACATAATCTCGTTTCTGTTTTAAGGCCCCAAGTAAAATGGATTTAGAAATGATTAGTGAATTGAGTCATGTGAATTCCAGGTAGCACATAATCCTGTGCTAATGGGCTGAAGCTGACAACAGCACATCTGTGTCACATGTCATGTGTACTAAAGCCACCTGAGCGGTTGTTTTCAAAACCCTGTTTTATTAACAACATCACCACCACCAATACCACCACCACCAATACCACCACCGCCAATTCCACCACCGTCAATACCATCACCTCCACCAATACCACCACCACCAATACCACCAATACCACCACCGCCACCACTACCAATAGCACCAATACCACTACCACCAATACCACCACCACCATCAATACCACCACCCCCAATACCACCACCAATACCTCCACCAACACCATCACCACCACCAACACCACCACCAATACCACAACCACTAATACCTCTACCACCACCACCAATATCACCACTACCACCACCAATACCATCACCAATACCACCACTAACAATCCCACCACCAATACCACCAACAATACCATCACCACCACCAATACCACCACCAGTACAACCACCACCAATACCACCGCAAATACCACCAATACCACCACCACCAATACCACCATCACCACCAATACCACCACAACTAATACCACCACCAATATCACCACCACTGTCAAAACCACCAATACCACCACCAATATCACCCCACCAATACCACCACCACTACCCCTAATACCACCACCACCAATACCACCACCCACCACCACCAATACAACCAATACCACCAATACCATCATCACCACCAATACCACCACCACCACCACCAATACGATACCACCACCACCAGTACCAATACCACCAATACGACCACCACCAATACCATCAATACCACCACCACCAATACCACCAATACCACCACCACCACCAATAGCACCAATACCACTACCGCCAATACCACCACCACCATCAATACCATCACCCCCAATACCACCACCAATACCTCCACCAACACCATCACCACCACCAATACCACCACCACTAATACCTCTACCACCACCACCAATATCACCACTACCACCACCAATACCATCACCAATACCACCATTAACAATCCCACCACCAATACCACCAACAATACCATCACCAGTACCACCACCACCAATACCACCGCAAATACCACCAATACCACCACCACTAATACCATCACCACCAATACCACCACCACCAATACCACCAATACCACCACAACCAGTACCACCACCAATACCACCACCAATATCACCCCACCAATATCACCACCACTACCCCTAATACCACCACCACCAATACCACCACCCACCACCACCAATACAACCAATACCATCATCACCACCAATACCACCACCACCACCACCAATACCACCACCACCAATACGATACCACCACCACCAGTACCAATACCACCAATACGACCACCACCAATACCATCAATACCACCACCACTACCAATATCAGTACCACCACCACCAATACCAGTACCACCACCAATACTACTACCACCACCAATACCCCCACCAATAACACCACCACCAATACCATCAATACCAATACCACCACCAACCACCAATAGTAATACCACCAATACCAGCACCACCAATACCACCACCATCAATACCAATACCACAACTACCAATAATACCACCAATACCAATAACACCACCTTAGTGCCTCTTGCTCACTAGTAATAGCAAGGGCACTGTACGAGGCCGGAGCTGCAGCCGAACTCCTACAGTAAGAGAACCTCATTAAAAAAAATAGTCTCACTGCTCTGTGTAAATAACACATACTGTGTAAGAACCGAAGTAAAAGGGCCAGTCGCCATGGGAGGTGACAAATGAAGATTAGGTGGTACTAAGGAGGGATTAACAAGCCTCTTTACGAATCAGAGGGCAGGATTTATGAAGGACACTGACACAAGCCAATGGCAAATATGAGCAGAGAGTGGACGGGGCTTTTATTTGCTACTCCACCACAACAAGTATCAGAGAGTAGCGCATGCAAGCTGGCTCTAAGCTCGACCTAAAAACGCAAGGAGCTCAAAAGAAAATGCTACTTGCTGCTCTCGTATTTGTAATGGCAGCTCTAATGAACTTTTGCATACATCCTGCTGCGCATGTGCCTGCCGGGTGACAAGCAACAGCAGTGACATCATAGCAGAGGATGTGCCCAATTAGAATGCCATGGATAAAGTTTCTTTTCGCGTGCTTACACATAGGCCCTGGGAGGAGTTCACTGGCAGGGGGCGCAGCAGGCTGATTGGGAGGACGGGGTTGTGGGATGGTAACAATTGAACAGCCATCACAAGAGGGGGCAGGCAGCAGGAGGGGTGCAACTGGTTGCTCTTTTCATTCCTCTCATGTCATGAGCTTTTACTTTTTTTTCAGCGTTATGTGTTTGAAGCGGAGCCTGAGCCCTTTCTCAAGGTTATTGGTGCATATTACATGAGCACCCCGGCTACATTCCACGAGGTCAAATATTTTAGGCCCCAGGATGTTAAGCTATTACTCAAGAATCACAGCATATAGGGGCACATGCATCAAGCCTTTTCCCGTTCGCAAACTTCCTTTTCCTACGCATGTAGGGTTTGGCATTCGTATTTACCTAATTTGCAAATGTATTTAGGGAATCGCAATTTGTGATTCCCTAATGCCGATGCATGCAGCCTTTCCTAAATACGAACTGTGCATTTAGGAACCGCTAATTAACATCAACTTCCAGTTGATGGTAATATGTGCATGCTTTGAAAAATGCACAAAAATGCATTTTTCAAAGTGCCCTTAGGGCATGTGTGTGCATTTACATATGCACACTTTTTTTGTGGGAGGCTTTAGTGGGGCCTTAGGTCTCCAGGCACCCTTGAATCTGCATTCGCTATTTCCGATTACCAATTTGGTAATCGCAATAAGCGAATGCAATATCTTTCATTGCTATGGGCCTGGAGGCCCATAGGAATGAATGGTGTCACATTACCTAATAGCGATTTGCAATTTCCGAATCGTTGTTAGGTAATGTTAAAGAATGGCAAATTTTTTTTTTGATTCCTATATGCATAGCATTTTGTGATTCCCAAATAGCGAATCAGTAAAATTCACTATTTGGGAATCGCAAAATGCAGGCTTGATGCATGTGCCCCATAGAGCTGGCGCAGAGACTCCAACAGCACTTAGGGCCATATGTATCATAGTTCCGTTTTGCGATTTCTAAATAGCGATTTTTAAGGAATCGCTATTTAGAAATCGCAAAATGGTATGTATGTAGAAATCAGCTTCTTTTTAGCGATTTCTTAAAATTCTTTAATTGCGATTAGCAAATTGCTAATCGCAATTAAGGAATAATTTCCCATTCATTTCTATGGGCCAGGAGGCCCATAGGAATGAAGGGGAAACTGAACTGGGGTAGCAGAGTGGGCTAAAGAACGGTGATGGATTAAACCCAGATCTTTTGACTGGGTGTGAGTGTTTGATTGATTCAGATGCTCCGTCCTTCACCACCCCTTTTTGTGCCGCTTTTGGCCGCCATAAGTGTGGCAGGGTATGCTCAGACGTGAGTCCCTTGCTCACTTTGCCACTGGATTCCAGCAAGCCGGGCTGAAGACAGCTGGAATGCCAGAAACTGGTCCTCGGAAGCTTGTTTCCGGTCCAGGGAAGACATGGCTTGGCAGTTCGGGCTGGACAGTTCCCATGAGGCACAGGGTCAAACTGATTTGCATATAGCCATGTCTGAACTGGGTGGCAGAGTGGGCTAAAGAACGGTGATGGGGCAGGCAGTAGGAGGGGTGCAACTGGTTGCTCTTTTCATTCCTCTCATGTCATGAGCTTTTACTTTTTTTTTCAGCGTTATGTGTTTGAAGCGGAGCCTGAGCCCTTTCTCAAGGTTATTGGTTCATATTACATGAGCACCCCGGCTGCATTCCACAAGGTCAAATATTTTAGGCCCCAGGATGTTAAGCTATTACTCAAGAATCACAGCATATAGGGGCACATGCATCAAGCCTTTTCCCGTTCGCAAACTTCCTTTTCCTACGCATGTAGGGTTTGGCATTCGTATTTACCTAATTTGCAAATGTATTTAGGGAATCGCAATTTGTGATTCCCTAATGCCGATGCATGCAGCCTTTCCTAAATACGAACTGTGCATTTAGGAACCGCTAATTACCATCAACTTCCAGTTGATGGTAATATGTGCATGCTTTGAAAAATGCACAAAAATGCATTTTTCAAAGTGCCCTTAGGGCATGTGTGTGCATTTACATATGCACACTTTTTTTGTGGGAGGCTTTAGTGGGGCCTTAGGTCTCCAGGCACCCTTGAATCTGCATTCGCTATTTCCGATTACCAATTTGGTAATCGCAATTAGCGAATGCAATATCTTTCATTGCTATGGGCCTGGAGGCCCATAGGAATGAATGGTGTCACATTACCTAATAGCGATTTGCAATTTCCGAATCGTTGTTAGGTAATGTTAAAGAATGGCAAATTTTTTTTTTGAATCCTATATGCATAGCATTTTGTGATTCCCAAATAGCGAATCAGTAAAATTCACTATTTGGGAATCGCAAAATGCAGGCTTGATGCATGTGCCCCATAGAGCCGGCGCAGAGACTCCAACAGCACATACAGCCCTATTCATCAATCTCCCGTTTTGCGAGGCCCTAATAGCGAATCATAGCGAATCGCTATTAAGGACTCGCAAAACGGGATTCATGTAGGATTAGCAAAATGTTTTGCGATTCCTAATGATTTCTTATTTGCGATTAGCAAATTGCTAATCGCAAATAAGGAAAAACTCCCCATTCATTCCTATGGGCCAAAAGGCCCATAGGAATGAATGGGGAGTATTCCTTATTTGCGATTAGCAATTTGCTAATCGCAAATAAGATTGCGATTTGAAGGGTGCCAGGGGTGTCCAAAGGACACCCTGCAGCACCCCTCAAATGACATTTGACACAGGTGTTGCACACACACATGTCCAAAGGACATGTGTGTGTGTAACATGCAACTCAGAAAAATGCATTTAAATGCATTTTTCTGAGTTTTCGCAATTTACCGCGAGGTTTGACCTCGCGGTAAATTGCGGCCAGTAATTGCGAATTCGCAATTTGAAAATGTATGATGAATTGCATTTAAGGAATCTCAAATAGAGATTCCTTAAATGTAATTCCTCGCACATTTGCGAAATCGCAATTAGCGATTTTTGCATTTGGGATGATGAATCCCAAATGCAAAAATCGCACTCGCAAAGGGCCGGATTCTCAGAATCCGGCCCTTTGCGAGCCAATTTAGCCTTCATGAATAAGGCTGTTAGGGCCATATGTATCATAGTTCCGTTTTGCGATTTCTAAATAGCGATTTTTAAGGAATCGCTATTTAAAAATTGCAAAATGGTATGTATGTAGAAATCAGCTTCTTTTTAGCGATTTCTTAAAATTCTTTAATTGCGATTAGCAAATTGCTAATCGCAATTAAGGAATAATTTCCCATTCATTTCTATGGGCCAGGAGGCCCATAGGAATGAAGGGAAAATGTGCGATTAGCAATTAGCTAATCGCAAATTGAGAATATTTTCAAGGGTGCAGGGGTGTCCAAAGGACACCCTGCTGCACCCCTGAAAATGACATGTGTGCGCATATGGCGCACATACATGCCCTAAGGGCATGTATGAGCGTCACATGGCCCTTTTGTTTTAAAAAAAATAGCTTTTTGAAAGGAATTCGCAACTTACCACCAACTTGAAGTTGGTGGTAATTTGCAATTCCTTAGGGACAATTAGCAATACTTTTTTGCATGATACATTGCATTTAAGGAATCGCAAATTGTGCTATTCCTTAAATGCAATCGCAAAATAAGGAACCGCAAATTGTGCAATTCCCTATTTTGAACCACATTTGCTTAATACATACCATATTGGGAATTCGCATTCGCAAAGGCCGAAATTGTGCGAATTTCGACCTTTGGGCACGCGAATTTCAATGATACATATGGCCCTTAGTGCTTTTTTTTTTTTTAAGCTAGTCAATGTTTTATTGTGAATGTGTAGAGAGATATTCCTTCCCTGCCCGTTTGTGTTTACCTAACAATGTTGCGAGGCCATGAGCACAGGATTTTAAAGAAACAGGGTATATTATCTTTAAGTACGGCTACTAACTTCCAAACATCATTGTAATTCCACAGCTCTGAAGTATTGAAAGAGGCACTGAAGTGCTCTAGAAATGATTGCTTTTATATGTTGCCTCAGCTTTCCCTAACTTGACTCACTGCAGGTAGCTGATGAGTAGCTGTTTCTCAAACACTTGTATTGTCTGAATGCATAAGAGTTTCCATTTTTATTTCATCACAGTGCCCACTTACAGATTATGAGCATACAATGCCTGGAAGCCAGTTTAGCCATTTCGGCATATGTGTTCAGTGCTGTATTTGGGTCATAGTAATGTGTCTCTAATGCTCCACCCATTTTTGTACTCCTTGGCCTGTACTTGTTCTAATCATTTGTAAGATTATTGGCAGATGCTGTTGGATTAATTCTCGAATAAATTATTATTAACACGCACTGTGTTTATGTAAATAATCAAGGACTTTGCAATAGTGCTGGTAGTTTTTGTATTCGAGGAAGCAGGCACTGATTGCTTATGTTTGCATTGTGTGTTAGCAGCTGCCTTTCATCGAAGGAATATGTATCGCCTGTGACCTGTTTATATGTGTTTGCTATAGGTGAAGGAATGGCTGAGTCGCCGCCTCTTGGTTGAAAGTTGACACTTGCACAGGATTGTCTCAAGTTATGTTATGTTATGTTATGTTATTAATTCATTTTTATAGCGCACGGCTACTCAAAAAGAGTGTCCCGGCGCTTTTAAAGGAGAAGGCAAAAAAACTGCAACAAAATAACATAACACCAAATGGAAGACTAAAAGAGCAGAGTGGATTGGAAATCACACAGTGACGTTTCCTAACAAAGTGCAAGGTTTCTATTCCTGGGGAAACGAAAGTTAGCACAAGGTTTCTATTCTTAGGAAACTGAAAGTTAGCACAAGGTTTCTATTCCTGGGAAACTGAAAGTTAGCACAAGGTTTCTATTCCTGGGAAACTGAACAAGGTTTCTATTCCTGGGAAACTGAAAGTCAGCACAAGGTTTCTATTCTTGGGAAACTGAAAGTTAGCACAGGTTTCTACTCCTGGGAAACTGAAAGTTAGCACCGCATGAAACCAAGGGACCTTGTCTGCCGCAGGGCAGAGTGGGGTGCTTGTTTTTATCTGCCTGCATTGTTAAAGTGAATTAATTCCTGACCTGTCCTGGCTGCAAATAAAGCAATGAGGCACAGAAATATCTGACTATATAAATTCACTTTAAACACTGTGTTGGATTTGCAGTGGCGGCTGGTATGTACCGAGGGTGGTGAAGTGGATGGCACAGAAAAAGTAACGCCGCCATAAGTGTGGCAGGGTATGCTCAGATGTGAGTCCCTTGCTCACTTTGCCACTGGATTCAAGCAAGCCGGGCTGAAGACGGCTGGAATGCCAGAAACCGGTCCTCGGCAGCTTGTTTTCGGTCCAGGAAAGACATGGATTGGCAGTTCGGGCTGGACTGTTCCCATGAGGCACAGGGTCAGACTGATTTGCATATAGCCATGTCTGAACTGGGGTGGCAGAGTGGGCTAAAGAACGGTGATGGATTAAACCCAGATCTTTTGACTGGGTGTGAGTGTTTGATTGATTCTGATGCTCCGCCCATCACCACCCCCTTTTGTACCGCTTTTGGCCGCCATAAGTGTGGCAGGGTATGCTCAGACGTGAGTCCCTTGCTCACTTTGCCACTGGATTCAAGCAAGCCGGGCTGAAGACGGATGGAATGCCAGAAACCGGACCTCGGAAGCTTGTTTCCGGTCCTGGGAAGACATGGCTTGGCAGTTCGGGCTGGACTGTTCCCATGAGGCACAGGGTCAGACAGATTTGCATATAGCCATGTCTGAACTGGGGTGGCAGAGTGGGCTAAAGAACGGTGATGGATTAAACCCAGATCTTTTGACTCGGTGTGAGTGTTTGATTGATTCAGATGCTCCGTCCATCACCACCCCCTTTTGTACCGCTTTTGGCCATCATAAGTGTGGCAGGTTATGCTCAGACGTGAGTCCCTTGCTCACTTTGCCACTGGATTCAAGCAAGCCGGGCTGAAGACGGCTGGAATGCCCGAAACCGTCCTCGGAAGCTTGTTTCCGGGCCAGGGAAGACATGGCTTGGCAGTTCGGGCTGGACTGTTCCCACGAGGCACAGGGTCAGACAGATTTGCATATAGCCATGTCTGAACTGGGGTGGCAGAGTGGGCTAAAGAACGGTGATGGATTAAACCCAGATCTTTTGACTGGGTGTGAGTGTTTGATTGATTCAGATGCTCCGTCCATCACCACCCCTTTTTGTGCCGCTTTTGGCCGCCATAAGTGTGGCAGGGTATGCTCAGACGTGAGTCCCTTGCTCACTTTGCCACTGGATTCAAGCAAGCCGGTCTGAAGACGGATGGAATGCCAGAAACCGGTCCTCGGAAGCTTGTTTCCGGTGCAGGGAAGACATGGCTTGGCAGTTCGGGATCGACTGTTCTCATGAGGCACAGGGTCAGACAGATTTGCATATAGCCATGTCTGAACTGGGGTAGCAGAGTGGGCTAAAGAACGGTGATGGATTAAACCCAGATCTTTTGACTGGGTGTGAGTGTTTGATTGATTCAGATGCTCCGTCCATCACCACCCCCTTTTGTACCGCTTTTGGCCGCCATAAGTGTGGCAGGGTATGCTCAGACGTGAGTCCCTTGCTCACTTTGCCACTGGATTCAAGCAAGCCGGGCTGAAGACGGCTGGAATGCCAGAAACCGGTCCTCGGAAGCTTGTTTCCGGTCCAGGGAAGACATGGCTTGACAGTTCGGGCTGGACTGTTCCCATGAGGCAGAGGGTCAGACTGATTTGCATATAGCCATGTCTGAACTGGGGTGGCAGAGTGGGCTAAAGAACGGTGATGGATTAAACCCAGATCTTTTGACTGGGTGTGAGTGTTTGATTGATTCAGATGCTCCGTCCATCACCACCCCCTTTTGTGCCGCTTTTGACCGCCATAAGTGTGGCAGGGTATGCTCAGACGTGAGTCCCTTGTTCACTTTGCCACTGGATTCAAGCAAGCCGCGCTGAAGACAGCTGGAATGCCAGAAACCGGTCCTCAGAAGCTTGTTTCCGGTCCAGGGAAGACATGGCTTGGCAGTTCGGGCTGGACTGTTCCCATGAGGCACAGGGTCAGACAGATTTGCATATAGCCATGTCTGAACTGGGGTGGCAGAGTGGGCTAAGGAACGGTGATGGATTAAACCCAGATCTTTTGACTGGGTGTGAGTGTTTGATTGATTCAGATGCTCCGTCCATCACCACCCCCTTTTTTACCGCTTTTGGCCACCATAAGTGTGGCAGGGTATGCTCAGACGTGAGTCCCTTGCTCACTTTGCCACTGGATTCAAGCAAGCCGGGCTGAAGACGGCTGGAATGCCAGAAACCGGTCCTCGGAAGCTTGTTTCCGGTCCAGGGAAGACATGGCTTGGCAGTTCGGGCTGGACAGTTCCCATGAGGCACAGGGTCAAACTGATTTGCAGATAGCCATGTCTGAACTGGGGTGGCAGAGTGGGCTAAAGAACGGTGATGGATTAAACCCAGATCTTTTGACTGGGTGTGAGTGTTTGATTGATTCAGATGTTCCGTCCATCACCACCCCCTTTTGTACCGCTTTTGGCCGCCATAAGTGTGGCAGGGTATGCTCAGACGTGAGTCCCTTGCTCACTTTGCCACTGGATTCAAGCAAGCCGGGCTGAAGACGGCTGGAATACCAGAAACCGGTCCTCAGAAGCTTGTTTCCGGTCCAGGGAAGACATGGCTTGGAAGTTCGAGCTGGACTGTTCCCATGAGGCACAGGGTCAGACTGATTTGCATATAGCCATGTCTGAACTGGGGTGGCAGAGTGGGCTAAAGAACGGTGATGGATTAACCCCAGATCTTTTGACAGGGTGTGAGTGTTTGATTGATTCAGATGCTCCGTCCATCACCACCCCCTTTTGTGCCGCTTTTGGCCGCCATAAGTGTGGCAGGGTATGCTCAGACGTGAGTCCCTTGCTCACTTTGCCACTGGATTCAAGCAAGCCGGGCTGAAGACGGCTGGATTGCCAGAAACCGGTCCTCGGAAGCTTGTTTCCGGTCCAGGGAAGACATGGCTTGGCAGTTCGGGCTGGAATGCTCCCATGAGTTACAGGGTTAGACAGATTTGCATATAGCCATGTCTAAACTGGGGTAGCAGAGTGGGCTAAAGAACGGTGATGGATTAAACCCAGATCTTTTGACTGGGTGTGAGTGTTTGATTGATTCAGATGCTCCGTCCATCACCACCCCTTTTTGTACTGCTTTTGGCCACCATAAGTGTGGCAGCGTATGCTCAGACGTGAGTCCCTTGCTCACTTTGCCACTGGATTCAAGCAAGCCGGGCTGAAGACGGATGGAATGCCAGAAACCGGTCATCGGAAGCTGGTTTCCGGTCCAGGGAAGACATGGCTTGGCAGTTCGGGCTGGACAGTTCCCATGAGGCACAGGGTCAAACAGATTTGCATATAGCCATGTCTGAACTGGGGTGGCAGAGTGGGCTAAAGAACGGTGATGGATTAAACCCAGATCTTTTGACTGGGTGTGAGTGTTTGATTGATTCAGATGCTCCGTCCATCACCACCCCCTTTTGTGCCGCTTTTGACCGCCATAAGTGTGGCAGGGTATGCTCAGACGTGAGTCCCTTGTTCACTTTGCCACTGGATTCAAGCAAGCCGCGCTGAAGACAGCTGGAATGCCAGAAACCGGTCCTCAGAAGCTTGTTTCCGGTCCAGGGAAGACATGGCTTGGCAGTTCGGGCTGGACTGTTCCCATGAGGCACAGGGTCAGACAGATTTGCATATAGCCATGTCTGAACTGGGGTGGCAGAGTGGGCTAAGGAACGGTGATGGATTAAACCCAGATCTTTTGACTGGGTGTGAGTGTTTGATTGATTCAGATGCTCCGTCCATCACCACCCCCTTTTTTACCGCTTTTGGCCACCATAAGTGTGGCAGGGTATGCTCAGACGTGAGTCCCTTGCTCACTTTGCCACTGGATTCAAGCAAGCCGGGCTGAAGACGGCTGGAATGCCAGAAACCGGTCCTCGGAAGCTTGTTTCCGGTCCAGGGAAGACATGGCTTGGCAGTTCGGGCTGGACAGTTCCCATGAGGCACAGGGTCAAACTGATTTGCAGATAGCCATGTCTGAACTGGGGTGGCAGAGTGGGCTAAAGAACGGTGATGGATTAAACCCAGATCTTTTGACTGGGTGTGAGTGTTTGATTGATTCAGATGTTCCGTCCATCACCACCCCCTTTTGTACCGCTTTTGGCCGCCATAAGTGTGGCAGGGTATGCTCAGACGTGAGTCCCTTGCTCACTTTGCCACTGGATTCAAGCAAGCCGGGCTGAAGACGGCTGGAATACCAGAAACCGGTCCTCAGAAGCTTGTTTCCGGTCCAGGGAAGACATGGCTTGGAAGTTCGAGCTGGACTGTTCCCATGAGGCACAGGGTCAGACTGATTTGCATATAGCCATGTCTGAACTGGGGTGGCAGAGTGGGCTAAAGAACGGTGATGGATTAACCCCAGATCTTTTGACAGGGTGTGAGTGTTTGATTGATTCAGATGCTCCGTCCATCACCACCCCCTTTTGTGCCGCTTTTGGCCGCCATAAGTGTGGCAGGGTATGCTCAGACGTGAGTCCCTTGCTCACTTTGCCACTGGATTCAAGCAAGCCGGGCTGAAGACGGCTGGATTGCCAGAAACCGGTCCTCGGAAGCTTGTTTCCGGTCCAGGGAAGACATGGCTTGGCAGTTCGGGCTGGAATGCTCCCATGAGTTACAGGGTTAGACAGATTTGCATATAGCCATGTCTAAACTGGGGTAGCAGAGTGGGCTAAAGAACGGTGATGGATTAAACCCAGATCTTTTGACTGGGTGTGAGTGTTTGATTGATTCAGATGCTCCGTCCATCACCACCCCTTTTTGTACTGCTTTTGGCCACCATAAGTGTGGCAGCGTATGCTCAGACGTGAGTCCCTTGCTCACTTTGCCACTGGATTCAAGCAAGCCGGGCTGAAGACGGATGGAATGCCAGAAACCGGTCATCGGAAGCTGGTTTCCGGTCCAGGGAAGACATGGCTTGGCAGTTCGGGCTGGACAGTTCCCATGAGGCACAGGGTCAAACAGATTTGCATATAGCCATGTCTGAACTGGGGTGGCAGAGTGGGCTAAAGAACGGTGATGGATTAAACCCAGATCTTTTGACTGGGTGTGAGTGTTTGATTGATTCAGATGCTCCGTCCATCACCACCCCCTTTTGTACCGCGGAAGTTGGAAGCCGCCAGATCCGGTGCCCGTGATAGCAAGATTGTTATTGTTAATTTTGACTTGTATAGCGCCAAATCACCGTCAGGTCTCTAGGCACTTGACACAAGTGAGAGGGGGCGACAGCTGAGTAGAAGGAGATACGTGCGGCGGCTGAACTTACGCGATGATTAGGGCTTCCTTAAACAGGAGCATTTTTAATGATTTCCGGAAATGCAGCAGATTAGATTCTTTGCGAAGATACTCCGATAGTTTGTTCCAGATCTGTGGGACCAACACAGATAAGGATCTCCCTCCCTTGGTGGACAATTTATACCGGGGACATGACAAAAGTAGTTGTGTATTGGAAGACCTTAGTGATCGTCTAGGGTTGTAAGCCTCAAGACGTTCCTTAATGTAGGCAGGTGCTTGGCCGTGTATTGCTTTATGAGCTGTACACAGACTTTTAACTCCACCCTCTGCTTTGTGGGGAGCCAATGCAATTTGTACAGCAGTGGGGAGGCATGAGTCCTTCTTGCCTTCTTGGTAGCCTAAAGATCAGTCTGGCTGCATCGTTTAGGACCACCTGTAACCTACCGGTCAAGGTTTTAGGCAAGCCAGATAAAGGGCATTCCCGTAATCTAACCTTGAGAGTATATTTGCTGAAACAATTGTGCGAAGTGTGGGAGTGGAAAGAAGAGGGACTAACTTTCGTAGCTGTCTGATTAGGTTTGTATAGATGCCTACTACTGAGGACACTTGGCTAGCCATTGACAGCTCATGGTCAATTTTTATACCAAGGCTTTTTACATATGGGCATGGTTTTGGGGTGGGGCCTAGGTCCTGAGGCCAGAACAGGTCACCCCATGGTGATTCAGCTGCTGAAATCACTAGGACCTCTGTTTTGTCCGGGTTGATCTTTAACGAGTTTGCTGTCAGCCAGCTCACAGTATGTCTAAGGATGTTTTTGGCCTCGGTCTGTGCAGATGCCGTGTTGTGAATGCTGAGTAACAGCTGGGTATCATCAGCATAGTTGAATATATTGCAGCCCTTATTTACCAAGGAATCAATTAGGGGTTGCAGATAGATGTTAAATAAGAGTGGGGATAAGGCAGAGCCCTGGGGAACTCCACACTCAAGTGTCCCCAGGTCAGATGTTGAGTCCCCTAATTGAATCCTCTGTGTCCTACCAGACAAGAAGGATTTAAGTCATTGGAAGGCAAGATCTGTATCCCTAAAGCGGCCAATCTGTCCAGAAGCAGGGTGTGGCTGAGATCACCAGTTGAGTGTCATCGGCATATGACACAATCCTGATACCAAAGCCCTCCACTATTTTCCACATAGGGGATACATATAGGGTAAATAAGGTGGGACTCAGGGCAGAGCCCTGAGGCACACTCTGGTCAAATTTAATAGCCTTAGAGTAGTTGGCGCCCTGTCTGACCTGAAAACTGCGCTCTATCAAAAAGGATTGTATCCATTGTATCCGTCCATCACCACCCCCTTTTGTACCGCTTTTGGCCGCCATAAGTGTGGCAGGGTATGCTCAGACGTGAGTCCCTTGCTCACTTTGCCACTGGATTCAAGCAAGCCGGGCTGAAGACGGCTGGAATGCCAGAAACCGGTCCTCGGAAGCTTGTTTCCGGTCCAGGGAAGACATGGCTTGGCAGTTCGGGCTGGACTGTTCCCATGAGGCACAGGGTCAGACAGATTTGCATATAGCCATGTCTGAACTGGGGTGGCAGAGTGGGCTAAAAAACGGTGATGGATTAACCCCAGATCTTTTGACTGGGTGTGAGTGTTTGATTGATTCAGATGCTCCGTCCATCACCACCCCCTTTTGTACCGCTGAAGTTGGAAGCCGCCAGATCCGGTGCCCGTGATAGCAAGATTGTTATTTTGACTTGTATAGCGCCAAATCACCCTCAGGTCTCTAGGCACTTGACACAAGTGAGAGGGGGCGACAGCTGAGTAGAAGGAGATACGTGCGGCGGCTGAACTTACGCGATGATTAGGGCTTCCTTAAACAGGAGCGTTTTTAATGATTTCCGGAAATGCAGCAGATTAGATTCTTTGCGAAGATACTCCGGTAGTTTGTTCCAGATCTGTGGGACCAACACAGATAAGGATCTCCCTCCCTTGGTGGACAATTTATACCGGGGACATGACAAAAGTTGTGTATTGGAAGACCTTAGTGATCGTCTAGGGTTGTAAGCCTCAAGACGTTCCTTAATGTAGGCGGGTGCTTGGCCGTGTTTAGCTTTATGAGCTGTACACAGACTTTTAAACTCCACCCTCTGCTTTATGGGGAGCCAATGCAGTTTGTACAGCAGTGGGGAGGCATGAGTCCTTCTTGCCTTCTTGGTAGCCTAAAGATCAGTCTGGCTGCATCGTTTAGGACCACCTGTAACCTACCGGTCAAGGTTTTGGGCAAGCCCAGATAAAGGGCATTCCCGTAATCTAACCTTGAGAGTATATTTGCTGAAACAATTGTGCGAAGCGTGAGAGTGGAAAGAAGAGGGACTAACTTTCGTAGCTGTCTGATTAGGTTTGTATAGATGCCTACTACTGAGGACACTTGGCTAGCCATTGACAGCTCATGGTCAATTTTTATACCAAGGCTTTTTACATATGGGCATGGTTTTGGGGTGGGGCCTAGGTCCTCAGGCCAAACAGGTCACCCCATGGTGATTCAGCTGCTGAAATCACTAGGACCTCTGTTTTGTCCGGGTTGATCTTTAACAAGTTTGCTGTCATCCAGCTCACTAGGCACCCGATTCACAGAATGAATTTAAGACTCAATCCTAAACTTACTACTATTTTGGTATTCACAGAATGCACTTAATACTTTTGGCATTCACAGAATGAATTTACTACTTTTGGTATTCACAGAAGTTAGGATTTTGTCTTAAGTTTGTCTTAAGACAGACTTAAAACAGATTTAAGACAAAATCCTAACTTCTGTGAATACCAAAATTAGTAAGTTCATTCTGTGAATGCCAAAAGTAGTAAGTGCATTCTATGAATACCAAAATAGTAGTAAGTTTAGGATTGAGTCTTAAGTTCATTCTGTGAATAGGGCCCAGTATGTCTAAGGATGTTTTTGGCCTGGGTCTGTGCAGATGCCGTGTTGTCAATGCTGAGTAACAGCTGGGTATCATCGGCATAGTTGAATATATTGCAGTCCTTATTTACCAAGGAATCAATTAGGGGTTGCAGATAGATGTTAAATAAGAGTGGGGATAAGACAGAGCCCTGGGGAACTCCACACTCAAGTGTACCCAGGTCAGATGTTGAGTCCCCTGATGGAATCCTTTGTGTCCTACCAGACAAGAAGGCTAGATCTTGTATCCCTAAAGCGGCCAATCTGTCCAGAAGCATGGTGTGGCTGAGATCACCAGTTGAGTGTCGTCGGCATATGATACAATCCTGATTCCAAAGCCCTCCACTATTTTCCACAAAGGGAATACATATAGGGTAAATAAGGTGGGACTCAGGGCAGAGCCCTGAGGCACACTCTGGTCAAATTTAATAGCCTTAGAGTAGTGGGCGCCCTGTCTGACCTGAAAACTGCGCTTTATCAAAAAGGATTGTATCCATTTTAGAGCTGGACCTGAGAAACCGCCCTTATTCAGACACTGAAGCAAGGTGTAATGAGCCACAGTATCAAAAGCGGCGCTCATTTCCAGAAGAATGAGAGCCATAGTTTGCCCCTCATCTGCTCCTTGTCTAATCGCCTCCATGGCCATTAGTAGACCTGACTCCGTAGAGTGTAATGCACGGAATCCAAATTGGGTGGGGTGCAGGAGATCGCTTCTTCCACATATGCCATAAGCTGTAGATTTGCTACCTTCTCAGCCACTTTCGCCAAATACGGCAGCAGCGAGATAGGGCGTAGATTTTCCAAATTCGTCAGGACTGATATTGGGTTTCTTCTGTAATGGAAGAACAACAGCCTTTTTCCAGCTATCAGGCACCATGTGCGTTCTGAAAGATATATCCAGGAGATGTCTGATATATGGCTCAAGAATGGCAATACTCTCACCAATCAGTTTAGGTGAGGCTGGATCTCTGGGCAAGCCAGACTTAATAGTTAGACAGATCCTGCAAAGCATCTCGGGGGGTGGGGTGATGAAACTATCCAGCCTCTGGTTTTCCCCAACTCCTCCGATCAGCTCCAAGAATTCTGCATCTGTTTTTACAGCTCCATGAAAGGAAGAGTAAATTTTCTCCACTTTCTCTGAGCAAAAAGCTGCAATATGGTCGCCTGATTCCACTGAACCCTCCATAGGTGTAACAGACGCTGCCAAGAAGGAGATCTCCTTGTAGATCTTGAATAATTCTTTGGTGGAGTTTCCTGCTGCTCCAATTCTCTCTGCATAATATGAGGCCTTGGCCCATCTAATAAGCCCATGATAGTTTTTGCGCTTTTCTAAATATTCCAGCTTGGCCTGACTAGAAAAACCTTTCCTCCATTGTCTCTTAAGACGTTTACACTCTGTCTTAGCCAGGCGCAAATCAACATTATACCATGGTGCAGATTTCTATGCTCTACTCAGAATTTTATTCAGTAATAACGGGACCACACTATTTAGAGCTTCTGTTATACACCTCTCTAAATTGAGGCAAGTGTGTTTAATGTCAGTATTCCCCCGGAGACCCCCTCGGACCAGGGCTTCATTGAACTCAATACATGAAAAACCTGCCCACTTACGACAAGGGCGGTTCAGCACGGGTTGTTCTGGGACTGCTCTTTATTACCCCCTCTGCGCCATGCCTTTTTCCTCCCCTGGGTTCTTCCCTTGCTGACCTTGTCCGTTCCTCTTCCCGTCCAAAATACTGCTTCTGTTTTTAATGCACCTAATTTAAGACATTTCCTTTCTCATAATCCTTCCTGCCAGCACCATAAACTTTTTTTTTAAGTTCAAGAAGAATGTTATTGAGAAGGATAGAGGTGCCAATATACAGTACATAATATTAAACTCACGTCATTACATGACAAATTTACTACATTCAAATTGCATGAATTGGACTAATTAATGAAAATAGAGAAAGCAAAGTGATATAAGGGAAAAATTATTATCATTAAAATAATAAAAAAAATTAGGAACATTTGGAGGATTGAAGGTGGTTTAAAAACTTCTTGCTGAGATGGTTGTAACCGGGAAAATCTTTTGGCACTTGCGTCAATGTACAATGTAATGGGTGACCATCATTCTAAACATTTCGTTGCCATATGTATAGGGTAAACATGTGATGTATCTAATCTATGATTATGGCATAAAGTATACCACCAGGCCTTATAAGAGATTTTAGTAAAGTCTTTCCAATTTATGGTAATTTGCTGGAAAGCAACCGCTAATAACAAATCAATAATTTTAACACTAAGCGTAATGTTTTCCCAAATAGAAGAAAACATGATTGAAGGAAAAAACATTTATTGCCAAAAATTAGATTAATTAGACACCATACTTGTTTCCAGAAATTATATACATGTGAACAAGAGTATAACATATGACATAAATCAGCATTTGAGGACTTACATGTCCAACAAGTATCCAATACAGTAGAAAACCTTTTACTTAAGGTATTTGTTGTTAGTAAGAGTCTATTGTATACAAAAAACAATGTTTGTGTTGTATTGGCTGCTCTGGAAGACTTTTGTATCTTGGTCCATATGTTCTTCCAGAGTAACAGTGGCCAGGATGTCATTAAAATCATGTTTGTGAGAATAATTGATGAACCCTATAGATTAATCACCTTTGTCTCAAGGTCTTCCAATAGAAGGGCTTATTACGAATAAGCAGATTTTTGTTACGCCAAATTGTTGAGTTGAGGAAGGAGTCGAGAGTGCCATGTGTTAAAGGGGAGGTTGACTCCAGGAGTCTGGAGGTGAATTTGATTATGGGAGAGGAGAGGGACTGTGGTTTGTGAGAAGTTGGCCTGGCATATGCTGTCCTCCATTCTAGTGGGCACCTTGCACCAGTCCAAATGACCCCTTATTGATGGTAGGTTAAAGACAACCTTATAGAAAGCTATCCTAGTGGTAGCTGTGGAGAGCAGCCTTCAGGCTAAGTCTTGAAGGAATGGGAGGGGAATTACTGCAGAGGGGAAGGCAGGTGGTCGTAAGTGGGCAGGTTTTTCACGTATTGAGTTCAATGAAGCCCTGGTCCGAGAGGGTCTCCGGGGGGATACTGACATTAAACACACTTGCCTCATTATTGTTGAGGTGAGTTCAGTTGCGCCCAATTGGCGTTGCAGAGAACTTATTGTTCTCAGTCTGATCACCTGCCTTCCCCTCAACGCTGCTCCGAAGAAAGCAGCGTTGAGGGGAAGGCAGGCGATTTGCTATGCAGTAACCGTTGCTTTACTGAGCAGTATGGAAGGATCCCCCCAATACTATGCATAGGCTCATGAGGTGATCAGACTGAGAACAATAAGTTCTCTGCAACGCCAATTGGGCGCAACTGAACTCACCTCAACAATAAACATTGTAAGGTATATTACACATTCTTTTTTTAAAAAAAATTTTTTTTTACACTTTTACATTTCATGTGAGTACGGTGAGGATATTGTGCATATCCTTGTCCTGAAGAAGGAGCCCCTGCGTTCCGAAACATGTTGACACTTTGGTTGTAATACCCTAATTCGTATTCATACAACCCACTTTTGCACCTTTTTAGGTCTCGCCTGTCGATGCGCATGCGCATCGAGCAAGCGAGACTATTGCGAGTTATCCACTCTTTATCTGCACTGCAAGGAATCGTGGCGATTCCTTGCAGTGCCCGTGACTTTTAAGGTCAATGCGCATGCGCATTAAGCTTATGCGCATGCGCATTGACCTTAAAAGTCACGGGCGCGTGCACGTTCGTCGTGTTTTACCCGCTCCGCCCCCTCCCGCCGTGTTGCATTTCTCCTCCCCCCTCCCCTCGCGCCGTGTCGCATTTCTCCTCCCCCCTCCCCTCTCTTCCCTCCGTCTTGCTTGCAGGAGTGATGTTGGTCCTACTTCTCAATCACCGCTGTCTGCGTGCTTGTTTTCATAACTGCCTGTAAGTATCACGTGACTGGCAAGCTCCTATGAAGGCTTCCAGACCTCTGTCTGGCTCCACGAGCTTCCGTGAGTCATTCGCTTGCACACCCCACATTCCAAAAGTGGTTGCAGCTCAGACATCTGACTCGGGCAGCAGCTTGCCAGCTGTAGCAACACAGCAACTGCTTTGTTTTTAGACCCCAGCATACCTTCTCGAAACCTTTTTTTTCTTCATTCTAAAACGTTAATTGACAGACCAGTCTACTCTCATTCGCCTCCTTAAAATTACGTTGTGACCTCCCTCTTTACCCTGTCCCATTCAGTATGTGCTCTTCCTTTGCGTCACTCGCTCTTTCCCATAACTGTGTTCCCGCCCTGCTCTCTGTGAGAACCTTAGGGAAGCAGTATGTCCAAGACAAAGTATACGTTTATATATTGCCAGATAGAATAGTGTGTCCACCAGTGTTTGGGTATGCAGACCGTGCTGTTTGTATTCACGTCTTAATCGGTTTTCTCCGAGCATTGTTTTATTAGTGCAGGTGGGCGAGTCACTAAAGGCTCGAGCCAATGAACCGCGCCTTCTAATGCCCTGCCGCCCATGCTCTTACTTCATTGTTCAAAGTTGCCTTCCCAACCCATTTCCCCTGCTGTCTTGCTGCAGAGGTTCAGCCACCGCCCACGCCGAGGAATTTAAAATGCACATAGCTTTCGCAGTGCAAGCACTTTCATGAAAGTCTAATGACTAAATGGCGCAGTGTGAACCCATGAAACCGGTCATCAGTCCCGGCTTCTTTGCCTCAGTTGAACACACTGTGATCGATGGCAATTAATTTATTTTACTGTGCCTCCTTTTTCTTCATCACTGCATTTGACAGCACCTCGGACTACATCATTTGAAAATATCTGTATATAAAAGCCTCTTTTGTAAGTGAGTCGCATATAGGAGGCAGATGGCATCCGACTTGACTTTTGGTTGGCTACTGACATCGTTGTCAGGTCAGGTGGGTGGGTGGTGGGTATGAATGTTTATAAGTTCACCCTAAAAAATTATAATTTCGAGGAAATTACTCAGTTCAGCAATATAAACTCGTGTACTAAAGTGAAACGCTCCCATGTTACAAGGAAAACCTTTTACATATGTGGAACTTTTATTCTGTGTTTTACAAGATGTTTGTTGCACAATTCCCTAGCCAAATATTTTGCCGGCTCTACTCGTACTTGTGCTCTTGGAGCCCAGGCTGACCCTGGGCTCGGCTCTGCTCTCCCTGTTAATTTCCCTTCTCACCAACCTCTATATATTAGATAGTCAACAACTGAATCTCTGTCTCGTGTTAGAGAAATGGTGTTCTGCATGTGAGATTAAAATGGGTATGCAAAGAAAATACTCACGGCTAACTCGATCATTACACAGTTTAGTTATTTAGGATCGACATATTGGGTGAGATAAATAAATGTCACACAAACTGTAGCTCAATGATACCCACGCATCACCAAACCGCTAGTTCACATAATGCGCTGTTGCTTGGCAGTACATAACGCTACCTCTGAGGGAGTGAGTCCAGCTAAACAGAAACTGGAATGTGACTCTGGAACTATGAAGTACACATCTGTTTTTTTAAGTCAAGACGCGATCTGGTAGTAAAATATCTATGGTTGGCTTATCTAGAAAATATAATGAGTTTATAGCTAGCTAATTGCTTAGCACTGTAAATCTTTGTCAATCACATTTGCTTGCTTCTTATTCGATAGCTTGCTCTGCCCATCTTGCGTTTGTACTTCACCTGGATCATACCCTCTATACTTGTGTCCTTCCACTGCTCACTTTTATCAAATAACTTTTATTTCACCCCTTCCCCCCACCTGGCCGCCCTTGCTCCCCTACCAATTGCCTACTCACCCAGATGCCCCAGAATTGACACACAACCTTATGTCCAGGCTCTTACTTCACCACCCTGGTAGTGTTCATGCCCCCTGCTCTCCCTCAACCCCTCACCCTCAACCCCTCACCCTCAATCCCTCACCCACACTCACCCACACTCACCCTCACTCACACTCAACCACCCTCACTCACCCTCACTCACCCTCACTCACCCTCACTCACCCTCAACCCCTCACTCACCCTCACCCTCACTCCCCCTCAACCCCTCACCCTCACCCACCCTCAACCCCTCACCCACCCTCAACCCCTCACCCTCACTCACCCTCAACCCCTCACTCACCCTCACTCACCCTCAACCCCTCACTCACCCTCACTCACCCTCAACCCCTCACTCACCCTCACTCACCCTCAACCCCTCACTCACCCTCACTCACCCTCACTCACCCTCACCCTCAACCCCTCACTCACCCTCACTCACCTTCACCCTCACTCACCCTCAACACCTCACCCTCACCCACCCTCAACCCCTCACCCACCCTCAACCCCTCACCCTCACTCACCCTCAACCCCTCACTCACCCTCACTCACCCTCAACCCCTCACTCACCCTCACTCACCCTCAACCCCTCACTCACCCTCAACCCCTCATTCACCCTCACTCACCCTCACCCTCAACCCCTCAGCCTCACCCTCACTCACCCTCACCCCCTCAGCCTCACCCTCACTCACCCTCAACCCCTCACCCTCACTCACCCTCACTCACCCTCAACCTCATGCTAAAGATTTACAAAAAAACCCATAAACAATTCTAAAAGCACTAACTCTAATGCTGCGAGACCTATTGCATTTCTAATGCTTGTTAACAATACCAGCCGAGGACATAATAAATAATTTTTCTCCTACGTGCCAGGTATTTTTTAAGTAACTCACTTTTTTCACCTCACTTCACTCACACTTTTCCCTTAGTAACACACCCCCTCACATAGTTCACTATCAAGTGCTCCTACGAATTCGTGAGTCGTAGCATGCCGCATCCCGCAGAGGGGTGCGAGGGCCCCGATGATGAAGCATGACACCAAGGGGCCTGTTGGTCTGTGAGGGGCATTTAAACAACACTGTGTGCTCCCCATCACTTTAGGGACCACCGCCACTTTTTTGAGTGGATTCCACTTTGTTTGATCATAGTAACTAGGGAGACCGAATCCACTGACTCTCTCTCTCCCCCTTCTGGTTATATATAATCTCTACATACAGCCACTGGTAGCGGTAGCAAAAGAATGGGACCTAACGATGGTATCCTATGCTGATGATACCCAGCTTGTTATTACCTTAGCGGAAGGGCCATCAATATCGGCCACTAGGTTCAGAGATGGCATGGCAGCAGTTGCTAAATGGATGGCAGACAACTGTCTGCAGCTTAATGCGAGTAAAATGGTAGGCAACAACACCGCTCTTTGGAATGAACCCCGTCTCTGGGGTCTATGCCAACGCCAAAGACATTAGTAAAGAATCTAGGAGTCTGGATGGACTCCTCACTTAGTTTCAAGACCCACACTAAGAGAGTTGCAGCCAGATGTGTGGCCTTGCTAAGGGGCATCAACCCTCTCTTGAAGTTTTTTGATCCAGCAGTACGACAGCTCATTGTGCAATCTACCATACTGTCTCGCTTAGACCATGCTAGTGCGCTGCTTCTAGGGGCTAATAAAGCTGAGATACAGCGACTACAACGAGTTCAAAATTCGGCAGCTAGAACTCTGGTGGGACTTCCCCGTCGGTATTCGGTCAAGGCTACGATCAGAAAGCTGCACTGGCTTCCGATCGACACCCAGATACAGTTCAAAGCTCTTTGCTTATCGTTTAAGATTCTAAAATCTGGGAGTCCGGAGCTACTGAGCAATCTTCTGGTCCTGTACGTGCCCCGTAGACAGCTGCGTTCGCTGGGACAACATTTGGTGATTGTCCCACGGATTAAACTCTGACAAGTTGGTGGTCGTTCATTTCGGTACATGGCAGCTAAGCTGTGGAACTCCTTACCAGTTCACAGTCGTGGAATGGAGGACCTGCTTATCTTTCAAAAAGCCATTAAAACCTTCCTCTTTCCTTTAACATAGTTGGGATTGACCATCGCTGTGAAGTTTTCAGTTACTTTGCCACTTGGATCTGGTAGCGCCGGGACGCCCCTTGGCTGGGGCAGCTGTGCACTTTGGAAAAACATTTAACATAACTTAACATAACAAATGAAAGGAGAACCCCACCAGGTATAAATGAAATATATGTATTTATTATATGCACATCCCCCTAGTCTCTTTATGAGTCTAGTGGCAAAAGTACACAAGTAAACTTATTCAACACACAGTAAATTAGCACAGTATATGATTAGCCCTAGAGGCGTCATAAACCATATACTAAGAAAATGGTATAAGAACCACGACTGACATAGATACAAGGCCTAGTGCCTTTAGAACCACTGGGGCCACCAGGAACCACCCAAGGTAGTGACACAGGGGACCCACGGGGAACACGTGCAGTGTCTAAACACAGCTGCAAATCACCATTAACTTCTATGGGGAAAGTCACAGTTGGAAAATTACAGATTAAGAACACTTAATAGTGGACTTGGAGCAAACCCCTTGAAAACTGGACAGTTCGAGAGTCAATACCCACTGGAGCACTGGAGTACTCGTGTGACCTCACCCTGGGAAGCCAGGTGCATAGGGGTTTTTTCGTGTCGGGTTTCGTCGTCGTTTCCTATGGCGAGCTGCGAAGAAGTGCTGCAGGCGACCAAGTGGAAAGTGTCTGGATGGATGCAAGGGTGGACCGAACATCTGAAGAACCTAAAAGTAGAGGGGACAGAGTCTGGGTCACTAGCCAGTGACCAGGAAGGCAAGGAGACGATGCCAACCAATGTCGGGTGATTTCAGGTGAAGAAGGTGAAGCTTGACTCTTCAGCCACGAGGACCAGGAAGGGTCGACGGCAACCAGTAGGTGGATTTGCGTTCTCCCATGAAGGATGTCGAGTGCTGCTTCATCGGAATCCGGATTGGACCCAACAAGCCTTGGAAACAGCAACCCACTCAGAAAACAAAGATTGGCTTCGGTGCAGACCTGCAAGATTTGAGGGACTCACCCTTTGGAGGGGAGTCAGGGCACCTCTAGAGCAACCAGGAAAGCCCAAGAAACAGAAGAGTTACCTTTGTGAGGACCCACCAGTCGACGGACCAGGGATCACAAAGGGACCTCAAGCAGAAATGCTAGAAGCAGGCCCACGGAACACTCGTGGAGTGTAGGCCCACAATCTTCAGTGCAGATGTTGCTCAGGGCTTGGACTACGAGTAGACCAATGCACAACTTCGGGAAAGCTCGGGATATAGGTGTACTATCAAATGTGCACGGTGTCCATGAGTTATGGTCCCACATCTCTTGTGGTGGCTATAGATCACAGCTTTGCTGGGATCTCATGTCGGCCTCGGAGATGTCAGGAAGTCTGTGTCTCGTGTAGCAAAATCTTTGGGTTCCGGCAGGAGCCTTGGAAATTCAGACCGGCAAGATGCTTTATTGGTGCCTGTTTTAACAGGGGAGTCACTCCTTGACCCCAACGGAGATTCTTCCATCTTCTAGTCAAAATAGAATGTCGAATTTTCAGGATATATGTTGCAAAGTTTCGTCCAGGGTAATCTAAAGGCCTAAGGACTGGGGGCTCGATTCACAGAACTAACTTAAGACAAAATCCTAAACTTACTACTTTTGGTATTCACAGAAGTTAGGATTTTGTCTTAAGTTTGTCTTAAGACAGACTTAAGACAGTCTTAAGACAAAATCCTAACTTAAGTCTGTCTTAAGTCTGTCTTAAGACAAACTTAAGACAAAATCCTAACTTCTGTGAATACCAAAAGTAGTAAGTTTAGAATTTTGTCTTAAGTTAGTTCTGTGAATAGGGCCCACAGTTCCTATACTTATACTAAGTTTAGGGGTTGGACTCACTCTAGGGTCCCACCTATGGGAGGACCCAGGGTGGGGGTGGTTACACCCCTTTCCCTTTGTCCAGTTCCATGCCAGAGCAAGGGCTGAGTGCACTCTTCTGGCATGAAACTGGGGTATGCACAGGAACACCAAGTGTGCCCCCAGCACTGTCTGAAAAAACATTCTATGAATGCACCCACCCAGCCCCAATACACCAAAGCCTGTCTGTGAGGTGGTTACTTCTATGGTTACTCCTACTTGACAGGAAACCTATTTTCCAGACCTCCCATGCCAGAGTTTCGTCCAGCAGCAGGAGGTCAGACCCGTGTCTGTAGCATCCATTTTGTGATGCCAGGGCTCTTTAAAACTATTACCGATTAAGTAAGTGTGTACATGTCTTCTCCCTCTAGAAGGGTGGAATTCTACCCATGCTGCCAGGACTGGCTGGGGGGTAGGATTCCAAAGTGTTTGACAACAAACACAACATGTTTTGATGCAGCCATCCCAAAGTTAGCATTTACCGCGAGGTTATAATGCACTTAAGAGTATATGGCATGGCTGTATCACAGAACAGCTACAGGGAAGTGATTCCGAAAGCTGCAGATGGGCTCAGCTCATGCTTGGGTACCTCTCACACAAAACCAAGCACTCTGCCTTCAGGATTGTTAAGGCCTGCCATAGGAGTGACTTATAGGTTTATATGTGTCTGTCATTTAAGGTAGATATAGGTAGCCTATATCTTAGTAAGGGGTGCATGCACCACTTTGCCCATGCTGCAGTAGCAGACCTGTGGTATCATTTTGGACGGTTTCCCAGGGGTGGCATAATACATGCTGCAACCCCTGGTAGGCTTCTGGGATACCTATGCCCTTAGTACCTAAGGTACCATATACTAGGAACTCACAAGGGTAACCCAGTAACCAATCTGTAGTGTACCTAATGCACGTGCAATCAATTTAAAGAGGAAGCAGCTAGGCTGGGGTCCTGGTTAGCAGGATCCCAGCCAAAAACCATCAAAACACCAGGAAAAAAGTGGAGGCAACCTTGTAGTGAGATTCCACCTTCCTACATGGTTTACGTCAGAAGGAGAGATACTCTTGAAAGGAGAAGGGAAATAAAAAATTGACGTTCAATTGAGGTCCATAGAAGGCAGTCTTCTGTGGAGTCAAGCAGCCAAAAAGAAGCTTGACGTAAAAGGAATGCTTTTTGATATGCTTGAAAATTGGGAAAGTTAACTCCTGCTTCTGTCTTAGGACAGGATAATTTTGATAAATAAATTTGGGATTCTTGTTACTCCACAGGAAGGAAGAAAGGATGGAATTAACTTTTTTGAATAATTTAGCAGAAATAGGAACTGGGATATTGGAAATAGTATATTGAACTATGGGGAAAAGCATCATCTTTATAGTGTCTAAATGACCCCACCAGGATTAGTAGAGAGGATACCATTTAGTGGTTAACTCTGAGATCTTTTGAATACATTTATTTATGTATAATGCTACTGTGTCCAAAATTGAAGAGGTAAAAAGGTTAAGCCCATGAGAGTCAGATTAATGATTGAAAAAAACTGTATCCTAATGAGACTTCATATGCCCTAAATCCCTCAAAACCTCTGAGGTAGGTTAATAAATGCTGACTGATAAAATAGTGATTGCATGGTACAACAAAGATGACTAAAAGATAGTGCAGAGTTAATCTTGTTGCGACGAAAGGGTATGTGTGATGCAAGGAATCTAGGAATTTATAGAAGGATCAAACCCTGATTTAGATAATATCTCTGGTTACCAGGGTCAAATGTGGTTACTTGTATCAAACACTCAATGATGGTGTAAACAACAGAGACCCTAGACATGATGTAACTTTACCTAGTGTTTACTCCTGTGACAAATGTATAGAAAATAGGGATTGTCTCTCTCTGTATACAAATGTGAATGCAGGGATCACAAATGTTTTTAATTTATGTGCACAGTCTGTATTTGTGATAATTTGATGTCAATGCTAACGTCAGTATATAATAGGCCCCTGTTGATTATGTTTCTGTAATCTTGCCTTTTAGAGATTTTTTTAACTAAAAAACCCCGTCCTGAAGAAGGTGTTATCATCAACACAAGACACCGAAACGCCGCATCGACTCTTTGTTTTTTTAAAGAAATAATGTCTATTTGAATGTATAATTGTTTTATGATTGCAAACTTAAACTGTATTGTTTTTAATAAACAGTTTTTTACGCTGGTAAAGATTATAGTCTCCTAACTAATGTGGTGATTTGTAGACAGGGTTCCTATACTGACTGTTAGCTTGTATTTGAAAAGTATGTGTATGTTAAGTGAAATACTATCTTGTCCTTGACAGCGTAGATACCCCTTGAGCCTTCTGGTTGGGTTAGTCTACACTGTAGGGTATATACCCCCACCATCTAGGGACTTCTTGTGTTTTTTTTGCAAAATTGAAGAGGTGAAGTGGAGTTCTAAATACTTAATATGATTAGGGCTCCATGTGAAGTTGGAGGGAGAAAAGTCCGATTTAAAAGTGTATTTGATTAAGGGCAGAATCTCACATTTCTAATTATTTAATTTGTAGCCAGAAATAATTGAAAATGACTGTACTTCCGCTAAAAAAGCAGGTATTAAGTCATTTGGCCGAGACATAAAAAGCAGAATATCATCAGCATAAGCTGCAAGTTTAATATGAGAAGTCAACGTTTGGAAACTATGTATATTTGGATTTTGACCTAATTTAGAGAGAAGTGGTTCTAGAGCCAAATTGAAAAGGAAGGGAGATAGGTGGCAACCTTGACGTACTCCACTACCTAAATCAAAGAATGGAGAAATTAAGCCATTAGCACAAACTGCAGCGTGAGGATTGGAATAAAGGAGAGATAGTAAAGATATACATTTAGGGCCAACCGGCACCATAAACTTAATCTATGCGCTGAGCATCTCTTCTTCCTCCTTTACTTCCCCATCTTATCTTCTCCTCTGACTGCATTCCCTCACCACAGGCGCACCCTTATGCTTACATCATTCTCTCTTTTACAGGATCTCTTCTTTGTTTCTGCAACCTCACTGCACTGCTTGAACAGTCTATAACCTGCGGCTACTCCATTACTTTAGTGAGCTACTTCTGCCGCACCTAATTCCAATTTCCAAACATCCTTTCCCGTTGTTGTACCCACAGACTTTTTGCGTTTTGTGATTTGTCTTAGTGCCCTCCCCTTCCCTTTGTGAGGTAGTACTAACAGAGTATCCGGCCAGCCCTCGGGATTACGAAAAAAAACAAAAGAAAATGTGAGAAGCAGTGCTAGTTATCCAACCAGGGAGTAATCAAACAAGCACAAGTCAAATGTGTTTGTGAATCACAAAACAAATCAGTGTGACAAATTAGTAAAAATAAAATAATTACTGACAAATATATATCTTTGCGTTTAGCCTTTCACTTATTTTATTTATTTGAATTCACATATGTATTCAACATTATGTATGCATAAATCAAATTTAGACCCTACAACACAAGACGTTTCTAATCACAAAACAAAGATAAGACATTATTAAGCTATCGAGACCACAATTTAGGATCAATGTATCAGTAGTGGTTATAACTACTCTTTCAAAGGTATATAATCCACATGCAAGATAGCCTAGAGAGAAGCCTAGAGAGAAGACACCTACTTTTTTTTCTTAGCATAAACAATTATAAATATTCATCTTAGGTTGGCACCTTTAAATCAAAATAGAGTTGATGCGTTTCAGTCTGTATGATCTCCAAGGCCTCATCAGGACCAGCAATTGATAAGAGACCGTAATTCTAAAAGCAAAAATATTGTGTATAATCTTATATTTCGATTTTTCTTTTATTTATAACTACCTCAGGCTAGCCCAGGTAAGTCCATATTATCTGTAAAAACTAGGAAGAATTTGAGTGCTGGTATACGTGCACATTGCTAGATGCCTAAAACAAAAAACGTGACTAAATGAAGTACCATGAGCTGCTTATCGTGAATAACTAGCCAACATGATGAGCCATCTGGGAGCCTGCATGCCCCAAACCTAAGAAACAGGCTGGAGATTGCTTAGCAAATCTTAGGAGGCGTTTATATACAGTGTGCAGAGCAAATATGCAAGTGACACACCATGCATAAGAAACAAGCATTGGCATAGCCAATAGGTCTCGCTTTTGGGACCTTATAAGTATTTAGTTTAGCAGCACAATATCCTTTGTGCAACAACATCAGCTGTTGCATGGCTAAACCTTGTACCTTATAAGTATTTAGCCATTCAATAGTTGATGTTGTTGCACCAACGATATTCTGCTGTATAACTAAATACTTATAAGGTCGCAAAAGCGAGACCTATTGGCAATGCCAATGCTTGTTAAAGTATGTAGATAGATAGAACATTACAGCCAAAGTAGTGCAGTGAAGTATTTGCATCTGTTATCAGCGTAAGATCTAAATCCAAATTGTGGCTTATTATTATGCCTTAAAATTCTAAACGAACAAAGAAGGACACACTCAAAAAGTCAAAAACATTGAGAGCTGTTAGGCCTACATGTCGAATCTTCATTGTGTGTCTACTAATACCGTCAGGACGATTTTCAGCATTGATGTTGTAGTCTTGCATGTAAAGTCTTTCTCAGACATCTAGAATGTATTAGGTGTTTAATGATGCAGGGTAGAAGACTGCCCTTCAGGGGAGGCTTTGGACCTTGTGTTTAAATGGCATGATGATCCACCTCAAATGGGGTAGGGAGGGAGGCACCACACTTAAGTGGTTTACTTGGGACGATAATAGAATCTCCACGCCTATATCAGTCAGAGCCAAGGGGATTTGTCTGTGGCTTGCCCTTGGTTGTTGAAGCTTTAAAATGTAGGGGTTTCTCATCATTTCTTTAACACCTTGGCTGCTAAGGGTTTTCCCCCCCCCCCCCACCCCCCGGTGCTGCTTTCTATGATTTCCCATTGTTCATGACAAGGTCAACTCGTCATAAGCACAGCGCAGGTAAAACTCATGACGAGTTGAACTTGTCATGAGCATGGAAGGGGTTAAGGTAGTTATTTGGACCCATTTGCGTAACTCCCTATTGTATTGTTCCCATGTAGGAGGATCAACTGCCTTCCATTTCTGTGCCAGGAGTCCTTTGACCTGTATACAATGCAAATATCAGGGACCCCCTGCAATGGCTCCAGTCTTTTAACCTGTATAACAGCAGGTCAACGAGCCTGGTTTCTTACGTGTGTTTTATGAGGCATCAAAGCTAGCAGAATCATCTTTAACGATCTCTTTATGTCCATGTTTGCTAGGCTTTGTATTATTTGTGTATTTAGCCTGCCTTGTTTGCATAACATCTTTGGCAACAGGCAGAATATTCTGTGCAGCTGCACAGTGTTGAATTAATTTAAACCTGGCATTTCGTGATACCCTTTTGGGTAAGCTAAAGCTTTAACCCATTCCTGTTCTGATATTTCAGCGTTTCAATCTAGCTCTTGTATTGATCTCAAGTCAGGAAAATGTGGCTAGGTAATTTGTGACAAAGATGTGCACAATCCTGTGATGGCCTTTTTGGCCTCCTAACGTCAAGCATGGTTTCCAGAACTGTATGGGGCGAGATCTGGGGAGGGGTTCAGTATGCTGTTGCCAGCTGTTTTTGAGAATGCTAGATATTGCATTGAACAGTAGGAGTTGCACTATTGGAATAGGATAGTCCAGTTAGTGTGTTTGTAAAGAGTGGTATACCATACCTTATATGAAGTAACTAGTTTAGTGATGGTAGCATCTGCCCAAATTTACGTATCAACAGTCATTATTACTTTTCTAAGCTCTGGATCGCACCCTAATGGTAAGTTAGACGTGTCTGCTTCTTTTGTTTCCATTTTTCTCGGTACTCCATGCCAACAGTGATTTTCCACCTCGAGGGGAATGCAGTCTACCAAATTATGATCTGGGATCGCAATCACAAAGCAGAGAAGTGATTTGACTCTGACTTGGGTAGCCTCAGCAAGCGAAGGGTCAATCATCTAGCACATCGTACATTGAAGCGGGGCTGCAAAATAATAATTTTCATATTTTGGAAGAGCATGGCCACCATTGTTGATGGACAAGCAAGTCAGAAGGCAACCCAGGACTGTTGTGAACAGATATAGCAAACGCAGCAGTAGAACCATTTATTCTATAGCATACCTTTCCATTGGTGAGAATGTTAATTTCCTCCAAAAAGTCACGGATGATCCTTAGCTCTAAGAGACTTGGTAAAGTTGACATCTATTAAGTCAAATTTCTGACAGTACATTCTGACCCAAAGACATTAAAACATTGTGCGCTTCCATCTTAGTGACAGCTAGGGCAACTGAATTGTCCTTACATTCTTATCCTTTAATCCCATTTCCACATGATCCTCCCTGTACCCTGTAGTCCAAACTCCAGGCCATCCAGCACCAAACACGATTTCTAAAAAATCTAAAAGGAATAACAATTGTGGTGCCTGCCCTCCCTAAAACAGCAACAACTAGTAATGCCCTATACTTATTTGGTTTTCTGAAAATAAATGCAAAAATTCAAAGGGTGGTGCTTCAGCAAAGACTGAAAGGCATAAGTGAGATGTTCCCTCTGAAAATCAACATGATTAAGGCCTAAACAAAGGACAGGGAGGAACTTTTAGGAAAGGAAAAGGACATTGATACTATATGTACAGTAGCCTCGCTCTCTGTGGCACATCCCATGAACAAACGTATTTCGACCTAAAAAGTTACCTGAATAGTCCGTTCAGATGAAAAAAAATCAACTCAAAATGAACTTTTCAAGTTAATTTTAGCAGTGCCCGCATTAAACAACTGGAACAAGAGTTCAGTGAGATCGCCTTTTTCCAATGTAGTGAGCCACCGGACAGTATGATACAGTGCATCGGCATGCATACGAGGGGCTGGGCACAGAGCCGAGGAGATAATTAAAGGTGCGATGGACCGCTCATGGTCTTAGCACATACTGGTACTATAGTGTGAGTGTCAGTGTGTTGTTTGCAATACCAGAGGGCCTGCATGCAAGATGTCTGGCACGAAGGCTGTGCCCTCCACACCGGTGACGCAAGCGGTCTTACCCTGTGGCCAGGGTCCTGTGAACGGTGATCAAGGCAGGGCAGAATACTAGGTAGAGAGGGGCCTGCGTGTGGTGGCGTCCGTTAACGGCAGAGGCAGAAGGTCCTGATAAATGACAACTGCAGAGGACAGAGAGTCACTTCACTGTAGCCTAGCAACGTATCGGGGAGCGAGCAAGGTGGCATTGAGAGAGGCTGAGTGTAACTCCCTCGGTTGATTGACACTGCGGCAAGGCATCGTGTGTTTGAGGCGAAGGCAATGGCGAGCCGAGGGAAGCCGCATGAGGCCCACAAAGAGAGACAGGCTTAGTGAAGAAACTCTGGTCTACTGGCACCACATAGAGGTCGAAGGGCATAGTTGAGGCACTGGCAAGAGGAAAGGTGAGTCAGGAGGGTTCACATGAGGCCATCCTGAGCAAGCGAGAAGAGGGCAGCACCACATGAATGTGAAAGCAGGAGAGTGCCCGCAGGGGAAGGAAAGACCCTGAAGATTGAGTGGCGAAAAAAACTAAGCAATGGCTGCACGGCCCTGAAAGTGACACGGCCCTCCGGCGCAAAACTGAAACAAAAGTAAACAGCTGACAAGGAGGGAGTGGGAGAAAGGAAGGGTAGGGGAGGGGATTCATGCGCGCGCTGTAAGGCATAATGAGCCATTACAGAGGCAGCTTGTTACGTCATGCGTGCTTGTGCGTGTAACCGCAAGATGGTGGCCGGGAAAAGCAGCCTTTGGTAACACTTCGAAAAGCCATTGAGTAAATGTCTCAGCCAAATCAGCGCATGGGCTGGTTCAGGCGAGACCTAAAAGTGAGTTCCAAGCCTACTGTGCATCCACTTATGTGTGCCTGAACGTTAGCCCGTAGTGCTTCATGCCAAGAATCCATTTTCAAGTGTGTAAGCATTACCTCAACTGCGCTTTGTTTAGCACCAACTGTCTATTTAAAGGGTATGTATGTATGTATGTACATGTATTTATATAGCGCAAATTACCCACATCGCAGGCATCTAAGCGCTTGCTTAGGGAACCCGTCCTGGTATTCCCCTGTGTGATAACCCCGGCAGGGTATCCACAAGGTGAAAGCCAGGCATCCCGCCGCGAGGGGCCGTTGTGGAGATTAAGCAAGCTATTGCCCAGAGTCGCAGAGTGTGAGCCCGTGAGTCGAGTAGGCACCGGAGCGAGAATTATCGAGTCCGTGGAATTATTGAGCCCAAGCCCCGTCGAGGCGGGGAATTGAACCCTGGTCCAGGGCCGATCTCAGCTTCCGGGTCTGCCGCCTCTAACCCCTGAGCCACACTTCTCCACTATATATACTGTATATGCGTACAGGGTGCTCAATAAAGTGTATTCCTCCAAAATTCCATTTTTATAGGAGTGGCTGCATCACCTGTAGCGAAAATGTTTTGTTGTATCAGTGGCAGCTGTGCATACAAATACGCCAGGCCGCGCAAAGTAATAGGAAATATTTGCTGTTTGTACATGCTTTGAAGCGGGCTGGAGTCGAGAAATGTCCTATTGTAGTTTATTGCTAAATCTGGAACTGTCAACATGTTTCTGTTTATTTTCAATCACTTTTCATAAATAAATTTAATAATTAAGTGGTGTGCAATTTATTATTCTAATATGCTTAAGTTATGTATTAACCTTCACCTTTATGTTGTGTCAGTTTAATTGCATGTGTTAATACCAGCTACATTAACTTAAACTTCTAATATAATTCTGTTTATGCTAGTTTACATCCTTCATGCTAAATTTATCAGCGCACTGTAATAAAACATTGTGTATATATAAAATTACAAATCACACCTTAGGAAAATACACAACATACAATACATACTCCCATGACAGTAGAGTTTCAAAATTTACATTGTCTCACTACACCTTTTTTTTCTACTCAGATGTTCAGTGTGAATTAATCTGAGTTTCCACGGATGTACATGTATTCAATACATCTCCTTGTATATGCAGAACTTTCTATTACAAGTATTGTCATCGTCCTCCTACAACCCAATAATATTTTAATATGATATAATTTTTGTATGTTTTATGTGGTATCTGTGGGTCTCATGCATAAATGAAACTGGAAATGTAGTTCCATTGGATAAAGCTAATGTAGTGATTGCATTTTTTACTTTTTTGTAAAACTCAAAGAATTCCAAAAGTACTTCTGGTAATCTGTGATTGTGGTCGATTCACACAAGTTTTTACATGGGTAAACATTTTCACATATAGACATGTCATACTGATAAAATACATTTTTACTAATGTATTTATGTTTTTTTCTACAGGAAAAGTCATTTTCCAGTGGAGATGAGATATGATTCCTTGTACTCCACCACCAATGTTGGGATGTCTCTCCCTTTCCAACCAGAAAACCTATTCACTCCTGTCCTCCATGTTCAGGGAGGGAAGCTACCAGTCTAGCACCTATAAAGAGTTGTGAATAGCAGAAGCCCATACATTTGTGGAGGTTCGCTATCTTATGCACGTTAGTCCTCATAGAGTAGCCCACATACGGGCCCCTCTAAGCGGATTTGCTCACACCGAAATTTCAGTGCACTGGCTTGCTGGTAGAGATTTCCGTATTAGCAAATGTATTTATTAGTGTGAACTCATATACTGCGAACCTGTAATGAGAACTTACAGCCATAAATTCACCTGTTAGCGCACCAAAGTACAATTTAGGGGCACACATATATCGTGCATTGGGTCCTGTGTTATTAGCTCACACTAGGTCACTTTCTCAGTCAGGCCTATTCTCATTGGTCCTGTATTTCAGAAAAAAATTGTTCTGCTCTAAGTATCCAAGGTTTTGTTTTTCTTTTCCAATGAAAGTTCCATTTAGAATTCGATCCCATGCACTCTGATCTGCTGCGGCCATAACTATCTCTAATGGTCGCATCTTCTCGACTTTATTGTTTCTAGAAAATATCTCTTCCTGGCTAGATCCCCTGGAGAAGTTGTGAGAGCTCCCTGGCCTCTTCTCTTCTGCCATCTCGCTCAAACATACGAACTATCTTTAAAAGCTCATTTTTGCATGTATTACCGTTCTTTGTTTCAGTAGAGATTCTGAAGCCCATTGCAAATACGTTGGCTGCATCATTTAGCAAATGTTGCTTGTAGAGTAGAAATTTCCCGACGCTGACATAAAAAGCTTGTTGACATTTCTCACTGGCATTAGGGAGCTCCCTCTCTAGATTATCATATATCTCTTGCTGGTAGGCCTCTTGGTTATTCAACCCATATGCTTCTGCTAAGGCAATTTTTGCAAAGATGCACAGTGGATCCAATTGAATGGCACGTTTGTAAGCCTGGATAATTGCTGCTCTAGTGTCTTCTGATGGCAACATGTTTACATTCTTTATGAGTTGCCTTTGGTAGATAAAACCCAGGTCTCTATGAAGAAGAGAATAATCTCCAACTTCGGAAATGGCTTGCTTTAGGATGTCACAGCATCTGTTGTTATGTTGTTGCTCAAAGACGTGTGCCACATTCCTCAGGACCTCAGGATCGCGACTGTTCTGCACCACATTTTCTGCAAGCTCTTGCGCTTGGCCAAAGTCTGAATCCTTAAGCAGCAGAGCCAGGTAGGCCCTACACTCATAATTGATTGGCTCTTGATGGATGATATCTCTAAGTTTGGAAATTGCTTCTTCTTTCAGTTCTCTGGCTGCACCGTTGCGTTGGGCCACTGCATAAAGTGCAATAGCCAGCCCAGCACTGAATTCCACATTTTTGGGGTTTTCTGACAATGCTGCCTGGAAACAGATTGCTGCCCGCTCTCCGTATCGAAACCCAATCGCCATTAGGGACCAACCAATCATTCCACTAATCTCAGGAATAGTTGGTGTAGGTTGAGAGGGATGAGAAAGGAACTGAGTTATTGTGACAGATTTGTCGAGGTATTGCTCTACCATTTCATAGTTGCACAAATGATAGTAGATCCAGGCGTAGTTACCAGAGATGACCAACTTAGGTCCTATCAAGCTGGCTTGTTGACCTTCTCCCAAACACTCTTCAGCTGTCCTAAGACTTTCAAGGGCCTCCTGGTATCTTCCTTCCCGCTGGTGCATATAGGCCTGGAGTGCGTAAAAGGTGGAACGGTTGTTGTAAGGCGTGTGTTGAATTCTGACGTTGAGACCTTGCTTCACGTGTCCTAAATCAGTTTTGTCTTGCTCCTCAAGACTCCAGGTGAAGTGACACTGAAGCGTCTCCAGTCTCTCCTTCAAAGCCATGGTACTGCAATGAAAAGAGAGTCAGGGAGAACATGTTATACATTTATCACTTCCTGGGATCAGTCAGCTGGACCTGTCAGCTTTGCAGTGCTTCATTTATTTTCCAGAATCTCTGCGCGGCATTCTTTTTGCCTTCACGTAAGTGTATGTGACTGTGAGTAGGAGAATGGGTGTTAAGAAGGCTGGTTTCATTTGCTCGGGGCAGTGGCAGGTGGGGAAGTTTAAAATAGATGGTGGGGTTGTGGAGGGGTGGTTGCAAATACCTGACACAATTGTATGGAGCCAGTGAGGAATATGAAATGTAAAAAGAAAAATATGAGCCAAATTGTGCATTTTACTTCACAAATACACAAATAATTTGGTTAACAATCAATGCAATTTCCAGGCAGTAATAACAGGACCTTAATGGAAAACTGCTACTTCTTGAACAAAGTGTCTTCGCGCATAGCATCTTGAAGGATCCTGATACCTCATAGGTGCCAAGGTTTCAGATTGCTATATGTAACATTTTCATAATGGCAGTGTAATTATAAGTGAAAGACACACAGATGAAGGGTAGAATGCAGAGCAAATCAAACATTCACCCCAGTCAAGGGATCTGGGTTAAATCCATTGTTCTCTTGCTCACCAAGCCACCCTAGTTTAGACCCAGCCATATGCAATTCAGTCTTTACTCTTTGCCTCTTGGGCACAGTCTAGTCCGAACTACCAAGCCAGGCCCTCCATGGACCGGATACAAGCATACTGGGATCGGTTTCGGGCCATCACCTCTCATCAGACAGGCTAGCTTGAATCCAGTGACACAGTGAGCCGGGGCCCACGTCGAGGCATACCCGGCGCTCTTAGGGCGAGAATGCAAAAGACACGCAGATGATGGACGGAATGCAGAGCAAATCAAACATTCACCCCTAGTCAATAGATCTGGGTTCAATCCATTGTTCTTTACTCACCATGCCACCCCAGTTTAGACCCAGCCATGTGCAAATCAGTCTTGACCCTGTGCCTCGTGGGAACAGTCCAGCCGAAACTGCCAAGCAGGTCCTCCCTGGACCCAGCCATATGCAATTCAGTCTTTACTCTTTGCCTCATGGGGACAGTCTAGTCCGAACTACCAAGCTAGGTCCTCCTTGGACCGGAAACAGCATCCTGGGAATGGTTTCGGGCCATCACCTCTCATCAACCAGGCTAGCTTGAATCCAGTAACACAGTGAGCCTGGGACCTACGTCTGTGCATACCTGGCACACTTAGGGTGAGAAAGCAAAAGACACACAGATGATGGACCAACTGCAGAACAAATCAAACATTTACCCTCAGTCAATAGATCTGGGTTAAATCCATTATTCTTTTGCTCACCATGCCACCACAATTTAGATCCAGCCATATGCCAATCAGTCTTGACCATGTGCGCCATGCGTGCAATCCACTGCTTGTGGCCTAGGTAAGCCACTCCTCTAACAGGATGCACTATACCACAGGTGAGGGTACAGTTGAATGAGCACTGTACCTCTCATTGTCTAAGTCCATTCTTAGACATTGTAAGTGCAGTAAACCCATAGGGCCCGATTCCCAGAACTAACTTAAGTAAAAATCCTAAACGTACTACTTTTGGTATTTACAGAAGGCATTTAGTAGTAGTAAAGTTAGGATTTTGTCTTCAGTCTGTCTTAAGTCTGTCTTAAGTCTGTCCTAAATTTGTCTTAATTCTGACCTAAGTTTGTCTTAAGTCTGTCTTAAGTCTGTACTAAGTTTGTCTTAAGACTGTCTTAAGTCTGTCTTAAGTCTGTCTTAAGTCAAACTTAAGTCAAACTAAAGTCAAACTTAAGACAAAATCCTAACTTTACTAAAACTAAATACCTTCTGTGAATACCAAAAGTAGTAGGACAGACTTAAGACAGACTTAAGACAAACGTAGGACAGACTTAAGACAGACTTAAGACAGACTTAAGACAAACTTAAGACAAACTTAGGACAGACTTAAGACAGACTTAAGAATGACGTAAGACAAAATCCTAACTTTACTACTACTATATGCCTTTTGTGAATACCAAAAGTAGTACGTTTAGGATTTTGTCTTAAGTTAGTTCTGGGAATCGGGCCCATAAAGGTCTGGAAGTTGGTCATTACGAATTCCACAGCTCCATAATGGGTTTACTGAACACAGGGAAGTTTAATAGCAATCGTCTCAGCACATTCAACCCACACTGATGCCCGTGGGGGATTTAATGTAAAATGCACACAGAGAGCATTTTAGAGACGCCCCCTGAAAAACGACCAGCCCAGGTGTGCTTCCTGAATGGCTTCTTGCCATGCACCACCACCAGACAGGTTTATGGACCCCTGGGTAGAGAGCCTCAACTCTCTGGGTCCATAACAAAGCTCATCCTGGGCAGAGATGTTATGCCTTCTCCCCCAGGATGGGCTGGATCCATAAAGAGGAAGCTTCAAAGGCCTGCCACCTTTGTAAGTTGTCCCCTTCTTTTACTGCCTTCTACTGCCCCCAGCAACTGGCTCCCACCGGATCTGACACCCACTTTCGGCAGGAGAATCTGCAGGAAAACTAAGTTTGGAGGAGAAGGGTGCACACCTTTGCCCAACCCCGCCCTTCAAGTGGGGAGGCGAGGTTAAGCAGACATCTCAGCCCCCACCATCTTGAAGATGAGGTGACCAACCAATTAGGAAAAGGCTCATGTCCCCCTCCCACTTGAGGGTGGCATAATAGGTGGTGCACTCACCTCAGGGAAGGCACCAATTGGTGCCAACCTGCACACCCCTTTGAACACCCCCAAATTGAGTATTTAGAGGTGACCCTGAAAATTACCTACTCAGATTTGAGGAAGAAAGAAGAAGGACCGAAGAAGAGGACACCAACTGCTTTGGCCCCAGCCCTATCGTCCGGTCCCAACTCAGACCTGCCAACAACGGAACCCTGGTGTGTCCAGCAGCCAGCAATCCCCAGAGCCCAGAGGACCATCTATACACCCATCTTAAATACTCTGTCTCCTGTGAGCACAGGATTTGCTCAACAAAGACTCAGACCCAGAATACAGATCCAGGCGCCCCTGCGATTTTGCACCACTCTGCACCCGATGCCCACAGCCCGAGTTCATATGGCCCAACACCACAAGATGTTTACCCAGCGATCCTGACCTCGGATCTGGTGATTCCCGACCTCCCCCAAGCGTCAAGCCAATGCCTGCAGTCTCAACCTGTAGGGTCCCCCCAACAGCGACCGGAGCTGGTAAGATGACCCAACGCCAAAAGAAAACCCATGCACCCGATGCCCTACATCCTTGGGTGGTCCAACGGACAGTGTCCAGGCATCCCACAAGAACCCAACTTATCTCTCCAGCCAGTAGTCACCTTCAGGAAGTCTTCCTGACCGAGCTTGCAGCATCTTTTCCGAACTGGAGATCTCCATTGGAATTTACAGAGTACACAACATCTCATTGGCACTCTGCATCTGGCTGCCCCTGTGCAACTGGTAGTGCAGCACCTGTGATAATTGTTGGCCCTGCAGTGCTGATCCCTACCTCAGGAGCAGAGCCCCCACAGCCAAATGGTCTGCTCACTGGCAGTCCCAACCAAAGACCCCTTTTGCCTTGGTGGACAACATTGGGCCCCTGCACTCTGCACCCGGCCGCCATATTGCCTGCCGCTGGTGGTGCCAACTGAGTGCCCAACTGGACCTTGGGCAACCTTGGTCCTAATCCCCAAAACTCCTTCTCGTAAGTTGTTTGCTTGCATGAGAACCGCTAACACTCTTTTTCCCATAGGAACCAATGTTACAAGTTTAGTTCCTAACAACATTCTGTTGACCTACTGTTTTGCATGAAAAGAAAGTAACTGTGTCTTAACTTAAGAATTGTCATACTTACTTGTGAGTGACATCATCCAGTGTGTGATATCCTGGCATATCACCTCAAGTCCTGAAAATAACTGAAAAGTAGTCCAAGAGTAATCAAAAGTAATCTGACTGTATTTTACACTGTTTTAAAAGTAATACAAACCTGTATACGATTTCAATACACTCCACAGATGTATTTCTGTGTACAGCTTTGCATTTGAAAGTATTTCTCACTTGCCTGTGCCAAGTCCTGCTTGGTTCTACAAAAAAATAAAATATGAGTATACCTTTTTATACTAACCTAATTAGTTCTGCATTCAGTCTCTGAGTGTGTACCATCAGCCTTGATGGAGTGAATACAATACCTGCTTAATACACCCTCTGGATAAGACTAACTGCCTGTCCACACTACCACAAGGAGAGCTGTTAGTACTGGTCTAATTTAGCCTCTGCTATATCTGTGGGGAGTGGAGAAGTGTGGCTCACTGGTTAGAGGAGGCAGACCTGGAAGCAGAGGTCAGCCTGGGACCAGGGTTCAATTCCCGCCTCGGTGGGGTCTTGAGTCCTAAAATGTCCATGGACTCGACAATTCTCGCTCCAGTGCCTACTTGATTCATGGGTTCACACTCTGCGACTGGGCAATAGCTTGCTTAATCTCCACAATGGCCCCTAGTGGTGGGATGCCTGGCTTTCACCTTGTGGATATCCTCCCGGGGTTATCTCACAGGGGAATACCAGGATGGGTTCCCTAACCAAGTGCTTAGAAACTGCTTGGTGATTTGTGCTATATAAATTCCTGTACATTTACATTTACATTCCCTGGACTCTGTGCAAACTATACCTTACTTTGGTATAGTATATGCAGAGCCAGCTTCCTACCCACAGCACGCTGCTACTCCAGACCACACCGGCTTTTGTTTAAATCAGGCAGTATTGGAGTATGATTACTTAGCCCTGAGGAGGCACTGTTTCAGTGTGGTGATGCAGACAGCCACACTGAAATGCATCTAACGCCTTATGCTTGGTACTTGTTAGGTCTGTATATCCTCTACCCTACCTACCCCTTTAACACCACCCATCACAATGGTAACCACAATTGCTCTCTATTCAGGGTGTTGGGTTGTAAGGTGGTAATTGCTTGCGACACAATTAAGGGATGGAGTCAAAGATGTGATCATGAGGGGCTATGACACTTGTGACGTGGTGATATCTGGCAAAAGGGGACTACTAGACCTACTGAGCCCCAGTTTCTTACATTGCTGGCATACATGTTTCATTTCTTTGCTCAAGGTTTTATCTTCATGCAGATTGTAGGCAAAGAACAGGAGTTAATGTCAGCATTCCAAGACAGCTAATCTACTTGGAAGGGGAAAGATGAAAAAATGAAGCTACACAAATTGTTCAAGGACAGGTTAGACAGTTCTTACAGGTTCAGACACTTACTATTCAAGAAGCAAATAAACACAATGTGTAAAGAGCTTTTATTTGTATACATGCTGTAAAAGCAATTGTATTCACTAATTTCACATTTTGTAATAAGTTTGATTCCTGACAAGCTACATATATACCAACTAGCTCATTATTTGATGAAGATGGTTCCTGCTCTGTGAGAAATGTGGCTACACCGATGCCTTTGCTACATTCTAGCCCCTCTCTCTAAATACCTATTTGTATTGTGGTCCCTGGTTTTGTTCCTTACAGGGACACTGATTAGCTTTTTGGAAAATGTACCAAGAAAGACGTCTGGGGAAATATTCAACAGAAAATAAATGCAGTTGAGGTGACATAGATATGTTGCTGTAATAATAGTGTGTCCAAAGATATTGCTAGTGCGCCACAAATCACACATCACACATCACATAAAGGTGAGTACAGATATGAGACCCCCCTCATGAGCATGAGCAGACATGGCCATCTTCCTACAGTCTGCTGTGGGATAGTGGGTGAAAAATGATGGACTGGAATTCGACCTGAGTAACTGAAAATGGTTGAGATATTTGCAAGAATTCCACCATCAGCTTTGTGTTTTCTTAAGTGTGGTATACTGAGTGCTACAGCTATGCCGTGTCGTGGGTCCTGTGCTCCTCTGTGCCACTGGAGTCAAACTATACCCCACCAACGAGGTGCAGCTTGGTCAAAACTGGGACATGGTTGCTTGTGCTGTTGCTAAGATGGGACATGAGCTGGCATTTTGGAATGGACTGTTCCTATTGGAGCATGATCAATGCAAATTTGCATACATCTGGTTTCCAGCTAAATTGGAATTACCTCAAACTTTGAATAATGGAATTAGAAGTGACCATTTAGAATCCTAGTAAGTTTCCTCTTTTGGAAATACTATTTATACAGGCTCCCTTGAGCCGGTGGAGGTGACGACCTCGAGACAACGCACCTGCGCACCATAAGAGGTATCTGGACCTATGAATATTTTCGGCAGCCCACGCAGCAACCCCGTGCACACGCCTAATCCCTACTGATGAGAGGTAATGACCTCGAAACACGTGTCCAGGGATGGCAAGCACATCAGTGAACACCCTCAAGACTCAAGACTCGGGTAGAAGCGCACCCGTTGATACCTACTACATCGACCATCATGCTCCGGGGTCACACGCTGATGGGATGAGCAGTGTGCGACCTCTTTTGGAAATACTATTTATACAGGCTCCCTTGAGCCGGTGGAGGTGACGACCTCGAGACAAAGCACCTGTGCGCCATAAGAGGTATCTGGACCTATGAATATTTTCGGCACCCCACGCAGCCACCCCGTGCACATGCCTAATCCCTGCTGATGAGAGGTAATGACCTCGAAACACGTGTCCAGGGATGGCAAGCACATCAGTGAACACCCTCAAGACTCAAGACTCGGGTAGAAGCGCACCCGCTGATTCGTACTACATCGACCATCATGCTCCGGGGTCACACGCTGATGGGACGAGCAGTGTGCGGCCTCTTTTGGAAATACTTTTTATACAGGCTCCCTTTAGCCGGTGGAGGTGACAACCTCGAGACAACGCACCTGCGCGCCATAAAAGGTATCTGGACCTATGAATATATTCGGAAGCCCACGCAGCAACCCCGTGCACACGCCTAATCCCTGCTGATGAGAGGTAATGACCTCGGAACACGTGTCCAGGGATGGCAAGCACATCAGTGAACACCCTCAAGACTCAAGACTCGGGTAGAAGCGCACCGCTGATACATACTACATCAACCATCATGCTGCGGGGTCACGTGCTGATGGGACGAGCAGTGTGCGACCTCTTTAGGAAATAAGTTCACAATGGGTGTCTGCTTTAGAACCCAGGCAAGCCATTCAAATGCCCTGCAATTGGAATTAGAGTTTAGAGTCAAAAACAATTGCAACTTTCTGTCTCCTGACAATTCAGACAGCCTCCATGGAACTAAAACTGGACCAATAATGAGCGGAAATGGAGCAGAGATCATTAGCCTGCCATAAAGGTAAGTGAAGGGCCATAGTAAATAGATAGAAGAATGTGTTTTCATTGGGTCACGATGTAGTGTATCAAGGACCCCCTGATTAGGATATGGCGCCTGGGTCAGGGAAAACAATTTTAATGCGAAGGTATATGCCCAGGCAGACTTACACAACAAGAACTCGCTATTCAAAGACACATGATGCAAAAACAAACAAGAAAATAGCGCAATGAACTGTATACGCATAGTTTTTTATTCAATTTACTGAATTTTATCGCTCAAGTAAGTTACTGAATTTTATCGCTCAAGTAAGTTACTTGAGCGATAAAATTCAGTAAATTGAATAAAAAACTATGCGTATACAGATAGATAGCTCACTAATGAATGTGTAATATAACCAATGAATAGATAAATAGGGAAATTAATTTAGAAAACGAAAATAAAATAATAAAATGAAGTTACTTTAAAGGTAACTTAAAATGTTACGCCTGTATCTAGATGAAAGCATATCTATATGTGTTTTATCTTTTATTCGCTCTCCTATGCTTTAGAATTATCATGAATTATCTAAATATCCATTTTTAAGAAACTGTTTAACGAAATAGAAAACTGAATATATCACAATAAACACATTGGTTGATGATATTCTATACGTAATCTTGTACTATAGGCAAGATGAAAAGAAAATGTTTCCAGCTCTATACCTTTAGCAGTCCTCTCAAAAAATGTACAAGTCTGGCTATAATGCTTTTTATTAGAAAAAATGTATCTAACCAGAACTGCTGATGTATGAATTCAACAAAACGCAATGCACTGTATGCTGTATGTAAACTAAAACAATGTTTTATTCTGTTTAGAAAAGTGGCTGAATATTCATTGTCCTGATGAAGACAAAAAATATTGTCGAAACGCGTTGACAGAAACAGCCCAGTCCACCAGAATCAGGAATAACCATATTGCTGATTTTTGACCAAATTTCCCTTTTTTTAAAGAAATATATCAGGAACTAACAGATTTTATTGTGTAAACATATCATGTTTACAGGATTATATGTATTTATTCATTTTTATCAATATAATTAACATTTATTTTATATATCATTACAGTTCATTGCGCTATTTTCTTGTTTGTTTTTGCATCATGTGTCTTTGAATAGCCTGTTCTTGTTGTGTAAGTCTGCCTGGGCATATACCTTCGCATTAAAATTTTCATTGGGTCACGACACTGTAAAATGTTTTTCATCCATGTGCAGAATGCAGTAGAGGGCTTTTAACTCGGATACAGAGCACAGCAAAAGATGATTGGCTCATTCATAGTAAATGTAGCCACAGCAGCCCTGCATCCTCCACCGCCACTGATACATATAGAACCTCCATCTTTCACTGTCTCAGAGCCCGGCATGAGTCTCCTCCTCCAGTGTTGCACATTCTTGACAGTTTTCCCTTAAGCTCTGTCAGAATAGGAGTGTGGAGGATCCTTGGTGCTACGACAGGTCAATCATCACAACGATGCACTAGCTAAGCAGGCTAGAAGATGCTAGGGATAGGAGTAAGGTGAGTCATAAATGCTGTGACGGGTAATCTGTGAGATGAAGGGTGAGGTAGGGTACAGATGATCTAACAGGTTTCATATAGAAGGAATGAGACAGGAATTGGGTAATGAAAGGATGAGTAAAAGGTGTTCAAGAGGGTTTATTCTAATGTTTGGTCAAGAAGAATGCTGAGAAGAAGTCGGGGAGGAGATGTCTGAGACATGATAGAGAAAAAAAGAGGGCGGGTTTCTCACAGATCTTGCTGGCACTCTGAGTCACTCAGTGTATGAAGATGATGTCTTAACCTTGTCCTTCATCAAAGTCCTTTCTGGAGACGCTCTTTCAACTCTACTCATATTGCCTCCCTCACACAAGGCATCTTTCCAGCTCTCAAGACATACCAGACTCTCCATTTTTTTAAGAAATCCACACTATACCCTGAAGACCTGACCAGCCTATGGCCTATTACTAACCTACCCTTCATCATCATATTCATTGCAAAGGCAGTCTGTGTTCAACTCCATGTTCATATCAACACCAACCAACCCGCTGCACAGCTACCAACCCTGCTCCAGATAATGCTGCAGCACAGAGACAGTTACGTTCCATATCAGAAATGCTCCGTAGATGTCAGAGAATGATAAACCCTACCACTAAAATTGCTCAATGTCTGAGCCACCTTTCACACCATATTCCGTCCTACCCTCTTCTTCACACTGCATTCTCAACTGGGATTCACTAGCAGCGTATTTCAGTGGTTCTCCTCCAACTATCAAACCAACTTCAACTTACTCACATGTACACCTCTAGGTCAAAGAACCTACCTGTCACCTGCTTAGTATCTCCAGAATTCATCTTACCCCTCATCTTCTTCATCCTCAACATGGAGCCCCGTGAACTCTATTCACTGATAAAAGGACTAGAATTTACAAACATGCCAATGCGGCAAAACTCCACTGAAAAGTCTCCTCTCTCCAAACATTCAGCTTCTCAGACACTGCTTGTATGTCATCCATAGCTTAATGTCCAGAATCCACTTGAAGTGTATCATCACCAAAATAGAATTTCTATTATTTGTCAAGAACAAAAAGCAGCAACTAGTCCAAACCTCGCTCAAAAATATGGACGAGTTCACTTCCATGGCATCATCAGGAAGAAAAGATAGAAAGCCAGGTACCACCAATCTAAACTAAAAAAAAGAAAGTGGTTTAATAACTGCCATTCAAGTCCTCCTTCTGTTGCATCTTGATGGGGTAAACATCATACTCCTCTGTATCCCAGAATCCTCATTGGCCCATTGTGGGGCATCCTGCACTCTGCAGCATGTCTCATCAAGTGTATTCCACTCCAATGCACTTCTCCAGGCTAACCTTGCAAGCCTGCACCATCATCATCTACAAAACCACCTTGACCAGCACCCCTGCTTACCCTGAAGACAAGCTCACCATCTCTGATGGTTCACTGCATGCATGCTTTCTGCCAGGACACCATCAGACTGGAGACAGAAAAGTGTGCACAAGAAAATCAGGGCTTCTCCATTTATGCACCCAGAATCTGCAAAGACATTGCTCTATACATCAAGACTGTTCCCAAGCCTTCTCCAACTTCATAAAGAGCTAAAGACACAACTTTTAAAGACCACCACATCACATTGCAGTAACAATACTTCTGCTCTCTGCACCAGCCCTTCCAATAACTTGTGGGCTGTGTCATTGCGTTCCATCCAGTAAAGCCCCACTCAGGTAAGTATGCCCCTACCACTAGCAACAGGGCCACTAGCACGTTATTGGGCCTAGTAAAGTTCTCTGTAAATTAGCCCCTTGCTAATCCCTTGGTAGGTGACAACGAGCAGTCAGGCCTAGAATAGGAGACAGGAGTGTAAATTTATTTAAAAAATCAACTAATCACATAAGTAAGACACAACACACAATAAAAATCCCACACCAATTAACAGAAATAGGAAATATTTTATGAACAAATATACACCAAAACAATACAAATCCAATGTAGGGAACCGGAGATATGAATTTTTAAATATTAACCACTATATAGTGCTTAAAAATATATAGCACCACTCTGGGACATCTGTTTGTGCTTAAACGGGACCTCAAATGTTGTAAAGTAGGTTATTGGTAGTGGTACGTATGCACCTACCAACGAACAGTCAGGCCTAACGTAGGAGACATAAGTGTAAATGTATTTTTAAAAATCAGTTGTTCACATAAGTAAGACACAACACACAATAAAAATCCCACACCAAATTATACAAATATTTTTATGAACTAATAGACAGCTAAACAACCAAAATCCAATGGATGGAACGGGAGATATGAATTAAAATAAATTAACCACTTTATAGTGCTTAAAATTATATAGTGCACTCTGGGTCATTTAGTCATGCTTGACGGGGACAAAGTCAAGGTTTGTGGCTGACCGCGATGGAGTCCTGGTCGGATACACAAAGCGGGAGGCCCGTCAAAATTTTACCTTCACACTTGGAAACTTTACTGGAGCTTTTTCTTCCAACGTTGCTCAATCCTCCACAGCAAGCTGGATTTGGTGAGGGTTCGACAGCTTGACTTTTGGCAAGGTCCTAGTCAAATCCTGGAAGTCTGGAGCTCGGGAGATTTCAGCGAACAAACCTGAAATCCGGTTCTGGCCGCGGTTGAAGGTAGTCAGCTTGAATCTCGAGGTCAGGCCTGTCACCTCATTGAGCTTTTTCACAAAAGTCCTCAGAAGTTCTCCAGACTTGAGGAGGTGCTTCTGAAGGTCTCCTTGAAGGCTCAAAGTGTCCAAAACATCAATACAATGGTCTGGAATCTCCTAGATGGTCCTTGGGATGTCTCAACTACAATCTCCAAAATGCGCGTGGCCAAATACTCAATAGTCCAGCGGACGCACTCGAGGATGGGGATTTTTGGTGGAGATGATGGAGGTGTGGTTCTGATAACCTATAGCTTGCAGGAAGTCCACTACTTAATCCCTCTTGAAGCAAGGCACAGTCCCCAGGGCCGTAGTACCAAATTGTGCAGCTGGCACAGTCATTCAGGGTGAAGGCCTTGGAGTGCAAATCCAAATTCCAGCATGGCAGTCGTGCTTTTCCTTGTAGTTTCAGGCAGTAGATCTGAGAGATTATAAAGGTCTAACATATTTATTCAGTGTTCTGGGGTGACAGGCAGGGGGGCACCTCTATCTAATGCGGTGCTGGGTTCCACCCAAAAGCATGACAACCTCCTCCGAAGTGTGGCCTCTTGTTGTCCCACAAAGCATTGAACTTCCAAAATCCAACCTGGATAAATTCTCTCCAGAGGAGTAAGAGCTAGCTAAACCAACCCACAGGGGGGCTCATTTCCATTAGTTCGCCTCCCTTGACCTCTGCAAATTCCTGTTGTAAACCTGCCATCTGGTTGGAACACAGGATGTGGAGGTAGGTACGCCTGTCATTCCTTACTGATCTGCTATCTCTTTGAGCTCAGCTTGATTTACCCAGTCCCCTCTGCAGGATCCATCCTCTTCATCTTCAGTGCTTTCTCCCTCAGATAACCTCTTCTCTAGCCAGGCCACTTATCACCTAATCAAAGAAATCTGGCAAAGCCTGTCAAGGCTGACCAATCAGCAGAGACCATTAGAAGGCTGGATTTTGGCTTACAGAAGAGAAATTTCCATAACTTCCCTTCTGTATTAGTTTTGACAAATTCAACAGTGGAAAGTTGTTGCATTTATCAACACCAATCTTTTAAGTCCTTGAATAATATTTAACTTATTTCTTAGCAATATTTATAACTAAGTAATATATTGCAATTTTATATATTAGCCTATGTAGCTACGCTTCTACAATTGGGAAAAATTAAACAGGCAGTTTTACCCTCACCATGGCATATAATCATCTTTTATAAGGCCCCTGCTTATAGTTGCATGACCCCCCCACCCCTGGGACACCAAGGTGAGACCCTGGGAGTACCTAACATGTAAACACAAGGTAGATTATCACTTTTAAAATGCCATACCACAAAGTCGAGTTTGCACACATTTTACTTTTAAAGACAGTCTTCAAAGCCAGGGTGTCTTTAGAATGACAGCATGCACTCAGCAGTGCACACATGCAAGAGCAGGAAATCTGCTCGCCTCTACCCTTCCATGCTATATTATTAGGGACTTATAGGTAGTTTGAAACCCCTTGCCCTAATATTTACTAAAGACTTATAGGGTCTGTCAATACCAATTGTAAGGGTACCCTATTACATGTACCCTTTTAAACATAGCACTGGCCTTGGGCCTGGTTAGAAGAGCCCAGGGTACAGTCAGAGTCAGTTAACACCAGTATCATTCAGCAAAAAAATGCAGACATATACATACCTAAACACATACATAGACAGAGAGTAGGGTTATGTAGTAGGCTAGGAAATCAGAAAATAAGATCAATAGGGCAGCAGAAAATTGTGGGCAAATAAGAGTTTTCTTGGAGAGAGTACAGACTTAGAATAGTTATGGGGAGGGCCGATGGGTGACACAGGTGAAATTGGTAGAGCTAGATATTTAGGAAGAAGAGAGCTTTGACAGAGGCTTAATGACGGGCTCAAGCAATGGAAGAAGGTTTGGTTCGCAGATTGAGAAAGTAAGGGTCACTGGGAGAGTGTTGGAGGGCAAGAGGATCAAACGCCCCAAAAGAACTCTATGTTCTCAGTCAGCAAGGCTGTTAATATTTATCCTCACCAAACGGAAGAAATGGTGAGGTTCAGCCTGCTTGGTTCTTGTGGTCAAATACTGGAAAAAGCTCCCACTTCCTCTCAGATGCATCCCAGAAAAGAAATCTTTCTGCAAGATTCTGAAAACTCACTCATTTAAGCTGTAGGGTATGGGAAAACCCCCACTGGTCCTTTGCCTCAGTGACGAACACTCTAGTAGCAACTGTTGTGCTCTAAAAAAAAAATCATTCATTCAAGAGGAGGGCTGAGAAGAGTGGGAAACTGAAAAGCTTAAACTATATCAATGCTGCTTCAACTGCAGAGTGTGCACTATACAAATGCTGATAACATAACATAAAGCAATGTTTTTATGGAGCTGGGTCGAGAAGGTCAGAGAAATGAGCTGACGAGAAGATCTTCACAGCATCTTCACAGCATGATAGTTAGGTTTTGCCCACCTACTCAGATATTTTATAGTCTGGGACAGCCAATAACCCTAAATATCTCGAAAGTCCAAAGATTTGATGGGTCACCAGTGTCACTGCTGGGTTAATATAATTCACATTATACATTTTTTAAGTACTAGGTGGAATTAGGAGTAAACACCCAAAACAAGTTACACAGAAAAAAATTATTTGCAAGGCCTCACACAACTTTATATGTTTAAATATGTGCCAAACTTATACGGAAAGCAGCTACCTCCAAGTTGGAACACTAATATTCCATAGCAAATCCGAACAATTGCTTGCACACCAAATCTAGTAGTGCAGTGATTCTTTGGTAAAAAAGGATTCAAAGCGAGTCCATAAACAAGCCTTAGCAGTTTTCTTTTATTTCAGAATTTCAGTCAATATGTGAACTATATCATCACAGGTTATGGTTTGACCATTTGTAGAGCGCTCATTCCACTCATGAGTGTATCCAGGCATTAGATGAGAGGGCACTGGGCTGGCTGAGTCTGAGGTCGAGGTGAAGAGTCATGTCTCCAGCTTCTTGTGGAATCTAGGGACTGGAGAGGTGGCTCTGATGTGCAGGGGGAGGTTGTTCCAGGCAATGTTTTTGGGTGTGAGTGACAATAAGGTGTAGCTGCCGGCCCTGACTATGTGAGTGCAGAGCATGACAGTGGGCAGAAGGCCGGCCTAACACAGGTTTGTGATCAGGGATTGGAAACTGATACAGCTGTTAAAGTAAGAGAGTGTGATTGTGAACAGGGAGCCTGTGGAGCTTGTTGAGGTCTGAGGTGATGTGTGTGCAGGGTGGGAGCCTGAGTGTGAGTCTGGCTGCTGCGTTTTGTATGCAATCCATGTGTGACAAACATATTAGAAACACCACCAGTGCAAGAGCCATTTCAGACACTGCAATGTACCAGAGCATCTCAGATTAATTCAACTGTGATACCTATAACTTGGAATGTGTCAGAATAAATACAGGAACTCCAGGCAGCACAACTTGGAAACAGCGGGAGGCAATCACTGCACAGTTCTTCCGACTTGTGCTGTATATCAGGAAGGTGTTAACTGTGAGGTATGAGTGCAGCCTCTGCAGGGGATATAACCTTTACTTATTATGCTGATTACTCCTGAAGGGTGCACAGACAAAATATCGACTCCAAAATATCGACTGGACATAATATCGAGTTTTAAATATAGACTGGACAAAATATCGACTGGACATAATATCGACTACAAAAATATCGTTTTTCAGGTAAGTGAAGTAATATCGACTGTATAAAATATAGATAGCAAAAATATCGAATTTTTAATAATATATAATATTTTATAGTGTATTTTTATGTAATAATATGTGTGAAAAGTGTGTATTAATGTTATAAAATATTTTATTAAATGAATTTTGTTTTTTTAATAATTGCGTAATGTAATTCTGTAGCGGGTTGTGGGTTTATAGGGGAATAGGGTGGGAAGTAATTTAATAATAATGAATTAATTAATATATGTTTGTAAATATTTATAATTAATAATTAATTGATAATTAATTAATAATAATTAGTTAATTAATTAATATAATTTTGTACATATTTTGTATTAGTAATTAATTGGTAATTAATTAATTGTAATTAGTTAATTACATTAATTACAGTACATTTTAATATATATAACTTTGTGTTATTGTTAAGTAATTAATTGGGAAAAAATTATATTAATTATTAAAATAATTACAGCTAATGTGCTAATATATTTACTTTATTGTTATTGTTAATTAATAATTATTTGGTAATTAAATAATAGTGATACATTTTGGGTAAAGGAGTATTTTTAGGGTTCAGGGTCAGTTTTCAGTTTTTGGGTAAAGGGGCATTTTTAGGGTTCAGGGTCAGTTTTTAGTTTTTGGGTAAAGGGGCATTTTTAGGGTTCAGGGTCAGTTTTCAGTTTTTGGGTAAAGGGGCATTTTTAGGGTTCAGGGTCAGTTTTTAGTTTTTGGGTAAAGGGGCATTTTTAGGGTTCAGGGTCAGTTTTCAGTTTTTGGGTAAAGGGGCATTTTCAGGGTTCAAGGTCAGTTTTCAGTTTTTGGGTAAAGGGGCATTTTTAGGGTTCAGGGTCAGTTTTCAGTTTTTGGGTAAAGGGGCATTTTTAGGGTTCAGGGTCAGTTTTTAGTTTTTGGGTAAAGGGGTATTTTTAGGGTTCAGGGTCAGTTTTGGGTTTTTGGGTAAAGGGGTATATTTTAGGGTTCAGGGTCAACAAATAAGATTGTAAAAAATTATTTTTATTATTTTCATTTATTATTTAATTATTATAATTTTATTTAAGTATTTTTAAGTATATTTTAGTAATTAAAATTTAATATTAATTTAATTTAACACTGTTTTTAATAAAGTCGATATTTTTTACATCTATATTATTGTTAACGATATTTTGTACTCGATATTTTTGTACTTACCTGTTTGTAGATACAAACTCGATATTTTGACTGTCGATATTTTGTCCACGATATTTTGGCAAGTCGATATTTTGTCCCTCGATATTATTTCAGTGATCCCTCCTGAAGGAATGCAGCATGAGTGATGCCAATGTTCTACTTTACTAAGAACATAAATGAACATTGGAAAGGGTGCAGCTGACATTCAGACATATGGAGACTTAGGAAAGTCTTTTATTCAACAGTGCTGGGTACCATGGACCTTGCATGAAGAAAAACTCGGTTACAAGTAGAGCTTTTAGTTCACACTGCCCTGGAGTTTACCAGGTGACAGTGATGGAAGTCTCCGTATGTCAACAAAGGTGGATCTTTAAAATGCCACCTGTGCTTTGTTGAGTTTTGATCCATTCCATGAAGCCCGTGGATGCTTCCTTGGATCTTGACAGATTTTAAAGTTCCCTCCTAGACCCATTCTTGTTTTGGAGTCCTGAAACTAGTGGAGTATCAAAGGTGAAACGATCACAAAAGCAAGCAAAAAAAAATCAAAATAACATTATCTAAAAAATGAACAATTGAAGCTTACCTCTCTTTGCAACTCTTTGCAGCCACTTTTCTTTTTACAGAAGAAAGAAGTATCGCCTGTGACCTGTTTATATATGTTTGTTAAAGGCTGGGGAATGGCTCAGACTCCTCGCCTTGGTTGAAAGTTCATATTTGCCTGCAATTGTCTCAACTGTAGTGGAAATCACACAGTGACTTTCCTTAACTTCATTCGTGGTTTCTATTCCTGGGAAACTGAAAGTTGGCATCCCCAAACCCCAGCCGGGTCTGGTAGCTTAGGGGACTAATTCATCCACTGCAGGGGCCTGTGCTTGACCTCATGGTCACAGGTTCAAATCCCAACGTGTCTTTCATCCTTCTGAGGTTGATAAAATGAGTACCATTGAGTTGGGTAACAATAAACATCCTGTTATTCAGCACCAAGATACCAGATGCAGTGAACATGAGCCTTACAAATACGCTATTGGCCCGATTCACAGAATGAACTTAAGACTCAATCCTAACTTTACTACTACTAAATTGAGAAAAATCCTATTTTTAAGACTCTCGGTATTCACAGAAGGCATTTAGGAGTCCAAAAGTTAGGAGTCTTAACTTTACTACTACTAAACTGAGAAAAATCCTAATTTTAGGACTTTCGGCATTCACAGAAGGCATTTAGGAGTCCTAAAGTTAGGACTACTAACTTCTGTGAATACCGAAATGAGTAAGTGCCTTCTGTGAATACCAAAATAGTAGTAAGTTTAGGATTGAGTCTTAAGTTCATTCTGTGTGGGGCCCTCTGTTATGAAACCAAGGGCCCTTAGATATCTCTTTAAGCACCTGCATTGTGTGAAGTGAATTTTTTTCCAAACTGTACTGGCTGCAAATAAAGCAATAACTCAAAGAAATAGCGGATTATATGAATTCACTTTACAAACCGGGAATGCAAGAAACAGGTGCTTTGCTCTGCGCTGGGCTACCCCAGACCATCATGAGAGTGCTCCAGACTTTCACCTGCATTTTCTTCTTTTTTTAAATTTTTTATACCAGCTTTTTATTAATGAAATCAAGCAGAACAGTAGCATAACAGTACCATTTATACATTGTTTGTCATTACTTTGTTACATCATATGATCGGTTATAATCTTTTACATATACTTTGTTATGTCGGGTTATGTCTCCTTTCTTTCCCTAGTTCTCTCTTCCCTGTTGGAGAGGTTGACTCCAGGCCGGGTTGTCTCCTCTAAGGGGGGGCTTGCAGGGGTACCCTCTGTACTTATTCCATTTGTCCCAAACTTTCCCCCATTTCTTTGGACACCCCCTGCTAATATAAACTGCTTTTTCAGCTATCATACACCTGTCCATATCTCGCTTCTATTCACTTCGGGTCGGTATTTCACCCCATCCCCATTTATGGACCATATTTCATTTCGTTAGGATCAGTACCAGAGTACCCCAGGTCCGGTCTGCTTGTCCCAGATCAGAGCCTCCCCATACATTTAATATACACCACTTAGGAGCTACAGTTAGTTCCACTCTTACAACCCTTATTTGCTTGCATTTTCAGTTGGTAGTGGCTATTTACCTGCTGCCAAGTAAATAGTGAATTTTCACTGCTATCTACTTGGCCCCTAGTAAATAGTGAAAATGATTTACTATTTGGCAGGCAGCCTTGACAATAGCAGAAAAAAACAACTATTTACATGGCAGCTGACTAAATAATAGATTCTGCTCTGTTTACCTGGGAGGCACGCAAATAACAAGGAAACTTAACTGTTTACCTGGCCACTGGCTAGATAGCAGAGGTTTTGTATTATTTAACAAAACAATTTACTCATTACTCAGCTGCTGGCAAAGAAGCAAGCATGTACAATTTTGCCAGCAGCCATACAAATAGCAAATGAACATAATTATGTGGCTGTTGGTTAAATAGCAGAAATTAACTATTATTTGGCCATTAGCCTGGGATGTACCAAATAAATATCAATATTACCAGGCAGCTGGATAAATAGTAGAAATGATGTACTGTTTTGCATGTGGCCAGGTAAATATCTTGAAACTAAACTTAATTATTCTCTTGGTGTCTGGCTAAGTAGTAGAGAGGATGCACAACTTTGCCAATAGCCATGCAAATAGCTGAAATGTATTTATCCGACTGCTTCTAAACATCTTAGGAGCATATGTATCAAGCACTTTTCCCATTCGCAAATGGGCCTATTCTCAGAATGGGCCCATTTGCGAACGGGAAAAGCCTAATCCCAAAAGGGCATAGCAAATTAGAGAATTGCAAAATTTGCAATTCTCTATTTTTTTGAATGCATTTAAGGAATCGCAAATTGCGATTCCTTAAATACAATGTAGGAAACACAGAAAAATTGCGATTTGGCCTTAAAGCATCACAAATTACCACCAACTTCAAGTTGGTGGTAATTTGCGATTTCTGTGGAAAATGCACTTGTGCATTTTACAGAGTACCATGTGGCGCACATACATGCCCTTAGGGCATGTATGTGCGCCACATATGCACACATACATATTTCAGGGGTGCAACAGGGTGTCCTTTTGGCACCCTTTCAACCTTGAAATTGCATTCTCAATTTGTGATTCTCTAATTGGTAATCGCAAATTGAGAATGTCTTCCCATTCATTCCTATGGGCCTCCTAGCCCATTGGAATGAATAGGAAGGTATTCCTTATTTGCGAATCTCAATTTACGTTTCGCAAATAAGGAAAATGTAGGATTCGCAAAATATTTAGTGAATCCTACATACATTGCATTTTGCGATTCTCTAAAAATTGCTATTTGAGAATCGCAAAAGTCTTTTTTAATACATATGTCCCCTAATTGTGTTTCCTATGCTTTATGCAGATTTCAAGATGTACTTACACCAGGTAGAATTGTAAACAAGGAGTGAACACAATGGTATCAATTTCATGACAGTTTGTGATGTAACACTATTGAACTCTGAAAACGTGGTTGCAAATTCCATACTTTTTGCGAATGGAACAGTAATTTTTTTAACCAACCTATGTACTGTGTTGTCTATTCACAAGATATTAAATTGCAGGAGGTTGCAGAATAACATGCATAATAAGTATTCATTAGGCAGGTGCCAATTTGCGAGCTTCGCTGTAATCACAGGGATGGTGGACCGTAAGGGACATCAAACACCATCTCTATGACTGCATTCCAAAATGATTTTTTTTTTTACAGCAACTCATGGAAAGGGGAGACCACTCGGTCCCCCCGAACGTATGGATGGGTGCCCCGATCCCCCCGGAAACCATTGTGGGCGGGGGGCGTGTCCCGGCTGGTATGCCAGAAGCGGCGTGGCCGGAGCACGCTCCTCCCGCCCAAAAAGAGGTTGTCCTAAACACCCGCCCGGAAGTCCGTGCACTGATGGGCGTGCTTGAGGCGGGGCCCCGCCCTCCCACAGCTGGATAAAAGGTGCGGAAATCCAACAAAGCTTCCTCTTGTTCCTGCGCTCTGAAGGCTGCACCACTCGTCGCTTGTGAGCCCTCAAGGGAACAAGCTGCACTTTTTTGAGAACTTGTAATCTTTGTTTTTCTCTTTCAGTCATCAAGGCGTAGCTGGAAATCGAGTCGCTTCCGTAGGACAGGTCGTGCGGATCGAACACAGACATGCCTGGCAAGAAGCCCGGAAAGAGCTCCGAGATGGAAAGGATGCTGCGCACGTTGGTGAACCAAGTGGCGGTGATGGACCGAAAATTCGGTAAAGTAGACCGGCTAGATCGCGGCTTGGCGGCCCTCAGGAAACAGGTGGAGGCCCAGAATGCCCCCTCGGGACGACCTAAGAGGGTCATAGGACCGGCTTTGCCGAACGTCACCCCAGGGGATAAGGGTAAGAAGAGGAAGGGGAAAACAGGTCCCAGCGAGGCCCCAGTTCCGGTAGAGACTCCACCAATTCCAGTAGCGCCTGCGACCAGCCCGGTACCGGGACCGGATGGGGGGTTGCCTATCCCCGTGGTTATCACGCCACTGATGGATGACCAGATATCCCCGGAATTAGCGCTTCAGTTAGCGGCAGTGTTACCGTGGCTAAAAAAGGGAGCGGGGGATCTGCGGCTGCGGGAGACCCGACCGAAGAGGCCAGAATAATTATCGAGCAGTTGCGGCAGGCAAGGGAGGCTGGGACGGCGAATGTGCCTTCTATTTCCCCGCAGGTGGCGAAGGTGGTCACGGCTGACAACCAGGAGAAAACAACGGACACGGCTGGAAGCGCGGCGGAAGCCGGTAAGAGATCGTTACCGATGGTGGGGGAGGGCGCGGTACCCTCAAGGCGGGAAAGTTTGGCTCAACATGTTCCCATGGTTACGAAAGAGATGGTGTGGGCCAACAAGTACACCAACATGTTTTCACTGTTGACTGATCATCAAGAGTTAGAGTATGCAAAGACCCAGAAAGATTTATGGCACCCCAGTGTATGGCGGGCCAAGATGGCGGAATTCAGGGTCGATGAGACAATGATGAACTGGATCAGGGCCTTCTCTATCTTTGTGGCGAATATCGCAGAACGTACACCAGATGTGTTGAGTGACTTGACATGTTATCAGAGCAGGATCACGAACTTCCATGCGAAGTATGGGGGTGATGAATGGAAAGGCTATGACATGGTCTTTAGAAAAGCGAAGGAGTTTAACGAGGCCTTGACATGGGATTGTCTGGATACAGTATCATGGCATGCACAGCTCTTGCCAGAATCAGCGAGTGGTTCAGGGTCGAGCACAAACGGCTCCGGGGTATTCCCTCAGAGGCAGTCACAGCCCTTTCGTGCGAACTCCGGGAGGGAGTCCCAGCCTAGGTCGGGCGGGAACGGAATCAAGCGAGGGGTGTGTTGGGGCTTCAATAAAGGAACATGTAACAGGCCCCAAGGAACGTGTAGGTTCCGGCAAGCGTGCTCGGGGTGTGGAAACTCCTCACACCCGGAAACCAGTTGCCGATCTAAGGCCAATGGCACAGGAGGAAAGGGGGGTCCCAAGCAGGATTGATACGGTGCCTCGGAAGCAAACATCTAAGCATGGGTGAATTTTGCGAATTCGCGATCCGCAAAATTCGCAAATTTGTGCGAATTTGCGGATTTTTGTTTTTTGCGTGTTCGCGGGGTTTTTTGCGTGTTTGCTGGGTTTTTTGCGTGTTCGCGGGGCTTTTTGCGTCTTCGCGAGCCGCTTGCATAGCGAAGTTACCCATGCAGTTGTTTATGGGAGAGGGAGAGAGAGATAGATAGATAGATAGATAGATAGATAGATAGATAGATAGATAGATAGATAGATAGAAAGAGAGAGAAAGAGAGAGGGAGAGAGAGAACGAGAGAAAGAAAGAGAGGCCGGATCTCTGAAGGTCCAGATTCCTGAGTTGCCCCTACAGAACATACAGCTTTTTATTTTTAGCAAAATGCATATGAAAATTGTGCTGTAAAGGTCTCTTTTAGTTTAACCCCTTCTGACAACTCAAAATGGGTGTATTTGCCATCCTCTCCCTTCTTCCTGTTTTTTATATCTGTAAGTGCTTCCTGATGAGGTTTAATTCCTTGGACAGGTGCCTCGTTGCCTACTTGTAACTATTCTTTGACCCTGCTTCAAGGGTCAGAGCAGGGTCAGAGAATAGTTGCAAGTAGGCAACGAGGCGCCAGGAAGCAATTAGCAGCAGGTGTCCAAGTTAAAGTTAATTTGTTTGTAACCCTTTTGTAAAAGGTTACAAAGAAATTAGGTTCAACTTTTGCACCTGCTGCTGTAACCCTTGCTTGGCTGAAAATTGGTCCCCGCTGATTCGCGGATTTTACCGCGATTTCGCGAGATTCGTGGATCGCGAAATTGCAGAAAATCCGCAAATTCGCCCGCGAAACGGATTTTACGCCCACCCTTACAAACATCTTCGCCCGTAGATATCTTGGCTTTGGCCCCTTGGCTAAACGAATACCCTGATCATGCGTCCGCCGGGACTCTGAGGGATGGCTTCTCATATGGCTTCAGGATCCCGGTGGGCAATTTTCGTGGGAACACTTCCTGTAAAAACCAGTTGTCTATTCAACACAACCCAACAGTTGCCGCCAAAAAGATAGCAAAAGAGATTAGCTTGGGGCGAGTGGCAGGACCATTTGGCGACCCACCAGCGGTTGATTTTGTGTGTTCCCCATTAGAAGTGGTTCCGAAGAAGGACCCGGGGGAGTATAGACTCATTCACAATCTGTCGGCCCCAAGAGGGGCTTCAGTAAATGAGGCGATTGACCCCGAGGTATGTTCAGTAAAGTATGCATCGTTCGATGACGCAGTAGTACTGTTGAATCGCCTGGGCCCCGGTGCATTGTTAGCTAAATCAGACATTGAATCTGCATTCAGGTTGCTCCCAGTACACCCTCAAGACCAGCGCCTGCTGGGTTTCACGTTTCAGGGGAAATACTACATGGATATGTGCATGCCACTGGGTTGTTCGATTTTGTGTGCCTATTTTGAAATGTTTAGCTCGTTTTTGGAATGGGTGTTCACGAAGGCCACAGGGTACAAACATGTGATGCATTATCTGGATGATTTCCTCTTTCTTGGCCCAGCGGGCCCTCGGGACTGCGCGCGGGCATTGCAGGACTTCTGCGTGTTCATGCGGGGTTTCGGGGTTCCATTGGCGCCAGGTAAGACAGTAGGGCCGACTACCTCCCTTGAGTTCTTGGGTATAGAACTAGACTCGGAGGAGGGGTGCTTCCGTTTGCCGACGGAGAAGGTTGCCAAGTTTAGGGCTTCCCTGTTACAGTGTCTCTGGACGGAGAAGGTGACCCTCCACCAGTTACAACAGACAGTGGGTCAGCTTAACTTTGCATTTAGAGTGATACCGATGGCTCGCCCTTTCTCTCGATCCATTGCGCAATCCATGGTGGGCCTTAGGGAAGGGCACCACCGCACAATACTGTCGGCAGAGGTTCGCCAGGACATGCTCATTTGGCTGGCATTCCTGGCGGACTTCAACGGCCGAGTGGTATGGAGCAAACCCCTAGCCTCGTCGGCGGAACTGGGTTTATGGACCGACTCGGCGGGCAGGGTGGGGTTTGGTGCAATCTTCGGACACCGGTGGTCGGCACAAACATGGCCGGCGTGGTGGCGAACAAGCGGCCTGACGAATAACAATGGTTTCCTGGAACTATTCCCCATCTGGGTGGCTCTGGTGGCATGGCCGGAAGACTTTAGGGACCGCTCGGTGGTGTTTTGGTCAGATAACATGACAGTGGTTGAGTGCATTAACCAGCAGGCAGCACGCTGCAAATGGATTTTACGACTGTTGAAAGAGATTGTATTGCGATGCATGAGATTGAACGTACAGTTCAGGGCAAAACATGTGCCGGGTGTACTAAATAATGCAGCTGATGCGCTCTCTCGTTCCAAAATGCAAGCTTTCAGGGATTGTCTACCCTCAGCGGAGCTAGTGGCGGCACCTTTCCCCGAAGCACTGTGGCTGATCGGTGCCCCGGACTACAAAACCTCGTGGCAGCCAGTTTAGCGCCCAGGACGAGGAAAGCTTATGAAGGGGCGTTCCGTTCATACTGCGCCTTTCTGGGGCCGGTAGGGGAGCATAGATGGGGGCAGGAGGAGTCCTTGCTACAATTTTTGGTGGCACTTCATAAGGAAGGCCGGTCGGCGGCAACCGCCAATAGGTATAAGGTACCATTTCATTTATGACACAGCTCCACGGGATAAGGGACCCGACAAACTCCTCCTTAGTCAGAAAGGCTCTCCGCGGCTGGCGGCGCCTGGAGGGTCGCAGACAGGATACCAGGCACCCGATTGGGTTTGATAAATTGACCACCTTACTGGCGAAACTGGATGAGACATGCTCCTCGCCCAGCGAGGTAATACTATTCCGAGCAGCTTTCACATTGGCATTCCATGGGGCCCTGTGGGTGAGTGAACTTGTGGCAGGGAATAAGAAAGATGTGGCAGTAGGTCTACGCAGGGATCACATCCAAATAAGGGGGGATTCTCTGCTGATCTCGATAGCCAGGTCAAAAACGGACCAGGAGGCCCTGGGAATAGTGTGGTGTTGCAGCGCGCTCCGGGGAATCCTGGTTGTCCAGTGAGGCATGTGGAGGCCTACCTGAAACAAAGGTTGACAACATGGGGGGGGCCCTGCTTAGACATATGGACGGCACCCCATTGACTAGATTTCAATTTCAGAGGGTGCTGGCAATTACGATTGCAGCAGCTGGCTTGAACCCGTGTGATTTTGGGACCCATTCATTTAGAATGGGGGCCGCTACAGTAGCTACGGCTCGGGGTCTGCAGGCAGAGGAGGTGAAACAATTAGGCCGTTGGTCCTCGGATTGTTTCAAGAGATATGTGCGACTGCACGTGTTGTAAAAGACTGATGAAATGCACTCACGCTTGTTGTCTTTTGTTTGGATTACAGTTTCGCGAGCCTGTGACGCGGGGCGGAAATTGGGATCGGCCCAGCATCAGCTGACCAGCGGGAAAGGATCACGGAATGGAGATCAAGTGGTCTGGGTCGTGGGCCACTCATACGTGAGGCGTGCCGGGGACATATTCAAAGCAGGTGATGCGATCCACACATCTGAGGAATATGGGTTCAGAGTGACCTTCCATGGGAAGGGCGGCCTCTGTATTGACCGATTGCAAAGTTTTGTGGAGGAACTATTAGGGCGGCACAGGTCACCGCCATCTGTAGTTATAGTGCACATAGGGGCAATGACTTGGTGAGACTGGGAAGACGGGTGTTAGTTGAGCACATACTGTCTGTAGTTAGCTGGTTAGCCAAAAGGCTCCCGGGATGTACGATTGCCTGGTCCCACATGATTCCCAGGAGGATATGGCGGGGAGGTTTGTCTATGACAACGTTGAACCACTCGGTAAAGAGGGTCAACAATAAAATAGAGAAATTGTTTCGCTCTGCTCATCTCCAAAGCATTTCTCATGGGTGTATCAGGGGCGATCACTGTTATTCGAATGATGCGGTGCACCTGTCCAGGACCGGTAATGACTTACTGATAGGAGACATCGTAGCTTGGCTAGTGGGTTTGAGGAGACATGACCTATAGGAGGTGTGGGGGGGCCAGATAGTCGGTCAACTATCTGGCCTGTGGCGGTAAGGTCATGATCGGTGAGCAGTGATTTCAAGGTCCCTAGGGGGGGCGCCACCCATTACGGATGGGAGCGCCCGGGGGGAGCGGCCATTGGCCCCTCCCACGGCGGGGCGGCACCCACTACGGATGGGTCGCCCAGGGGGAGACGGCTATATGCCCCTCCCACGAACTTCCCAGGGGCCAGATATCCGCTCCGGCGGAAGAGAGTGTGGGGAAGGGGGGAAGTCCACGCTGTCCTTCTTACGGCTACCTCGCACACGAACTCAGACGACCTTAAGATGGCGTCGAGTGAAAGGGGGCCCGACGACAAGGGAAGTTACAATTGGCGGCGAGGGTAAAGTCGGTGAATTTGTCAAGCTGTTGCAAGTTTAGTCATAGTTTTTCTTTCCTTAGTAGATAAAACAATTGTCGTATTTATTTTTGGTCGGGCGGTAAGGTCATGATCGGTGAGCAGTGATTTCAAGGTCCCTAGGGGGGGGCGCCACCCATTATGGATAGGAGCGCCCGGGGGGAGGCGGCCATTGGCCCCTCCCACGGGGGGGGGGGCACCCACTACGGATGGGTCGCCCAGGGGGAGACAGCCATAGGCCCCTCCCAGGGGGAGATGGCTATATGCGCCCCGGCGGAAGAGAGTGTGGGGAAGGGGGGGGGGAGTCCACGCTGTCCTTCTTACGGATACCTCGCACACGAACTCAGATGACCTTAAGATGGCGTCAAGTGAAAGGGGGCCCCCACGACAAGGGAAGTTACAATTGGCGGCGAGGGTAAAGTCCTCTGCGCATGCGCCACTCACACCGTGAGGGCGGGAAGTTGGTGATAGGGATCTGACACCGGTTAAGACCTTGCCGTTGGCCCGTAATGTTAGGTTGTACAAATTCAAATGTAATGCATTTATCAGGATGCTAGACTCGGCTAGGAAACCTTTGTATTAGAGATTTGTTAAGGTTAGCCTGAAAAACCTGTCTTCATCAAGATGTAATTGAAGTTGAATTTGTACATGATTCATGAAACGTTTTAATTTAAAGTTTTAAATTTTGTTTCATATTTTAATAAATACGGCCAGGGGGGTCGTGAGGCCCCCCCGCCTTCCAAAAGTTCAAATCTGTGTCTGTCTCCTCCCATGGGGAATTGGTGTTGGGAGGGGTGCCGGGCATCCCGGCCCATATGTTCCTTGTTTTGTTTTGGGAAACATCTCACCCTGATAGTGCCAGCATGATAGTGAAAGGAAAAGGAGTCCTAAGTAGACTCTATCTCATTCGTAAATTAGTAACCAGCTCAACTAGAGGGTTGTTAGCTCATCAATGGTTTGCACCACCAAGTGCAGTCACAAAATTTCAAATAAATCCTTCCCAAATTTGAAATTATAATCACAAATGTCCCCTTACTAATCAAAATAATTTTTCAAATCTTAAAAAGTGTTTTGTACATAATGATTGGCACTTTTGTGGTCAGATCCATGTGATTTTGTGACATGAGGCCCTTAGTTCTAAAAGTGGCTGAGATGCAGGCACTAAGTTATTGGTCTAAAGGTCCCAAATGTTTTAAAGTGTTTGGACAGACTTGGTACAGTATGCAACTCCATTACACCATTGGAAAAGACATGCCTACTTGGAAGGCCCTTAATGTAGTTGTATTGTGCTCCACAAATGCTCCTATTCCTCTACTCTTACCTGCAGAGGTGACTAATGAGAAAGATGATTAGAACCTTTGCAAAACTAGTTAAGGCTGTTAACCTCTCTAAAGCCATGAGCTCACTCTCACTCACAAAGCCACGGTAATGTACCAGGGCGAGATATAGGATTATCAAAAGGCTCCATGTTATCAGGGTACCTTTTTCTGCAGTAAATCAGTACATTCTGGAAATATTAATTCTGATTCAGTTCAATGAAACTGATAAGACTACAACACCTAGAAATAGTAATTTCAAAAAGAAAAAACAACAAATGAAAATGTTGTATCCCAGTAACATAGTGACATCTAATAGATAGGGTGATTTGATCAATATAGAAACAATTGCATAGGGCCCCTAATTATGTGGCCATCAGAATACAAATAAGAGACTATATTCCAATCTCATGACAGTAGGGATTAAAACTATGGTCCTGATTCAGAGTATCAAGGATGGAGTTAACTCCGCCAGTGTGGCAGAGAGCAATACCTCCGCCATCCTGAAGGGCCTTCCCCCCCAAAAGATTTTTGAGTTGTCCGCTGGCTGTGTGAACAACTCTCTACCTTTATAGAAACTCTTGTCATAGTGATTCCTGTTTATGCATGAACCATTTGAAGGACAGAAGGGTCAGATGTAATGGTTGGCCAGCATACCTTTAAAAGAAGGAGTTTGTTTTTGAAAAGCAGAAAAAATGAATGGTCCCTCATGCTTGGGGTTTTCTCCCAGGGTGACTGAGTCATTATTTATTTTCCTATACTCTTACAACCAAGTGTTACTTTAAATAGGGTAGATGGTATAAGCTCTTTTCATCAATGGCTCCTACTCTGTTGGGCCATCAGAGAAGTATTCAGTTGAGGAGCCACAAGTAAAGGAATGGGACCATAATGAATTGAACTGAATGTCATTTGAATATGAATGAATTTTCCCAGTAAATTAGAAAAACACATATTAGCATCAAAAACACAGAAGAAACAAAACTCACAAGCAAAGTTTATTCATTTACTTTATTACAAATATTGAAACAAAAAAAACACTGAATATTCAGAGACATTTTGTTACCTCCATACTTGTGACCTATGGATCAATCTTTTCACAGTTCCAGTTTAATACTAATTTTCCAGAGAGGGAATATGGATCCACTATTGAGGTTTCAGAACTGATATGGGATGATTCTCTTTAAAATATCTTGTTCTGGCTGTTGCTCAGACGCAAACTTTGTGCTAGGTGATGGTTCTCACAGCAGTAGCAATAGTGCTGGCTTCAAACAGGAGTATACAGAACAAGGTCACAATAAAGCCTATGATCTAGGCACCTAGCTTTCTCCAGCCTTCCTGAGCATTCATCAGGCATAGACAAAAGGGCAGCCCTGCTTAGAAACGTTAGCATCAATAACAAGAGAAATCTGTGACTTACCCCTCACTCCTAACATCTACCCTACATTGTCACTGATAAATAAATAATCTGTAGCCCTTTGATAAAAAAGGACCTTACATAGTTTCTCTGGGTAAGCTTTTCTCCATTTTCCCTTACTTTAGTTCAGGTTCTCCCCCCTCCATACACAAGGAGGCAGTCAGTACACGGACACTGTGTAGGGAAGCTGTATCTACTCTCCTTCATGTCATGCAAAATGCATCCCACGAGTCCATACACTTAGACATTCACCACACAAGGAGTCTTACTAATACACGATTCCTACTTATTCACCGTACATACACCCACATGGAAAGTTAGTGCAAATATCTGGGGAGTCACAAAAAAATCCCTCTTTGAGCTATCTGAGATGATATAGCTAACGCCTCCATCACCCCTTATTTCCATATAAGAGCCTTCTTATTATCTTGAACTCCCCTTTGATGATTGCAAGAGCCCTTTGACCTCTTTATTATCCAATATACCATTTTCCTGACTTCAGCCATCTGAGTTTCTCAAACTCTGTCTGCCATCCTTTAAAGAACGCACACATTTTCACCCACCAACCTTTACATTTTCCTGCCAAGTTGAAGTCCCTAAACCCTCAGATCCACACCCGGACTACTGTGCCAGCATCAGACAAACTCTTCTATCACTCAGAGGTTAGAGTGTAACAGTCCCAGCTTTTTGTTCAGTTTGCATGCTCTGACTTTTCTGCAAATACTTACCAGTTCTATACGTAGGCTAAGAGGTGGGGGACTGGCAGCATAGAAAGCGTGAATATGAACCATTTACCAAAAAGGTTCACTCGTAGATGTGGCCTAGAACACATAGGTGTCCTCCAGCACCTGGTCTTCTTCCTTCTTTTTGAGGTCCTTCCATGCCTTTAGGCGTTGGTCCACCTCCAAGTCCTCTTCCAAGTCCTTCTTTTATGGTTTATTTGGTCCTCCTTATTCTCATTTAGACCCTCGTCCAACTAAGTTCTGGTTACTCTAGTACAGGTTTCCTGAATCTGGTTCTCTTGATTGTAGTCCTATCTGACCCTGGGCTTGTTGGATCCTGGCTTCCTGGTCCTGCTGCTTACTCATCCTTATATTATCCATTCCTGGGATTCCCTATCCTCGTACTACTGATCCTTATCCTGATCCTGATTCTGCTGGTCTGCTTGGACCTTATCCACGTAGCCCTGTTATCCTGGTTTCCCAAGAGTGGCACTCCTAGTATTCCCAGTTGGATCATTCTGATTCTACTTGCCCGGGTCCCTGTGGTCCATCTGGTACTGCATCCACTCTTCCTGGTCCTCTTTATTAGGTCTTGGGATGAACCGGGTTATTGTGTTCCTATTGGTCCTGTGGCCCTAGTTGTCCTGGTTCCCCTGATTCTCAAAAGCCTGGCCCTAATACCTCAATATCTAGTTCCTTCTCCACTTGGCACATCTGTTATTTGTTTTCATTGTTCTCACCTCTTTGGTCCTCCTAGCCCTGCTCCTGGTCCTACTTATTCTGATACTTTTAGTCCACCTAATCCTGCTCTTTCTAGTCCCTGGTCCTAATGGCCCTAGTCCAACCACCCCTGACCTGACTACTTATCTATGTCCTCCTCCAACATGTCATGATACATTTGGCCCTGGTTCTTTTGCACGTTTTCATCCTGGACTAACATGTCCACTTTGTCCTGGTCTTAGTCACATGGTTTGAATCTTTAAGGCTCCTGTCAATTTTTTTTTTTGTTAAATCTTTTTATTATTTTGAAACAAAAATAAGACACAAGAAGGACCAATACAAATACAAAGCGTCCCACATTCTGTGTTAAGAGGAGACTCAACACTAATGCACCAATGAGCAAAATGTACAGTCCCCATTAAGTCCAATGTTGCAACTTCAAGCTCTTTAACCAACACACTGCCGCACCCGAGTCCAGGCTCTCAGTTCGAAGCAATGCCCCATTCTTGGTCTTCCTCAACAACTATCAACACCCATCCCCCCACCCCTGCTGCTGGCGATGGTGTGCATATAAGAAGTGTAGTCAAGGTACTTCTCTCACGTGTAATGATCTTACGGGTCCTCCCGTCCTTTATACGATTAGATATTATAACCTCCTATGCTACAGGGACCTCCCACTGCCCCGATCTCCTCCTGTCCGGAGGGAGCTTCTCGTGCTTGTTCCGCTCCCATCGATGATGCAGAATCCGAATCAAATCCACGTCCAGCATCTGGAGGTCCGCTACCAAGGCCTCCCACGCCCTTGCCGCTTCCAACGCCATATCGCTATGGGACCTATGAGCTTGCTGCATTCGGTTTGTTCTCTCACTCCCCGCCCACATATGCAACGCTGCCTTCCATCTAGCATAGCTAGGACCAACCGCTGCCTTCCAGTGTGACGTTATTTCTCTCTTGGCTATGATGAGGCCTAAGTCTATGAACTTAATAGTTATCTTATTCTTACTAGTATGTGGGAACCAGTGTAATAGACCCGCCTTCTTATCCATATCAAGCTGCCGCTCAGTCACCCCACAGAGCGATCCGGTCACCTCCTTCCAGTATGTTCCCAGTTGAGGACAGTCCCACAACATATGGTTAAAGTCCGCTCCCGCAGTACGACAACGGGGACACATTGCTGTAACAATTCAGAAGTATTGATTCATTTTAGCAGGTGTGAGATACGCCCTATGTAACACAAAGAATTGAATCAACTGGAACCTAGCATTTCTGGTACCTTTCCATGCCCTCTTAAGTATCTGCGACCAGGCCGTGTCCCGGATAGCCTTGCCTAAGTCCATCGCCCAATGCTCCCGCAATCTTTGTAACAGGTTAAGCCTGTCTCCTAACATTCATTTATATAGACAGGTAATCGCCTTACATGTGCCCGCTGCCATCACCACATATTGGCATGCACCACTCATCCGGGGCTCAGAAAGGCCAGCACCCCAATATTTTTGTAGGGCTACACTCAAGGCCACGTGTATCAGGAAGTGACCACGCGGAAGGCCAAAAGACTCCCGCAACGCACTATGTGGCAACAGCGTGCCATCTGCGTACAGGTCACCCACCATCTCCAGACCCAGCTCCTCTCACTCCGCCAGGTCGGACCAATCACTACCATGCGGCAGCGCTGTGCACATGCCCAGTGGTATCTCTGGTGCGTAAGGCCGCAGCACCTCAATTCTACTGTGGAACAGTTTCCAACAATATCGCGAGGTGCTCTCCGCCATTGATAAGTCAGCAGTCCTCAGCCTCTGCTGCATCATCACAAATGATAGCACATGCCTCGATATCTCTGGCGTAGTCTCCCTCTCTGGACCTCTAAACTCCAGCGCCACCACCTGAGTAAGAACTTGGTACTGCGCAGCCAGATAGTACAATTCAAAATCTGGAGTGGCAAGCCCTCCCTCATCTCGTGATCTCATCAGTGTTTCCAGCGCTACTCTACGCCGGCCCGCACCCCAAATGAAGCTGCCCATTGCCGAGCGGAGTCGTCGGAAGAACGCCACCGGTATGCGTGTTGGTAAGGTCCGAAAAAAATATAAAAGACGAGGAGGCGCCACCATCTTCAGGAGCGCAACTCGACCCACCACCGATAATGGCAGGGACCCCCAGAACCGAATGCTACTCCTCAGGCATGTCATTGGTCTCTCAATATTACCCTCGAGCAGGTCCTCCTGCGTATGATACACCTACGTTCCTAGATAAGGGAGGCATCTGGGCTCCCACGCGAGATCGGGCGGTAACGGCGGCGGGTCGCATGTGCTAGACACTGGGAAAACACGGGTCTTTGTCCAATTGACCCGCAGGCCCGAGACATCTCCGAAACGGTCAAGGAGGTTGCACGCCCCATCCAGTGCCTCCCCTGAGTCTTCCAAGAACATAAGGAAGTCGTCTGCGAAAAGCGAGATATGGTGTACGCGGCCTCTGAGTTGCAGGCCCCGGTATGCGCCTCCCAGCCTCGCCCGCGCCGCCAACGGCTCTATCGCAAGAGCAAACAGCAGCGGAAGGAGTGGGCAGCCCTGTCTTGTTCCCCGCCCCACGGGATAGGAGGAGGAAACCGTCCTTCTCACGCGAACTCTAGACGTTGCCAGAGAGTACAGGATTTTAGTCCAACTGACATATCCGGCTCCAAGCCACAATTCCTTCATAACCGAGAACAGATAGGGCCATTCGAGGCTATCAAATGCCTTAGCAATGTCAACTGAGAGCACTACAGCCTGTTCCTGTCCCCTGCACCCCTCATCCAAGACTTCTTTCAGTCGACGTACGCTACTGGCAGTATTACGTGTCAGGATAAAGCCAGCCTGGTCCACATACACCAGCCGCGTCATTAGAGGAAGGAGCCTAGTAGCAAGCATGCGGCTCAGTATTTTATAGTCTGTAGTAAGCATAGGCAGAGGCCGGTACGCAGCCGGGTCAGTCGGCGGCTTCCCGGGCTTAAGAAGCGGTATAATGATGGCCTCCCTAGTAGACTCTGGCAATACCCCTGTTTTCTGAGCCTCCTGGTACATCACCAACAGTCTAGGAGCCAGCAGGTCAACATATGCCGAATAGAATTCGATAGGCAAGCCGTCGCTCCCAGGTGTTTTATTGCGAGCTAAGTGCATAGTGGCACAGCGAATCTCAGCTAAAGTAATATCCTGCCCAAGAGCCTCTGTCTCCTCCTCCTCTATTGCGGGTAAGTCCAGGCCCTTCAAGAATGACTGAGCTTCCCCTTCCCCTGTCAGCAACTGACTGGTGTAGAGATCCGCATTAAAGGAGCGAAACAACTCAGTTTTTTTCAGTTTTTAATGTCTTTATTTCGATGATAAAATCATAAAAGACAAAAGAAAAAACATTCATAAACAAATCAAAAATCACCGCAATGTACAAACACTTATATAAAACCAATTTAAACATATTATCAAGTTTTACACTAGGACTAAAATCCACAGGTAAAAAGTTATTAAACATTTGTAAATACCACAAGACATTAGATAAAACTGATTCTGAAAAATGCAGTAAACACACACAAAAACACTTTACATTTTACAGGATATAATCAGGAAGAGGTTAGATTCCTTCTAGCTCTGATTGCCCAAGCCCAACCTAAAAACTTGGCCAAACATATCACAATAAATTCAGAAGTATTTGTTTTTAGGGCCCATATTGCATCCGAGGATTTTCTACATGGTACTCGTTTGAAAATGGGTTTTAGCCACTTGGAGCGGGGTTCTGTATATTGTGGACAGGCGAACAGAAAATGGCCCTCAGTTTCTTTACGATCAGGGCAACAACTGCAAAGGCTTGAGGAGGTTTTACCCCAGGATGAGATAAAGGAATTCAAGGGTAAGGAGCCTACCCGAAATTGGTGGTACAATTTTTTATCCAATGGCCTGGTAATAAGATCCCAATAGGTCTCGCGGGCAGGATCCAGCTTAAAATTTAGAAAACGCCCCGTCAGGCCCTCAGAACTAGAGGCATGTACCAGGGAAAGGCGGGTTGAGGCCCAAAATAAATCCTTAAATTCCTTTTTCGAGGGGAAAGTGTTGGTACCTGGGGACACCCACAGATGGATTAGGCCCATATCACACAGACTCTTTTTCACCGAGCGGAGCCATGGGATCCGCTCAGACCCCCCCATGGCCTTCACTTCTGCTAGCTCTTTTGCAAATAGTACAAGATCCTCAGAGGTCCATAGGGGTCTCCAAGTGGACACTACTCTGTATCTTGCCATGTCCATAATTGGAGGACAGCCCATATCATGGCAAAGAGGGGTCAGTGGGGTTGATTGGGGCAACCCTACCAGGTTACGGAGAAATCTACACTGAATTCTATATAGACTCGAAAGATCCATAAACCCCCATAGCTCTGCCCCATAAACTGTGGCGGCATTAATTTTGGCGTCGTATATTCGCAGGGCGGGGATGACCCGTTTTGTAATTGATTTCTTCTGCTCACGCAGAAGACATCCGGTCAGTTGGGCAAGTTTTAGCTGCTGGGTTGCTATTTGTTCTTTCCAGGACAGCCGACAATCCAAAGTGACCCCCAGATACGTCATGGTGTCAACTTGATCCAAGTTGACCCCATTCAGTTGTACACTGCTACGTATTGGTTTTTTCCTGGATAAAACCATAAACTTAGTTTTACCCACATTTATCTGGAGATCATTTTTATTACAAAACTCCTCAAAATGGTTTAAGGCCCGCTGTAGGCCTCCCCGGGTCTTTGATAGGAGTAGGGTGTCGTCGGCAAAGATCAACAAAGGAAATTTAGTCCCCGCCAGGGATGGAGCATCGGTATTGGTGGACATGAAGAATTTGACTACTTGGTCAATAAAAAGTAAAAAAAGGGTGGGAGCGAGAACGCACCCCTGGCGAACTCCTCGTGTTACTGGAAACGAGTCCGTAAATTGACCTTGTGCTCCCCATCTTACCCTGGCGAAATTCTCGTCATGTAGTCTAATAATCATCTCAACTAATTCACCCGGCATACCTAGGTCCCTTAAAACCTGCCATAATTTTCCCCTCGGTACCAAATCAAAAGCTGACTTCAAATCTATGAAGGCAGCAAAAATAGTGCCACCGCCAAGCATGACAACCTTCCAAAAGATCATACAAAAACGTAGCACCTGATCAATGGTACTTGTACCAGATCTAAAGCCCGCCTGCAATGGGGACAGAATTTTTTCAAGTTCCAACCACCCCTGCACTCTCGCCAAAATCATGCGAGCGAAAACTTTTTGAAAACAATCAATTAAGCTGATCGGGCGATAGTTACCTGGGTTTGATCTGTCTCCCTTTTTATGTATAGGGAGAATCTCAGCCCCCTTCCATGTTTTAGGGATACGGGCTCCTCTCGCTATGGCGTTAGCTATGTTTGTTAAATAGGGAACCCAAAGGCCTGTATTTGCCTTAAACAGGTCAGCTGGGATTTGATCCAACCCAGGGGCTTTCCCCCACTTTGTTAAGCCTAGGGCTATCTCCGTTTAAGTTTCGGTGAAAGTCATGATCACATCACAAGGGGGCATTACATATGACAGGTTCGGTGTGGACAGGGAGTCAGCGACCTCTGTGCAAAATTGGGAAGAATAATAATTTATCCAGGCTTCCGGGGATACATGGTTGGATGGGATACGAAAGTCACCATCCTTACCACATTTAACAATGTCCCAGAATTTGGTCTGGTTATTAGACTTACTGGCATCCAAAAGATCCGCCCAAAAATCATCTTCCCATTCCCTCTTGGCTACCCATTGTACTCTTTTATACCTTTGCCTGGCCACCTTTAATACGCTCATATTTCTAGATTTGACTTTCTCAATTAAAAAACTATGGGCCTCCCTACACTCTCTGTTGTACCATTTTGCTCTTGGGGCTTGCAAATGCCCAGTACCTTTCTTACAGGGTTTCGAGAGAAGTTTTTTAAGCTCGAAAAAACATTTATCATGCATGCCCATAATCTTATCTAGTTCGATCTGACCCCTACCAACAACAACAGTCATCATACCATTTAAAGCAAGATTCACCACATTTTCTATGCTAGCCTGAATACCTGCATCATTTGATATGGTTGACCATTTCAGTCTCCTCCGATCATTTGATAGGGATAAAACCCCTTGCCCCCTAGGATCTGATTCCGCTAGTCTTATCAGGTCATGCATTTTAAGTTTCATAGACAGTGGGTTATGATCACTTTCCGGACGCATAACAATTTTCATGTCAACAATTAGGCTCCAAAATTCCATTTTTAAAAAAATATAGTCGATACGACTCTTTCTCACACCATTGTCAAATGTGAAGTTGGCTCCAATGTCCGATTTGGTACGACCATTTACGGCACTTAATCCCCAAGTGAGACAGAAAGCAGTCCAGCTCAGGGCGGCCTCCGTTGCTTTAACTGGTATTTGGTTCGTTAGTTCCGGGATTTTCCATGTGGCATCTTCTACAAACCCCCAATTATCCTCAGGCAGATAGAGTGGCTCAATTGTGCAGTTTATATCACCAGCTAACATGATAAATGTTCCTTTATTCCAGCCAGTTAAAAGGTTGTCTAAGACACCTATCAGCTGGGGGCATCGCCCTCCAGGGAGGCCTCTAGAATATATGTTGATAATGAGCATATCCTGACCCCCTGCCTTACGCAACCTTATTACCAAAATATCAGGGTTATCCACATACAGTTCAGAAACTGAGTAACCCCAGGCCTGTTTTACCCACGTTGTCAGTCCCCCTGAAGCACGCCCTTTGGTACCCTTTACTGCTGGTTTAAAGAAGTTTATGAAACCGACCTTGTATATGGGTGCTGTAGCCCAAGTTTCTTGCAATAGCACAACCTCATATTTATCAATGAACTCCAACCAATCCTCAGAGTCCAAACGGGTCTTTGCTCCGGCTACATTCCAAGACACAAAGTTAGTTATCAATGTATCGGTTTCTACAAGGTTATTGCTGACATTGGAAGGGGAAAGGGGATTAGGTAAGCTAACACTTCTTAGCCTATTACTCATTCTGTTATCTTCTATATTAACAATAGAAACCCCTTCCCCAACTGGCGTCGCCGGTGTTCTGACTTTCTTATTGGACATAGGCTGGTGATCCACATTTAATACCAAGGCAGGGTTAGGTAGATATTGCACTCCTTCCCCGTTCTCGGTAGACAGGTTAGGTGACAGGGTCGATGCACACAGTCAATCTATCCATTCTAAGTCGGACAGAGCCTCAAAGTGGTTAAGGAGCGGGGGGTACTGTGGGGGGTAGGGTGTTATCGGCTCTCGGGACCTCCCCCCTCTAATTTTCCACTGATTGGGGCCCATTGGATAATTAGTGTGTGTGTGGGGGTAAAAATAACCAAGGTGCAAGGTCTGAACATCACCAAGACGGGCAAATCTTGCTTTCCTTTGAATTCTGTCCACCACCCAGGGGTCTTTAAAGGAAATCAAAATGCAGTCACCTTCTAGGTCTTTTAAACCCTTACCCACCCAATCAACTATCCTTACATAAAGGATTTCAGTGGGGGATGAGGGAGGGAGGGGACGATGTTTATTTAACCAAAATACAACCTTATTCCGCAGGTCCCCTTGGGTCTCTTTAATACCATCCTTTAAAGGGGCCACCCCAGTTAAAACGATGGTGTATTGGGACGCTTCTGGCGGTAGGTTAACTCTGGGTATTGGTCGTATTTTTCGATTATCCATCCTCAGAGACCTATGTGGTTGGGGATTTTTCTGATCTTTACCCATTATTGGTGTTTGGACTGGGGTATTGATTGATTGGTTTAACATGTCTTTCGGCAAAAGGTGTTTCGCTGGTGCATTATTGGCAGCTATTGGGCGTTTGTCCCTCGGAATGTCCTTTGCGGGAGCTCTACTAACAGTGGTCGAAGTGGCAGCAGCTGATTTTGCCCCTGTTAGGGGTTTCTTATTATTATTAGCAGCTGAAGTCCCTGAAGGGATCACTGTAGATTTTCCCGCTCTTTGGTTGACGCCCCCAGTAGAATTACAAACCCCCATCCCAGTAACGGGTGTTGTTAATTTTTGCAAGAGGCCCAAGTTGGTATTGACAGCTGATTCCAAAACATCTATTTTAGCGGTCATTAACCTAGTTCTCTCTAAAACCGGGAGCAATAAAGTTTTTAACATTGCTTCCATCTTAGACAACAAAACATCATCGCTGCTAAGACAGGTTGGGCAAGGATTTGATGACCCAGAGGGAGCTAACGAAGGACAATACACCATTGGGAGACCTTGGTGGGTCTGGGAAAGGGAGGAACTCACCCTATTGGTAAGATCAATTTTGGGTTGTTTTTGGACCTTTTCCCCCTGTGGACTTGAAACATGTTTTCTTTTCCGGGATGTAGGGTTTGTGGTATTTTGTGGCGGATTGGACACACTGGGGGAAGTGGGAATATAGGATTGTGAAGCGTCAGACGTACTGCGTTCATCGTCCTCAATATATTGGCTATCAACCTCATAGCTTGTCTGATTGGTATTTGAGTTCTGTTCCCTATTATCTTGGGGCGGGGATATAGTTGCTCCATCTCCATCTACATGGACTATCGCCTCAGTCTCTGTGGTAGAAATACAATTAAAAGCAGCGTTGGTTACAGGGCTTTTAGCACGTGCCAGGGCACCAATTGAAGAACGTTTCCCGGTGACTAAATCCAAGGACAGTCTATGTTCTACCATTTCTATTTCCTTTTCTAGAATTCCCGTTGCTCTGGTAATAAAAGCATCAAGGGGACCAGAGACAACACCCTTAGAAGTTTGTATATGAATTAGGCGCTGTTTACCAGATCTTAATGCCATATTTAGGGGATGATGTATAAGATACAGAATACAACTAAATGGAGTCTAACAAAATGTGATTTTGTCCAGGACTCTGGGCCCAACCCAACCTCGTCCGACCACGGACGGCCACAGACGGTCCCGCCCTTGTCCCGGGCTTCTCCCGGCGCCCTCCCGCGCGCTCCCGCGCAGCGGGGATGTTAACTCCTTTTTGTAGCTTCACAAGGGTCACCAAGTGGGCGGGGCCGGCAGGGAGAGGAGCCCAGCTGGAAACGGGCGCGCGGGGACTCCTGGTCCGTGGAGTCCACCCGCTCTACCCTCGCAGCCCTGCCGGTCACAGGTGATACCCCTTGAGGAAAATTGGCAGCCGCTGTAAGTCCGCGAAGCGGGACCGGCGGAGCGGGTCCGCCGAGCAGCAGCGGCTCACAGCAGGCTGAATCAAAGAAACGCGGTGGTGGTGGTGAGCGTGGCGTCAGAGAGAGGAATCCGCCGTGGTGCGTTTTGGCAGCCTCTTTAAACTTGCTGTGATGGGGGCGGGGCCGGCAGGGAGAGGAGCCCAGCTGGAAACGGGCGCGCGGGACTCCTGGTCCATGGAGTCCACCCGCTCTACCCTCGCAGCCCTGCCGGTCACAGGTGATACCCCTTGAGGAAAATTGGCAGCCGTTGTAAGTCCGCGAAGCGGGACCCGCGGACAGCAGCGGCTCACAGCAGGCTCACAGCAGGCTGAATCAAAGAAACGCGGTGGTGGTGGTGAGCGTGGCGTCATTAATACGATATTGCTCATGCTCCAGCCGTCCAGAGGGGGAGGCCAGTGCCAGGATAGGCACGCACCTAGGGGCAGGGTCCGCAAGCCAAGCCAACAAATTGCCCACCTTGTCCCATTCAGCACGTGCGCGAGCCGTAAAAGCCTTGTAATCAAAACACCAGAGCCGCTCTACCCCCGCCGCCACCACCTCACTCCGAGCCAATACGTTGTCATGCATCCCAGAGCCATCTGAGTGAGCCCGCTCAGTTTCGCGCAGGAACAGCTCAGCGGTCTCGATCTCCTGCAGGAGCAGATTCCTGACTCCCACCCATTTGGCGATACAGATCCTGCGGACCACCACCTTAAAAGCGCCCCACTCTTGGGCCACCGTCGTAGCACTACCCGCATTTTCTGCAAAGTAGTGCTCTACCCCTTCACTCAGCTCTGCGTGGAAGACCGGATCCTCCAACATCTCTGGGCGCAACCTCCAGTGAGGGATTCTGGGGCGCTCCACCATCCAACAAAAACTCACCAAAAGCGGATTATGGTCTGATATGGTTTGTGTCAAATATTCGCTGTTAACCGCCAGGGGTGCCTGTCCAGAGCTACAGAAAACGGCGTCCAACCGAACATGGAGGTCATGCAAGGCCGAATAATAGGAATAGTCCCTGTCTTTCGGGTGCTGCACTCGCCAGATGTCAATAAGTCCCCAATTGTCCTGCCAGTGGGCACGAACCCCCGCCAAGTTATTAATCAGGGCCGTGGGCAGTGGAGGGTGGAATCTATCCATGGCCACATCAGCAACGGAGTTAAAGTCCCAGCCCTCAATACCGGTACTGTGAAGTAATCGGCAAGGACAGAAGACAGTGTCCCCAGGAAGGACGCCTGCTCGACTTTAGGGGCATAGACACTGCAGAAGGTCACCTCTCTGCAGTACAGTCAGGCTCTTACCGCAACATAACGGCCCCCAGGGTCTACCATCTGATCTACCATTTGAAATGGGAACCCTGCCCTAATCCAGATCAGCGCCCCTGCGCAAAGGCAGAGTAAGTAGTATAGTAAAGCTGCCCGTGCCACCTACACTGCAAGGCCTGCCCCTCAGGTTTGGTAGGGTGCGTCTCCTGCAGGAAGGCCACTTGCACTCCCCTATGGACCAGATAGGAATGTACCCTATACCTATGTTGCATGGAGTGCAGTCCCCGAACATTCCAGGTTATACATTTCACATCAGGAGTCGAACCTATAATTGCAATTCAAAAACCCACTCAAAGCAGCCCTCCACCCCCTGCCGCCAAACAGTGTCAACAATATACCTGAATACAACACTTGAGAGTACAGTTTCATCAATTAATCGCAGCAGCAGACAGTTTCCCTCATACCAACCAAATCGAACCCCAATCAGTCCCACCACACCCGCTGTACTCCCCACCCCCCCAAGAACAGGCACCAACATAGTGAATGCCATCTAAACCACCCCAACTGCACACCCCATGCAAAGTTAAGGCAAACAAAACAAGAACATCCGGTGGGGGTTAGATAGGGCCTAGGACGCGGTCTGTACCGAAACTAAACACACCATCTAAGACCGCTCCCCGAATCCCCTGAGCTATCCCTGCTGCCACTTCTACCTCTCTCACTCACAAGTCAAGCACTCAGCACCCCCATTCCAAGACCACACTGCTATCCTCAGTCAAACAAGACAGTCACTGCGGGACAGTATTCAAGAGCCAGACCCCCACCCCCTCAAATAGTCCAACATCTACTCATCCAGCAGTCCATCCGCTGTCCCAGGGGTGGCCAGTGGCAGTCTCTGATCGTCGGACACCGAGGGTGCCCCCTCCGATTGGCCCTTGTCGCTGTCATGCTCAAATGCTTACAGTGTGGTCTTCAGCAGTTCACCGGATATCGGCAACACCGCGTCCAGGGCCCCCTTGCGTTCCATGGCCGTCTGCGAGGTCGATGGTTTTTGCGGTCCTCGCTTGCGGCGCCGTAGGCGTTGCGACTGGCGAGGTCGAGAGTCGCAGGCCAGCTCACGCGCCTCCGCTTCCTGGCCATCCTTCCATGCTCTATAAGACTCTATCCACTCCCAGGCCTCTTCCAGCGTATTGTGAAAGTGGGTCTTAACGTCCAGTACTATGCGTAGTTTGGCTGGGAAAAAGAGGGAATACTATATCCCTTCCGCACGTAGTTCCTTCTTTACAGCTTGAAAGGACATGCGGCTTCGCTGGATGTCAAACGAGTAGTCCAGAAAGAGGGTGTCATTGCTGTTGTCCACTTGAAAGGGGCCATCGCTGCGGGCCTTCCGTAGAAGCAGGTCGCGGTCCCGAAAGTGCAGTAGTCGCGCAACCACCTGTCGCGTCGGGTGGCCCTGCAGCGCCGGTCTGGCCGGGACTCGGTGCGCCCGCTCCAGGGTATAAAAATTCGAGAGTCCCTCAGGGGCCAGAGCAGTCCGTAGCCAAGTCTCTAGGTAGGCCACTATGTCCAACCCCTCAATTTTCTCTGGCAGGCCCACCACACGGATGTTATTGCGTCTGTTTCTGCCTTCCGCATCCTCAGCTCGTCGTTCCAGTACCGTGACACGATCCTGGACATCCGCCAGTGGCGCAGTTAGCGCTTTCTGTGCCGGGCCGAGCTCCTGAACTGCAGATTCATTTTGTTTAACGCGGTCAACAAGTTTCGAGTGGTCTGCTCGCAATATGCCCAGTCCCGTTGCAACCTGTGCAACGTCCTGCTGGAGAGCAGCACGAGTGTCCGTGATGGCCGCCAGTATTTTGTCTAGCTGTAGTTGAATTCCAGAGTGCGGGGGCAGTTCCTGCTAAACCGTGTTCTCCTGGGGCAGGGATTCCGCATCCGACGATGGTGGATCACCCTCCTTCCGTCCCCGAGGCTTGCCCATGGCCGCTCCAGGTGACACACTCCCATCCTGCACCGCGGTGCTCCCACACCCTCCTTTCGGTCCTGCGGAGCCGCTCTTTCTGTTCCTCGCAATCAGCCTGCCCGGCTCCTCGGGTGCAATGCCACTCAGCTATGGGTCATCCACTCAGGTTCACATCTGTGGTGTCCACCCCACAGCACCCCCACCACCAGTCACTCACTCAGTGAACCGGCTGAGGTGTACGCTCAGGCTCTCCGCGGAGCAGATGAGAGCAGCCCCCCATCACCAAGGGACTCTGCGTCTTCCAGTGAGTCCCTGCTCTGCCCACGGGGTCTTCACCACCTCTCCCTCTGTCGTGCCTCCCTGCTGCAGCTCCTCAGCCCACTCAACGCTCCACGGGGCAGTCCAATAATGCTCTCGTTCTTCCTCCCACTAGACCCACAGCTCTCTCACTCAGCCCCCACGGCGCGTGGGGCGTGTCAACAGCACCCCAGGGATTCGTCAACAGCCGCACCGCGCGGCCTGACCACAGTTTCGCCTGCAATGGGTAGGGCCCCCCAATGAGGCCCGCGACCGTCGCGGAATCTGCTCTACCCAGCAAGGTCTCCCCCCCGCCAGCACAGCCGGCTCAATCGTGTGCTATGAGGGTATGGCAGGTCCCGCCGACAGAGAGTCCCGGGTGTGTCCCAGTGAGCTCTATCTGGGGCCGCAGTAGTTCGTCCCAGCACCGGGCCCGCGCCGTTGGAGGCCAAATGAGCAGGTTCCAGTCAGTGGGCTACTCTCCACGCAGCATCCGCCGCCCACCTCACTCCTCAGCTCGCCTCCAATTCACGGGCTTCCGCAGCAACACCAGCGGGCCCTCTGCCGTGATGGGGGGCCCGGCCGCAGCCAACTCTGGAGGTCTCCGCTCAATGCCCCGCCTCCACCTGATGCACTCCACTCCAGAATCACTCAAAATAGGCGTGAGAGGTGCGGCCAGGCTCCCGGACACTGCTCGTCGATGCACCTCAGGGCCCAATGCAAACCTTGATTGCCGGACTTGTGTACCCCGGGGCCAGGGAGCTCACTTTCCTCTGGCCAGGCACTGCTCCTCACGCCAGCGCCACCGCTAGTACAGCGCTAGCCTGCAGGGGGTCACAGCGCTCCTCCACCAGTAGCGTTCCCAGCCACAGCTGTGCACTCACTCTCAGGGTCACCACAGCCGGACTCAGATGAAAAAGAAACGCAGGGTCAGCGCCATCTTAGGTCCACCGGCGCTCAGGTCCGTCGCTCTCTCCATTGGTCAACCCGACCCTTTCCGGCGTCTCCACTGGTAGATCTCAGTGCCCCCTCCGCTCCAGGTCGTCCCCCGTGCCAGTAGCTCTAATTGGGGGATCGGGAGGTGCTGGTGACAGGAGAAATACGGGGGATCGGGCGCGGAGCTCAGTGCTCACGCAGCCTGTCCCATTGGCTCCTAAGCCACGCTCCCTTTAAGGCTCCTGTCATCCTAGCTTTCCTTGTCCTTGTCCTCCTTTCCCTCTTTGTCCTGTTATGCCAGGTCCTCTGTGGCTTGAGCATCCTTTTCCCCTTGGTTGTGGTCCCACTGATTTTCCTTGTCATTGTCCTCTTAGTTCTTGTTCAGCTGGGTCTGTTTGCATGACCATCTCCTCTTCATTCGTCAGGCCCTGTTCTCCTAGTCTTCCCCACCCTCAGGCTGGTTTGCCTATTTATGGTTTTTCCAATTCTAAGTATCACAGTCTGTGTTCCTTTCCTTGTTTTGTGCGCACTAGAGTTGATCCTTTTGTTTCTTGCCCTCCTTATTTCTGCCTTTGTATGCCTAATCTACTTGGCACTGGTCTTCCTGGCCAGTCCCGACCCTTTCAGCCCCCCTTGTCCTAGCTCTTCCTTTTCTCTTTTTTTTTTGAAAAATATTTTTATTGCCATTTTCTGTATTCACGTACATCACAGTAGTATTAATGGTATTGGTAGACACGGAAAATCTTGCATTCATTATACATTTTGTCATGAGAGTAGGTAACATCATGGTCTATAATCTCTCCCATAGCCTCAGAGTCGATTATGGGTCTAAGGGATGAGCGGTGGAGCAGTGTCAGCACCCATGCGAGGCAGCCTTCGGTGTATGCTGGGATGTAAGGTGTGCTCTCTATGCTAGCACAATATCGTAGGGATGTTGATATTCCAGCCTTAATATAAACTTGAACAAACTCGGGGTGTAGAACTGGGGTACACTGTGTTGTACACTGCTGCAGATGGGGGGTGATCGCCTGATTGGTACATTGTGGCGGGCAGTTCTTTGCTGATCCTCGTGACCTTCGTTTGACTTGGTCCTTCTGATCCTTCTCCCACTCCTCATCTGACTCCTAGTATATCAGTTCCTTGTTCTGTTGATACCCTAAATCTAGCTGGCCTCTTGTGTCCTTACCTGCTTAAACATTTCCCTCTGTGCCTTTGTATTCCTGGTTTGGATCATTCTTGCCCTCTTGGCCTTGTGCCTTATCCACACGTCTTCTGGCACTGCATCCAATAGTCTATGCTCTTTTGGTACTGGATCTATTTGTTTGGGTTCTTCAGATCCTCGTAATTTTGGTCCTGCTCCTCCTGGACTAAGTCCCCTTAGTCTTCCTGGATCTGGCTGTTCTGCTCCTCCTAATCTTTCTCCCCTTGGTGCTGCTGCTACCCCCAGGTCCTGGTCTTTCTGCTCCACTTGGTACTGAAGGCTCTGGTCCTATGGTCATGGTCCCTTTGGCACTCCTAGACCTGTTTCTTGTCTTCTTGGTGCTGATCCTTTTAAACTTCTTGCTCTGGTCCTGGTTCTAATAGCTCTGGACCTCCTAGCATTACCGGGACTTAGTCCCTCGTCTGCCTTGCTTAAACTGGCCCCCTGGTCTTATTGGCTTGGATCTGGTCCTAATCCTTCTGGTCCTGGTCTTCCGGCTCCTGCTCCTTGTCCTCATGCTTCTACAAAAACTCATTAAGGTCCTCCCTTAGCTGGTCCTTCTGGGCCTGGCCATTCTGTTGCTCATCTTCCGGGCAATCCAGTGCAGCTTGTTGTGGCCCTATAGCTACACAGGAGGTAAGCCAAGTGATCCTTGGTGTTCACTTCTTTCTCCTGGGCAATGACCGTAGCAGGTCAAGTCCTTCAGTGCTCCTCTCAGGTCACAGATGGCAGGACGTAGGTACCCCGGAGCCACATTAATGCCTGGCACTAGTTAGTGGGTGGGATTGACTCCTGACCCCTCCCCAACCAATAGGGTGACAGTTCCCAGGAGTAGCCCTACCATCTTTTGCAGGTTTTCCTATTTGCCCTACTGCAAACACTCCCACAGTGCCCTTCACTCTCAAACTCCTGGATGGGGATCCCCTTAAGTAGAGCCTATGTTCCCACCTAGAAGTGTGACCAGGGCAATGAGCAGTCCCCTATTCCGTGGTCACTCAAAGCCAGTTCACCAAACCCTGTGGGGGAGAGGGCAGCTTTCCCCCAACTGGGATTGGAACCTGCCTGACTTGGAGGACAAAGGCTGGGACTTTCCAGATCTCACCTAATATTTGCTTGTGACAGAGCAGGCCCATTTGCAGTAAAAAGTAGTTGCTGGGCCCACTCTAACTAGACTCTCTACCAGAGTAACAAAAACACCTCCCCACACCCAAGCCTTTGTCTCTGCTCTGGGAGCAGTTTTTGGACATCATCTAGGATAATCACTCATTGGGTTTCTGCTAGGGAGCTAATATAATTTACCCACCAGGAGATTCGGACAGGAAAAGTCTATCTATCTAAAAGTTATTTTTCTTCCATATTTATGACACATCTGAATTTAGTTCAGTTAGAATCGGCTAAAAACTTATTTTTGAAAAGCTTAACATTTGCTGTGCTATACCTTTAATCCCTATGTTTTTGGCCCTTCCCAGTGACAGGCCCTTGGCCCACCCACAAAGTGAGGTATCATTTTACTCAAGAGACTTAGGTAAATGCTGTGTGTGTGCTGGCACGGTGATCCCACCCAGAAATGTGTGGAAAATATGATTTGTTTCAGCTAAATTTGAGGTTTGCAGGGGATTCTTGGTAGAAAACGTTGGGAGATGAATGCAGGACATACCTCCCTAGACTACCCTGGGTGTCTAGTTTCCATAAATGTGTGAGTTTGGTATGTTTTGCTAGATGGACGCCAAGCCCAGGCCCCAAAACAGGTGCCCCACCTTGCAAAATCAGGTTGTTTTGTGGTAGGTAAATTTGTCTCCACAATACATTTTGGACCTCTCCCTGCCGTAGGCACTTGGCCTACCCACACAAGTGATGTACAATTTGTATCAGGAAACTTTGGGGCATGGTGGGTTAGAGGAACTTTGAGGATCCACGCAGATTCCAGAACTTTCCATCACAGGAATGTGAGGAAATGTGTTTTGTTTTAGAAAGATTGAGGTTTGCAAACGATTCTGGGTAACAGAATCAGGTGAGAGCCACACAAGCCACCCCATCCTGGATATCCCTAGGTATCTCGTTTTCAAAACTGTATAGGTTTGCTAGGTTTCCATGGGTGCCACCAGAGCTAGGGTTCAAAATCCATAGCTAGGCACTTTGCAAAAAAAAGAGTCAGTTTTCACTGTAAAAATGCGGTGTCTCCTCGTTGCGTTTTGCCCTTTTTCCTGCCTGAGGCACTAGGCCTACCCACACAAGTGAGGTACCATTTTTATCGGAAGATTCGGGGAAATTCGGGGGTAGGTGGATATTTGTGGACCTAAACAGATTCCAGTACTTTCCATAACAGAAATGTGAGAAAAATGTGTTGTATTTTACAAAATATGAGGTTTGCAAGGGATTCTGGGTGACAGAACCTGGTGAGAGCCACTTAAGTCACCCCATCCTGGATTGCTCCGAGTGTTTAGCTAAAACAAAAATTACTGGTTTGCTCGGTTTCGTTAGGAGCCGGCCGAGCTAGGGCTCAATATCCATAGCTAGACAAAAGAAAAGGTCAGTTCCCGTTGCATTGTGGGCTGCTTCCTGTCATGTGAATTGGGCCTAACCACACAAGTGAGGTACCATTTATATCTGGAAACTTTGGGGAATGCGGGTGGGTGAAAGTTTGTGGATCCACGCAGACTCCAGAAATTTCCATCACAGAAACGTGAGGAAAGTGTTTTTCTTTTTACAACGTTTGAGGTTTGCAATGGATTCTTAGTAACAGAACCTGGTGAGGGCCACACTAGTCACCCGATTCTGGATTCCCCATGGTGTCTAGTTTTTAAAAAATGTATAGGTTTGCTAGGATTCCTTAGGTGCGGACTGAGCTAGGGTTCAAAACACACAGCTAGGCACTTTGCAAAAAAAAGAGTACATTTTCACTGTGAAAGTGTGGTGTATCCACAATGCGTTTTGGCCCATTTCCTGTCGCAGGCACTAGGCCTACTCACACAAGTGTGGTACCATTTTTATCGGGAGACTTAGAGAAATGTGGGATAGGTGGAAGTTTGTGGAACCATGCAGATTCCAGATGTTGAGAAAAACCTAAGCACTATTTCAAGGATTCACTGCCTGCTGTTTAACATGTTGCTTGTTTTGGTGAATTGTCAGTCGCATTGTTGGAATACATTGGTTTAAAGATAATCGCATTATTGGAATACATGGGTTTAATGACAAGCATTGAAGGACATTGAGCATTTTGTGAACATTTGCCAATGCTTGTTTACAAATTGTGCTTGCAAACTATCATGTGATAGGCGGCACATGTCTTCCAACTCTTGCTCTGCATGTGTAAACCGCCTTGCTAATACGCGCGCTATGCACAAAGCAAGAGCAGTCTCTGGACACATGCAGACTTAGCTGCGCTAAAGACTAAACCCTACAGCCTTTCCCCAGTGCTTCGCTTCCCATTCTCAGCGCTCACCTGTCTCCACTTGGGCTCGACTATTGGATTCTTGCTGCACTTCTCAGCTCCCAGGCCCCAGCAAAGGCGTCTCCGCACAAGGGATCCGGCTGGTTCCTCTTCCGCTTCGACGCTTCTGCTCCTATACCTTCTGCATTTCTTGAATCCTGAAAAGAGGAAAGAAAACAGATCAACAAACGGTTGCTAAGCAACCCATCTAAAGACGCGGTAATGTTTATTAAAAGACCACGAACACGGTACGAGCTCTTTTTATTTACTTTAAAGACTGAACTCGCTCTAAGCTTTATTCTGAAGCAAGAGGACCTGAAAATAGCACAGTGACTTGAAGGAAAAAGCCAAGCAGCGATTTACATTTAAAAAGGGCATGCAGACTTGTAATTGACTGAGGACAATTGGTTAAAATCTCAGAGCTCTTGCAGTAGACTGAAGGAGCTATTGCTGTTATTTTATGAACCCCTTTTAAAGATGCAAACAAAACAGGTGATGGAGCTACCCTTTTTTATCAAAAGACTTTGAGAAATAGGGGGTGGGTGGACTTTTGTTTTTCCACGCAGATTCCAGAACTTTCCATCACAGAATTGTTAGGATTTTTATTTAGCTAAGTGTGAGGTTTGCAAGGGATTCTGGGTAACAGAACCTGGTAAAAACCACACAAGTCACCCATCCCTGGCTATCCCTGGGTGTCTAGTTTCTTAAAATGTATAGGTTTGCTGGGTTTCCCAAGGTGCCGGCTGAGGCAGGGTTTAAAATCCACAGGTAGGCATTTTGCCAAAAAAGGGTCCCTTTTATCTGTTAAAGTGTGGTGGGTCCATGTTGTATTTTGGCCTGTTTCCTGTTGCAGGCTCTAGGCCTACCCACATAAGTGAGATACCATTTTTATTGAGAAACTTTGGGGAAAGCTGGCTGGATGGAATTTTGTGGATCCACGCAGATTCCAGATGTTGCGAAAAACCTAAGCACTATTTCAAGGATTCACTGCCTGCTGTTTAACATGTGGCTTGTTTTGGTGAATTGTCAGTCGTTTTATTGGAATACATGGGTTTAATGACAAGCATTGAAGGACATTGAGCATTTTGTGAACATTTGCCAATGCTTGTTTACAAATTGTGCTTGCAAACTATCATGTGATAGGCGGCACATTTCTTCTAACTCTTGCTCTGCATGTGTAAACCGCCTTGCTAATACACGCGCTATGCACAAAGCAAGAGCAGTCTCTGGACACGTGCAGACTGCTGCGCTAAAGACTATTTAAACCCCCCAGCCTTTCCCTAGTGCTTCGCTTCCCATTCTCAGCGCTCACCTGTCTCCGCGTGGGCTCGACTATTGGATTCTTCCTGCACTTCTCAGCTCCAGTCCCCAGCAAAGGCGTCTCCGCACAATGGATCTGGCCGGTTCCTCTTCCGCTTCGACGCTTCTGCTCCTAAAGCTTCTGCATTTCTTGAATGCTGAAAAGAGGAAAGAAAACAGATCAACAAACGGTTGCTAAGCAACCCATCTAAAGACGCGGTAATGTTTATTTAAAGACCCTGAACACGGTAAGAGCTCTTTTTATTTACTTTAAAGACTGAACTCGCTCTAAGATTCATTCTGAAGCAAGAGAACTTTAAAAGATCACAGTGACTTGAAGGAAAAAGCTAAGCAGCAATTTACATTTAAAAAGGGCATGCAGACTTGTAATTGACTGAGGACAATTGGTTAAAATCTCAGAGTTCTTGCAATAGACTGAAGGAGCTATTGCTGTTATTTTATGAACTCCTTTTAAAGACTACAAGTTATTTCGTTCAGGTATGTACTGTTTCAGGGTTCAAATGGATAAACAATCAATGGCAGATGCAAATCAACCAACACTAATATAATTATGTTTTATTTGACACAGCACTAATTGATACAGCATTATTTAGAAAAAAATGTTTATTGCATTATTTTTCTTTCATATGTATTAAACATCTGAATTCACCACTGAGTTGGACTTTTAATCTGTTCCTTGCGCAGGATGGCTGGCAGTCGTCCTGCGCCACGGGGCTCGTGAGTAAAATGATACCTCACTGTGTGGCTGTCCAATGCAGATCCGGCTACGAACTTATTTTTGAAAACCTTAACATTTGCTGTGCTATACCTTTAATCCTTATGTTTCTGGCCCTTTACAGTAAGAGGTTCTTGGCCCACCCACACAAGTGAGTTATCACTTTACTCAGGAGACTTAGGTGAACACTGTGTTTGTGCTGGCACGGCGATCCCATCCAGAAATGTGTGAAAAATATTATTTTTTTCAGCTAAATTTGAGGTTTGCAGGGGATTCTTGGTAGGAAAACGTTGGGAGGTGCATGCAAGCCATACCTCCCTAGACTACCCTGGGTGTCTAGTTTTTAGAAATGTGTGAGTTTGGTAGGTTTTCCTAGATGGCCGCCAAGCCCAGGCCACAAAACCATGTGCCCCACCTTGCAAAATCAGGTTGTTTTGTGGTAGGTAAATTTGTCTCCACAATACGTTGTGGGCCCCGCCCTGCCGTGGGCACTTGGCCTACCCACACAAGTGATGCACAATTTGTATCGGTAAACTTTGGGGAATGGTAGGTTAGAGGAGGTTTGTGGATCCAAGCAGATTCCAGACCTTTCCATCACAGGAATGTGAGGAAATGTGTTTTGTTTTAGAAAGATTGAGGTTTGCAACGGATTCTGGGTAACAGAATCTGGTGAGAGCTACAAAAGCCACCCCATCCTGGAGATCACTGAGTATCTAGTTTTCAAAAATGTATAGGTCTGCTAGGTTTCCATGGGTGCCGCCAGAGCTAGGGTTCAAAATTCATAGCCAGGCACTTTGCAAAAAAAAAAGAGTCAGTTTTCACTGTAAAATGCGGTGTCTCCTCGTTGCATTTTGGCCTTTTTCCTGTCTCAGGCACTAGGCCTACCCACACAAGTGAGGTACCATTTTTATCAGAAGATTCGGGGGAATGTGGGGAAAGGGGGACATTTGTGGATCTATGCAGATTCTAGTACTTTCCATCACAGAAATGTGAGAAAAATGTGCTGTATTTTACAAGGTTTGAGGTTTGCAATGGATTCTCAGTAACAGAACCTGGTGAGAGCCACACAACTCACCCCTTCCTGGATTCCCCATGGTGTCTAGTTTTAAAAAATGTGTAGGGTTGCTAGGATTCCTTAGGTGCCGACTAATCTAGGGTGGAAATCCACAGCTACGCACTTTGCAAAAAAAGGGTACATTTTCACTGTAAAAGTGTGGTGTATCCACGATGCGTTTTGGCCCATTTCCTGTCGCAGGCACTAGTCCTACTCACACAAGTGTGTTACCATTCTTAACGGGAGACTTAGGGAAATGTGGGATAGGAGGAAGTTTGTGGATCCATGCAGATTCCAGAACTTTCCATCACAGAAATGCGAGGAAAATTAGTTTTTTTTTTAAAACTAAATTTGATGCTGGTTAACAGAACCTGGTGAGAGCCACACAGTCACCCCATCCTGGATTCCTCTGGGTGTTTAGTTTAAAAATGTTTACAGGTTTGCTATGTTTCCTTAGGTGCGGACTGAGCTAGGGTTCAAAACACACAGCTAGGCACTTTGCAAAAAAAAGAGTACATTTTCACTGTAAAAGTGTGGTGTATCCACAATGCGTTTTGGCCCATTTCCTGTCGCAGGCACTAGGCCTACTCACACAAGTGTGGTACCATTTTTATCGGGAGACTTAGAGAAATGTGGGATAGGTGGAAGTTTGTGGAACCATGCAGATTCCAGATGTTGAGAAAAACCTAAGCACTATTTCAAGGATTCACTTCCTGCTGTTTAACATGTTGCTTGTTTTGGTGAATTGTCAGTCGCATTGTTGGAATACATTGGTTTAAAGATAATCGCATTATTGGAATACATGGGTTTAATGACAAGCATTGAAGGACATTGAGCATTTTGTGAACATTTGCCAATGCTTGTTTACAAATTGTGCTTGCAAACTATCATGTGATAGGCGGCACATGTCTTCTAACTCTTGCTCTGCACGTGTAAACCGCCTTGCTAATACACGCGCTATGCACAAAGCAAGAGCAGTCTCTGGACACGTGCAGACTTAGCTGCGCTAAAGACTAAACCCTACAGCCTTTCCCCAGTGCTTCGCTTCCCATTCAAAATGTTTACAGGTTTGCTATGTTTCCTTAGGGGCCGGCTGAGCTAGGGTTCAAAATCCACAGCTAGACAATTCGCAAAAAAAAGTGCAGTTTTCAGTGGAAAAATATGATGCATCCACATTGCGTTGTGGGCTTTTTCCTGTCACGGGGACTGGGCCTAACTGCATAAGTGAGGTATCATTTATATCTCAAAATTTTGGGGAATGCAGGGTGGGTGGAAGTGTGGGATCCAAACAGACTCCAGAAATTTCCATCAGAGAAACGTGAGTAAAATGTGTTTTTTTGAGAAAGTTTGAGGTTTGCAAGGGATTCAGGGTAACAGAATCTAGTGAGAGCCAAACAAGTCACCGCATCCTGAATTCCCCTGGGTGTCTAGTTTTCACAAAGTTTTAGGTTTTCTAGGTTTCCCTAGGTGCTGTCAGAGTTAGGGTTCAAACTCCAGAGCTAGGCACTTTGCAAAAAAAGGGTACATTTTTACTGTAAAAAAGTAGGGTGTCCACGTTGCATTTCGGCCCGTTTCCTGTCACAGGCACTAGACCTACCCACATAAATGAGGTACCATTTTTATTGAGAGACTTTGGGGAATGCTGGCTGGGTGGAAATTTGTGGGTTACGCAGATTGCTGAACTTTCCATCACAGAAATGTGAGGAAAATGTTTTTCTTTTACTAAGTTTGAGGTTTGCAAGGGACGCTGGGTAACAGAACCTGGTAAGAGCCACACAAGTTCCCCCGTCCCAGATTCGTCTCGGTGTTTAGTTTAAAACAATGTACAGGTTTGCTAGGTTTCCTCAAGGGCCGGCTGAGCTTTGGTTCCAAATCCACAGCTAGACAATTTGCAAAAAAAGGTCAGTTTTCATTGGAAAAATGTGATGTATCCACGTTGCGTTGTGGGCTCTTTCCTGTCACGGGTACTGGGCCTAACCACACAAGCGAGGTACCATTTATATCTGGAAAATTTGGGGAATGCGGTGTGGGTGGAGGTTTGAGGATCCACACAGACTCCAGAAATTTCCATCACAGAAACGTGAGGAAAATGTGTTTTTGTAGAAAGTTTGCGGTTTGAAAGGGATTCTGGGTAACAGAGTCTAGTGAGAGCCAAACAAGTCACCCCATCCTGAACTCCCCTGGGTGTATAGTTCTCACAAATGTTTATGTTTTAGAGGTTTCCCTAGGTGCTGCGAGAATTAGGGTTCAAATTCCAGAGGTAGGCACTTTGCAAAAAAAGGGTCAATTTTTACTGTCAATATGTGGTGTGTCCATGTTGCATTTCAGACTATTTCTTGTCACAGGCACTAGGCCTACCCACACAAGTGAGGTACCATTTTTAATAGGAGACTTTGGGGAATGCTGGGTGGGTGAAATGTTGTGGAATACGCAGATTCCAGAACTTTCTATCACAGAAATGTGAAGAAAATGTGTTTTTTTAAAACTAAGTTTGAGGTTTGCAAGGGATTCTGGGTAACAGAACCTGGTGAGAGCCACAAAAGTTACCCCATGCTGGATTTCCCTGCCCTGGGTGTTTAGTTTTAAAAAACGTATAGCTTTGCTATGTTTCCTTAGGAGTTGTACAAAAGGGGGGGGGGTGATGGCCGGAGCATCTGAGTCAATCAAACACTCACACCCAGTCAAAAGATCTGGGTTTAATCCATCACCGTTCTTTAGCCCACTCTGCCACCCCAGTTCAGACATGGCTATATACAAATCAGTCTGACCCTGTGCCTCATGGGAACAGTCCAGCCCGAACTACCAAGCCACTGGAGTCAAGCTATCCAGGCTGAAGAAGGCTGATAGCCAGAAACCGGCCCTTGGATGCTTGATTCCGGTCTAGGAAAGACATGGCTTGGTAGTTCGGGCTGGACTGTTCCCATGAGGCACAGGGTCAAGGCTGATTTGCATATAGCCAGTGTCTGACCTAGGGTGGTGGTAGTGCAAACAAATGATGGATATAGGCCCAGATCTTTGTACTGGGGTGAATGTAAGACATTCTTCTGCATTCTGTCCATCAACTGTGTTTGTTGCAATTTTCACCCCGAGTGGGCTGGGTATGCTCAGACGTGAGTCCCAGGCTCTCCACATCACTGGAGTCAAGCTATCCAGGCTGAAGAAGGCTGATTGCCAGAAACCGGTCCTTGGATGCTTGATTCCGGTCTAGGAAAGACATGGCTTGGTAGTTCGGGCTGGACTGTTCCCATTAGGCACAGGGTCAAGGCTGATTTGCATATAGCCAGTGTCTGACCTAGGGTGGTGTGGAGTGCAAAAAAATGATGGATTTAGGCCCAGATCTTTGTACTGGGGTGAATGTAAGACATTGTTCTGCATTCTGTCCATCAACTGTGTTTTTTTGCAATTTTCACCCCGAGTGGGCTGGGTATGCTCAGACGTGAGTCCCAGGCTCTCCACATCACTGGAGTCAAGCTATCCAGCCAGAAACCGGTCCTTGGATGCTTGATTCTGGTCTAGGAAAGACATGGCTTGATAGTTCGGGCTGGACTGTTCCCATGAGGCACAGGGTCAAGGCTGATTTGCATATAGCCAGTGTCTGACCTAGGGTGGTGTGGAGTGCAAAAAACCGATGGATTTAGGCCCAGATGTTTGTACTGGGGTGAATGTAAGACATTGTTCTGCATTCTGTCCATCAACTGTGTTTTTTGCATGTGTCCTTAGGAGGCGGCTGAGCTAGGTTTTAAAATCCACAGCTAGGCACTTTGCAAAAAAAGGGTACATTTTCAATGTAAAAGTGTGGTGTGTCCATGTTGCATTTTGGCCCTTTCCTGTTGCAGACACTAGACCTACCAACACATGTGAGCTACCATTTTTATTAAAAAAGACTTTGAGAAATAGGGGGTGAGTAGACTTTTGTGGTTCCACTCAGATTCCAGAACTTTCCATCACAGAATTGTGAGGATTCTTTTTATGCTAAGTTTGAGGTTTGCAGGGGATTCTGGGTAACTGAACCTGGTGAAAAACACACAAGTCACCCCACCCTGGCTATCCCTAGGCTCTTGGCCTACCCACACAAGTGGGATACCATTTTTATTGAGAAACGGGCTGGGTGAAATTTTGTGGATCCATGCATATTCCAGATGTTGCGAAAAACCTAAGCACTGTTTCAAGGATTCACTGCCTGCTGTTTGACATGTGCCTTGTTTTGGCGAATTGTCAGTCGCATTGTTGGAATACATTGGTTTAAAGATAATCGCATTGTTGGAATACATGGGTTTTTTGACAAGCATTGAAGGACATTGAGCATTTTGTGAACATTTGTCAATGCTTGTTTACGAACTGTGCTTTTAAACTATCATGTGATAGGTGGCACATGTCTTCCAAACTCTTTCTCTGCACGTGTAAACCGCCTTGCTAATAATACACGCGCTATGCACAAAGCAAGAGCAGTCTCTGGACACGTGAAGACTTAGCTGCGCTAAAGACTATTTAAACCCCCAGCCTTTCCCTAGTGCTTCGCTTCCTATTCTCAGCACTCACCTGTCTCCGCTTGGGCTCGACTATTGGATTATTCCTGCACTTCTCATCTCCCAGTCCCCAGCAAAGGCGTCTCCGCACAAGGGATCTGGCCGGTTCCTCTTCCGCTTCGACGATTCTGCTCCTAAAGCTTCTGCATTTCTTGAATCCTGAAAAGAGAAAAGAAAACAGATCAACAAACGGTTGCTAAGCAACCCATCTAAAGACGCGGTAATGTTTATTTAAAGACTCTGAACACGGTAAGAGCTCTTTTTATTTACTTTACAGACTGAACTCGCTCTAAGGTACCTTCTGAAGGAGGGAAACCTTAAAAGAGCACAGTGACTTGAAGGAAAAAAGCCAAGCAGCAAGTTACACTTAAAAAAGGCAAGCAGACTTGTAATTGCCTAAGGAGAATTGGTTAAAATCACAGAGCTCTTGAAATAGACTGAAGTCGCTATTGCTGTTATTTTATTAACCCCTTTTAAAGATGGCAAGTTATTTCTTTTAGGTATGTACTGTTTCAGGGTTCAACTGGATAAACAATCAATGGCAGATGAAAATCAACCAACACTAATATCATTGTTTAATTTATGTTTTATTTGATAAAGCACTAATTGATAGAGGATTATTTAGAACACAGTTCACAGTCATAGAATCTAGAAGGTGATTCAAACATCCAGATTCTTAATTTTGGTACGTGAAAGAGGTCGTGATTTTAAAAGACAAAAGTAATCTGATTGTATCTAGTAATTCTTCTGTGGCAAATTCTATCTAAAAACGACTTTAAGATGCTGAGGTACTGTAAATTACGAACTCGTTCGTTCTCGGCCTCCATTTTGTGATCGCCGCCATTTTATGTTGCCCTCACTCAGGCAACTCGGCGAACGCGATGTGTTTGTCATTTCTGCCTTTGCGTGTCAGGTGGCTTCTTTGCCTATGTTTACTAACGAGTGTCAGGGTCTGGCCAAGTACACTAATTCCTGTCTGAGCTGATTAATCCCCGTCTGGACTACGTGTTGGTTCACACCATTGTTTCCTTTAAGCTATCTTATCTGTTGCCCTTCGTTACATGTCTCATGCATTCTCCTGTTTCACAACTGTCCTTCTACAAACACGCAGCTGTGTTTTTCTCTGCTTGTAAATTGAATTGTGTGGATTCATTTGTGATTTACTTAAGGGGTCGAGTGACAAGCAGAACCGGGAACTTGGGTTGCTTAGGTCCTAAAACATTGTTTGTAACGTTTGCTTATAGTTTATGCTCTTGTGTGATTGCATCTTGCATTGTATTATATCGTATATAAACCTGTGCGCCACGGAGTTAAGTGGCAGTCTCTTTTGAACCTCGTTATACTGACGACTTCTAAGACCACTGTACTAGCTGCAGCTAATAAATATCATCTTCTTTGCCAGACGAAGAGTCTGTGTCTCTGTTTTGACAAGGCAGGTGAATCCCGGGGATTTCAGGCATACCCTGCGCCGCCGAACCTTAAAGGTCCGGTTCTCCAACTGGCGCCCAACGTGGGGCGACTTCAGTGGTAGCGGTTAAGCCCAAGGGTCATGAGGAGACCCGCAAGAAAATTCCGGAGGAAGCGCACCACGTGATCGACCCCTGTATGTCGGAAGCGGACCGAAGGTCTTTGATAGGTCGGCTACTCCTCTCCGACGGCTGCTGACGGCTGCTGCCCTGACTGTCGCCCTGCCTTGGACCCTTCTGATGAATGTTTGGTAGAGCGAGACGATAGACGGACCTTCGCTGGTGTAGAACGATCCTTAGTTAAGTATTTGGTGGGTCGCTCCCACAGACCTTTGTTTTGTTTTGTTTTTGGTACATTCAGGCATTGCAATAGCTGAAGCCAAGGGGTGAGTACGATTGTACTGTTTTACTGATCTATACCCCTTGTTGTTTGTGATCAGTCTGGAGAAGTGACGATGCCTGGGCTGAGTAAGTTTAAAAGACTTTGTTGTTTAGGTTGTACAAGGGATTCCCAGTTAGAGGAATCGTGTCCGATCCCTCCAGTTGGAACTCCCACTTATGAACTATATTCGAAACACGGTATAGGTCCCATTACCTTTAACGAGACATGGGTCCGATACACGAAAAATGGTGGAACTTTAAGATGGCCCCAGAATGGTAGCTTTGACCCCGCTATATTAGATAATCTGGAAGCGATTCTGTTTAGAAGAAAAACCTGGCCGGCAATGTTTGACTCTTTTCGCCTTTGGCGTAAAGAAGCCAAGCGCATGGCTGTCTCTTCCCCTGCTAAAATATTGGCTACTGCACAGTATTACGAGAATAGGGATAAGAAGGAGAAGCAGGAGAAAAAAAATAAAGATTTGAAAACTAAGGTTCTTTGACAGCAAGCGTATCCTCCTCGCTTGAATCAGCAACCTTCCCAGTTTCTGCAGCCTCCACAGTTTCAGAGATTGTTGCAGAAGCCAGAATATTTTATGCCACGACCTTCGTTAGGTCCTAATCAATGTGCATATTGTAGGGAAGAGGGACATTTCAAAAATAGTTGTCCGGTTTTATTACAGTGTAATAATGGGATGTCTGCTCCTCGAAACAGTGGTAATTCTCAGACAGGATCTAGAGGTAGAGGACGAGGTGCGTCCTCTCAGGAGCAGCGTTCCTTTTCTCCATCTGCTTCGAATTACTTTGATCAGCAGAGAGTTCAGTCTGCACAGTATTAAAATGATGATTATCACATTGAAGATAGAGCTGACGATTTTCAGATTGAATAGGACAGCCATGGACGAAGTAAGGGAGTTGTGTCGATTCCAGTAGATCAAAATGGACCGTATGTTACTGTCAATAATATGGGTGTTTCAGAGCTGTTTCTTTTGGATACTGGTGCGATGAGAAGTTCTATCATTTATTCTAAACTCCCTGGGGCACCTTTGTCTGGCTTAATAAATACCTCTGTGGGATTTTCTGGCACCGCAGTACATAATCCGGTTTCTTGCCCTTTGCCTATTTCGATTGGTCCTTACGATTTGGAAGCTTTACTTATCCTGACAACTGGTTGTGGTGAGAATCTGTTGGGTATGGATTTGTTGAAAAGACTACATGCAACATTGTATTGTTCTCCTTCTGGTGTGCATCTTACGTTGGGAAAGAAAATGATGTCCCCCATGTACTTGTCTCGAGGCCAGTTCCCACCTGAATTGCTATCTCTTCCGGAAAGTCTTTGGGCCACGGGCCCGAATGACGTGGGTCTTCTCACGTTCCCACCGTATGTAGTCACAATTAAAGAGAATGTTAGAATGCCACGCGTTCCGTAATATCGTATTTCTGGAGAGACAGCACTGTTGGCTATCGTTGATGATTTTTATTCAGAAAGGTGTGGTCGAAGAGACCAGAGGCAATGTTTGTGACAGTCCTGTTCTTCCGATCCTTAGAAGGACGAATCCTTCACAGCCTCCTGTCTATCGATTCATTATTGACCTGAGAGAGGTCAATAAAGTACTTGTTGCATTGTTGAAGCATTCGTCTGCTTTGAAAAATAAGGTGTCACCCTCTAAGCCACAATATGCCCGTTAGGAGGTAACCTATTTACGTCATCTCTTGTCGAAGGAGGGAAGGTGATTGACCCCAGAACGTATTCATGCTATTTCACAGATGTCTGTACCTACTACACAGAGAGAAGTGCGTGCCTTTTTGGGTATTACTTCCTACTGTAGACAATGGATTCCCAATTTTTCACTGTTGGCGAAACCATTGGTGGCACTAACATTGAAAGATACGCCTCATCCGCTCCCTTGGACGGATGAATGTCAGAAAAGTTTTGTTGACCTACGTACTGCTTTATGTTCTGCTCCAGTGTTGGGTACCCCAGATTATAGTAAGTCCTTTACACTGTACGTTCACGAGAGAAAAGGTTGCGCATTGTCAGTTTTGACACAGCAATTCGGAGATAAGCAGAGGCCATGTGCCTATTTCTCCGCTATACTAGACCCAGTAGCTAAAGATTTACCCAGTTGGCTCAGAGCTACGGCGGCTGCGGCAATTTCTATTAGACAGCCTGTCAGATTAGTGTTGGATAACACACTCATTGTTATGGTTCCACATGCAGTGGACACTTTGCTGAATAGAACCAAGACGCAGCATCTCACAAGTGCTCGTTTGTCTAGTTATGAGTTGACACTTCTAGCGAGCCATGTGCATATCAAAAGATGTAATACGTTAAATCCAGCTACATTGTTGCCACTCCCAGATGAGAAAGACGATCAGGAAAAGCATGATTGTTTTCTTCGTACAGAAGAAGAAACGAAGGGTAGGATTGATTTAAAGGACACTCCGCTCAAGGATCCGGATGGGATCTTATGGGTGGACGGTTCTTGTTTTAAGCTTCCAAACGGAAACACTACTTCTGCCTATGCTGTTACTACCTTATGCACAATTGTTGAGACGGCACGTATTGGACATAATTCAGCCCAAGCAGCTGAATTGATAGCCTTGACTAGAGCGTGTGTGTTGTTGAAGGCAAAGAGAGTGAATGTGTATACAGATAGTCAGTATGCCTTCGGAGTTGCGCATAGTTTTGGCAAGTTGTGGAGGGAGAGAGGATTCTTTACCTCCCATGGGTCAAAGATTCAGCATGGTCAGTTAGTGACTGATCCTCTTGAGTCACTTACCTTACCTGCACAGATAGCGATCATAAAGTGCAGTGCACATAAGAAAGTAACAGATGATGTGGGTCGTGCGAATGCATTTGCAGACGAGGTAGCGAAAACTACAGCTAGAAACGCCACTAGTCGAATGTATGTGGCAGGTCCCGCAAATTGGGTTAGGGAAATTGGAATGTGTGAAGACACGATTGAGAGTGTGAAAACGATTCAGGGAGAGACTACTGAAAAGGAATTGAGTACGTGGAAAGAAAGTACAGGAATGTTAGATTCAATGGGTTGTTGGACGGAGTTGTCGGAGCACCAGCGATGGTTGTTACCGGACGCTTATGTGTTACCAGTTGTGACTATGGCTCATGGTCCAGCTCACATTAGTGCGAAAGGCATATGTAAGCTTTTGGCTCCGGTGTGGCAGAATGAAGGAATTCCGAAATGTGCAGAAAACGTGGTTAAACATTGTATTGTCTGTTTAATGCACACCCCAGGAAAGGGTACCCCAACTCCGCCAGGTCATTTTGCTCCGCCGTCATATCCTTTTGAAGTGTTGCAGATCCATTACATTCACATGGATCACTGCAACAACCTCAAGTATGTTCTGGTGGTGGTATGTGCCTTTTCCCGCTGGATAGAGGCCTACCTCTTGAAAGATAATACTGCTCTGTCGACTGCTAAAGTATTGATTAAGGAGTTCTTCCCCAGATTTGGTTTGCCGCGCATTGTCTGGAGTGACAATGGAAGTGAATTTGTGGGCCAGATTATGCAGAAAGTATTTTCTGGTCTCGGTATTAGACAAAAATTCCATGCGGCAAACCATCCACAGTCAGCGGGTTTGGTTGAGTGTTACAATGGCACACTCAAGCTTAAACTAGCCAAGATTCAAGCTAGCACAGGTCTTTCCTGGCCTGATGCCTTGCCCCTAGCTCTTTTGTCTACCAGAACTACTGTGCACTCTCGTATGGGGCTTAGCCCATATGAAGTAGTATTTGGACGCCCAGCTAATGTTTGGGGCGTTCCCGGCCCCAAAAGATATTCAGACATACCATATCCTTTGTTAATTGACTATTTGCATGATCTGACTACTAAATTAAGTGTTATTCGCCAACAGGTGCAAAGTGCTATGCCGGAGGTCTCCACTGACCCAGGTCACACCATCTTGCCCGGTAACTGGGTCTGTGTTAAAAACTTTCAACGGACCAAGAATTTGGAGCCTCGCTGGTCTAGGCCTACGCAAGTTTTGCTCGTCACTCGCACGGCTGTAAAAGTGGTGGGAAAGTGCAACTGGGTGCATGGCGTGCACTGTAAAAAGGTGCCACTGCCGTTGCCCTTTGACCAGTGGATTCGTAGTGGTGTGAGAGAATCGGACACTGCAGCAATTCCTTGTTTCATTCCCTTCAGTGACTCTCAAATCTATGGGACTCAGTCTGAAAAAGCGGATGATGATATTCTTCAAGCTGCTGTGCCTGCGCATCTTCGATTAGATACTACGAACCCAGAAACGTTATTCAAGGATCAGACTGTGCTCAAATCTATGGGACTCAGTCTGAAAAAGCGGATGATGATATTCTTCAAGCTGCTGTGCCTGCGCATCTTCGATTAGATACTACGAACCCAGAAATGTCATTCAAGGATCAGACTGTGCCGAGCAAAACACGCTACAACCTAAGACCGAGAGCCAATAAGAAGAGCTGAACATTCTTGAACATTTTCTTTTATTACTTAAAGACATTTCTTTTTGAACTCTTGTTGCTTCCTTGGATACAATTTTAGTTTTAGATGTGCCATCTGTCTCCGTCGCAGGGTCACGGTAGGAGTCTCAGACTGTAACCTGGTTTTTGATATTTTAGTAAGTGGCTTGTGCCTCAGGATATACAGAAGTGAGTAGCTGAGTGATTAAGGAAGATTGCCGTGAGCGACATTTTTTTTAGATAAAGATGGATGGTACAGCAGTTGTAGGTAGGGAAAATAGGAAGCAGGAAATGAGATTGAAATATTGTAAATTATTGCGTAGTCGATTTGGCGTAACTCTATGTGTTCCTATGTTTTTGTGTATTCTATTAGCTTGCACAGGATGGATTGTACATATTTTGTAATCAAGAAATGTTGCTAATTCTACAAACTCTTTGCCCTCTCGCCTTTCTGTCTTCTCACATAAAATGCATACTCTACCCCCTCATGAACAGATACGCAGAGCTGAATATATGAACAACACGTTTATTCAGTTGTTGCACCAACATCAGTTGGCCATCAATATGACTGATTGTTCGGTGTGTGGACTCATGCCACACAATGCACAAAAAGGGATGCCATATTTGGTTCTTCCTTTTTTGTATGAAGTTTCAGCTTGGACCTATTTGACTATGTTTTCAGCCGCATACCACAACAGATGTAAGGACTTTTGGAAATGGTTTGGACTTTAGCCATAGCTCCTTGATTAAAGGTATAGTGGTAATGGCTAAGGTTATAGAGAAGAATAAGATTCCATCAGATGAGAAGAGAGCTTATGATGGATGGAATGTTACCCATTATGTTTCTATCCTTGGTGACAAAGCTAAGAAGGGTGAGTCTTCTCCAGTGTGGACTGTGCCCCATCAAGGTAATTTTTGTCTCCAAGTGAATAGCAAGAAAGGTGATACTGAGCAGAAATGCTTATATACATACATTTTCTCGTCCCCTGATTTCCCTCCGTTAGTTCCATCCCAGGGAACATATTTTGTCTGTAATGACCGAGCTTACACTTGGCTCCCTTCCAACTTCTCTGGAACTTGTTACATAGCTTTCCTCCTTCCCCCCACATATACGGCTCCGTCAGACCACCACAGAGTTAGACATAGCAGAGGTGTAATTGATGCCAAAGACACAGCAGAACAAGAGGGAGGAGATTTCCTTAAAGGATTCCTTCCCTTTTGGGGCCCGATGGTCAATAGCATACATATCAGGCAATTGGTTCGAGTGGTCGAGACCACTATCAATGTTACTGCAGGAGCATTAGGTATTTTTACAGCAGAGCTTCAGGCTGACCGTCTTATGACGTTGCAAAATAGAATTGCGCTAGATGTGATCTTAGCAGACCGAGGCGGTGTCTGTAGATTGATCGGATCTAGTTGCTGCATATATAATTCCAGATGATGCTCCGGCGGTATACCAAGCCATTTCCAAATTGCATACAGTGTCCGAGTCGATTCATCAGGACGAAGGAGATTGGTCTTTGATGGGCTGGTATTGGGGAATATTGTCAACTTGGGGATGGAACATTCTAACGTTCCTTGGAGTAATTTTGGCCATCATATTCTCCTGTTGCATATGCATCCAATGTGGTCCTGCTGTTTGTGGCCTATTGGCTACTTTATGTGTTCCACAATCTGCGACACAGAAGACAGAGAATAATAGGATGATGGTGCAGCAACAGCTTGAGGATTTCATGAATATCAGTGTTGATTCCGACTCAGATTAGCATGAGTTGGTTGGTTTTTGCCTGAGTAATGGCAAAAGGAGGGACTGAGGTTCTGTAAATTATGAACTAGTTCGTTCTCAACCTCCATTTTGTGATCGCCGCCATTTTATGTTGCCCTCACTCAGGCAACTCGGCGAACGCGATTTTTTTTGTCATTTCTGCCTTTGCGTGTCAGGTGGCTTCTTTGCCTATGTTTACTAACGAGTGTCAGGGTCTGGCCGAGTACACTAATTCCTGTCTGAGCTGATTAATCCCCGTCCGGACTACGTGTTGGCTCACACCATTGTTTCCTTTAAGCTATCTTATCAGCTGCCCTTCGTTACATGTCTCATGCATTCTCCTGTTTTACAACTGTCCTTCTACAAACACGCAGCTGTGTTTTTCTCTGCTTGTAAATTGAATTGTGTGGATTCATTTGTGATTTACTTAAGGGGTCGAGTGATAAGCAGAACCGGGAACTTGAGTTGCTTAGGTCTTAAAACATTGTTTGTAACATTTGCTTATAGTTTATGCTCTTGTGTGATTGCATCTTGCATTGTATTATATCGTATATAAACCTGTGTGCCACTGAGTTAAGTGGCAGTCTCTTTTCAACCTCGTTATACTGACGACTTTTAAGACCACTGTACTAGCTGCAGCTAATAAATATCATCTTCTACGCCAGACGAAGAGTCCGTGACTCTGTTTTGACAAGGCATGTGAATCCCGGGGATTTCAGGCGTACCCTGCGCCGCCGAACCTTAAAGGTCCGGTTCTCCAATGCCACCACCAAGATTTGCAATTTGAAAGACAAACTGGTCCACACCCGTACTGTTTCGGTACAGAAGCACAATGAAACTACAATTTCACACGGAAATTTCTCTTGTGGGACATGCTCTGTGTGCCCTTTGACAAAAAAAACCTTGAGTGTGATTCTCAACTCTGGGAGAGAATGGTTGCTTATACACTTCAGCAACTGTGATACCACAAATGTGGTGTATAGGTTGACGTGTGAATGTGACCTCCAATATATAGAGCTCACAACCAGAAAAATTAAAATCAGAATATAGGAGCACTTGAGCACTATAAGGACAGGAAAATAACCACAAAATTGGTACAACATTTCAATATGCAAAAACACAATTTTACCTGGGTAGTTCTTGAAAAGGTAAATGGGAACACACAGAATGTTGACAGAATCTTGGCTTCTAAGGAAGCAATCTGGATATTTAAAGAAAAAGTGACCAATATGGGCTTAATGAACTTATTGAGTGGAATAAGGTTGGATACGGTCTAAGATGGTCTAGTACTGTTATTAGTGAGAAGCCGTTGAAAGATGTGGGATATAACTTAACTGTACCATCATTAGATCCTGGTATGTTCCTTTACAACTTGGGGCTCCTTGTATGCCGAAGGACTCTTGAAGAATCAGTGTTTTTGGTATTGAACGATACACCCTTAAATTCGGGTATAGGCTATGTTCTCTGCGACACTGGTCTGCTGCGCAGAGGAGTGCAGTTGAGGGTTGGGTTGTCGCTTGTAGTAACACTCTACAGACACCAATATTATGAAATAAGCGCATAGACCAGTTTTTCTATGATAACGTTTAGCTGCACTGAGGAGTGCAGTTGACCGCGTTATAACTCTGCTGACACCATTTATGTTTTTTGTTTTTTTTAAGTGTGACCTAGGTGTTTTAGGTATACATGAAAAACAACCTTGTAACCATATGATTTAAGATGCTATGTGAGAACGGCGTCATCATTTAAAAAAAAAATGAATTTCTGAGAATATGCAACCTTATTAAATTACTGGAATTAAAGAATGCCACTCGTGGCATCATACCGCGTATGAACGCTGTTTTCAATTGAATTATCACTCTTTCGGGTTTCTTTCCCCCCCTATCCCAAATGGCGCTATTTATCTCGCTCTACATGATAGTGAGGAAAACGCCCTCACCTGATTACACGCGCCCACGTGATCTTTAGCGAAGATGTTCAAATGTGGCACGTCCACACCAGGAACCTACGAGGGCTGACTATACGCTCCATGAGGTAGTAAGGAGGAACATGGAGGTGTTGCGGTCACATAAGCGGGTGGTGCTCTATACGGGCAAGAGATCCAAGGGACCTATTTATAGCTCACGTTTGTTTTGTTGAACAGGATATATGTTAGTTGTGATTTTTGTGCTATGAACTAACACAACTATGTAAGGGGGCATCAATATGCAAGAATGCTGGATCGTAATATCAATAGATGACTGCAATATATATTGGGCATTTTAAACAGTCATGTTTCACCTCATAGATAGGTTGCATGTTACTGAAACATTTTTTAATCCTTTCTAGTTCTGCTTCAGATTAACACAGTACTTGAATGGTCAATCCATAAGGAGGACTCATTTAAGGAGTTTTTTGGTTGACCTCAAAAGTGAAAGTCGGTACAAAAGACATTGGCTATCTGAGGGTGAATATGACCATAAAAACAAGTTTAAAATAGAGCTCACTTTTTAATTGGTAGAAGGGAGAGTGGCGCAGTATGTTGTGTGTTTTGTTTTTGCAATTGACAGTCTTCCATAATGGTGTGTCCAATACTGGTGCTTAGGCAAAGTGTTTTGGCCCTGAAGAATTTGCCTACATTTCTGTGGCAAAGAAATTTGTTGGCGTTGGAAGTAGTATGCATGAATGGCACCTGTCCATTTTAACTTGATAAAAAAAGACTCAGTAAATGATAAAGAGATTGCTTTGGGAGTGTTTTTTTCCATTTTAATCACATCTGGTTACATTGTGTGATGTGACCTGTCTCACTTCACTGCACCTGATTCTATTCTTTTCTTTCTTTTGGACACTTTCTTCTTTCAGACAAAATGACCACCGATGATGACAGAAGTGGGCACAACTGGTGAGTACCAACCAGTTACCCCGTTGGTGGTGCGCACGTGAGGGGTCATTTTGTCTTTTCACATTTTTTAGTCTACACATTTTTTTGTCTACACATTTTTTACTTTGGTTCTGAATTACACTAAGTTAAGTTGTAAGGACTGTAGTGTTCTACGCCTGGGAGACTGTCTGTTGCAAAAATTAGGTTTTTAAAGAAAGGCGTAAAAACGTGTAGCCACTACTTCATAAATAAGAAGAAAAAGGAGTATATGGAATTTAGTAAATGACAGTATTTTGCACACTTTGAAAAAGTTTTGAATCTGAAAAAAGGCGCCTTAGAAACCAGGTTTTGGTGTTTTGATAAGGAATTTTGCGTAACAGAACTTTGTGTAAGCCACACAAGACACCTTATCCTGGATGTTCAAGGCTGCCTTGTTTTAAAAAATGTATAGGTTTGCGGGGTTTTCTTCGGTGCCTGCTGAACTAGGGTTCAAAATCCACAGCTTGACAATTAGCAAAAAAAGCTTTTTTTCACTTGAACATTGTGATGTGTCCACATGTCCACGTAGTGTTGTGGGCTGTTTCTTGTCACGGGTACTAGGCCTACCCACACAACTTTGGTATAATTTTTATCGGGAGACATTAGGAAATGTAGGATAGGTGGAAGCTAGTGGATCCACGCAGAACCCATCACAGAAATGTGAGTAAAATGTGTTTTTTTACATGTTTGAGGTGGATGGGATTCTGGGTAACAGAACCTGGTGAGTGCCACCCAAGTCATTCCATCCTGGATTTCTCCTGGTTTTTCCGCAGGTAGGCCCTTTGCCAAAAAATTGTCAGTTTTCACTGTAAAAGTATCGTGTTTCTATGTTGTGTTTTGTCCCGATTCCTGTCACAGGCTCCCCGCCCACCCACACAAGTGAGGTTCCATTTTTATTATGAGACTTTGAGGAATGCGGAATGGGTGGAATTCTGTGGATCCATGCAGATTCCAGAACCTTCCATCACAGAAATATGAGGAAAATGTGTTTTTTTTTTACAAAGTTTGAGGTTGCAATGGATGTTGGGGAAGCTGGGGAGTGCCACACTAGTCACCCCATCCTGGATTTCTCTTAGTTTTTAGTTTAAAAAATGTACAGGTTTGCTAGGTTTCCCTAGGTGCTGGCAGAGCTAGCATTCAAAATCCACAGCTAGGCACTTTGCAAAAAAAGGGTCAGTTTCACTGTAAAAATGTGGTGTGTCAACGTTGCTGTTTGGCCCCTGTCCCATCACGGGCACTAGGCTTACCCACTTAAGTGAGGTACCATTTTTATTGGGAGACTTTGGGAAATGCAGTATGGGTGGAATTTTGTGGATCCATGCAGATTTTAGAACTTTCCATCACAGAAATGTGAGGAAAATATGGGTTGTTTTTACAACGTTTGCAAGGTATTCTGGGTAACAGAACCTGTTGAGAGCCACACAAGTCACCCCATCCTAGATTCCCCTGGGTGTCTATTTTTAAAAAATTTATAAGTTTGCTAGGTTTCCCTAGGTGCCCGGCTGAGGTAGGGTCCGAAATGCACAGGTAGGCACTTTGCAAAAAAAGGGTCAGTTTACACTGTAAAGATGTGGTATGTTCACGTTGTGTTTTGTCCCGTTTCCTTTCTAGGCCTATTTACTGTAGCCGGCACTAGGCTTACCCACTCAAGTGAGGTACCATGTTTATCGGGGGATTTTGGGGAACGCAGAGGGGGTGGAATTTTGTGGATCTACACTGATTCCAGGTCTTTTCATCACAGAATTGTGAGTAATATTTGTAATTTTTACAAAGTTTGAGGTTTGCAAGGGATTTTGGGTAACAGCACCTGGTGAGAGCCGCGCAAGTCATCCCATCCTGGATTCCCCTTGGTGTCTAGTTTTAAAAAATGTATAGGTTTGGTAGGCTTCCCTAAGTGCCGGCTGAGCTAGGGTTCAAAATCCACACCTTGGTACAGCTGTAAAAATGTGATGTGTCCACATTGCATTTTGCGCCATTTCCTGTTGTGGGCACTATGCCTTCCCACACAAGTGAGGCACCATTTTTATTGGGAGACTTAGGGGAATACAGAATTGCCTTCCAAATCTATTCTAAAACAGAAAACAGATTATTTTTCTGAGAAAAATTTGAACTCGCAGAACAAGACAAAAGACCTGTTTAACATTGTGAATGATCTTAGTAATAGCGATAGAACTACCCCTCTGGTTACTCCTACTCAAGTGCTCTGTAATTCTTTGACTGCTTTTAAAAAAAATAAAATCATTACTATAAAGCAGAGTATTTTAAATTCTTTGTCTCTTCCTCCTCTGGATGATGTTTATCATAATCCTCTTACTCTAGAAACTTTCCCCTCCATTGATGCTAAAATCCTGTCTGATAGCCTTGCACGTGTTAAGTCTGGTTCGCCTGATGACATCTGCCCCCCACATATTTTTAGGGAGGTGGGGTTGGCAATCCCACAGGGCGTTCTCTCGCTGCTAAATGGATCACTGTCAAAGGGCAAAGTGCCCAGCAGCCTTAAGAAAGCTTTGCTCATTCCATTGATTAAAAAAGCAGGAGCAGACCCACATGACCCGATATATTACAGGCCAATATCTCTTTTACCATATGCATCAAAAATTCTGGAAGCCCATGTCTCTACTTGTGTGTCCAAATTCATAGAAAATTCTGAATATCTTGAATCTAACCACTGTCACTCGACGGAAGCCGTGATCCTTGCTGTCCAGAACACTCTAAGACGCAATGCCGATAGAGGCATCCACCAGGCCCTTGTGCTCCTTGATCTGTCGGCAGCGTTCGACACGGTTGATTATACCATTCTTATCAACCGTGTCGAACAAGCCGGCCTTAGGGGTACTGCTTTGAGTTGGATTACCTCTTTTATCACAGGACGCACGCAATCAGTAAGACTTGGCACTTTCACAGCCCCTATAACTCCCACTACATGCGGGGTGCCGCAAGGATCATCATTGTCACCTTTATTATTTAACTTGTATCTTTGCCCACTATTATACGCCCTAAGGAATGCCAAAGTCACCATCTATAACTACGCGGATGATCTCCAACTTGTCTTTCCTCTTAATACCACAGACTCCGTGGTGGAATTTCAAAACACCATGATACACATACAGAGGTGGATGAGTCTTAATCACCTGAAGCTTAACCCAGGCAAGACAGAATTTATCTTGCCTGGGAAAAGCGTACTAAGTTGGAGTCCATGCTTTTGGCCATCTAGCATGGGGGCTCCACCAATGAGATCTTTCTCGGTTAAAATTCTGGGAGTTACACTTAGTGCAGATCTTTCTTTGAAAGGACAAGTTGGCACAGTAGTCTCTGCCAGCTTTTTTCAACTTAAGAAAATAAAAAAAATAGCCCAGTTCCTTACGCAAGCCGCACTTACTCAGGTTGTCATTGCCCTTGTTTTGTCCCAACTGGACTTCTCAAACAGTCTTTATTTGGGACTCCCGGCGGGCTTGTATAAAAGACTCCAACTTGTTCAGAATCAAGCTGCTAGGCTTATTCTTAAACAAGCAAAATGGCAGTCTATTAGACCTGGCTTGAAACAACTTCACTGGCTGCCTGTGGCACAGCGAATTGCGTTTAAAACTGGATGTATAATTTTAAAGACTTTACAGAACACAAGTCCGAAATTTATAAAAAACCTTGTTTCTGGATATAACCCTTCACTAAATCTTCGTTCTGCTTATAAAGCTTTATTGGTTGTCCCGCCCTTTAAGAAAAAGCGCTTTGGCGGTTGCTGCTTTGACCATCTTGCAGCCACCTTTTGGAATTCGCTACCGTTTTCTTTGAAAAAGAGCTCAGACCTTCTCACTTTTAGACACTCTCTTAAAACATGGCTTTTCAATCAGGCTTACTGTTGAGTTTTACTATGTGTTATATTCCCTTCGATAGCGCCATGAAGCCTCCGGGCGTATGAGCGCTTAATAAATAAATATTAACATTACATAACCAATATAAGACACTGTGTAAAAAAGAAGTCACTTTGAAAAATGTCCTATATTCACATGCTAGCAATTTTGGGAATGCCCAAATAACTACTGCTTTTACAATCTATATTTTGTTCTCCTTTCGGAAATTCATAAGTGTCCTTGATACCTATTTTCACTCTTTATATTTTACGAAATACGTTTTATACCTGGTACACAATGAAAAACCATTGCAAGATGCAGCTCAGTTGTTGGCTCTGGGTTCCTCGGGTTCTTGGTGAACCTACAAGTCCTATATATCCCCTCAACCAGAAGGGTCCAAAAGATGTAACTGTATATTGCTTTAAAAAATCTGTCATGCTGATGAGAAGGTACAGGTGAAAACGTTAGCACAAATGGCTGTTTTTTTCCATCTCAAATTCAATATTTTCCTTGTTACTGTTAGTTTCTTATAACAAATACTTGACAGATCTACACAAATTACCCCTTGCGGAATTCAGAATGTATTCTAGTTTTCAGAAATGTATAGATTTCTGGGATCCATTATTGGTTTCACACCTATTTCTACCACTAACTGGAAGGAGGTTGAATGTACAAAAAGTAGAAAAAATAGGCTATGTCCCAGTAAAATGCCAAACCTGTGTAAGAAATGTTGTCTTCCTGTCCCTGAAGACTGAGCAGATGGTTATTTCAGCACCACACACCCTTTGTTGATGCCCTTTGCAGTGAAAAAAACAGAAGCTTTAGTCTGCAGCAAATATTTCCCATTTTGTAAAAGAAAAAACTGAATTTAGCTGTATTTTGGTTTATTTCTGGGTCCCCTCCAGGGGAATACTCAAACCGGAGTGCCTTTAGAATCCTCAGGGTGTTGGCAAAAAAGGGAGCACATTTGGAATGGATACCTTATGTGGACAAATTGTTACAGGGGCCTAAGCGCATACTACAACAAAAAGCCAAACAGGCTTAGCACAAGGGTGGGAAAAGGCCTAGCAGCGAAGGTGTTAATACAGATTAAAAAAGTATTTTAATTCTTTTTATGTCTGCTCCTTAACCAGAGATAGCAAAATTAATATTTACTATCTCTTCCCCAGTGTTACTCTATGGGTCAGACAGCCTTCATACTCTGAAAATAGGTTTTGGGTTTCAGTCACTGAAAGACATGTTAAGTCTAATTTTCTATATGTCCTGCTCCTGAATAAAATGCACCTTGCCATGTGTGCTACAAGGCCTACATAGGGATGACTTATTGATATTTAAAAGGAAGGTTTTTACCTGTCAAAATGAGTTTGCAGTGAGGCAGACCTAAAGGCATGTTTGCACTAATAATGTTGTGTATAGCACAATACGTGCGGTAGTCCACTGGTGGTATATCAACCTACAGGCACTGGGAGCCCTTTCCACAATATATAATACAAAAGCTTAATGTGCCATCTTGGAAAAAGCAAATTCAACCATGTTTAAAAGGGGTGCACAGGCACTCTACTCCTGGCTAGCAGGAGTAAATTGCAAAGAGTTATAAAGTCAGCCAGTCATAGGGTAATAATCTGGGGCAAAATCACACAAAACATGTAAATTTTCCTTTCTCATCTATTCTCATATTAATGAACATTTGCCCTGCCTTTTACACTTTTGATCATCAAATGCTATCTTATTCACGTCACTCTTTAAGCATCACCTGCCTCATAATCCTTTACTCATACCCTGGTTGCGATTCCCTATTTGAGATGCTTGTAGAATTTCCTAAATTCGAATGTGCATTTAGGAAATGCTAATTTGTGCATACATTGGAAAATAGATAAAACTGTTTTTTTAATGCACTATGTAGCGCACACATGCCTTTAGACACATGTGCATGCTTACCATTTTTGGGCTGCATTTACAAGATTATTTGCGAATCCCTCATGCATTGGCATTTGGATTACCAAATAGCTAATCCTTCAAATTCGCTATTTGGTAATCCTAAATGATTGCCTTGATGCTTGTGCCCCAATGCTCCCTACATCACAGGCACCCTTGCAACAAGGCGCCAGTGCAGGGGAAAAGGCAGGAATGCTCCGTATTGACTGAAATATTCCTAGCCTTTCTATATCATGCAGTGCAGCACACTAAGGTGACTTACCGCTCTGCAGCGTGTGACTTGGCCATAAATATGGCTCTAGATGTCTCTCCAACTCCCAAAGCATATTAAGAAAATTATCATCAACAGCCTAAATCCATCAATTATAAAGAGGGCAAATATAATCACCTCGTAAGAAAAAAAAGAAAAGAAAAGTTACTATTCACACAAAATCCTGCATCATAGGCGTAATTTTCAGGAATTATTCAATATTTGTGAGACTCTTTATAAAGCAGCAGCTTTACTCCATACACAACTGGTGGATTCCTTGTCTAATTATTGCCATGAAAATATTATAAATGTAAAGTATGACCGGCACTGTGACTGCCCTTATGGTACAACAGGGATGTTGATCACAACCACTCATTACATAAAGAGATAGTCCTTTCTAATTTTCTCCCATTTCTGAAGAGGAATGTTACAACCTTAGAACAATCACCAGGCCCTCTGTTTCTCCACTGGAATTTTTGCCTGGCCTCTGACCTTAAATCATTTTATGCATGTACTACTATTATGGCTAGGTAAATCATGAGCACCTCATTTAGTGCTGGTGAGGTGTCACCAGTGCTCAAAAAGCTTGTCATAAGACATATCATAAAAAACTCAACCTTGGGGCATGGTTTCGGTGTCAACGAAGATGGCGGCGATGTGTTGAGCTCCATCGGATGCAGTAGCCTTTTGTGTCTGTGGGACGGCTCCTATGCTCACCCAACGGAGGAGATAGGCATGCGTCTCCCTCTACAGGAGTGGCGCGTCACTGGAGCCCATTGACAAGCTATGTGCATTCTGTTTTCATAAGCGGCCAACCTGGAGGATATCGCCCCATAGTGAGAGGTCACACCCTCCATTTTGGAATGCAGCGGGCGCGTTTTCTCACAAAACGCTTTCCCCACAATGCTGTGTGTGGAGTTAGCGCATTCCTTGGTATGGTATAAATTCCAACACTACTATCAGGGTAATATCTAGCTTGGCCCCTTCTGATGCCCAAAAAGTTGATTTATCTCAGGAACAATTGAAAGGCCCTAATAGATTCCTTTTTTTTCCATCAACATGCTTCCTCACTACAGCGCTGTTTTCTAACTCAGTTGACCACTGGCAACTATTTTCTTCAGTTTTAATGGCCTTTTAACATGTTTTTCATGGCAGTGCTCTGTTCTCATTCCGAACCTATTTTCAAGATTGTCAATGAGCTATCAATTTTTCGGTGTGTTTCTTTTTCTCGCAATTTTTTGTTTTGAAAGCTTGTGAGAGCTACAGTAATTCTAGACTTTTTACCCTATTTCTCTCCGCTCCTTATTCCATATATGGGAAAAATAGGAAACCTTAAATTTTTGAGTACCTCCACTACTGCTTGTCTGTCAGATTCAGATTCCAATCACAATGATATGGATGACACTGCTTTTCAAAAAGCTGAATCTCTTTCAGGTACCATTCCAAAAGCCTCCTCATGAAAAAAATGCCAATAGGATCAAAGAAAATGCCAACAAAAGATCCTCCTTTGCCAGTAAATCCTATGTCGGCTTCTATGGAGGTCGTTCTTGAAGACATTTGTGCATTGAGACCATTCATGGAGGAGACTACTAAAACGTTACAATAGTTAGATGATAAATAGTCCTCTATGGAATTGTGTGTTATAATGCTAAAACAAAAAACAGAGAGTCTACAGATCGCCGCTACACGCATTTCGCATCTGGAATTGGAAATATCTTGAATTAAAAAAACACACCAAAAATGTTGACAACCGAAATTGCAGAAATAATTTACGCATATGTGGGCATCCCGGAAACACAGAGGGTTCTGATCAGATCTGACCAAATATTTTCAATCTTTTCTTTCTAAACTCCTTGGCATGTCTACGTCTGTTCCTCTCAATATACAAAGAGCACATTGGCTCGGTCCTAGAGTTTCTACAAATCAGCAAAGAGTTATTTTGTTCTCTTTGCAATACACTAACTTGCTACAAGTTATGTCTGCTGTCACGGCTAAAAAGCAAATTATCTGGGATGGTCACAGACTGTGTTTTTCTCAAGATATAGCTACAGCTACTGCAGAACGCCGGAAGCAATTTTTTGATATGCGTCCTCAGTTGGGAGCCATGAATGCTAGATTTGGACTAATCCATTGCTGCTTGTTTAAATTGACATATAAATAAATGGGAATGCATTGCCTAATAGCGATTTGCAATTTGCGAATCGCTATTGGGAATGTTAAGCATTTGCAAGATTATTTGCGAATCCTTCATGCATAGTCATTTGTGATTACCAAATAGCAAATCCTTAAAATTCTCTTTTTGGTAATCCCAAATTATTGCCTTAATGTATGTGCCCCAATGCTTCTTACAACACAGGCACCCTTGCACCAAGGTGCCAGTGCAGGGGAAAAGGCAGGAATGCTCCGTATTGACTTAAATATTCCTAGCCTTTCTCTATCACGCATAGCAGCACACTAAGGTGACTTCCCGCCCTGCAGTGTGTGACTTGGCCATAAATATGGCCTAAGATATCTCTCCAACTCCAAATGCATATTAAGAAAATGTTCATCAACAGCCTAAATCCATCATTTATAAAAAGGGCAACTATAATCACCTCGTGAGAAAAAAAAGAAAAATAAAGTTACTATTCCCACAAACTCCTGCATCATAGGCATCATTTTCAGGAATTATTCAATATTGGTGAGACTCTCTATAAACCAGCAGCTTTACCCCATCCAAAACTGGTGGATTCCTTGTTTAATTATTGCCATGAAAATATTATAAATGTAAAGGATGAGCTGCACTGTGATTTCCCTTATGGCATAACAGGGATGTTGTTCACAACCACTAATTACATAAAGAGATAGTGCTTTCTAATTTGTTCCCATTTCTGAAGAGGAATGTTACAATCTTAGAACAGGCTCTGTGTTGAGCTCCGTCGGATGCAGTAGCCTTTTGTGTCTGTGGGACGGCTCCAAAGCTCACCCGATGGAGGAAATAGGCATGCGTCAATCAATCAATCAATCAATCAAAGCATTTATATAGCGCACTACTCACCCGGAGGGTCTCAAGGCGCTAGGGGAGGGGGGTCCGCTACTGCTCGAACAGCCAGGTCTTTAGCTGCTTCCTGAAGGCGAGGTGGTCCTGGGTCAGGCGGAGGTGGGTCGGGAGGGAGTTCCAAGTCTTGGCGGCGAGGTAGGAGAAGGACCTTCCCCCTGTGGTGGCTCTTCGGATGCGGGGGACGGCGGCGAGGGCATGGCCGGTTGATCGAAGCTGGCGTTTGGGAGCGTAGAAGTTGAGGCGGCTGTTGAGGTATCCTGGGCCTTGGTTGTGTAGGGCTTTGTGTGCGTGGGTGAGGAGACGGAAGGTGATTCTCTTGTTGACCGGGAGCCAGTGCAGGTCTCTCAGGTGTCCGGAGATGTGGTTACGGGGGATGTCCAGGATGAGTCGTGCTGAGGCGTTCTGGATCCGCTGGAGCCTCTTCTGGAGTTTGGCGGTGGTTCCGGCGTAGAGGGAGTTGCCGTAGTCCAGGCGGCTTGTGACGAGGGCCTGAGTGACCGTCTTCCTGGTCTCGGTGGGGATCCACCGGAAGATCTTTCGTAGCATGCGCAGGATGTTGAAGCACGTCGAGGAGACAGCGTTGACTTGTCTGGTCATGGAGAGGGAGGAGTCCAGGATGACGCCAGGTTGCGTGCGTGGTCTGTCGGTTTGGGTGCGCTGCCTAGGGCGGGGGGCCACCAGGAGTCATCCCAGGCGGAGGGTGAAGATCCCAGAATGAGGACTTCCGTCTTGTCCGAGTTCAGTTTCAGGCGGCTGTTCTTCATCCATTCGGCTACCTCTTTCATCCCTTCGTGTAGGTTGGCTCTGGCGGTGGCGGGGTCGTTGGTGAGGGAGAGGATCAGCTGGGTGTCGTCGGCGTAGGAGATGATGTTGAGGTTGGCTGCGAGAAGGCTCATGTAGACGTTGAAGAGGGTAGGGCTGAGCGAGGAGCCTTGAGGAACGCCGCAGATGACTTTGGTGGCTTCTGATCTGAACGGGGGGAGGCGGACTCTCTGTGTCCTTCCAGCGAGGAAGGAGATGATCCACTCCAGTGCCTTCTCCTAGATTCCGACGTTGCTGAGGCGCTGTACTAGGGTACGGCTGCAGACAGTGTCAAAGGCCGCGGAGAGGTCTAGGAGGATGAGGGCCGCTGTTTCTCCGTTGTCGAGCAGGGTTCGGATGTCATCGGTGGCTGCGATCAGGGCGGTCTCGGTGCTGTGGTTGGCGCGGAAGCCAGACTGCGAGAGGTCGAGGGATCCGTTCGTCTCGAGGAAGGCGGCCAGCTGCTTGTTGACGGTCTTCTCGGTGACTTTTTCAGGAAACGGGAGCAGCGAGATGGGGCGGTAGTTCTTGAGGTCGGTGGGGTCGGCTGATGGTTTCTTAAGTAGAGCGCTGAGTTTGGCGTGCTTCCAGCTCTCCGGGAAGGTAGCGGTGTTGAAGGAGGTGTTGATGATGTCCCGCAGGTAGGGTGCGATGACAGTGTCGGCCTTGTTGAAGACGTGGTGAGGGCAGGGGTCGGTCGGAGATCCGGAGTGGATGGAGTTCATTGTGTGGACGGTGTCTTCGGTGCTGATCGGGGTCCAGGCGCGGAGGGTGGTGGTGGGGGGCGCTGGTTTGGTCGTGGCGTGCGTCGGTTGAGTGCTGAAGCTGTTGTGTATGTCCGCGATCTTGTAGTGGAAGTAGGAGGCGAGGGAGTTGCAGAGGTCTTGCGAAGGGGTGATGTCGTTGTTTCCGGCATTGGGGTTAGAGAGCTCTTTAACGATGTTGAAGAGTTCCTTGCTGTTGTGTGCGTTGTTGTCCAATCGTTCCTTCAATGCAGTTTTCTTGGTGGCGTGGATCAGTTGGTGTTGTTTTCGGGTGGCGAGCTTGAGGGCAGTCATGTTGTCCGGTGTTGGGTCTTTGCGCCAGGCTTTCTCAAGGGCTCTGCAGTTCTTCTTGGAGCTCTTGAGTTCGTTGGTGACCCATGGGGCTTTCTTGCTGCCGGGTCTGCTAGGCAGGGTCCTCAGAGGGGCGAGGTCGTCTGCGCAGTCGCTGATCCACTTCGTGAGGTTGGTGGCCGCTTCGCTAGGGTTCGTTGCGCTGGTGGGTGGGTTCTTGCTCAGGGAGGTTTCGAGCTGGTTGGCTGTGATCTTGTTACAGCTTCTGCGTGCAACCTGTTGCTGGTGGTGGTGGATCGTGGTCCTTCTGAAGCTGAAGGGGACGCAGCTGTGGTCCGTCCAGTGGAGTCCGGTGGCGTGGCTGAAGGTGATGTCCTTGCTGGATGAGAAGACGGGGTCGAGTGTGTGTCCGGCGTAGTGGGTGGGGGTGGTCACCAGCTGCTTGAGTCCGAGGTTTGCGAGGTTGTCCAGCAGTGACCAGCAGGAGTGGCTGGTCACTGGAGCCCATTATTAAGCCCTGTGCATTCTGTTTTCATAAGTGGCTAGCCCCGGGGGATATCGCCCCATAGTGAGCGGTCGCACCCTCCATTTTGGAATGCAGCAGGTGCATTTCCTCACAAAACGCTTTCCCCACAATACCGTGTGTGGAGTTAGCGCGTTCCTTGTTATGGTATAAATTCCAACACGACTATCAGGGTAATATCTACCTTGACCCCTACTGATGTCCAAAAAGTTGCATTACCTCAGGCACAATTGAAGGGCCCTAATAAATTTCCTTTTTTTTTTGCATCAACATGCTTCCTCAATACAGCGCTGTTTTTTAACTCAGTTGACCTCTGTTCTCATTGCGAACCTCTTTTTCAAGACTGTCAATTTGCTATCAATTCATCGGTGTGTTTCTTTTTCTCGCAATTTTTTGTTTTGAAAGCTTGTGAGAGCTACAATAATTGTAGACTTTTAACCCTATTTCTCTCCGCTCCTTATTCCATACATGGGAAAAATAGGAAACCTTAAATGTTTGAGTACCTCCACTACAGCTTGTCTGTCAGATTCAGATTCCAATCACAATGCAATGGATGACACTGCTTTTCAGAAAGCTGAATCTCTTTCAGGTATCATTCCAAAAGCCTCCTCATGTAATAAAATGCCAATAGGATCAAATGAAATGCCTACAAAAGATTCTCCTTTGCCAGTAAAACCTATGTCGGCTTCTATGGAGGTCATCCTTGAAGACATTCGTGCATTGAGGACATTCATGGAGGAGACTACTAAAATGTTACAATAGTTAGATGATAAATAGTGCTCTATAGAATCATGTGTTATAATGCTAAAACAAAAAACAGAGAGTCTACTGCTTGCAACTACATGTATTTCGCATCTGGAATCGGAAATATCTCGACTTAAAAACACACCGAAAATGTTGACAACTGAAATTGCAGAAATAATTTACGCATATATGGGCTTACTGGAAATACAGAGGTAACTGATCTGACCAAACATTTTCAAGCTTTTCTTTCTAAATATTTCTTTTTATTTAGCATCAAAAAAAGCATAACATAGAGGAGAGTGACCGCAGGGGCACCAGAGAGCTTGTAGTGTCCGGGGTTGCAATACACACAGCTATGGTGATCTTTTCTTTCTAAACTCTTTGGCATGTCTACGTCTGTTCCTCTCAATATACAAAGAGCACATTGGCTCGGTCCTAGAATTTCTACAAATCAGCAAGGAGTTATTTTGTTCTTTTTGCAATATATTGACTTACTACAAGTTATGTCTGCTGTCAAGGCTAAAAAGCAAATTGTCTGGGATGGTCACAGACTGTAGTTTTCTCAAGATGTAGCTACAATTACTGCAAAATGCTGGAAGCAATTTTTGGATATGCGTCCTTAGTTGGGAGCCATGTATGCTAGATTTGGACTAATCTGTCCCTACTTGTTTAAAGTGACATATAAGGATAAAGCAACTAAGTATAAAGAGCCTGCTTGAGTTAAGAGATGTTTTCAACTACACCGAGAAGACGATAGGGATACTGCAAAGAATACTTGATTTCTTTTTGTTTCTCTTGCTTATTTACTTTCAATAACACTTAGGTAACTGTTTCTCGTATCTTCAAGTGTTATGATGTTTTTCTCTCATTTTGGCACAGTCTAATTCTGTATTGCTTTCTTTTATATGATGCAGGTATTTGTCTTCAAGTCTTGTCCCCGTAAGGTTTTACTTTGTGTGGTGCTTTTAGCCAACTCATGGCTGCCTTTCCGTCCTGTGAAGTTTGGATGTTGTCACCACCATCTCTCGGTGTTGTCACCCTCCCTTTCATTTCTGTATTTTGTAGGTATATTATTCAGTCATCATCTGTATGACTTGTACTGTCTTTCTGTTCTTTGTTTCAATATTTTCTGACTAATGTTTATTTCTCCGCTTCTATTTTGTCCTTTGTTTTTTTCTTCTTCTATCCTAGTTTTCTCCTTTTCTGTCTTCTGCCCTATCACCCCTTTCTGCCTTTCCTTCGTCACTAAGCAAATATTACATTTTTATCAATATTTTTTATCCCTTTTCCTGTTAATTTTATTACTGTAGACGTATTGATTGTACACACTACTATTTTACACACTACTATTTTAGTATTTCATTCCGGGTTACCACATGGAACATCAATGGTTAGATAACCATATTATGGGTATTATCTCATATAGCCAAAAAGAAAACAGATGTTGCTTTACTACAAAAAACTCCTATTTCAGAAATAGAGGTTGACAAACTAAAAAGATTGTGGGTAGGTTGTCTGTTTGCTTCACCTGCTTAGTAAAAAAAAAACTGAGTACTCATCCTTTGTCATAAAAACTGCCCCTTACAGTTATAACTCAGGAGTCTGATTCTGAAGGTTGTTGGATTGTTGTTAAACTCTTGCTTGATAATATACCTTTAACGATTTTCAATATATACGGACCAGTTTCTGTGGACAATATATTTTGGACAAAAATATCTGATCAACTAATATTGTGTGATGATGATTAGATTGTATTCGGCGGGGATTGGAATCAAATTCATGATTCTGTTTTAGATAGAAATTCAATGATTAAGTTTGCTCATACTAAAATGCACTCACAATTAAATTCCACCATTTGATATAAATCATGAGTTGATAGCTGAAGATTACGTCACTCGGATCTCCAGAAATAAATATTTTATTCAACCCCACATCACTCACAATCTCATATAGCCTATCTTTGTCTTAGGAAATCTTTGGCTCAACATGTCCTTCAGTCTGACATAGGATCAATACTGATATCAGATCATGCACTAGTATATACAAACCTCAGTCTTATCCCTTTTTCTCCACTTGCAGGTTGAAGACGCTTTAACAACTCACTACTTTTGGATGCTTAATTCACTTCTCAATTTGAATCTTCTTCTTATTTTTTTATTATTAATAATACACCCAACTCTTCTTTTGCAGTGGTCTGGGATTCCTTTAAAGCAAGGACATGAGGATTTATAATGAGTTTTGTACTGTAAAAGAAAAAATTTATAGAATCCCAATCAAATCAATTATTTGGTAAAATTTAAACAATTGCAACATTCATATTCTTACTTGTTGAAGAGCAGTGCATGTTATGGCAGTTAAAATAGAATGGAAAAAATGCTCGCAAACTATTTAAAAATCAGGAACGCCAGAACCAAAATTGAATTGTTACGAAACAGCTCAGGGAGTATTCTCATTAAAGATAAGGATATTTTGCATTAATTTGTTACTTTTTATATTAATCTATATTCTCTAGAAACCCAACCACTTCCATCAGATTTGACTAAATATTTTCAATCCATTTGCATCCCCTTTCTCTCAACCTATTGATTTTGAACCACTATGGGCTGATATTTCGCTCTCAGAAATAACTGTTGCAGTTTCAGTACTGAGTAGAGGGAAAGCTCCTGGGTGCTGAGGGCTTTACTATTGAATTTGATAGTCATTTCACAAAACTTCTTCCCAATCTTTTACATATATTTAATTTTTTCACTGAAGGGGCTTTCCAGGGTCCTTTCAGGATGCCATGATTTGTTTAATTCCAAAAGACAACAAAGATCTTTCACAACGCAATAACTATCATCCCATTTCCTTGGTCAATACTGATTACAAATGATTTGCAAAGATTTTGGCACTGTGTATTGATCCTAATTTACCTGATCTAATAGGTCCTGAATAGTTTGGATTTGTGAAAGGTCGATTGGCTTCAGATGATGCCCGAGTCTTTTTCAATGTCCTGAGCAAGGCCTGTACACTGGATCATACTGTTGCTGCTTTGCCCTGGCAATTTAAATGGATCGGTTAGGACTTTATGTTTCAGGCATTAAATTGGATTGGTTTTCCACCCAAATTGATTACTTTAATATCCTTGTTATATACAGGTCCAAAATCTGCAGTTTTTGTTAATGGTATGCTTTCAGATTACTTTCATTTGTTCAGAGGGGTATGCCAAGATCGCCCATTATCACCCCATTTGTTTAATATAGCACTTGAACTTTTTTAACAAACATTGGCAGGATGTTCACATATAACACATTATTTAACAACAAGGGGTGGTGATGGACAGAGTTTCTGAATTAAACAGAATACTCTCACCCAGTTTAGAGATCAGGGCTAGATCCAACACCGTTTTTTAGCTCACTGCACCATCCCAGCTCAGAACCTGGCTATATGCAAATTAGTCTGTTCCTGTCCCAGTGCATGATGGGAACAGGGCAAACCAAACTACCAAGCCAATTCTTACACTGGGAAGGAAACAAGCTTCCGGGGACCGGTTTCTGGCATTTCAGCCGTCGTCGGCCCGGCTTGCTTGAATCCTGATGGTGCAATGAGCAAGGGACTCACATCTGAGTATACCCTTCCACGCTTAGGGTGGACAAAATATTTAACAACAAGGGCTGGTGATGGACAGAGTTTCTGAATTAAGCAGAATACTCTCACCCAGTCAAGAGATCAGGGCTAGATAAATAACGGTGATGTATCAAGCCCTGATCTTTGGACTGGGTAAGAGTGGTCTGCTTAATTCAGACACTCTGTTCATCACCACCCCCTTTTCTGAATCGTTTTTGGCCACTATAGGTGTGGCAGGGTATACTCAGACATGAGTCCCTTTCTCACTGCACCATCAGGATTCAAGCAAGCCGGGCCGAAGACGGCTGAAATGCCAGAAACCGGTCCCCGGTAGCTTGTCTCCTTTCTGGTGAAGAATTGGCTTGGTAGTTTAGTCTGCCCTGTTCCCATGATGCACTGGGCCAGGGACAGACTGATTTGCATATAGCCAGGTTCTGAGCTGGGATGGTGCAGTGAGATAAATAACGGTGATGGATCAAGCCCTGATCTTTGGACTGGGTAAGAGAGGTCTGCTTAATTCAGACACTCTGTTCATCACCACCCCCTTTTCTGAATCGTTTTTGGCCACTATAGGTGTGGCAGGGTATACTCAGACATGAGTCCCTTTCTCACTGCACCATCAGGATTCAAGCAAGCCGGGCCGAAGACGGCTGAAATGCCAGAAACCGGTCCCCGGTAGCTTGTCTCCTTTCTGGTGAAGAATTGGCTTGGTAGTTTAGTCTGCCCTGTTCCCATGATGCACTGGGCCAGGGACAGACTGATTTGCATATAGCCAGGTTCTGAGCTGGGATGGTGCAGTGAGATAAATAACGGTGATGGATCAAGCCCTGATCTTTGAACTGGGTAAGAGGGGTCTGCTTAATTCAGACACTCTGTTCATCACCACCCCCTTTTCGGAATCGTTTTTGGCCACTATAGGTGTGGCAGGGTATACTCAGACATGGGTCCCTTTCTCACTGCACCATCAGGATTCAAGCAAGCCGGGCCGAAGACGGCTGAAATGCCAGAAACCGGTCCCCGGTAGCTTGTCTCCTTTCTGGTGAAGAATTGGCTTGGTAGTTTAGTCTGCCCTGTTCCCATGATGCACTGGGCCAGGGACAGACTGATTTGCATATAGCCAGGTTCTGAGCTGGGATGGTGCAGTGAGATAAATAACGGTGATGGATCAAGCCCTGATCTTTGGACTGGGTAAGAGTGGTCTGCTTAATTCAGACACTCTGTTCATCACCACCCCCTTTTCTGAATCATTTTTGGCCACTATAGGTGTGGCAGGGTATACTCAGACATGGGTCCCTTTCTCACTGCACCATCAGGATTCAAGCAAGCCGGGCCGAAGACGGCTGAAATGCCAGAAACCGGTCCCTGGTAGCTTGTCTCCTTTCTGGTGAAGAATTGGCTTGGTAGTTTAGTCTGCCCTGTTCCCATGATGCACTGGGCCAGGGACAGACTGATTTGCATATAGCCAGGTTCTGAGCTGGGATGGTGCAGTGAGATAAATAACGGTGATGGATCAAGCCCTGATCTTTGGACTGGGTAAGAGTGGTGTGCTTAATTCGGACACTCTGTTCATCACCACCCCCTTTTCTGAATCGTTTTTGGCCACGATAGGTGTGGCAGGGTATACTCAGACATGGGTCCCTTTCTCACTGCACCATTAGGATTCAAGCAAGCCGGGCCGAAGACGGCTGAAATGCCAGAAACCGGTCCCCGGTAGCTTGTCTCCTTTCTGGTGAAGAATTGGCTTGGTAGTTTAGTCTGCCCTGTTCCCATGATGCACTGGGCCAGGGACAGACTGATTTGCATATAGCCAGGTTCTGAGCTGGGATGGTGCAGTGAGATAAATAACGGTGATGGATCAAGCCCTGATCTTTGGACTGGGTAAGAGTGGTCTGCTTAATTCAGACACTCTGTTCATCACCACCCCCTTTTCTGAATCACATATAACACATATCAGGTTTTCAAATTGGGTTACAACAAATTAAATTGCTGCAGTCTCAGGTTTTTGCTGTGGTCCCAGGTTCTTTGTGTATTGCTGTAAGACCTAGGTGCTCCGAGCCCTTATTAATGGGGTTTGGATCTCAAAGCTGTATTTTTCATCTGTACATGGATGTATGTCAATGTTAAATTCTTTTTAACGCTGATATATGAATGTATTTATGGTCTTATGTTCTTTTATGATTGTATTTACAATTGAATAAAGATTTTGCGACGATGAATCAAGTTGTCAGTTTATGCTGATTACATTCTTCTATATTGCTCTAACCCTACAGTTTCCCTTCCCCCTTTTCTTCAGCAAGTTATTACTTTTTCCAGCTTGCCAGGTTATCGCCTTAACGCTGATAAGTGTGAAGTGCTACCTATAAATGTATTGTGTAATAAACAACTTTTTGAACACACAGGGTTTGCCTGACAACCCACCAAGATAAAGTACTGAGTATTGTGGTTCTCACAAACCATTAAAGAAAGTTGGAAATAGAAGTTTGATTATATTATCAAGACACTAAATGATAATATTGCCTGATGGCACCTACTTTTTCTTTCATTGTGGGGTAGGATTGACTCTTTTAAAATGATGCTCACTGCCTGATATTATATGTTATTGCTCTGATTCCTTTTTATATCCTTGGTTATTATTTTAAGAAAATTGACTCTCTTTTATCAAAATTTCTTTTGAAAGGTAGGTCTCCTTATATTGCTTTGTTCTCATAAAGAAAAGATAAAACTAATAGAGGTCTTACATTTCCAGATTTTAAAAATATCTCTATGCTTTCTCTTTGAAACAGGCTGCTGCTGGGTTTCTTCAGACCTCCCAAAACACCCTCCTTTGTGGCTAAAGTTAGAGAAATCTCTCTCATTGCCTCTTTCCATTTTAAAGAAATTATTGCTTTCACAACAGTTATATCTCAGTTAAGCTCTCCATTGATTTACCATCCTATAAAATCTTGAAACCTCTTTTACCTACCACATATCCCTCACTTGCTTACTATCAACAACCATCCTTTTGGCATAATAAATTCCTACGAATTAAGAATCATTCCTTATATTGAAAAGTTTGGCAAACTAGGGGTTTATGTTGGATATTAAAACTTTTTGCTGATGACCAACATTTATCCTTTTCTGATAGCCAAACAAAATTCTCTTTTCCATCTACTGCCAAGTCACAATATGAATGTTTATGTACCTCCCTTAACCAATACATTTTCACATTGCCATCTGCTACCCTCCCCCCCATATCTACCACACTCTTTACATTGCTCAACAACATTCCTTCAGCATCTGTTATTGATAAATCATTACAAATATCCTCTAATATAGCCAATTGAAAACCTGAATTAGCTTGGGAAAAGTATTTGGTGGAATACTGGCCTAATATTTTATGGGATAAGTTTTGGCTTAAACTCCACAAAACTACGCGAGCTACGAATACCTCACAAACCTGTTACTTTGTCTATTACCGTCTACTACTTACACCTGTCACTCTCAAGTTCTTTTCTCCATATGCAACCTCATCTTGTTGATCCTGGCACTGCAGATTTTAAGCTTATGTTATTTGAATGCCCTGCTATTCAGCATTTTTGGAAATTGGTCGGGACTCCAATTAATAAGATTTTTAAAGTTGCTATTCCTTTAGCCTTCGATAATATATTCTAAAGTAGTTTGCCTCATCAGAGGTTAAATTTAACTCCTGGATATAAGGTATTGCATTTATTATTGGCTGTTGCATTCCATTTAATTACGTCAAATTAGTAACAAGCTTAAAATGACACTTTCAGGTCCTGGTGGAATGCCATTTGTTTTCACCATAGACTGGACAACAACCATGTCACTTCTATTATTCTAGCTATAAAAAAAGAGATTTTATGGCATCCACTGACTTGGGGGCTGATTACGATGGCGGTCGGAAAAGCATTCCAACCGCCGTGGTAGTTGAAAATTACCATCCACAGGTACCGCTGGAAAACCAGCGGTCAGATTAGGATGCACTGCATGAAGCAGCCTACCGCAGCGGTCGGATTCCAGGTTACACTGCCCAAAAAGTTGAGAATCTGTCCGCGGCGGTTAGAATTGCTGTGGAAAGACCCAAGACTGCTGTTTGCCCAGTGGTCAGGACCGCATGGAGGTGTCCGGAATTCACTTTTTTGCTATCCGCAGTAGTGCCTCCACTGTCCTCGAATGGCCGGATTCTCCGCTGTGGTGTGATGGGCTATTTGAGGCATTGTGATTTGTCTGGCGTTCGTAATCGCATTCCCCACGGGGGTCCCTCTCTATAGGCTCCGTCCGGTACAGGTGCGGAAGCAGAATTCTGGTGAATCCCGAGGTGCCACAGCGGATGAAAATGGGCTATCTTTGCCCATCGTAGTACGGCGATCGCTAGGACCGCCACTGGAGTGCGGAAAAGGGCATTTTCTGCCCCCCCCCAGCACAGCGGATGTGCCTTGGTCCGCCATCCTAATGAGCCCCCAAGTACTTAACCTATTTTGCCTCTTCGGTCAATAACATTATTACTGTGACAGATGAAGTAAGGAAGCCACCTTGAATTTCACCCAATCTGCCTTTGTATCAATAGAATCATTTTTACAATGTTATAAACCTATTTTTAGGAAGGTTTCTTTTTCCATTTCTCATTATAATGTCTACAATTTCCTAGCCATTGTTATATTTCTTTTTTTGATTCAGTATGCTATATAGTGCTCTCCTTTTCCTTCCCCCTTTCTTATATTATTATACAGTTGCTTACAGCCTAGAATTGAAATCTTCTTGTATTTTTATTTTTTTAATCAAAATATTAGATGCTTATCAACCATGTTCTGTCTTTTATTTTATGGCAGATGTTCATATCGAAACACCTTTTGTTTAGTGCTGTTTTTAAATAAACTTGAACATAAAAACCAAAAAAAAAACGTTAAGCTGAAAGACCCGATTAACTTTAGACCCATGTCATCGCTCACATACATGAAAAAACTCCTACAAACAGTTGTCACAACACTACTCCAATTCTAAGAAGATAACGCCACACTGGTTTCATACTGGTTTAGGAGCTGAACTTGTCATCTCCTCAGCCATCGATGACTTGAGAATCATTGTGGATAACAGGGGTTCAGGAGTAGCAATACTCATGGACTGACCTGCAGTATTTGATACCCTTGATCACAAAATTATTCTTCAACGTCTTAAATATTTTCATATAATAGAGACGGCCCTCAAGGGGCTAAAATATTTCATGTCCAAAAGGATAAAGCATATCCAATTGGGATCTTTTCCATCCCTTTCTACATTGGGGAACCCAGTTGGGGTCAAGCCTATCCCCCTTATGTTCAAGCTTTAATTTCAGCTGCTCAGTTAATTCTATATGATCTCCTATATTTTCCTTGAACAACAATCCTGCTAATTTGTCCTCAATGTTTCCTGCAACCTTGAATGGGATATATACATATATGGGCCAAAATTATCTCAAACTCAACCCAGCAAAATTATAGATTTGTGTGGTTTTTAACAAACTAAACCTCTGGGAGGCCTCTCCAGGGCCTTCACAGCTAGGAGACAGTCTTCAGCCCATCCAGTTGTTTTGAATATTATGTCTTATCTGTTCTGCTTATTTCCCTTTTTGAGTTACATGTGCCTGAAGTCAATTAAAAAGTGAATATTAGTAAAATACTGTTGATTAGTATTACATACATTTAGGCCAAGATTTACTAATGTTTCAAACAACGCAGTAAGGGAACTTGATGCACTGCGTTGGGTCAAAGTATTCAACTCTCTCCATTGCTTTAAACACAACCTCTGTAGCACCTACACAGGATTTTTGTGATGACTCGCCAGCTTTTTCAAAAATAAAGTTGAAACAGTGTTTAAAGCTTTCAAGGCAGGTATAAGATTCCCCCTCTCCCCCCAGGTACCTAGCACAACAGGTTCTCCTGGCAGAACCTCATTCTGAGTATTCTCCCCCCATACCATTGAGATGGTGACTGAGCTAGTACTAAAGACAAAATGTTGGGCAACTACAGACCCTTGCCCAGTCAACATCTTCCATGAATTGGCCCACACAGTAATTATTCTTCCCTTCAAACACTATGATCCAGCACTCTCCACAAAAGATCAAGAGCAAACAGATAGATAAACACATGTAATAAAGTTTTTCTAGAATCCGTTCTGTAAGGCTTTAAAAGTTCTTTATTCTTTTTCTTCACAAAATACGTAGCCATCGCGTTTTGTCCAAGAGGAATTCTTCAGGGCAACAGAGTGATGTATTTAGCTTTGCTGTTAATCTTCCAATCTTGTCCCCGTGAATAAATATTCATTGAGGGCAGCACCTTATAAACTGCGTGTCTGTTCTTTCCTGTGTTTGTCCATCTATACTTGATAATTTGTTCGGTCCTGAAATATATTATTTAATCATCCAGTTCTTATGCGGGGACAGCCACCTCACTATATTTGGTAATTTCCGTTGTGAATCTCCATAGATTTGGCACGTAGTTGTCTGTCTATAAGTTCCACATCCAATTTCTCTGGCTTATCAAGTTCCCATTAGTCTAGAACGAGCGCCGTCATCTCGAATCGCGTGGGTGTACTCAATGTTGTGATTAACTATTCTTCCCTTATTAAAGAAACCTACCTTGGACCCGAATGCGATAAGAACTACAAGAAGAAAGACATTTGAACATGACGCTTTTGAGTTTTTTTAGAGTCTAAAAATCTTTTGGACGGGGAACACTGCGGTTTCCGAAAATCACCTAGTGCAGAATTTGCCCTGCTGGTGGCAGCAGAATAGATCAGAGGAATTATGGATATTGGGTGGAAAGCCATGGTGATCCTTTTGGACCTATCTACGGGCTTTGACACCGTTACTCGTCAGGTCTTGATCCAGCGGCTAGGCAAAATCGGGCTTAAAGGTCCGGCTCTTTGCCACCTGTCTTATTTCCTTTATGAGAGAATGCAATCAGTCACCGTAGGAGATTTTATGTCTAACTCTTTCTTCTTACTGTGTGGGGTCCCACAGGCGTCCTGATTAACCCCCACTCCATTTCAAAGCTCTTTCGGTTTCAGTACAATATCCTACGCTGACAACACACAAATTGGCATCTCTGACACTTCCAATGTCGAGAAGGTTGCTAGGAGATTCAATAACTGTACGTCCACAAATGTCAACTAGGCAATCGTTTGCACTTTACAAATGTTTTCTTATCTTATCAAAGAGGGAGAGCAGAAATTCACCATATCTACAAAGATATGGTGCGCTTCAGCTCCCTTCTTAGGCCGGTGCACTGTGTGCAGCCTAGTGCCAATGTAGAAACATTTGGGGCATTCTCCAAGGGAGCTTGTGTCATGAACAGGATTTTTTTGTGCAGAAAGGGATGCACGCACATCGAAAAAGAAAGTATTGAGGAGAAATAAATATATTTCTCCTTGTTACGCCTGGTTCAGGTAGGCTCACCATTCTGACGCATTTCCAGGTTTCAAAGTGTTTGTAAATATGGGAATGCACCAAAGTACAGGGGTGGATGCGTGGAAATGCCCATACTGCACCCATGGAACTTCTGCCTGGTGCAAGATAACGCAAGGCAGGGCTATACTGTGTGTGGTGTTACTTTTTTTTCAAATCAAAGCCACGCTAGTTTTGGGCAAATCACCAAGGACAATGCAAGTTCTTAGTAAATCTGACCCTTAGTTTATATGATTATGTTCTGCTTTGTGTGTACATTTACGTAAATATATGCATAATATTTATTCTGTACACTGACTGCTTAATTGTGTTACATAAGCGTGTTATTGATTTCTAAGAGTTTCTAGAAGGTAGACATATATGTGTATTGTGTATTGTTGTTTACAAGAACATAGTTTCGCAGAACAAAAATAATTTGTAGAGCATCACAACACTTTCTATTAATTGTTTCTGCTAAGAGTTACAAATACCAAAGAGATTATGTTATGAATTTGGAGCACAGAGTGCGAAAGGTAGAGAAGAATCTTTATACATGGGGACACAGGGAAAATATCACAAATCTCAACTGAAAGACACCAGGACAGAAGGCATTTATCCATTGCTCACTGTTTTATCAGTGCAGCTGGCCTCATGAAAAAAGGAATATCAGACCTTGCTGCTTCATTGAACATAAGCTCTATTGATGAAACAAGTATGAGGGTGTGCACATCACTGAAAATCGAAATAAGATTTTTTTATTGCTATGCTAGAATTATATTAGCCCTGAAAAGTAACATAAGAGGGTAGGTTTGCTATAAATTCATAATAATTGAATAATTGTGTTGTAGTGGTTAGTCTTATTCACACTTTCATTAAATATCTTTGCTGCTATTTTATTTGTCTTCATTCTGGTTACAATTCATTACACTAGACTAGGATTTTGATTTTAAAATGTATCCCTCTTGTTCTGTTCTTGAGTGTGTTATTCCTTAATGTACAAGGGTTATTCCTTAGCAAAAGAGGGCTTGGGGATTCTACTAATTATGTCTCATGGGATAAATCATTACCTGTAGCACATTTTGCTCAAATATTACATAGTGGGTGGTGGGGTGATTGCAGTACAACTGTTTTCATGATAAAGACTGAGTCCTTAGTGTCGGGGGGTCTAGAATCTCAGTGTTTCATGAACAAATCTGGAAAACATCACTATTAATAAGAGCAGTAGGAGTGATCCTAGACAGTCGATTATCAAGTCAACTCAAATTTTGGATAAAATTAAGAAACTAGAATATACATATTACAACTCTACCTCTGAATCTTCACTTCGTGAACTTATCTCTGCCAAAATTGAATTTAATAAGTTTACTACTAACGCAGCTTCAAACTCCCTTCTTAAATGTAACTCCCGCTATTATGGAGGCCAAAACAAAATGGGCAAACTTCTAGCTAATTACCTAAAAATACGCAAGGAAAAAACAAAGATTGAGTCCTTACTAGATTCTGCCGGTGTTTCTCTGTTCAAAGACAAGGATATATTAGCTCAATTTGTTTCCTTTTACCGAACTCTATACACTCCTGAGTCTAGCCCTGATCCTGATGACCTTTTATCATATTTCCAGGATATCCCTTCCCCTCAATCTTCTCATGTAGATTTTCAATCCTTGGATTTGGACATTTCCCCCTCTGAAATTTCACATGCTGTTTCAATCCTCCGTAGAGGCAAAGCCCCAGGACCGGACGGTTTTACTATTGAGTTTTATAATCACTTCTCCTCCCTTCTCCTCCCTAAGCTTCTACTATTATTTCAGTCCTTTGTTCAATCTGGCTCTTCTCAGGGATCTTTTCAAGAAGCATTAATTTGTCTCATACCCAAGCCAGATAAAGATCATACGTTATGTAAAAATTATCGCCCAATTTCCCTGGTAAATACTGATTACAAAATTTTCGCCAAAATTATAGCTCTTAGACTAGACCCTCTGCTACCAGAACTTATCGGTCCGGAGCAATCCGGATTCGTTAAAGGTCGCTTGTCGTCAGATAACTCTCGTGTTTTCTTTAACATTTTAAGTAAAGCTGCCTCTCTTCCCTCTCCATTGGCTGCCATTTCTCTCGATGCCGAAAAGGCCTTTGATAGAATAGGCTGGGATTTTATGTTTCAAGCTCTTCGTTGGTTTGGTTTTCCACCTAAATTAATTTCTTTTATTTCTTTACTTTATTCCAGTCCCCATGCCTCCATTTTTGCTAACGGTATCACTTCTGATTATTTTCCTCTTCGAAGAGGAGTCCGTCAAGGATGTCCTCTATCTCCTCTTCTATTTATCCTAGCTTTAGAGCCCTTCTTAACTAAAATTAGACGAGACGAGACCATTTCTGGTTTTCAATATGGCCCCCAACAACAAGTTAAGTTATCAGTCTACGCGGATGATATTTTATTTTACTGCTCCGATCCTCAAACAACTTTACCTTCCTTCCTTAATCAAGTATCTGCTTTCTCTCTCGTATCTGGGTATAAACTTAATACGGACAAATGTGAAATACTCCCCCTGAACCCGTTATGCCACAAACATCTATTTGACTCCTCTGGCTTTTCCTGGCAACCCTCTAAGATTAAGTATTTGGGTGTCTGGTTCGCCCCTCGCCTTTCTGATACCCTCAAACTTAATTTTGAGTCTCTCTCTACTAAGATCACTACTTCTACCAAACGTTGGAATCCTCTCTTTCTTTCTTGGTGGGGACGCCTGGACTCCATAAAAATGATGCTAGCTCCTTTGGTCCTATATACCATTTCTATGACTCCTATTCACATCCCTAATCATTACTTCAAGTTAATAGATTCTATCCTGCTAAAGTTCTTATGGAAAGGTAAAAAATCTCGAATAGCTCTTTCTGTTTTAAAGAGGGATAAATCTTTGGGTGGGGTCAAATTTCCCAATTTTAAATCGTATCATACTGCTTTTTCTTTAAAACAAGCCTTACGTTGGCTCTCTTCAGATCTTTCGTATTATCCTCCACTCTGGCTGACACTAGAATCATCCTTTCTCCATCCCTATGACTTTAACGAAGTTCTTTCTTTTTCCTCTAATGTCTCCTCTCTCCGATCTCCTATCATTTCTCACACACGTTCTCTTCTTCAGCCTTACTTGTTATCCTCCTACCCTTCTGCTTCTTCTGTTCACACCCAACCTATTTGGCATAATAAACACCTTCAAATTCGCAATCGCTCTCTTTATTGGAAATCTTGGCACTCTCGTGGTTTAAAATGGATTTCTCAACTTATTTCTGATAATGATCCTCTCCCCTTTCACCTTCTTCAAACACAATTTTCACTACCTTCCTCTTCTCGTAAACAATATTTATCGCTGATCCCATCCCTTATCCAATATCTCTCCGCCCTTCCTAATACCAATTCTATTCCTATACCACACCTTTCCATCTCTAATGCCCTTGACCAATCCCCCTCTGCTTCTTTTCTATATAAAGCTTTACATTCATCGACTGAACGCTCTAAATCTAAGGTTGAGTTGGCTTGGGAAGAAGACTTGTCTCAAAACTGGCTCCCTATCTTTTGGGATAAAATTTGGTCTAAAATTTACAGTACATCTAGAGCTGCCAATACTACCCAAACCTTATTTTTTATTTATAATCGTACATTATATACTCCCTTAATTCTATCCTCTTTCTCATTAGATACTCCTTCCACCTGTTGGTCCTGTTCTTGTCCTATAGCGGATCTTAAACACATGCTCTTTGACTGCCCTCCCATTCTTCATTTCTGGCATTTAGTTTGGTCACAAATCCAAAAAAATGTCAACATTACTCTTCCCTTTTCCATCCTTCATATTTTTCTAGGTTCCCTCTCCCCTGATCTTTCTGGACCACACCTCAAATTCAAACTACTCGACCTCCTGATAGCCATAGCCTTTCATCATATTACATCACATTGGAAACAAGCTAATGATGTTTCCTTCACTGCATGGTGGAACGCAGTGTGTTTTAACCATCGTCTAGACACAAATTTTGTATCCCCTATTTCCCTAGCAATTAAGCGTGACCTACTATGGATCCCCCTTACCAAATATCTATCCCAGATCTCCAGACCACCTCCCATTTCTCCATTACGCAATGTCGAAGTTCAAAAACCACCATGAGTGTTTTGTCTTAATATATATGAGTTTATTGGTACACACCATGTTTTCTTATTGTTACTTCTAAGATATATAATTTTAATGAATTTCCCTTATCCTCCTTATTCCTAACTTTCTTAAATACATATTGTTCTTTTTACGTTATTTTAATGAACAATTCCACTGTAATGTAAGAGAGATGTCGTGTTTTTTATAACTTATGATTGTTTCTTCCTGTACTGCTTTTCTTCTTCATCCCTTAATAAACTTCAAACTTAAAAAAAAAAGTGTTTGTAAATCTGGGAATGCGCCAAAGTCCAGGGGTGGATGCGTGGAAATTCCCATACTACACCCATGGAACTTCTGCCGGGTGCACGGTATCGCAAGGCAGCGCTATGCTGTTTTTTTCAAATCAAAGCCACGCAAGATTGAGCAAATCACCCATTGCATGGCTTTGTCAATTCCAGTTAAGGACTTGCGCTGCCTTGCAAAAACCTGTGTCTAACAAGGACAATGCAAGTTCTTAGTAAATCTGACCCTTAGAATATATGATTATGTTCTGCTATGTGTGTACATTTATTTAAATATATGCATAATATTTAATCTGTACACTGACTGCTTAATTGTGTTACATAAGCTTGTTATTGATGTTCAAGAAGGTTGACATATATGTGTTTTGTGTATTGTTGTTTACAAGAACATAGTTTCGTAGAACGAAAATAATTTGTAGAGCATCACAACACTTTCTATTGATTGTTTCTGCTAGGAGTTACTAATAACAATGAGTGAAGAATCTTTATACAGGGGGACACAGAAAATATCACAAATCTCAACTGAAAGCTACCAGGACGGAAGGCACTTAGCCATTGCTCACTGTTTTATCAGTGCAGTGGGCCTTATGAAAAGAGAACATCAGACCTTGCTGCTACATTGAACATAAGCTCTATTGACCAAACAAGTATGAGGGTGTGCACATTACTGAAAATCGAAATAAGATTTTTTTTTCATTGAGATGAATGCTGAGGTTGCTGAGGAGAAGGAAAGCTCTTATGACGATGGGAGTGAGGAGATTTCTGAAGATGGTGCGTGGTCCTCGTGGTCAATAAATGAGGATATCTGATATGGTCAATTAAGAGGCTGAAGTTTAGTTGAACACGCAAGTGTTCCATGAGCGTGGTTGGCTCTTTCATTGAGGTAGTAAAGGTGATGGTGTCTTTATGGATGATTGTGAGGTCTCCTTGCAAGTATCAAGGACCCCCTGTGATTGGATATAATTCCTGGGACAGGGTAAAACATATAATGAAAAGCAACAATCCCAGGCAATATGTAATGAAAGCAATGTGAAGAAAGATTTCAAAGGAAAATTATTTAAAAATCATACATTTTAATTGTTTCAACAAATAATGTTTTAAATTAGACACGAAAGGCCCTTTTAATCAACGATTGCTTCTTTAAATAATCGATCACATTACTGCAGCGTTTAACCTCAGAAAAAGGTTTCATTTTAAAGCTGACAATAATCTCCAGATCCGGAATTTGTTCAAGTTCCTTGGATTCTATAAATTGTTGTGTTTGATGGTAATGTCCTGACAAAGACACCTCCTGTGTCGAAACACGCGTCGAAGAAACCATCGCTCATTTTAATTAACTGTTGATCTTGTAATGAAATTTAAATGTACTAATCAAAGTTATTGACTGCTGTTTTTAAATACCCGGTTCTAATTTCACAAACCCCCATCATCAGCCCAGCTGAGATTCGTGGGTGTGACGAGACCTGAGGGACCGGCCATCTTCAAAACCTGCACAACGCTTAACCAGCACGACCGCCGAGGGATCCTAGAGTGAGTGCACTGGGGTTTGAGAAGCCCCAGCCCAGAGCAGCTCCAGCACCGAAGTCCAGCCCCCCAGCATCCACGAGATCTGCGTGGGGCCCTCCTGTAGTGGGGACGTGCTTTGGTGTCCTTAAGGGCCTACGGAACACTATGGATCTCCTCCCAATAGAGGCAAGGAAGACGCTAGTGCATGCACTTGTTACTTCATGCTTAGACTATGGCAACATACTATATTTGGGTGCCACTGGTAAATGTCTAAACCGACTTCAGGTTCTGCAAAATGCGGCGGCACGGCTGGTCCTCATGCAACCAAGGAGGGCAGCCTCTAAAAGGGCCTTGGACACTCCACACTGGCTCCCAGTTAGGAAGAGAGTTATGTTCAAGGCTCTCAGTACATGCCACCGCATTATCCAGGGCATCGGCCCTGTGTACTTGCAGCGTCTCATTATCTCCTATAGGCCCGCATGGTATCTTAGATCAATCAATCAATCAATCATGGGCATTTGTAAAGCGTGCTACTCACCCGGAGGGTCTCAATGGGGACTGGCTTGTTGCTTGTACCTAAAGTCAAGAGGGCCAGGATGGGTGATAGATCTTTTCGGCTTTTGGCAGCCAAGAGCTGGAATGAACTCCCTCCTGAGCTTCGGCTGGACCCCTCTGAGATGAGGTTTAGGAGCTCTGAGCTCGATCGCCTCCTTCCTCTCCAACAGGACACAATGAGCCAGACTCTCCACTTTTACCTCTGAATGCAAGAAGCTTGCCTGCAGAGGCCTCCAGGGCTCCTCACTTAGCCTAACCTTGTTCAGGGTGTACATGGCACCTCTTGCCTGCATCATCGCAACCCATGGCATTAACATTGCTTCCTACTCGAGCAACACTCAGTTCATCCTCTCTCTCACCGACATGAAAACACCACCAGGACCAACTTCACCACCATCATGGCCAATGTGGCCCACTGGATGGCAAAGAACTGCTTCAAACTGAATACGGAGATATCGGAGATCCTGAACCTCAGAAGTAAGAGCTCCTCCTGACACTCCTCCTGATGTCCACCTGACCTGGGTCCCACATCCACTCCCAGAGACCACACCAGAAACCTCGGCATCATCCTTGATGCAAACTCACAAGGTCAACACACCATCACAAATTACATTAAGCTGTGAACTTCATAATTAACGTTTTCCCTCTATGCACGGATGATGTGCTACGCAAACAATGCCTAAGCAAGCCTTTCCCCAAACATCAACTTGCCCTCGTTTTAATCCATTCCAATTTGAAACACTCCATCCCAGTTTCCCAGCAACTCAGGTTTGACAATGCTACAGTCAGACCAATAACCATGAATCCAACCACGTCACCCTTCCTGCGTACCTTTATCCTCCATAATTATAAACACCTTTCCAGATCTATCCACTCTTTCCGCCAAACAAGCAAACCGCTCACTGATGCTATCCTCCTTCTTAACTGGTATGACGTGACTCCTCCCCTAATCCAACCAATTACAACGATCCTGCAACAACGCACCTCCCTCATTCCTACAAGTCCCATAAGGATACATGTTAAACTACTCCATCGCATAGTTGGTAAAAAAATACATGATTACGTTAACCCTTCTTCTGCATGCTTCTTCAGGCATCACATGAATTCCCCGCCCACCCTAAGATGTTTATTCATACATCAATTATGAAATTTCACTTTCAGTTTTTCTCCTAAAGCAATTGTATAAACGCATTACACACATTACCACATGTGTTGAATTACATACTAAATGTGCATGTACAGTCCAAACCTAATCTGTCCATCGTGTTGATTTTCAACGTGATTCCCATATTACCCATTCTGAAGGATAGATGGTGTTGCTTCACATGTAACTTAATTGCAGTTTTATCACGAGTTGGTCATGGGTGCAACTTGTTGGAGGGGCAGATATGTTTCAATGAAAAAAAGATGGGTGAACAAGTGCACACCTGTTTTTGCAGTTTTTCAGTTTCACTAAGTTTAGGTTTTGACAATTGTTGGGTGCAGCATGGTAGCGTGGTCTGCCCTGGTTCCACAAGCTGAATTACACCGCGAAGCTGAAGCGAGGTTACACTCCAAAACTGGACGCACAGCGTACTCCATGTTGCTTTACAGAATACCACAAGATCATCCATGTTTGATACAATTTATTCAAAATAGTCCAAAGTTCGTCCATTTCTAATCTGTTACATGTGAGGCGCTAATGTACAAACTGTTTCTAATCCGGCAGATACCCCAATCCAGACTTTTATCTGTCGCATGAGTCATACATAATTAATCCTTAATGGTGTCAGGACTAGGGCGGCGATTTGGGGCTCTTACACTTGCCTTGCCTGTTCACTGGGGGAGACGCTGGGCTGGTTCCTGGGCTGCACGCCCGCCGCTCGACCACCACGCGGCACGGAACTATAGCCCCCAGCATCCTCGGCGGTGACACGCCCAACACAACGCACGGAGGTGCATAAAGACCGGAGGTCCCTGCAGGAGAGCGGGGGTCTCGGCGGCGATTTGGGGCTCTTACACTTGCCTTGCCTGTTCACTGGGGGAGACGCTGGGCTGGTTCCTGAGCTGCACGCCCGCCGCTCGACCACCACACGGCATGGAACTATAGCCCCCAGCATCCTCGGCGGTGACACGCCCAACACAACGCACGGAGGTGCATAAAGACCGGAGGTCCCTGCAGGAGAGCGGGGGTCTCGATGGCGATTTGGGGTTGTTACACTTGCCTTGCCTGTTCACTGGGGGAGACGCTGGGCTGGTTCCTGGGCTGCACGCCCGCCGCTCGACCACCACGCGGCACGGAACTATAGCCCCCAGCATCCTCGGCGGTGACACGCCCAACACAACGCACGGAGGTGCATAAAGACCAAAAGTCCCTCCCGCCTCGCGGGACGCGCGCGGGCAGCGCCGGGCGGAGCCCGGGCAGAGGGCGGGCCGTCTGTGGCCGTCCGGGGACGACGAGGGACGAGACGGGCCACCCCCCTTGGTCCGCACGTCTCTGATACCACACATAGGTACTGCACTCTGGCCAAAGGGACTTTGCTCAGGGCAGTGGAGCCCTTGAAAGTTACTCGCTAAACCCCTACGGCAGCACGCAGGAGGATTGGTAGAAACCAACGCTGCACATTGTTGTGGCGATAAGGAAGGAGACCACAGGGGAACGATGTCCACTCACCCCAATACTTGCTCGACCGGGATCAAGTCTTCTAAGAGAACAACCCCTAAGCCAACACGCGGGGAAATAAAGGAGGCAGCCCACGCAAAGGGGAACAAACCTACAGCTATCGACCTAATGCTAAAAAAAGTCACAAGGGAAATTGAACGAATGGAACGGAGCTTATCCTCCTCGCCCAATCTCATTGCCATCACTCAAACACCCCCTAGAGATGCATTACTGATTGATAGCTTAAACACCCAGGGTAGTGTGTCACAAACAAACTATGATATAGCGGATGTCCCTTGTGCCCAAACCTCAGGGCTAGAATCCCCTGAACTTATTGACACGGCCCCTCGTAAAGCAAGGAAGCGAGTGGGGAGGAATAAGGGTCAGCAGAGGCAGAGGAAAGCACCCCCAAGAACCAATTCCCCAATAAGCCTTCAAGAATATAATTCATTAGAAAATAATCCCCGAGTAGATACTATTCCCCCAGGGTGGATCGAGCAAGTTGTAATAGATATTAAAACACAGCTAGAATCCTTCATTGCGGCACAACTAAAACCCATTATAAGCAAGGTAGATAAAATAAAGTGTGAGTTCTCCAAACAAACCAAGGCATTAGAACACGCACTTGCAAAAACCTCCGCTGATCAACCACAATCGACGGTGGAAACCACAAATGATAAGGCAAACACAAAGAGGGCCCAAAATAACAACTGTGTTAGCCATGTCCAACAGGCTATAGTTCAGATTCATGAGGCCCCCAACTCTGCCCAAAACCCCAAAGGGGGTACAAATGATAATTCTAGAGGGAGACAACAACAAGGTGCGAATAACACCCAGAGGGAGAAACCTCCTATACAACCACTAATGCAATGGAGACAAGATGAGCGTCCGCAGAGAGAAGGGAATTATAATAACTGTTACACAGACCCTGATCCCTTTCACAACACCAATACTCAGGCACCACACTTAGATTTACCCCCTGAGGCGAACCCCTTTGTAATAATCTTTGCAGGGGTTCCTGAAAATAGGCCTAGCGAGAGAGAAACACACCTACAATTGCTCTCAAAAATTTCCAAATGGTTGAATATCCACAGACCCTTAAATAGTGGGGAAAGAGGAGAGATTCTAAGCGTAAGAAGGGTAAATTGGGTTGGGGGGAGAAAGAAAGACATTAGAGGAGACTGTATAGTCGCAAACTTTACGGACACTAGTCTGGTAGAGTACATCCTGAAGAACTCCAACAGGAACCGAACCAGCACAATTTGTGCTCTCCCACTTGGATATTTCTACCCAAGGACACGAAACAACAATCGTGTGGAGGATGAGGGAGGATGGACGCTGGTTAGATCACAGCGCCCACACAGACCCAGACTAGCAAGCCACCTCGAACAGCCCTATTCCCAGCGTGATTACCCTCAATGGAGAAACAGATATGCCCCATTTCAATCTCTAGAGGACATAGATTGACTCAAACTCACTCCACCCACTCAAAAGAACATTATAGGAAGCCCGGCCACTAGTAGCTATCTTGGCCCACAAGTAGGGTTTATAGGGGGGAGCGAGGAGAGTATATTAACTAGGGGACCAGACTCACCCCGGCCCCAGAGGGTAAAGGAAAAAACAACCAAACTAGATTTACCACCAGATGGGGTGGAGAGAGCAATTGAAACTCATATGGCAATAGGCAAAGGAAAGCGGGAGGGCCTGACCATTCTATCTTGGAATGTTGCAGGGCTGGAAGCCAAATTAAAAAATAAGGAATGGCTAGAATTTATCAAATGTTTTCATCTGATAGCGCTCCAGGAAACATGGGCAAGAGACTCAGGCCCATGCCAACTGGAAGGCTACAAATGTTTCTTTAAACCCGCACAGGGCACAAACTCGGGAAGAGCAAAGGGAGGCTTAGTTTTATATGCAGACTTAGACCTGAAAGGTTCCTGGTCATATACCGATTGCTCCTCAGATAATATACAAGTAGTTAGACTTACTCAGCAGGGGGAGTGTCTACTGTTCGTGAATTTCTACAATTCCGGTCCAGTGGAGGGAAATTACCCAATCTTAGAGCAGTTGGAGAGTTCTCTAATTAAGGAATTAGATCAAAGGACGACGGGGATTGAACCAACTGTCCTGTTGATGGGGGATTTTAATTGCCATCTATGCCCCAAATTACTCCCCTTAACTCCCGATTGGTCAGGTTGCCCCTTAGAAAAGGGCCCCCATTTCTTACATACTAAAGAGGGCACATTACTGATGAAGTTATTAGACAACTTTGCCCTTACTAAGGTCATGGATCTAGCCGCTCATAAGGCAGGTGAATCCCCAATACCTACGTTTAAGGGTAAAGGCGGGGGTTCTATAATAGATTACGTTATGATATCCGCCTGGGCTAGGGAAAGGATCATAAACACCAGGACAGAGTGGAGTCCCTTTAGTGACCACAACCCTATTATAATAGAAATTAAAGGGAAAGATTTTATTAAAAAAGCTCCAGGGGTGATCCAACAAGTAGAAATTCAACCAACAGATCGAGGGAGACGCCTAAGGTGGTCAGTGATTAACCCCCAAGATTTTTATGTTAAATTAGTTAGTGAAGGGAAAGATCACATAGAGACCTGTCTAGATGTTACAATAGAGGGGAGAGGAGTAGTAGAGGCGTTTGAATCCTTAACTAAAATCATAGAGAAACTTCTGACAACCAAGAAGCCCATAAACCTGCAATCCACGTCCAGATGGTTTGATACCAACTGTTCTAAAGCGTTAAGAGATTTAAAACAGAGCCTGAAAATGACACCAAGGGACAAAAATGAAATTACTCACTGCAGACAGAACTATAAAATCCAGGTCAAGATCAGAAAAAGCACCCTCCAAAAGGAAATCTGGGCAGACTTAAGGGAGGCCGGCGAAAACAAGGACTATACCCAGTTCTGGAAAATTATAAACAAACCATGTTTTCACGATTCAAGCTCCCCAGTCATCAGCTCAAACATTCTGCCGGAACAATGGATTGCCCATTTTAAATCCCTGTACAACCAGCAGGTTGTAGACATTGGTGACGGAATATGGAGGGGGCCAAGGGCGGAAAAATTCGAATTATCCCTGGATGAAGTTCTTAAGGCAATCCTAGGGTTAACACGAAACAAAGCCCCGGGCCCAGACGGAACCCCCCCGGATCTATTTCTTAGCACCACGGATCTTTGGGCCCCAATGGTAATGAGAGTATTGAATGCTGCCATCAAAACGGGCCTGCCGAGATCATGGTCCACTGCGGTGATTGTCCCGATCTACAAGAAAGGCTGTAGGGACAGCCCGCAGTGTTATAGACCAATCTCGCTCATCGACGTCTCTGCCAAGGTACTGGGCAGGGCACTTCTCAACCGCCTACTGTATTGGACTGACACACATAACATCTTGGTGGACACCCAGTATGGGTTCAGAACGGGGAGATCAACCACCGGCCAGTGCCTCAACCTGTACCTGCTCAGTGCTAAGTACACTAAGGCGTCTGAAGGCACCATGTACATGGGGTTCATGGACTTAGCAGCGGCATTTGACAATGTTAACAGAGCCAAACTATGGTCGATCATGTCCAACCTGGGAATTGATCCGGATCTTATCAACATCTTGAGGGAACTCCACTGGAACAACACTGCCAAGGTCCGCTACAGTGCGGGGGGGGGGGGGTGAGTACCGATCCCTTCCTGTGCTCGGGCGGGGTCAGGCAGGGGTGTATCCTGGCACCTTTTTTGTTTTCCCTCTACATAAATGGCCTGGAGAGCGACCTTTTAGCATTGGGAACTGATTGCCCAAAGGTGGGCTCACGTCACCTGCCAGTACTTTTGTACGCCGATGACGCCGTCCTCCTAGCCCGGACGGCGGTTGGCCTGCAGCTGCTAATTAAGGGTTTCGCAGATTTCATGAGAAAATTGGACCTATCTGTAAACATGACAAAATCCTTCATCATGACAGTGGGGAAGAAACCTCAGAAGAAATTCGTATTCAAACTGGGGGATCATGTCTTGGACAGTGTTAAAACATTCCCATATTTGGGTCTTTTATTCGACGAGAAGCTAAAGTTCGCCCCGCTGGTAGAGGAGAGGGCGAGGATACTCGTCTCAGCTAATGGAGCCATACTAAACTTTGCTCGTCGAATGGGGAGGTGGTCCCCAGAGCAGGTGCTGACTCTGTATAGATCAGTCAGCATCTCAAAGACTATTTACGGATCTGAAGTCTGGGGTTTCAGAGATGCTCAACTAATTCAAAGCGAGGAAGAGAAACTTCCGTTGAGCACCTCCGCTGCAGTAATACACAACGAGCTGGGAATAACATATATAGCGGACTCGATTAGACTGAGACCCATACTGGCCTGGATTAAAATCTGGCTAAACCCCAACGCGGAACTATCCAGACAGATTATCCTGGATTGCTTGACGAAAGAAAAATGCCTTCAAATCCCCTGGCTGAAATATATCAAAGATACCCTAAGGGAAATAGATGAACAAAGATTATTTTTGGACCCATCCTTGGTGGACATATACACCAGTCACTCGGTACAAGGGCTAATGCTGGACAAATTTAGTGGCAGGAGGAGGGAGCTTGACTCTATTAAATCCTCGGTAGTTGCTCACTCGCTAGTTTCGAATCAAGTTGGCATGGAACCTTACCTCTTTTTATTGTTTAGTCAGCATGAGAGGTTTTTAATGACTCGTTTTAGGCTCAATTTGTTGCACCACAACTTAGCTCATCCATCAGGGTTTACTCCAACAATTGAGCAGAAGGGTGCCTGCGGCTGCGACAATAGGTCTCCGCAGGACACCCTTCATTTTGTATTATTGTGTCCTTTTTTTAAAACACCCCGTCAAAGATTTCTAGTAGGAATTTTAAAAGACTCAAAAATTACCCATGCCAAATCTGCCTTACTGTTTCTGCAAAGAGCCACTGAAATGCGAACCCTATGTGCCATTATAAGCTTTCTCAAAGTTGCTTTTAAACTGAGAAACACTATGGGCTGTTGAAATTGCTAGGCAATGGAGCTATCTATCATGTGATTCGGAGTTTTTGTATGTCATCTGCATTTTGGTCCTATTACTCTCAAAAACCCTTCTTTTTTAAATGGGATGCCCCTCACCTTTCTTTTTAAATAATGATATGTCGTTGAGAAAGTTTGTGATCACGTATTTTACTGTGATGTATTTTCATGATGGTTTTTAACCTTCGAAATAAATAAACAAACTGAAACTGAAACTACTCCATTGCATAGTTGGTAAAAAAATACATGATTACGTTAACCCTTCTTCTGCATGCTTCTTCAGGCATCACATGAATTCCCCGCCCACCCTAAGATGTTTATTCATACATCAATTATGAAATTTCACTTTCAGTTTTTCTCATAAAGCAATTGTATAAACGCATTACACACATTACCACATGTGTTGAATTACATACTAAATGTGCATGTACAGTCCAAACCTAATCTGTCCATCGTGTTGATTTTCAACGTGATTCCCATATTACCCATTCTGAAGGATAGATGGTGTTGCTTCACATGTAACTTAATTGCATTTTTATCACGAGTTGGTCATGGGTGCAACTTGTTGGAGGGGCAGATATGTTTCAATGAAAAAAAGATGGGTGAACAAGTGCACACCTGTTTTTGCAGTTTTTCAGTTTCACTAATTTTAGGTTTTGACAATTGTTGGGTGCAGCATGGCAGCGTGGTCTGCCCTGGTTCCACAAGCTGAATTACACCGCGAAGCTGAAGCGAGGTTACACTCCAAAACTGGACGCACAGCGTACTCCATGTTGCTTTACAGAATACCACAAGATCATCCATGTTTGATACAATTTATTCAAAATAGTCCAAAGTTCGTCCATTTCTAATCTGTTACATGTGAGGCGCTAATGTACAAACTGTTTCTAATCCGGCAGATACCCCAATCCAGACTTTTATCTGTCGCATGAGTCATACATAATTAATCCTTAATGGTGTCAGGACTAGGGCGGCTTGCGGTCTAGGGCCTGCCCCCATCCTGTAGGCACATACGCCTGTTCCTGTGATATCAACCCTTATGTGGTAAAAGCCATAGAGTAGCCTCTCGAGGAGTGTGGTGGCGTAAATGTTTAAAGAGGCAAACCACACCTTGTTGAATTTTAATCTGTGGTCTCCATTATGTACATATCCTTTTTTGTGCATGTTCAAGTGTCCTAGTATGTTTGTTCTCTTTAATAACCTTTTCCCACTCAGGATGAGTGAGATTTGGCATCTCACGCGAGATGCGTGAGATTTGGCATGGGCGTGCCTACAAATGACGACACCGGCCGCGCCCAGTTCCCCGTGCTCACTATTCGGCGTTCTTGGAGAAGAAGGAGGTTAGTCCAGGAGCTCGGATCTTCACTTGGTTTTGGGGCTCTTAGAAAGCAGTGGTGTTGAGTCCTCTAGCGCCAGCTTGTTCGCAGGAGTCTTTTGCACGATCAAAGACAGAGGCAAATTCTGGAGCAGTCAGATTCCCCAGGTCAACTCTTGCTTCGATAACTGACATTCCACTGGGCTTCCTTTATAGTCATTCAGCGCAGACATCGCTTTGTGCGTAGAGTAGGTCATACTCTACAGGTAGGACCTGACCAGCTTATACTTTTTGCTTACCTGAGCATCTATCAGTCCAGAGAGGGCTGTGTTTGTTAAAGCGTATTTTGGCTTGTGGACCAGAGTGTTTATTTAAGTTTTCACAGATGTTTTATAATGCTGATGTTTATATCCAAATAACCTGGGAAAGCAGAAACCAATTTATGAACCACATGTATCTGATGCTAGACTGAGTGGATTTTGTGCATGTTATACGACAATAGAAATATGGTTAGTTTTAGTCTAATGCTACGTTAGCCATTTAGTAAGAAGAATCTGCTGATACTAGAGTTAAGGGTTGGGCAGCATTATTCAGAAAAGCGTATAATTCTATTCACTCAAACTGAAACAAAGCCTCATTAATGTGGTCAATATTGAGCAAGAATGTATAGACACATTCTGAGTGGCGTTATCACGCAAAAGGCAAATTGCGTTATTGTTTGTTATTTGTAGCTAACTTTTCCTTTGTAGTTCTCCTTCCCAGCTGTTCCCTTCCTAATTCCCTTTCCCCCCCCGCTTGCTCACTTCAATACTCTATGTAAGTAATACAGTCAGAGTTGAGGGTATCGAGAGGTGGGCCCTTTTATCATCGCATCCAGACTCTGAGGAAGGCTTCGTTTGACAAATGATGAATCTTTTTCAGTGATTGATTGTGTTTTTCCCAATGCATTTTGGGATATTTATAAGCCCTTCTTCAGGGGTTCACTACAAATTGTAAAAAAACACCCATTAGATTTAGTTATCGAACTTGAGTACATGAAAAATATTAAATAATGCGTCGTAGAAATTCTAATTACATTAAGCTGTGAACTTCATAATTAACGTTTTCCCTCTATGCAGGGATGATGTGCTACGCAAACAATGCCCAAGCAAGCCTTTCCCCAAACATCAACTTGCCCTCGTTTTATTCCATTCCAATTTGAAACACCCCATCTCAGTTTCCCAGGTCTGACAATGCTACCGTCAGACCGTCGATAACCATAAATCCAACCACGTCACCCGTCCTTCGTACCTTTATCCTCCATTATTGTAAACACCTCCCCGATCTATCCACTCTTACCGCCAAACGAGCAAACCGCTCACTGATGCTATCCTCCTTCTTAACTGGTATGATGTGACTCCTCCCCTTAATCCAACCTATTACTACGATACCGCAACAATGCACCTCCCTCATTCCTAGAAGTCCCATAAGGATGTGTGTTAAACTACTCTATCGCATAGTTGGTAAAAAATATATGATTAGGTTAACCCTGCTTCTGCATGCTTCTTCAGACATCACATGAATACCCCGCCCACCCTAAGATGTTTACTCGTACATCAATTATGAAATTTCACATTTCAGTTTTTCTTATAAAGCAATTGTATAAACGCATTACACACATTACCACATGTGTTGAATTACATACTAAATGTGCATGTACATACAGTCCAAACCTAATCTGTCCATCGTGTAGATTTTCAACGTGATTCCCATATTACCCATTCTGAAGGATAGATGGTGTTGCTTCACAAGTAACTTAATTGCAGTTCTATCACGAGTTGTCCATGGGTGCAACTTGTTGGAGGGGCAGATATGCTTCAATGAAAAAAAGAGGGGTGAACAAGTGCACACCTGTTTTTGCAGTTTTTCAGTTATACTAAGTTTAGGTTTTGACAATTGTTGCGTGCAGCCCGGTAGCGTGGTCTGCCCTGGTTCCACGAGCTGAATTACACAACGAAGCTGAAGCGAGGTTACACTCCAAAACCGGACGTACAGCTTACTCCATGTTGCTTTACAGAATACCACAAGATCATCCATGTTTGATACAATTTATTCAAAATAGTCCAAAGTTCCTCCATTTCTAATCTGTTACATGTGAGGCGCTTATGTACAAACTGTTTCTAATCCTGCAGATACGCCAATCCAGGCTTTTTTCTGTTGCATGAGTCATACATAATTAATCCTTAATGGCGATTCTTTTTCAGTGATTGATTGTATTTTTCCTAATGCATTTCGGGCTATTTATAAGCCCTTCTTCTGGCACTTTGGCATTATAGGAGGGGCCACAGATGCTTGTGCTTCCCTTTCTATATTACTCAAAATGCTGGTGCACATACAGAGCCAGTGCTTCCTCAAGAGGGCGTTGAATCCTTTGCGTGGGAGTTTGGCCTATGCAATTAGGGAATCCCTTAGCCTCTGCACCCGTGTTGTACTACAGATGCGGGCGAAGAGCCAAAGAAGGTTTGAAGGCTCACTAACAGTGCGCCTCCTAAAAGGTGGTGCACTGTTAGTGCCCACCCTGATTACAGCCCTGTGGCAGGGGTAAAGGGGGTCCCCTGGACCCCCCCAGTCATTCAATGCATCCTCCTGCAAGGGGATATCTAATCTCCTTTAAAAGCATAGGCTGGTGCCGCCTGCACTGTGAAAACACAGAGCGGGTTCAAAGAAGCAACTCCATTTTTTACATGAATGTGCTGCCCCCCAAGGCAGCACGAGTTCACGGCTGCCCTAGGTGCAGGGCTTTCACTCTAATATGGTACATTTGACTTGATTGCGCTGGGTGCGTGTTTTCAAAGACACACCTGGCACAATCAAGGAAAATGAGCTGTATTTATAACATGCAATGGCATAGCTAGAGGGGTGGTTCGCCCAGGGCGGCACGTTTTGGGGGGCAGTGGCGAGCACAAGGTGAGTTTTCTCTCCCTTGTCGTTGTCTGTCGCCTCCCCCCCAATCGTCGTCATCTGTTCCCCCCGCTCATACGGGCTGTCCATGGGCTTCAAAGTCTGGAATCGCCCTGGCAGCAAAAGCACTAGCAACGCAACTGATAATACAGCCCCTGATCTTCCCCATTGACTGCATTCCCTCACCTCGAGCGCACCTCATTCTTATTTCATTCTCTCTATTACAGGATATCCTCTTTGGTTCAGCAACCTCACTGCACTGCTTGAACAGACTTTAACCTGTGGCTTTTCCATTACATTTGTGAGCGGCTTCTTTCTAACATAGGGCCTGATCATGATGGTGGGCGGATCGCCACCGTCAGCCCACCGTGGCATGTATAATAATATAATTTGTGCTGCAGATGTTTCAATTGCAAGTATTATCTTCCTACTACAACCGATTAACATTTTAAATATGATGTGATTTCGCTGGGCCCGATTCACAGAATAAACTTAAGACTCAATCCTAAACTTACTACTATTTTGGTATTCACAGAATGCACTTACTACTTTTGGCATTCACAGAGTGAACTTACTACTTTTGGTATTCACAGAAGTTAGGATTTTGTCTTAAGTTTGTCTTAAGACAGACTTAAGACAGACTTAAGACAAAATCCTAACTTCTGTGAATACCAAAAGTAGTAATTGCATTCTGTGAATACCAAAATAGTAGTAAGTTTAGGATTAAGTCTTAAGGTCATTCTGTGAATCGGGCCCTGTATGTTTTATGTTGTATCTGTGGGTCCCATTCATAAAACAACCTGGAAACGAATTTCTAGCACACTGGCTTCCTGGCAGAACTTTCTGTATTTACAAATCTATTTAATAGTGTGAATTCTCATACTGTGAACCTGTAATGAGGATTTTCACTCATACAGTAATCTGTTAGTGCACCAAAGTACAACTTATGTGCAAAAATAGATGAGGGCTTATTTACAATGCCCTTGCCCCACTTTTGTGTCACTTTTCGAATGTTAAAATTGACACAAATGTGGCGCAAGACGCTTGTAAATCTGGCCCCATTGCGTATTAGGTCCTGTTTTATTAGCTCACACTAGATCACCTTCTCAATTAAGCTGATTCTCAAAGGTCTAGCATTTCAGAAAATATTTCTTCTGCTCTATTTATCCAAAATTTTGTTTTTCTTTTCCTAGGAACTTTCCGTTTAATATTTGGTTCTATGCACTCAGATATGCTGTGGCCATAACTAACTTTAATGACGGCATCTTCTCTACTTTGTTGTTCCTACAAAATATCTCTTCCTTTCTAGATCCCTTGGAGGAGTTGTGAGAGATCCCTGGCCTCTTCTCTTCTGCCATCTCGCTCAAACGTACAAATTATTTTTGACAACTCAGATTTACATTAATTTCCACTCTTTGTTTCACTAAACAATTTGAAGCCCTCTACAAATATGTTGACTGCATCCTTTAGCCAATGTTTCTTATAGCATAGAAATCACCCAAAGTGGACATTAAAAAGTTTCTTGACATTTCTCGTTGGCATTAGGGAGCTCACTCTCTATTTATGCAAAGAAAAGTTTTGCAAAGATACAAAGTGGAGCCAATTGAATAGCTCATTTGTAAGCCTGGATCCCTGCTGCTATAGAATTTTCTGATGCCACTATCTTGGCATTTAAATTCTTTTTTAAGTTCAGAAAGAGTTTATTGAACAATAAGAGGTGTCAATACAATATACATAGGTGATATAGAAAAGAAACAAAAACATTCTAGAAAAGCATTGCATGAATAACAAGAGGTAGACTGGCTGTAAAGGAATAAATGAGGCTATACAATAAAATAATGAAAAGGCAACAGTAATAAAATCTGTTAAACGGTAAAGTATTTAGGAACAATAAGGTCAATCAGGGAGGTTTTGTGACTTCTTGCTGAATGGGTGATAAATGAAATGATTTTTTAGCACAAGCATCAAGGTGTAATCTTATAAGAAGCCATAAATCGGTGCGTTTTGTTGCCATATGAAGAGGAAAAACAAAGGCAGTATCTAGCCTATGGTTATGACAAACATTATACCACCATGCTTTGAAAGAGATATTTGTAAAATTCTTCCAATTAACAGTAATTTGTTGGAATGCAACCGCTATCAATAAATCAATGATTCGCACATCAAATGATCATGATCCCAACAAGGAGAAAGGCTGCCTAAAAAAATGTGGGTTAAAGGAAAAGGAATTTGAGTGTGAAAGATATCATTGATTTGGGACCAGATTTGTTTCCAGAAATCATGAATGACATTGCAAGAAAAGAGCATATGGAATAGAGGTGCATTGGGTGAAGAACAGGACCAACAGAGGTCAGGGACAGAAGAGAATTTCTTACTAAGCAAATGTGGTGTAAAAAGAAGTCTATTGTAGATGAAAAATAGTGTCTGTGTTAAAGTGGCAGATCTAGAGGATTTGCGTATCTTGGCCCATAACTTGTCCCACAAAGGAATGGGCCAAGAGGTGGCAAAGTCGCATTCCCATTGTTCCTCAACCTCAGACTTTGGACGAGGAGAAGGTATGGCACAAAGGAATGTGTAAATGAGGGAGGCTTTGGAGGGGGCAGTTAATAAGGAGTGTAGTTAAGAGACGAGGTTAGGAGATGTAGAGCGATTGTGAGAATGCTGGATCTGGGAATAAGTAGACATAACCGCTTCTTTAAGTGTGAGATATTTACGGGCAAAGGAAGCGGAAAGATTAAAAGATTGGTGTAGTGTTAAAAAAGGTAAAAAAGTGGAGTGAGAAAAGAGTTGAGAAACCCAAATTAAACCCTTCTGCCTCCAATATTTCCAATAAAAAGGTTTGTTATTGATAAGGAGACTCTTACTATGCCAAATGGTAGTGGATAGAAAATCATCAATGGAGGAGGGAGGGGCGGGAGAGGAGGCTAAGAGTAGCTTGACAGTAAATTTGTGTATGGGAGTGGATGATAGCTGTGGTTTACGAGAAAAAGATAGAAATTCAGCAAAAGCAAAGGGGGAGAGAGAGAGACGGTCTACCGTAACCCATAAAGGGCAAGGCTCATCAGGGTCTTGTAGCCAAAAGGAGGCCTGGCGCAGAAGGAAGGCCTTGTGATAGGTAGGAAAGTCAGGGAAGTTGACACCACCCTCTAATTTAGGACGTGTTAATCTAAGGAGAGACATACAGGATTTTTTGCCCAACCAAAGAAAAGAAGAAAGAATGGTGTTAATCTTCTTAAAGAACTTCATGGGAATGGGAGCCGCAATATTTGAAATAGTATACAGAACAATAGGGGATAACATCATTTTAATGGTATCGAGGCGCCCCCACCATGAAAGATAGAGTGGGTGCCATCTGGTGGTGAGATCAGAGAGTTTCTGGGTGCCTTTGTTGAGACAAAGTGAGACCGTGTCTGCAATAGAGGGAATGACATGTAAGCCTAGGTATTTGATGTGAGAGGGACTCCAGGTGAAATTAGAGGCAGCAAAATCAGGTTTGAAGGTATATTTGGTGAGAGGTAGAATTTCCCATTTATCATTGTTCAGCTTGTAGCCAGAAATCTGCGAGTACTCACGCACTTCAGCAAGGAAAGGGGGAATAGAGTCAGTAGGGTTGGAGATAAAGAGTAAAATGTCTTCTGCATAAGCAGCAAGTTTGATGTGAGAATGTGATGTTTGAAAGCCCTGTATGTTAGGATTTTGTCTAAGTTTGGAAAGAAAGGGTTCCAAAGATAAATTAAAAAGAAACAGGGATAGAGGACATCCTTGCCTTACACCTCTACCCAAATCAAAAAAAGAGGAAACCAGACCATTTGCACAGACCGCTGCTCTGGGATTGGGATAAAGAAAGGAAATTAAGGATATAAACTTAGGGCCAAAACCAAACCATTTAAGGGCAGAAAAAAGGTTGGTCCATTCTACCCTATCAAACGCTTTCTCTGCGTCTAAGGCAATAGCCGCCAGAGAATTTTGAAAGCGTGAGGATTTATATAAAACATTAAAAAGAAGCCTAGTGTTGTCAGTAATAAAGCGTCCCTTAACAAATCCAGATTGCTCTGGCCGAGTAAGTCAGGTAAAAAGGGGTCAAATCGAGTTGCAAGTGAATTAGCATAGATCTTATAATCAATGTTGACGAGGGAGATTGGTCTATAATTTTTACAATATCGAGTATCTTTCCCTTCCTTAGGGATAATACAAATATGAGCATCAGAAAAGGTACCCGAAGAGCTGCCAAGGGTAACAAATGAATTTCTGAGGGAAAGTAATTTAGGCATTAGCAATTTGGAAAAATGAAGATAAAATTCAACAGTGAACCCATCAGGTCCAGGAGCTTTATCTTTTTTGAGAGATTGGAGAGCGTAAAATAATTCTTGTTGGGAAATGTCCAATTCCAAAGAGGCTAAGTGAATAGGGAAATGGTCTGATTGGTGAATAAAGGAGAAAAAATTAGAAAGAGATTGGGGAGTGGGATGAGTCTCAGAGGAATAAAGGGTAGAGTAGAAACGGGAGAATTCATCTAGAATATCATTGTCTTTATCTTTAAGAGCAGCATTATCATCAAATACAGATTCAATGTTCAACCTCGTCAGTGCCGGTCGCTCTACCCGCCGCTTGGCCCCTCCAGGAAGTCACCCGGTCCCCTGCTGCCGCTGCTGTTAGAATCGCTGTACCGCTGCCCTGATTGTGCCCCCGCTGTGGTTGGTAGTATCGCCATAGTACTGCCCCAATTGTACTGTTTTGTTCTGTTGCCCTTTTGTGCTCGCCATAGTACTGCCCCAATTGTACTGTTTTTTTCTGTTGCCCTTTTGTGCTCGCCGTAGTATTGCCCCAATTGTACTGTTTTGTTCTGTTGCCCTTTTGTGCTCTGCCCCCTGTTGCCGCTGTCTGCCCTAGCGCTTCTGGCCCCGCTGCCCACCCCGCTCCCTGCCGCTGCTCCCCCGCGGCCCCGCCCCCACTCCTGCTGGTTTCCCCGACCCTCTCCCATTCACCACCCCGCTCCCACCTCCCAGCTGCTCCTCTCTCCCACTGAGTACTTAGCGTGGGAGCTGTGCGACGGGGAGCTGTGGCCCAGCCTGACCTCGTCAGTGCTGGTCGCTCTACCCGCTGCGTGGCCCCTCCAGGAAGTCACCTAGTCCCCTGCTGCCGCCGCCGCTCGAATCACTGTACCGCTGCCCTGATTGTGCCCCCGCTGTGGTTGGTAGTATCGCCATAGTACTGCCCCAATTGTACTGTTTTGTTCTGTTGCCCTTTTGTGCTCGCCATAGTACTGCCCCATGTGTACTGTTTTGTTCTTTTGCCCTTTTGTGCTTGCTGTAGTACTGCCCCACTGTACTGTTTTGTTCTGTTGCCCTTTTGTGCTCGCCGTAGTATTTCCCCAATTGTACTGTTTTGTTCTGTTGCCCTTTTGTACTCTGCCCCCTGTTGCCGCCGTCTGCCCTAGCGCTTCTGGCCCCGCTGCCCACCCCGCTCCCTGGCGCTGCTCCCCCGCGGCCCCGCCCCCACTCCTGCTGGTTTTCCCGACCGTCTCCCATTCGCCACTCCACTCCAACCTCCCAGCTGCTCCTCCCTCCCACTGAGTACTTAGCGTGGGAGCTGTGCGAAGGGGAGCTGTGACCCAGCCTGACCTCGTCAGTGCTGGTCGCTCTAACCGCCGTATGGCCCCTCCAGGAAGTCACCCAGTCCCCTGCTGCCGCTCGAATCGCTGTACCGCTGCCCTGATTGTGCCCCCACTGTGGTTGGTAGTATCGCCATAGTACTGCCCCAATTGTACTGTTTTGTTCTGTTGCCCTTTTGTGCTCGCCGTAGTACTGCCCCACTGTACTGTTTTGTTCTGTTGCCCTTTTGTGCTCGCCGTAGTATTGCCCCAATTGTACTGTTTTGTTCTGTTGCCCTTTTGTGCTCTTCCCCCTGTTGCCGCCGTCTGCCCTAGTGCTTCTGACCCCGCTGCCCACCCCGCTCCCTGCTGCTGCTCCCCGCGGCCCCGCCCCCACTCCTGCTGGTTTCCCCGACCCTCTACCATTCGCCACCCCGCTCCCACCTCCCAGCTGCTCCTCCCTCGCTCCGCCCCCTCCACTCTCCATTTATGGCTGAGTCCACGCGTGCGCCCAGCGGGCGCGCCCAAAGGCAAGCCTGTCTGTGCCCGTCCGCACCTGGACCGCGCCCAGCGCCAGACCCCCTGGCCCCGCAGATGCCATCACACCCGCCGGACGTACGACGCCGCCACCCTCAGCGCACTCAACACCGGCCGGATCCCCGGCTGCCACCGAGCCACCCCAGGACGCACCCACGGACCCTTCACCTGCCAATCCTGCAAGTTCTCCTGCATCCGAACGTGCGCCGCTCCCGCACCCGCCAAGCCGAGCACCAACAGCAACCACCTGAGGTGCATCCTGCTCAACACCCGCTCCGTCCACAGACACGCCGTGGAACTATGGTACCTACTCGACTCCACATTGCCGGACGTCGCCTTCCTCACGGAAACATGGATGAACACCTTCTCAGCGCCCGACATCGCCATAGCCATCCCGGACGGCTACAAGATCACCCGAAGGGACCGCGTCAACCAGACAGGAGGAGGCATCGCCATCGTCCACAACAACACCATTCGCATCACGACCAACTCCGACGACACCCTCTCAGACGCCGAACATCTTCACTTGCAGATACACACCGACTCCAAGACCACACTCAGAGGCACCCTCATCTACAGACACCAGGACCCGGCACACATTTCAGCGAAGACATCGCAGACTTCATGAGCCCACACGCCCTTCCCTTCGTCCAACTACATCCTCCTAGGGGACCTCAACATCCACCTGGAGAACAACAACGACAACAACACCACCACCCTGCTGGACAACCTCGCCAACCTCGGACTCAAGCAACTGGTGACCACCCCCACCCACTACGCCGGACACACGCTTGACCCAATCTTCTCATCCAGCAAGTACGTCTCCTTCAGCCACTCCACCGGACTCCACTGGAAAGACCACAGCTGCGTCCACTTCAGCTTCAGAAAGACCACGACTCACCACCTCCCGCAACAGGTTCCCCGCAGGAGCTGGAACGAGATCACCACCGACCAGCTCACCACATCACTGAACCAGAACTCTCCTGCCAGATCAACGAACCCCAACCAAGCAGACATCAACCTCACACAGTGGATCACCAACTGCGCTGACGACCTCGCACCCCTGAAAAACCATCCCAACAGGCCAGGAAGCAAGAAAGCCTCCTGGTTCAACGACGACCTCAAGAACTCCAAGAAGAACTACCGTACCCTCGAGAAAGCCTGGCGAATAAACCCGACCACAGACAACATGACCGCCCTCAAGCACGCCACCCGCAAACACCACCAGCTGATCCACACCACCAAGAAGTCAGCATTCAAGGTTCGACTAGACAACAACGCACACAACAGCAAGGAACTCTTCAGCATCGTCAAAGAGCTATCCAACCCCAGCACCGGAAACAACGGCATCACCCCCTCACAGAATATCTGCGACTCACTCGCCTCGTTCTTCCACAGCAAGATCGCAGACATACACAACAGCTTCGGCGACCAGACCACGCACCTAACCACAGAACCAACGCCCCCCACCACCACCCTCCGCGCCTGGACCCCGGTCAGCACCGAAGACACCATCCACATGATGAACACCATCCACTCCGGATCACCAACCGACCAGGCCCCCACCACGTCTTCAACAAGGCCGACTCCGTCATCGCACCCCAACTCCGGGACATCACCAACTGCTCCTTCAACACCACCACCTTCCCGGAGAGCTGGAAGCATGCCAAACTCAGCGCCCTCCTGAAGAAACCATCAGCAGACCCCACTGACCTCAAGAACCACCGCCCCATCTCGCTCCTCCCGTTTCCTGCCAAAGTCATCGAGAAGACCGTCAACAGACAGCTTGCCGCCTTCCTCGAGGCAAACGGGTCCCTCGACCACTCAAAGTCCGGCGTCGGTGCCAACCACAGCACCGAGACCGCCCTCATCACAGCCACTGACGACATCCGAACCCTGCTCGACAACAGGGAAACAGCGGCCCTTATCCTCCTGGACCTCCCTGCAGCGTTCGATACTGTCTGCCACCGCACCCGAGTACAACTCCTCAGCAACGTCGGAATCCAAGAGAAGGCATTGAAGTGGATCATCTCGTTCCTCGCCGGAAGAACCCAGAGAGTCCGCCTCCCCCTGTTCAGAACCGAAGTCATCTGCGGCGTACCACAAGGATCATCACTCAGCCCCACCTTTTTCAACGTCTACATGAGCCCCCTCGCAGCCATCGCACGCCAACACAACCTCAACATCATCTCCTACGCCGACGAAACCCAGCTGATCCTCTCCCTCACCAATGACCCCGCTACCGCCAGAACCAACCTACACGAAGGGATGAAAGAAGTAGCCGAGTGGATGAAGAACAGCCACCTGAAACTGAACTCAGACAAGACGGAAGTCCTCATCCTTGGATCAGCACCCTCTGGCTGGGACAACTCCTGTTGGCCCCCGGCCCTAGGCAACGCACCAAAACCAACGGACCACGCACGCAACCTGGGCTTCATCCTGGATTCCTCCCTCTCGATGATCAGACAAGTCAACGCCGTCTCATCATCGTGTTTCAACATCCTACACATGCTCCGTAAGATCTTCCGATGGATCCCCACCGAAACCAGGAAGACGGTCACCCAGGCACTCGTCCCCAGCCGACTGGACTACGGAAACACCCTCTACACTGGAACCACAGCCAAACTGCAGAAAAGACTCCAACGCATCCAGAATGCCTCCGCACGACTCATCCTGGACATCTCCCGGCACAACCACATCTCCGGACACCTAAGAGACCTGCACTGGCTCCCCGTCAGCAAGAGAATCACGTTCCGTCTTCTCACCCACGCACACAAGGCCCTCCACGACCTGGGCCCAGGTACCTCAACAACCGCATGACCTTCTACACTCCCACCCGACAGCTGCGATCAACCAGCTACGCCCTCGCCGCCGTTCCACGCATCCGAAGAACCACCATGGGAGGAAGATCCTTCTCCTACCTGGCGGCCACAACTTGGAACTCCCTCCCCATACACCTCCGTCTGACCCAAGACCACATCTCCTTCAGGAAGCAACTCAAGACCTGGCTGTTCGAGCAGTAGCGGACCCCTCTCCCCCAAGCGCCCTGAGACCCGCCGGGTGAGTAGCGCGCTATGCAAATTTCTTGATTGATTGATTGTGTTAGATTTTCAAGCAATTAGCCAGAATTTTCCCCGCTTTATTATTCCCACCATAAGATTTGAACTAGATTTCAATAGGTAGAGAGAAGCGTCTTCTCTGGATTTTTTGTTAAATTTCAACTTGGCGTCAATAAGTGCTGTCAGGCTTTCCTTCGAGTGAGAGGTATAGTAGGAGTGCTCCAAACCCTTAATTTTTTGGAGAAGATCGCTCGTATGCTTACGAGCGGTCTTCCGTTTCTTAGCCACATAATTGATGATGAAATCCCTAGCTGTGGCCTTGAATGCATCCCAAATAGTGTGGGTAGGAATAGAAAGGGTATCATTAATGGCAAAATATTTGTTGAAAAAATCAGTGAAGGAGGCAGTAAATTTAGGATCCAAAAGCAAAGAATTGTTGAAAAGCCACCTCTTGGGCCCAATGACCTTGGGTAGGATATCAATATTAATAGAGACTGGGGCATGATCAGACAATAGGATAGGGCCAATTTCTGCATGGGTGAGAGATTGGGAAAGATGATGGGCAACAAAAATGTAATCAATACGTGATTGGGAATGGTGAGAAGGGGAATAAAAGGTAACCTCTTTGGTCGTCGGATTACCTAAACGCCAAGCATCAATAAGTTTATGCTGCGAGACTGCTTGAGTAAAAAGTTTATGAGGCTTGTTCGGAATGAAGGAAGCTTTAGAGTGTCGGTCCAAAAAAGGATCAAGAGGCTGATTACAGTCTCCTGCCATAATGAAATTATCATCAATGAGATTGGTTATGCGAGTAGCCATCTCGCGCCAAAAAATTGGGTCACCGCCCTTGTGAGCGTAAACATTTAGAAGAGAGAGTGGAACACCCCTTAAGGAAAGCTTGACATATAACCATCTACCATCAGTATCAGATTCATTAGCCAGCAGGGAATAAGAAAGAGATTTACTAATTAGAATAACAACACCATTGCGCTTACCATCTCCAGGAGCAAAACACACCTCTCCCACCCAACCTCTCTTAAGCTTAACAGATTCTGCTTCAGACAAATGAGTTTCTTGTAGGAAAGCAAAATCCACATTCAATTTGGCAAGATGAGAAATAATTCTTTGTCTCTTAATGGGAGAATTAAGACCTTTAACGTTTCATGAAACGATACGTACTGACATTAAAAACAATAAGATAAAAGATAGCAAATACAATAAGAAAAAACCTCAGGACAGAAAAAAACAAGAAGAGATGAAGAGAGGAAAAGTAGAAACAGGAAGTTAGATAAAATATATGTGCTAACATACATCATGTAACAAGACAGAATATAGAAGTCAAGAGAAAAGAAAAGTCTTGATTTGGTTAGGAGAAAAACGAAGAAGTGACGAGCTATGCCTACAATACGAGATAAAGCAATGCAGTAAGGAGAACAATGAGAGTAAGATGAAAGGAGAAGAAAGAATGACACCTGACTGAGAAATACTGAAAAACGAGGAGGAAAGGGGAAAGCCTAAGCACAACCAAGAAGAGGATGGGAGGTATAACAATGGAGAAGAAGACATACTTACAGTTAAGGGAGGATGGGGGGATACGACTAGGAACAATACCAGGAGACTAGGAGGGAGGGAGGGGTGAAGCCAAATCGGGCAAGGCAAGACTTCAGGGCAGCACGTGGACGACTGGGAGAGCACCACAGAATACAGGGTAAAATCTACGGATGATAAGGAAGGAAGGACAGTAGAAGAAAAACAGAAGGTATGTAACAAATGCAAAACAATGAGTAACAATGAATAATACAACAAGTGTAAGATAGGAAATGCATTAAACATAAACAATAAACATAGGAAATGCATCAGCGATCAAAAACAGGGAAAGGGAAAAGAACAAGGCCATTTAGAACAATGAATTCAAACAAATATTTGAAGGCCGCAATATTCAAGTAGGGAATGAAGATGAAGATCCAGAAAGATCCATATCAGAGGATCCGCATGAGTTCAGGAAACTTCGAAGGCGCAGGGGGTCTTCATAGGTCGTTGTCTTGTTGTTATAAGTGACCCTAAAAAGGCACGGATGAAAGAGGCCATACCGGGCCCCAATGGACCGGAGCTCAGGGCGCATGTCCAGGAAAGCTTTGCGTCGGCTAGCAGTTGCCTTGGCGTAGTCCTGCGAGAAAAATAGGGAAGAACCAGACCATGTGAGACGAGGAAAGGCCCTAGCTGCCGACAAGACCTTTAGAAGGTCTGTATATTCCAGGAAGTAGATGATGACTCCTCTCGGCCTAGGTGAAGGTGAGGTGGAGGAGGCCAAGTCTATGAGTGCGTTGAATATTGAGCACTGTGCCCTTTGGAAGTTGCAGAAGCTTGGGGAGGAATGACTTGAAGAAGGCAATGGGGTCAGTCCCCTCGTTTCCTTCCCCCAGGCCGTAGATACGCAAATTATTGCGTCAATTACGGTTTTCAAGGTCCTCAACTTGACGCTGAAGGGAGGAAACTTGTGACGACAGGTAAGAAACCTTGGCAGATGGTTCTTGAAGAGAAGAGACACTTTGCTCTACTGAGGTGACCCTGGTATCCATGCTCGACCAATTATCTGTTAAAAGTTTTGCGTTGGTCTCCTCCAGAAAAGGACGAAGAGCCCTGATTTCCTCCAATAACAACTCCACAGAAACCGGAGATAAGGGCTTGGGCGGGGAAGGAGGGTCTTTTTTCAACCTCTTGGCATTGAGTTTTCCTGTATTCACGCTAGGCTGCTCCATCGCCGACATCGAATCTTGAGCAGTAGAAAGGTGAGAAGCTTCAAGTTTAGCAAAGGCAGAAAACAGCTTCGAATTTTTAAGCAGAGCGTGTGAGGAGGTTGCAGAGCTAGAAGGCTGCCTATTCCTGCCCATGAAGCAGAAATAATATATTGCAGAGGCAAGGAGCGTGGATGGAAGGAGGCAGCGTTAATATGCGAACTTCTCCAAGAAAGATGCCAAAAAAGGTAAAAGGAGCATAAAAAAAAAGTGGAGCTATGAGGAGAAGTAGATGGCCGCCACTGCTGAGGCGAAGGAAGTCTCTGTGAACGTCATGAAGGCAAAGAAGGGCAACAGTGCTACAGAAAAGTAAAACTATGGACCAAGGTGCGAAAGTTAGTCATTATTTGGCCTTTAAAAATTATAAAAGGAGATAGGATAGTCTCTGGGCAAAGAGGAGAGCAAAATCATCTTGCTGACGTGAGGAGAAGAGAACAAAATGGTGGCTGCGGCCGTTGGAGAGCCGCGACCGGACTTACACCACCAAATTCGAAGTCTAGACTGCTTCAAAAGTCGATGAAATGCTCCTCAGTGCACTCCTGACACCTTCCGACTGCATATCCTGTCATCCGTGATGAAAAACGATGACAAAAACCGTGGGTCTCACTGCCGTCCTCGGAGCGCTCACCCTTCAGCCGCCCTCCCCGTCCGGCGCCAAGTCACGCCCCCCTGCATTTACATTCTTTATGAGTTGTCACTGATAGAAGTCTCTAAGAAGAAGAGAATAATCTCCATCCATGGAAATGGCTTGCTCTAGAATGTCACAGAATCTTTTACAATCTTGTGGTAGAAAGACTTGTGCCACTTTTCTCAGAACCGAGGAACACAACTGTTCTGCTCCACATCTTCTGCAAGTTCTTGTGCTTGATCGAAGTCTGAATATTAAGCAGCAGAGCCAGGTAGGCCTTACACTCATAATTGATAGGCTCTTGGTGGATGATTTCCTTAAGTGTGGAAATACCTTCTTCTTTCAGTTCTCTGCCTGCACCGTAGTGTGTGGCCCAGCACAGAATTCCATGTTTTTGTGGTTTTCTGACAATGCTGCCGGGAAACAATTTGCTGCCCGCTCTCCGTATAGAAAACCAATTGCCATTAGGGACCAACCAATCATTCCACTAATCTCAGGAATAGTTGGTGTAGATTGAGAGGGCTGAGAAAGAAACTGACTAATTGTGTCAGATTCGTCAAGGTATTGCTCTACCATTTCATAGTTGCACAAATGATAGTCGATCCACGCATAATTACCAAAGAAGACCAACTTAAACCCTACCAAGTTGGTTTGTTGACCTTCTCCCAAAAACTCAGCAGTTGTCCTAGTACTTTCAAGGGCCTCCTGGTATCTTCCTACCCCCTGGTGTATATAAGACTCCAGAGCGTAAATGGTAGAATTGTTGTTGTAAGGCGTGTGTTGAAGTCTGAGGTTGAGACCTTGCTTCATGTGTCCTATATCAATTATATCTTTCTCTTCAGGTGAAGTGATACTGAAGCTTCTCCAGCCTCTCCTTCAGAAACATGGTACTGCAATGAAAAGAGAGTCAAGGAAAACATTTTGTAAATCTCTCACTTCTTGGGAACAGTCAGCTGGACTTGTCAGTTGTGTGGTGATTCATTTCTATTCCGCAACCTGTGTGCAGCATTCTTGTTGCCTTTAAGTATGTGTATGTGATTGTGAGAATAAGAGTGGGTGTTAAGTAGAAGCGTGGATTCAGTTGCTTGGAGCACTGTCAGGTGGTGAACTTTGAAACAGAGAGGGAGGGGAGGCAAATACCTGATCCAATTGTATGGAGCCACTGAGGGATGTATATGAGTTAAAGGGAATTGGAGGGGAGGAGATGTTAAAAGAAATAGAAATATGAGCCAAAATATGCTTTTTACTTCACATCGACAAAAATAAATAGACTAGCAAACAATGCATTTTCCAGGTATTAATAAAAGAGTGTTAATGGAATATTCCTCAGTGGAAGAGAGAAAAATATTGGACCCGGTCAGTGCCTTTCACTGTATGATATCCCAAAGGCAGAGACCAAAACACAAATAGTTAACTTAATCTGGGTTTGACAATTCCTATAATATACAAAGGATTAATGAATGAAATGGCATTTATATTCAGCGCATGCAAACAACAGCTACTTCTGGAACAATGTGTATTTGCGCTAAGCATCTTGTCGGATCATGCAACCTCATACACCATTTTTAGGTCGAGCATTCGAGACCTCTTGTATATACTTTAGTATATACTTATATGTGTATGCACTTTGTGGGCTCTGGAGATCAGCCCTAGGACTTGTCTGCTTCAGCTTAAGGACTTGTTTTCAGTTCAACTGTCTCTATTTAGAAAACGACCAGTAGAGGTCAGTAAAATACCAGAATTGCTTTCTGCTTGTTCAACTGCCCCTATTTAACTGTCTTGATAAAAAACGACCAGCAGAGGTCAATAAAATACCAGAATTGCTTTCTGCTGAGGGACTTTATTTTTTTTATTTTTCTGGCAACTGCCTCTATTTAACTTTCTTGATAGAAAGCGACCAGCAGAGATCAGTAAAATACCAGAATCACTTGAGCATTCTCTAGATTCTAGTCCATAGAAATTGTCTTCCACAGAGCACCCATAGGCAATATTTTTTTCAAATCTTGTATTTTTAGTGATATGACCATCAAATTAACCCTGGGCATAATACTAAACTACCTAACAGAACATGCAAAGTTTGAATGCTATTGCTAGCAGCTATATCAACATCATCCTCAGATGCTTAAAAGCATATAACCAATTCACAAAAGTGAAGTTGTTCAATGAAAACATTAGGCAATGATAGAGCTGATGATTTTGGGGTCCCCCCTAACCTAGGGGGCGGACCAAGCAGATGCCTTGAACAGAAAGAGCATAAACAAAAAGCACATGTTGTTGAACTTCAGTGGTGGTCCCATCCTCTTAGGACCACCCCAAGCACAGTTAATGGCAAAAAAACAATCCCAACCAAAGGCCCTGCAAAGCATTATGGGACGAGATTAGCAGTGGGCAGTGAATATTATAGTGTCCAATTTCAAAATAATTCTACAAAGAGCTGCAGTTCATCTTGTCGTTACTAGATGTCCCTCACGAGTCAAATGCAAAGCATTGAAATTATTCTTACATTAAGCTGCAGTTCCACTAGTCGTTACTAGATGTCCCTCACGAGTCAAATGCAAAACCATTGAAACCCTTTCATCAAGCATTTGCACTTGACTCGTGAGGGACATCTAGTAACCACTAGTTGAACTGCAGCGCTCTTTATAGAATTATTTTGATATTGGATACTATATATTATTCACTGCCCACTGCTAATCCCCTCCAATAATGCTTTGCAGGGCCTTTGGTTGGGAATTTTTCTTTGCCAATAACTGTGCTTGGGGTGGTCCTAAGAGGATGGGACCACCACCAAATCGTTCAATAAGATGTCTGTTTGGTACTCCCCCTATGTTAGGGGGGATCCCAAAATCATCACCTCTCTCACTGCTTGCTAATTTTTCAGTTTCATTGTTGTGAAAGTACTATATGCACTTTAGCATATAAAGATAGAGATACTTATTTTATCATAACGGGCACTGTGCAGGATGCTATTTGCAATTATTTTGCAAATTTTTCACAGTACAGAAAAGTACATGGTATCATCAGCTATGCTATGCAGACTACGTGAAGCTATGTGTAGTGCTGCTACAGCAAACTACGCCCAGGCCTACATCAAATGCCCTGATTGTATATTAAAAACAGAGCTTTGGATTATACCATTTCCCTCTGAAAGGCAATATTTCTCTCCATGTGGCGCAGTTGTTGCATGCTTTTCCTCCATGTTTAAGAACAGTAGATGTCTCAGCACCCAGGCTAATGTGCTGCATAGCTAAATACATATAAGGTCACAAAGACGAGACCGATTGCATTGCAAATTCTTGTTTTATCTACCCTACCTACCCTATCAATCACATAGTTAAGTACGATTGCTCTCTAATGAGGGTGTAAAATGAAGTTATAATGTGGTAATTGTTCATGACACAATTATGTGCTGGGGTCTAGGGTGTGATAAGGGGAAATAACAGTTGTTTGGTGGTGACATCTGTCAGTAGGGGGCGACTATTTCAAGTTATCCCCAGTTACCCCCACTGCAGACATACATGCTTTGTATCTTTGTTTAAGGATGCTTCATGTCTTTTGGGTTTAGACTTCATCTGTATGCAGATGTCAGGCAAACAACAGGATTAAATGCCAGGCATCCGATTTACTAAGAACTTCCTAGTGGGTGCTAATATGAATAATAATCTACTTGCAGGGGAAAAATGGAAAAATGCAGTTATGAAGTGCATACACTTTCAGGGTTAAAACATACCAGTATCCCTTGGGTTAGACATGTGTTAGAGCCACAGGCACTAAGCACTTAATTAGTAAACAAACAACATATGTCTCTAGCATTATTTGTACACATGATGTGACAGAAATTGTAATCACTAATTTTAGTTTTTGAAAATGTTTGATTCCTGACAAGCCACAAGTATGCCAAATAGCTCACTGTTTAATGAAGATGGTTCCTGCTCAGTGAAAAATGCGGATACATTGGCACATTCTAGCCCCTCTGAACACCTATTTGTATTTTGGTGTCTAATTTTGGTCCCTACATGAACCCTGTTTAGTTTTTTAAAAACTGCCTTCGAAAAACGCCTCTCATAAAGGCGGATAAAGATTTGAGACCGTAAGCAGTCTTCGCCATCTTCCTACAGTCTGCTGTGGCATAGTGGGTGAAAACTGATGGACTGGAATGTAGCGCGAGTAACTGGCATTGGATATTTGCAAGCATTGCAGCATCACCTTTGTGATTTCTCCAGTGTGATGAACTAGCAGCCTGATTCATCAACGGGCCGTTTTGCGAGCCCCTAATAGCGTATCATAGCGATTCGCTATTAAGGACTCGCAAAACGGTAATCATGTAGGAATCGCATAATAAAATGCGATTCCTAGTGATTCCTTATTTGCGATTAGCAAATTGCTAATCGCAAATAAGGAATAACTCGCCATTCATTCCTATGGGCCTTTTGGCCCATAGGAATGAATGGGGAGTATTCGTTATTTGCGATTAGCAATTAGCTAATCGCAAATAAGATTGCGATTTGAAGGGTGCCAGGGGTGTCCACAGGACACCCTGTAGCACCCCTCAAATGAAATTTCACACAGGTGTTGCACACACACATGTCCAAAGGACATGTGTGTGTGTAACATGCAACTCAGAAAAATGCATTTAAATGCATTTTTCTGAGTTTTCGCAATTTACCGCGAGGTCTGACCTCGCGGTAAATTGCGGCTAGAAATTGCGAATTCGCAGATTTAAATTGGATGTTGAATTGCATTTAAGGAATCTCTAATAGAGATTCCTTAAATGTAATTCCTCGCACATTTGCGACATCGCAATTAGCGATTTTTGCATTTGGGATGCTGAATCCCAAATGCAAAAATCGCTCTCGCAAAGGGCCGGATTCTCAGAATCCGGCCCCTTGCGAGCGCAATTCAGGTTCATGAATCGGGCGGTAAGTTCTACAGCTATGCCGGGACGTGGGTCCTATGCTGCTTGTGCCACTAGACTCAAACTATACCTCACTGATTATGTGAAACTGGCCAACACTGTTTTAATGTTGCTTGTGTTATTGTTCAGGAGGAACATGGGCCGGCGTTTTGAACGGGAATGTTCCAATCGGAGCGTGATTAATGCTAATTTGAATACATCGGGTCCCATTCTTGAAAGTTTCCACCCAAATTGTAATTGACTCAAGCTTCAGAATATGGGAATTAGGGCTGACCATGGAGTATACAAGCCACTTTGCACTGGGGATCTGATTTAGAACCCAGGCATGCCATAAAAATGTCCTGATATTGGGTCATCAGAGATGTTTACCACTCTGACATATTTGCAAATGTCCTCCTCTTCTGCACCTCCATCTCCGCCATGGTGCTTGTGCTGAGATTGCGTGAATCAGAGAACATTAGCAAGTTTCTGTCTCCTGACAGCCCGGGCAGCTTCTGTGGCATTGACACTGGATCAATAGAGATCAGAAATGGAGCAGACATCACCAGCCTGCCATAAAGGTGCTTGTGTTGTGTCAGGACACAGTTAAAAGGTTTTCATCCATGTGTGGAATGCAGCAAAAAGAGGTTAACCCTGCTGCAGAACATAGAAAAAGATGATTGGCTCGTTCATAGTACAATGCAGTCCTGCACCTTCCACTGTCACTGGGACATATAGAATCTCCATCTTCCACTGTCTCAGAACCCATCATGTATCTCTTCCTCCACGTTCCACATTTCTGAATAGGAGTGTGGAGAATCTCTGTTGCTATGGAAGTTCAATCAACACAAAGATGCACTAGATAAGCTAGGTAAAAGATGCTGGAGTTGGAGGAAGGGGAGGCTCGAATGCTGTGGAGGGAGGAGGGTAACCTGTAAGATGAAGGGTTAGTTAGGGTACAGCTAACCTGACAGGTTTAGTGGAGTATGAGTGACGAACAATTGAGACAGAACAGGGATTGGATAGTAAACAAAGTCCCAGGCACACAATATTGGGTAAATGTACTGGTTACCAAAGTCTCTTGCATCAAGAATTTTATCATACAAGGTCCACACAAGTTCATCACGGTATCTTCAATTTGTTTAATCTTTATGGACACAACCAGCCAACACGTGTTTCTTCACAATGGAAAGTATCCTGTGACTTCTTCAGGGCTGTAAGGTAAAGTGTTGGTATCAGGTGAGATTGTTCCACCTGTGATAATTTCGACCCGGCTGGTCTGGTAAGGATAAGAAAGTAAAGGAGCAGAGGTGAACCAGTGCCTGTTCTCCGCCTTAGCACTTTTTCGGAAGGTTCCTTTTCAACGGCGGACCCGCCGTTCAACTGGATAACAGGCGCTCACTTTGGGGATCACCAACAAACCGGTGCCTCTTGTTCTTTTACTACAGACTCACTAGAACGAGTCTCTTCTACCTTTACCATATTGACTGGGATCTCGGGCACACCGGAGCATTGTGTTCATACACTGTACATTCACGAGGACGTTTCCGTTCTTTTCTTATCCTTACCAGACCAGCCGGGTATGAATTATCACCGGCGGAGCGATCTCACCTTATACCAATGCTTTACCATACATCCCTGAAGAAGTCACAGGATACTTCCCATTGTGATGAAACATGTGTTGGCTGGTTGTGTCCATAAAGATTAAACAAATTGAAGATACTGTGAATAACTTGCATGGACCTTGTAGATAACATTCTTGATGTAAGAGACTTTGCTAATCAGTGCATTTACCCAATAATGTGTGCCTAGAACTTTTTTGTCTTTAATTGTGCCAGACTCCACCCGCACACACATAGGGGTTTTAGGGTACTCCCCCTATCCTAGTTACACCATGTGTAAAGCATAGCAAAAACACTAAATGCAAACATAGCAAGGGCCATACTTCCTGGCATATCCTAAACCCTATCTTTTAGACAAAGGGATTGGATAGTAGAAAAATTAGGGCGAGTTTCTCACAGATCTTGCTGGCATACTCAACTCCCCCATAGTCATTATGTATGAAGATGATGTCTTACCCTCGTCCTTCATCAAAGTGCGCTCTGGTGAAACTCTTTAATTTCTACTCACAATCATTGATTTCTCCTTCACACAATGCATCTTCCCAGGCCTCCAGACATACCAGACCCTCTTTCTTCTAAGGAGATCCATGCTACACCCTGAAGACCTCGCCAGCTTATGGTCTAATATTAAACTACCCTTCATCATCAAAACCATTGCAAAGGCAGTCCATGTTCAACTCAGTGATCATATCAACACCTACCTTCTTCACAGCTACCAATCCTGCTCCAGATAACACAGCAGCACAGAGATAGCTATGTTACATATCATAAACTTTCTGTAGATATCAGAGACAGATAAGCCCTACCCACTCAAATTGCTCAATGTGTCAGCTATCTTTCACACCATCTTCTGGCCCTCCCTCTTCCCCACTCTGAAGTCTCAAGTGGGATTCATTGGCAACATATTTCAGTGGTTCTCCTCCAACATCAGCTTCTTCACATGTATACTTCTGAGTCCAAAAACCTCCCTGCCACCTGCTTGGCCTCCCCGGGATTCAACTTACTGCTCATCGTCTTCAAACTCAACATGGAGCCCGTTGAACTCTATTCACAGATAAAAGTACTAACATTTACCAACATGCCAAATGACACATGTCAGACCTGATAGGCTTAGGGTAGGCTTTCCCCAACCCTTTGCCTGCCAGCTTCCTCCCATTTTTCTGACCTCGTTTTTGATGGCTTTAAGACTCTGCACATTATACCACTGCTGATTAGTGGTGAAGTGCTTGTGCTCTCTCCCCAAAACATGGTAATATTGGCTTAACACCTATTGGCATATTTTATTTACTTTTAAGTCCATAGTAAAGTGCTATACACCTAATTCCATTGATGGAATTAGATACCTTACAGAGAGATCTTCTATTTATAATGGTTGCAGTGGCAAGTTTACTGGTTGCAGTTTTGGAAAGATAGGGAACCACCTACATATCATCAATGGGTTCACAGGATATTGAATATTGGTCAACAGGAAGTGTCCCTATATAAATGTAATTTATTACAACTAAGCTGAAAGGAATGAAAATATGGGATCCACTTATGACTTGGAAGAAAGAATTGTTAGAATAAGAACAAATCCAGTGATTAGTAAATAGGTGTTAATATGTGTAAACGTGTGTAAATATGTAGAATGTAAATAGTACTGTCAATGTAAATGAATTTAACAATGAGAATAATGGTGTAGTAGAAAAAACAAATGTAAAAATAACTGGATAATGTAAATATGTATATTCCTGATTTTCTTTTAAAAAGTAAAGTCCAGTACATGTGCCCATGGCCTGTAAATTAAATGCTACTAATGGGTCTGTAGTACTCATTGTGCCACCCACTTAAATAGCCCTCTAACCATGTCTCAGGCCTGGCATTGCTGGCCTGTAAGTGTAATTTTACTCTGCCACTTCATCCTGGCAAGGTAACCTGCTTGACAGGTCTAAACCTTCCCTTTGTATACATACAATGCACCCCATAGTAGGCCCTTTATGACCCAGAGTGCAATGTATTTAAATGCAGGACGTGTATTTTAAAGTTTTACATGTCTTGGTAGTGAAAACTCCCACTTTTGTTTTTCACTACTGCAAGGCCTATCTCTTCCATAGTACAGCATTGGGGTATCCGTATTATATATTTTAAGCGTAATTCCCAATAGTGAAAAGATCGAATGTTCAAGTTTGGTGTCACTGGGCTCACAATCTAAAATTGCAACTTATAGTGAAGTTGGATTTTAAATTACAGTTTGGCAAACGCCACTTTTCAGAAGTTGGCATTTACTTACTTTTGCCATTTGGTGCCTGCTGTCTGTCTCTGTTCCATCCGGGTTGGGTGACAGCTGGGCTTTGTGTATTCCCTCTAGACAGTCACAAACAAAGAGAGCTTTGGTGTGTCTTGATGGGCCTTCCTGGGAGATTGGAGGAAGGAGCGGGGCACAGCCTCATACTTACAATTGAATAGGCCATGTCCGGTCCACATGCAAGCTGCATACCCCCTGTAGTGAGTCTGGAGCCAGGCCAGGGCTGTAAGGCCGAGCGTCTGTGAAATTCAAAGTTTCTCCCACTTCAAAGGCACAACTGGGTATAAGTACTGGACACCATGACTTTAGTAGAATTCTGGACCTGTCACCACTCCTCCAGGAAGAAAAACTGTTGTTCTGCTGGAAAGACTGTTGCTCTGCTGGCCTGCTGCTTTTCTGGACTGTTGCCTTGCAGTTCTCTTGCCTTGATGAGCGGTCCTGCTGCCTGCTGTTCTCCTGCTTTGGTGAAAAGGATGGACCGGCATCACTTGAACCCCGAGTGACCTCTTACTTGCCTCCTGTTTTAAGTCTCAGGGACATCAATGACTTCAACTCATCCTGCTACAGAACCCAGATTTTGCTTGCTGCAAGTCTTGCGCTGCCAAGTGGTGTCAACCTTTTCCTGGACCCTTGAAAGTGGGTATAAAGTGCTGTTTCAACGAGAAACCATGCATCCTCATCAGAACCGGTGCATCTTAACCTTTGCGTGAGTCGGAATCAGCGCATCTTCGTTGTTTCGTTTAGCGAACCCAGCATACTGCCTTCGGAACCAGCGTATCACCTTCAGAATCGTGGTATAGCGCACTGTAGGAGCTGCAGCCGTGCATCGCATTTGGTACCAGCACCTTGCACATTGGAACCGATGCATCACAGCAGTTGCGTGTGGAAAATCATCACATCTCATCCACTGCGTGGCTTAACACTGACACAATCCTACAGCTGCATCTCACATCTTCGTCGACAATGAAGCATCCCGGATCAAGGTACTTTGGTTCAGTGAGCCCATCTGGTTCCTTGTATCTGGCCCATGCTCCAGTGCGACCAAAGAACCCACTTAAGCACTAATTGCTTAAAAACACTATTTTTTCTTCATTCTTTGAAAATTCATCTCTCTATTTCTACTTGTTGGATTTTTCATTTTGGTCTTGTTTTATAACCTGGTGTGGAGTCGCTCTGTGGTGTTTTCAGAGTGTTGCTGTTTGAAGTGGTGCTCAATACTTTACACATTGCCTCTTAAGTTAAGCCTGACTGCTCAGTGCCAAAATACCAGAGGGTGAGCAGAGGATAATTTAGACTGATGTTGTGACTTACCATGACTAGGATTGTGGTTTCTGCTTGGATATGGTGCATACCTCTGCCAAATTGAAACACAATTTCTAACAACACACAACTCCACTGAAAGGTCTCCTCCCTCCAGACATTCAGCACCACAGACATTGCTTGTATGCCATTCATAGCTTAATGTCAAGCATTTACTTGAAGTCTAACCTCACCAAAATAGAATTTTTATTATTTTTCGAGAACAAAAAGCAACAACTAGTCAAACCTAGCTCAAAAACAAGGACAACTAGTTCACTCTCATGGCATCATCAGGAAGAAAGGATAGACAGCAAGATACCAGGTATTACCTATATATTCAAAAAGGAAAACCTGTTCCTCTCAGAAAGTGGTTTCATAACTACCATTCAAGCCCTCCTTCTCTTGCATTTTGATGAGTGAAACATCATACTCCTCGGTCTCCCAGAATCCTAACCGGCCCTTTTTGGGGTATCCTGCACTCTCCAGCATGTCTCATCAAGTGCCTCCCACCTCAATGTACTTCCACAGGCTAACCTTCCCAGCCAGTACCATCATCATCTACAAATCCATCATGGCCAGCAAACCAGCTTATCTTGTAGACAAGCTCACCAATTCTGATTGTTCACTGCATGTTCTCTGCTAGGATACCATCAGACTTGAGATAAAAAGTGTGCACAAAAATCAGGCCTTCTTCGTTTGTGCATCCAGAATCTGCAAATACATTGCTGTGTACATCATGACTGCCCCAACCATTCTCTAACTTCAAAAGGAGCTGAAGACACACCTTTTCAAAGAACACTACATCAGAATGCAGTAACAATCCTGCTCTCAGAATCCACCAGCCCCTCAAATGACTAATGGACCAGCACCAGTCAGCTTACTTTCAGCTAAGTTAACATTTTGAAATCCACATACATATACATGCCTGCAAACATACATCCAGGTGGCTCCATTGTTATGGCTGAGGAGTGTCACCCTGTCATGTGTTTCCTGCATGACTCATTGTAGTTTTTCCCAGGTTAAGCTAATTGTGCATGCCGTAGGCCACATTTTCTTTTGCACACGTTACTATATAAACACGCTTGCCTTTGTGCCACATTATATTTTCACACAAGAACCTGCATATGTTTCCAAGCTATGTTCTTTTCTTGGGATTTAGTTTACACACCACAGACAAGGTCAAACAACAATGCCCCTTGCTATTTTCTCTGGTCAGGCACTAGCACCTACACATAACACAAGAATGCAGTTGTTGTTTATGAACACACATATTGTCACAGATGAGCACAGAGGCCCAAAAAAGACACATGGAGCAAGAGTTCTGAGACAAGAGCACTGCATCTGCTGAGATGTAGTGTCTCTATCTGTGTATGCTAAGGTACGGGGTTCACTAATCCCATAGATCTTTGATATATAATAATTTATCTTCAGTAAAAAGGAAGGGGAGTTAGCAGTTTCAGTAGGGGGGAGGGGGTTAGACTACTGTCTCATAACATGACAGGGCTTTTCAGGGTACACGGTTTATTGATCATGCTAACAGTATTTTTATTATGCATTTGTTTTCTAATTGTGGCACAAATACTGCATTTTAGATCATGATAGTTTAAATAAATATTCTAAACTTGCCTCATGGCTCTTGTTTATCTTATTGTGGACAGGTAGGAGTGAGAGAGCGAAAGGGTTTGTCCTGTTACCGTGATCCCAGAGAGGGTCGAGAGTGTAGTGTTTTGGGGTGAAAATGTATTTGTCTGTCTGATAAGGTAAGGAGGGCAAGTGAAGCGCAATAGCTAGTTGGGCTCTTGCTCATAAACACTGCAGTGGTATTGTGTCTCAGTCCCTTCATTCCAAGGTTCTATGGTCCCAAGCATAGTTCTGTTCCTGAGCAGAATCCTTGCAACCAATGACTGGTGGACTGTGTCACTGCCTTCAACCCAGTAAAGGACCACTCAGCTCCCTTTCACCTAAGTTCAAATTTTCAAATGCACATACATATTTGAATACATGAGGGGCAGCTCCTCCGTTGTGCCGGAGGAGCACCGACCCACTGCTGAAAGGCAGCAAATGAAAAACAAAATAACAATAAAACTATTAAATCATCATTTTATTTTTCACTTATTCCAACTCGGCTGAGTCTGCCGATTATATGGAGTGGAGGGGCCATGCTCTGCTTCTGCAGCAGCCAGGCCCTGGGAGGAGGAGTGGTAGGTATACTCTAAGAGCACATGTTGGTGTGGCTGGCCATCTTCCAATGGCCAAACCGACATGCGCACTTACATTTCTCCAGCCCAGCTGTTTGCACAGCCAGTTGGGAGAAAAGGCCCATGCTCCCTGTTCCCAACTGAGCAGCATTTAACCCCAATTAGACCAATTTCTGCGCTTCTCTCATGCAAGAGAGCAGCATCTGGATTGGGTGGAAAGGGGAGCAGAGGAGAACCAAGTCGGCTGGAGCAGAGAACCATTGAGGAGGAGTCCCGGTGCAGCAGGTAAGTTCTTTTTTTAAAATCATTATTCCCACTCACCGTTGCCACCTCGACACCCTCCGCACTGCCCCACCAAGAAAAGATCAATTGGGCAGCAGAAAATTGTGAGGAAATAAGAGTTTTTTTTAGAGAGCACTGGCTGAGAATAGGAAGGGAGAGGGCAGACAGGTAGCACAGGTGAAATGGGTAGAGCTGCATGTTTAGGCAGAAGAAGGCTCAGATAGAGGCTTAATGAAGGGTGCGAGCAATGAAAGGTGGAGGCGAGGAAGGGATATTGAGAAAGTAAGGAACACTGGGAGAGTATGGCAGGGCAAGATGGAGGGCTGAGAAGATTGGGAAGCTGAAAAAGCTTAAACCGCTTTATTATTGTACCAACTGCATAGAGGGCACTATACAAATGGCAATTAACATAACATAAAGCGTTGAAGAGGGCAATGTTTTCATGGAGCTGGGTAGAGAAGCACTGTTACGCTTTGGGCGGGTAGCGGCGCAGCAGTTATAGGCAACAACCGAGTTCGAGGTAAGTGAGGTTTTATTGCTGCAAATAACTGGTCAGTACAACTCTTTCTTGTAGGAGGGGGCCTCCGGGGTGACCGGCTTCTGCTTCTCCTCCTATGGCGGACCTTCTCTTTCTTACGGATCCCTTCCGGACCTCTGGGGGGTGGTTCTTTCTCTTCGGAGTCCGTAACGGCGTGGGGAGTAGCTCTCCAGCAAAGCAAAGAGAAGACAAGGAAAGTGTGAGACTTCTGTCCACATATGCCAGTAAAGGGAAGGGAGTGAGGGGAGTTTCACCGGTGCTCTTCTATCTACAGTGCACTAACGTGAGGGGGGAATAACGTGCACAGGGAAAGGTTACCGGGAGTTCAGACGTCCCGTGGGGGTGTACCTAGTGTACTTCTACCTCCTACCCGGCCCCGTAACCGGTCACGCACCTGACTGAGCCACGCACCTCCCCTGGGTGAGTGGCTGGTCGGCTCACAGGAACGGTGGCCTCCTGGCTTTCCTCCGTCCGTTGCAGGCGCCGACTCTGCTCCAGTCAGGTGACTCGTCTCCTCGGCTCCAATGGCGTTCGATGACCCTCGCCGACCTCCTTTTCCTACGCTTCTCCGCGGACCTTCCTCCGATGTTCCCCTCCTTCTGCTCTTGGCTCCTCCTGTTATACTCCTCGATTCTTCCTCCGATGTTCCACTCCTCTCGTCCTCCGTCCGTCCTGGCTCCGTCTTCTCCTCTCGCAAATCCGCACACCACACACTCCTCTCCTCCGGCCTCCGGGTGAACAAGCACACCTGGGCTTCGGACGGCTCACCTTTTGACGGGCACCCGTGATAGGTCGGCTCCTCCCACTCCGCTTCGTCCCATGATTTAAAGGGCCACTCCACGTCTTCCTGATCTTTCATGCTTGCTCCAAGGTCCTGCGGTGAAGGAAGAGAGAGAGGGGGTGGTAAATGCGTTAAGACAATCTTCCCGGCTCGCGGGTGCAATGTACCGTGAAGCCGTGGGGACAGTTCACATACCGAAGGCCTCCGGTACACCCCGTTACAAGCACACAATAGAGAAAAAAGCTGAAGAAAATATCTTCACAGTGTGACTGGCATGGTAGTCAGGTTTCACCCACCTATTCAGATATCTTCTAATCTAGGTCAACCAATTCCTCTAAATACTTCTAGAGTACAAACCTTTAATGGGTCAGAATAGAGTGTCACTGGTGGATTGATATATTTTACAATATACATTTTTTGGGTACGAAGAGGAATTAGTGCTGCACACCGAACACAAGTTTAGACAGTAAACATGAATTTGTAAGAGCAACCATTAATTTGTATGTTTAAATGGGTGCTAAGCTTACACGGAAAGCAGCTACCCCACTGGTTTCCAAGTTGGAACACTAAAGTTCCATAGCATATCCAAACAAATGCTTGCATGCCAAATCTAGTAATGCAGTGATTCTTTGGTAAAAGCTGATTCAAAGCAAGTCCATAAAGAAGCTTAAGCAGCTTTCTTTTATTTCAGAATTTCAGTCAATATGTGAACTCCAGCCAACATGTATTTAATCTATGGGTGATTATTCCAATGACTTTGTCAGGGCTAGAAAATACATATCCACATCTTTGTCAACTATATCATCGCATGTTATAATTTGGCTATTTGAAGAGCACAGATCTCAGTCGGGAGGGTATAGAGGCATTAGCTGAGAGGATACTGAGTCAGCGGTGGCTCTCCACTAAGGCGGAGGAGCATCTCCCCACTGCTTTCAGAGAAGTGCAGAGGAAAAAGAAAATGATTATAATGTAACTTGATTATCATTTTATTTTTCTGTTCCTAGTGCGAGGAGGACGAGGCTGGCCAGAGCAGGGACCATGGGGAGGAGTGGTGAGCACACACAAAGTGCCCATAACTGTTTGGCCGGCCGTCTTGTGCCAACCAAACAGTCATGCGTACTTTGCATGTTCCCCACCAGGCTGCCTTAGACAGCCTGTTGGGGAACATCAGACCAATCACAACCCTGCATTGCAGGGTTGTGATTGGCTTAGGGGACCCAATCACAACGCTGCATTGCATCATTGTCATTGGCTTAGGGAGCCTGGGTGCCCAGTGTTTCCTGTGACAGAGGAGAGATGGCGGATAGTCAGCGGCTGGTGATGCGACCAGCAGGTAAGTTATCTTTATGATTTCTTTTTTTTTTCTACCCCTCCTCCTTCCCCTTCCACTGTACCCTTAAAGCCTCCACTGGTCTGAGGTCTAGGTAAAGCGCCATTTCTTCAGTTTCTTGTAGATTCCAGAGACTGAGAAGGTGGCTCTGGAGTGCAGGGGGAGGTTGTTTCATGTTGTTTGAGTGTGAGGTATGAGAAAGTGTAGCCGCCGGCACTGGCTCTTTGGATGCAGATCATGCAGTGAACAAAAGGTCGGCCGAACATAGGTTTCTGGTGGCAGATTGGAAATTGATGTGACTGTTGAATTAAGAGAGACATAGATTGTGCAAGGCTTGATAATTGTGTGCGAGGAGCTTAAAGAGAGTGTGTTTGGGGATGGGGAGCCAGTGGAGGTCTTTCAGGTCTGAGCTGATGTGTGTGAATGGTGAGAGCCTAAGTGTAAGTCGGGCTAGTGAATTTTGTATGAATTCCATACGTGACACATATATAAGAACCAGCACCAGTGCAATAGCCATATTAAACACTATATTGTACCAAAGCATCCCAGATTATTTCAACTTTGATACGTATAACTTAGAGTTTGTCAGAGTTAATCCATGAACTGCAGACAGCACAGCTTGGGAAGCAATTACTGCACATTTCTTCTGACTTGCGCTGTGTATCATGAAGTTGTCAGTTTTAAGGTATCTGCACAGCCTGAGTCTGCAGCATGAGTGATATCAATGTTTGGCTTTACTAAGAACATTAATGCACACTGCAGATAGTGCAGCTGACATTCGGATATCGCAATATGTGCTGTGTACCATGGACCTTCCATGAGGAAAAACTCTGTTATAAGGATAGTTTTTAGTTCACAGTGCCCTGAAATTTACCAGGTGACAGTGATGGAAGCCTCCATATTTCACCAAAGGTGGATGTTTATATTGCTTCCTTCGCTTTGTTCCATTTTGATTGGTTCCCGGCTGCTTGTGTGGGCTGCTTGCTCAGATCATGCCGGGTTTTAATGTTACCCACCATTTACGTTGTTGTTTTGTTGTCCTGAATCTGGCAAACCCGGCTAGAGTTAATGGGGTCTTTGCCTTTCCACCCTGAGGGGAGAGACCAGAAAAGAAGCAATAAGCATTGGCATAGCCAATAGGTCTCGCCTTTGGGACCGTATAAGTGTTTAGTCAGAGCTACTGGCTTTGCCAGTGTATTTAAGCTATGTTGTAGAGAAGTGTGGCTGTTGTGCAGTATGTTGCAAAGTTATAATAAAAAGTGTTAAAAGCATTTTTGTTACCTTATACATAATTAATAAGATATTGTGTATAACTCAATGACACTGCGGGCGTGAGATTTTGATCGATTATCTGATCACCCTGATACCTATCTCACTTGAGTCCCTTTTTTGGATCGGTTATTGACTGTCATTGAGTAAAAGGCAAACCCACATAGATTAAATCAACCCCATAGACTGACGCAACTTCTAAAGAACCACTTACGACTGGAAAGGTTTAAAGATTTATTATAAAACCAAAATCAGTTGCAAATACAAACACCTCAATATAAGGTTCAACAGGTATACGGGTACTAGAAGGAACATGAACTCTCTAAGAAACCTCAATCGACAGAAGAAAACAATCAAAACCAGTTCGAAAATCAATAAGTTGAATATCATTGACACAAGGTGAATCTGAAGCGTCATTTACAGAAAGAAAATGAAACAGGTTAAACTGTCCCTACACTATGCTAGATGACATCCCTACTTAACGAGTTCTTTACCTAAAAAGGTGTCAGCCGTTGGACTTCCGAAGAAGCTCAATCTCTCTTAGTCTCAGATGGAAACCTATGTCGCGTAGCAGTACCCTTTCTGCCTACCCATCCGCTCTCTAAGGGTCCTCAGGCCATCTGCTCTACCTTCTCCCCGGGGTGCTGTCCCTAATACAAAATCACAGTACGGGAGGAACGCCCCTTTGAGACGCCCACCACGTATACATTTCACGTGGTCCTGCTTCTGGTTTTTTCCATAGTTTCGTTTCTTTGGATCGTCTGTTAAGTTGACCTTGCTTCCCAGGCGCCGTCTCCATCGTGCCGGTACCCCCATGACATTCCGATCGACTCCTCCGGACCCGAGCCTATCTCCTCAAACAGAGCTCTATTCATCAAGCCTTTGATTGGTACCCCCCTCGCACCTGCAAACAGACACTTCGAAACAGGGCCCCAAATTCCAGGCTCCCCTTATCTTACTAGGCCGTAAAACTTCGACCAGCATTGGCAATTTATTTTAACGAGGCTTTTGACTTTTAGCTCACACGTGCAGATCAAAGCCAACCCACTATCCCTCCAAGCCCACTAAATTATATGCAGTAGTCTGTACCCTATGAACTCTTATTTCTTTAGCTTAAAATAATATGCTAACACACCACTCTAAAAGTTATACAAAAACACTTCTATAAAATTGCCTTTAACATATATAAGCACTCTCATTGATTACATTGAATCCATGTTGTATTAGATGAAATGGTACACTTCGTTCTCACACAGTGCCATGTGGTCTGCACGTTTCTTCATTTTACATTTTATCTCTTTCTTCGTTTAGTAGTTGCATACATGGAATCTGATTAACGCTTCTAATGTTCCTAAGCATTTTCACACATTTCTACATTAGCCCACACTCTATACGGGCTTTTCTAATTCTAATAAACACTCTAGAGTAAATACAGATACATTTTCTCACTCCTTAAGTTACATAAGCTAACTTTACGCCACAGGCTTGTAAATATGATGCAGACATAATTTTCATTCAAATTGCTCTCTCTCAGTTCCCCCCTTTGATGACCTCTAGGGGTCATCACTAGTATCTCAATTTGAATGCGTCACACAGAACTGGTTGCAAGGCTCCCCCTTTTTATCGTTTCAAGAGCTCTCAGACTTCTATATTGATGATCTTGCATAGCAGCTAACCTCCTTTCTTGCTCTCTCATGGACCTTTGTAACCGGTTTGATCTATACCATTTGTACAGTCTCACTAAACCCCACAATATGAATATGCAAATTAATATTATGAAGATAGGCTTCAGGATATACCAAACAAAGCTTTTCCCGAGATTGGCAAACCAACCTCCAACTTTACCCATTCCATGACCTACTTTTTCCCAGACATTTACCCTTGTTAAGTCTTCGATTTCTTGATGTATCTTAGTAATATTCTGTATAGCCTTCTCAAGAGGTTTTGAATTGTCTGGAATGTAAGTGCAGCATTCCTGAACCTTCAAAGCCTTACAGACTCCGCTCTCTTTTGCTAACAGAACGTCTAAAGCAAGACGGTTCTGAAGGACCATTGCCCTAATCGATTGCATCTCTCCTTCCACCAGCATCAATGACCTTGCAGTACTGGCAGACAACCTATCTACAACTGTAGCTAATCTCCTGATCTTAACATCATTAAGTATCAAACCTAAAAGAGGAAACATGGCGCCAAATACATCTCCAACTACTTCAGCATCTCCTACATCCCTTTTCCCTCTTGCCGAAGCCTTTCCCTCTATGATCTCTAAATCCTTTGCATGGTATATTTTGGGGAAGACAATTGCCAAATAACACGAACCATACCAATTGTCAGGCAATTTTACATAGGCATTTCTTCCACATACAAAATATACGTTAGGAATCACCTGCATCCCTTTCAAGAAATCTTTTGTGTAATATTCTAACCAAAAAGCATGTTCACAACTAACTTTACCTACAAATACACTCTCATATTATGTTTTGCTTCGGGTCAAACATAACTTTCCTTTCTGTGTTCTATCTAAAGCTATTGGACCATTACTACTCTTCTTTTTGTGTGCCTTTTCCTCTTCGGTCCAATCTGTTTTCCATTGTCCTGACATTTTCAAAATCTTCTGCCTCCTGTAACGGTCATCAACTTGTCCAATGAACTTTTTCTCGATCTCTGACACTTTGCAAGTCAGATTATTTCGGCGTGCATATGAAGTATCTAATGTATCCCAAGGAAGGAAGAATTTAGCCAATCTATCTTCCTTCTTGTAATAGTCCCACTTGTTCATTTGCTTATAATTCGGGACTTCAGGCAGTACCGAATCATAATTTGAAAAGTAGTACTCAAACCCCTCTCGACCATAAAATATACTGAGCAATAAACTACATGTTATCCCATATGTCAATAGAAGATGATGATATCTGATGCCTTCATCTACGGAAGCCGGCAATTGCATGCAGACATAACAATCTTTGGCCTCCATGGCATCAATATACTCGTACAATAACTTGGCATATGCGTTTTTTCTGAAATTTCCCTGCGACTCATCTATGTGTAACCTACGGGCTTCAGCTGCCAATAAAGCCTTTTCCTGTATTACCTTGTTCTCCTCCTTCTTTCCAACAAGATCAGGTTTCAAAGTCGTTACAGGCTTTACATCTACTGTCTCAGTTACACTTGCATGTCCCACTATGTATGATACAGTAACTACTATGATTATAAGAGAAATTATTACTGCTATAAGGGTGCCTATTATGCATTTTGCTTTGCGATTTGGACTGCCAGTCTCCATGTTATCAGACAGCGTAGCTTTTCCTTTTGAAAAAGTCTCCTTTGATGTCTTCACTCGGTTTACATTTGATTTCTCAGTCTGTGAAGCACTCTTAAACGACAAAGTCTCTTTTCAACAAAGTCTTTTATTTTCAGCAACAGACAACCCTAGCCCTTCTCCGTCCTCTAAATGAAATCCCTAATTTTCTTCTTCTTTCCACTCGGCACTAGGTTATCTTCTTTCTTACTGGCTTGATTACAAAGTCTTTAGGTATCTACAATAATTCTGGTGCCAGCAGCTCTAATGGCATATTCCAACAGTTCTAAACGAAGGATGGTTTCTTCGTGTGCTGGTACTGGATGACCCAAAGTTGGAAACTCTAATCTATTTAATACCAAGTCCTTTATCCGGCTTAGATACAGAGGGACGGGGAGTGTGAATGTTAGCAACCCTTCAGTTTCGATTCCAGGTGTCAACAGCCGTACTTCCACCGTTACAATTGGATCGAGGTTGGTCACCTGCACTTCCCTCACCCTCCCGGATCTCTGTCCCCAAGACATCTGCTGCCAGGTAGGTCCACTCAGGAGTGGCGTATCTTCTGCAGGGCACACGTACCCTCCTTGATCTTCTTGGACTCTCAGAGTCTGAGTCCGCTGCACCTTCGTCTAGATCTGAGTCTTCAGAAATCGGGACAAGGGTTCTTTCTGGATTTGCTTTCAGGCTTGACCTTCTCCTTCTTTCCGGCCAGCTAGCTTCTCCACTCCTTGTCCTCCTGCTCCTTGTTCTTGTACTTGACTCTTGACCACTTGCAGCTTGGTCAGTGTCTGACTCGAACTCCCAGCTACTTTCTCCCTCTGAGGCGACTTCAGTCTCACTGGTGTATTGACCGTCCTCAGCCTGGTCAGACACGCTCTCAGCCTCTTCTGGCACCTCTACAGCTTGACTTGTCCCCTCTGTGGCTTCTCCGCTTTCAGCTGGATTTTCATCCGAGAGAGGAGCTGTTTCTTCCAGAGGTGCTGGAACTCTTCGAGTGTGTGAGGCGTGGATCCAGTTGGGCAAGCCTCCACACTTCACTGCAGTGTTTGTGATCCGTATGACTTGGAAAGGTCCACGCCAACGCACATCTAGACAATTCTTCCTGACGTGTTTCTTCACCAGGACCCAGTCCCCCGGACACAGGTCATGGCACAGGTCCTGAGACGATGGAACTTCTGCAGCCTGCACCTGAAGGGACACAGAATGAATGGCGTCAGAGAGTCCCTTGCAATAGTCCAGGATCAAATCATCTGTGATGTTCAACAGTGCTGCAGTTGGGACGGATGGCAGTCTCATAGCCCTCCCCATTAGCACCTCATGTGGGGAGAGACCTGTCCTTCTATCTGGTGTGCTACGTATGCTCATAAGGACCAGTGGAAGTGCATCAGGCCAGCTTAAGGATGTCGACGAACAAACTTTGGCAAGTCGTGACTTAATGGTGCTGTTGATTTGTTCCACGATCCCTGAAGCTTCTGGTCGATAGCTACAGTGCAGCTTCTGATCTATACTTAGGGCTGAACATAGCATCTTCACTATTTCGCTGTTGAAATGTGTTCCTCTATCTGATTCCAAAGAGGCCGGCACCCCGAACCGCGGTATCAGTTCTCTAAGCAATAGCTTTGCTACTGTAAGTGTGTCACACCTACGTGTGGGGTAAGCCTCAACCCATCTGGAAAATATACAGACAATCACTAGGACGTATCTGAGGCGATTGCACTTGGGCATTTCAATAAAATCTAGTTGCATTCTATTGAATGGCCCCCCAGACCTCCCTATGTGGCTCAATGTGACTGGTGTTCTCTTTCCTACATTCAGTTGCTGACAGATCACACAACGCTGACATACTGCTTCTGCCGCTACTCTAAACTTTGGGTTGTACCAGGTTTGTCTGAATACCCTTACCATGGCATCTCTACCTATGTGTGCTGGTCCATGCAATCTCCTTGCCATTGGACTGACGAGTTCGTTTGGTAACACTGCCCTCCCATCTGCAGAGATCCAAAAGTCCATCTCACTCTTGGTACAACCAGCTGTCTCCCATGCCTTTTTCTCAAAATCAGGTGCATTCTCTTGGATACATTTCAACTCATCCCAAGTATCTACAGTTTCCAACAACATAGTTAATTCAGTCCTTTCCTGTATTCTCCCCACTTCTACCTCTGTAAAGGAATACCCTTGTTCCGCACAGTAACGTGCGACTTCATCTGCATACCTATTGCCTTGTGGCACAAAATCAGTATTCCTAGTATGTGCTGTACATTTAACAACTGCAATAGCTGCTGGACCTTGTAGTGCTTCTAACAATAATCGCACAAACTCTCCATTCCTAATAGGAGAACCTGAGGAGGTCATGTAACCTCTTTGAGACCATAACTGCCCATAGTCATGAACTACCCCGAAACCATACTGGCTATCGGTGTAAATGGTGACTCGAATTTTGTTACCTGCTAAGCAGGCACGTGTCAAAGCAATAATTTCAGCTACCTGAGCGGAGTGTACTCCTTCCAGGCAGGCGGCTTCCACAACTCCGGTAATGGTACAAACGGCATATGCTGCTCTCAGCTGACCAATATCGTCTCTTACGCATGAGCCATCAACAAAGAATATCTCATCGGGGTCAGTCAATGGCTCCTCTACGATATCTGGTCTCGGTTTGGTGCATAGTTCAGTCACATCAAGGCAGTCATGATCTGGACATACATCATCATCTATGTCATTTGGAAGTGGCATCAAAGTGGCAGGATTCAAAACAGAGCATCTCTTGAGGGTCACGTTCTCGGCAGCCAAAATGACTTGCTCATAGCGCGTGAGCCTGCTATTCGTCAGATGCTGTGTCTTGGTCCTGGTCATTAACAATTCTACAGAATGAGGCACATACACCACTAACTGGTGTCCCATTACAATGTTCTCGCAACGTTCAATGCTGACACCCGTTGCAGCAACGGATTTGAGACATCCGGGCAACGCTGCGGCTACTGGATCTAAGGTAGCCGAGAAATATGCAACTGGTCTACGGGCATTTCCGTGTATCTGGGCCAAAACTGACAAAGCACAACCTTCCCTTTCACAGCAGTAAAGCAAGAATGGTTTTTCGTAATCAGGCATCCCTAAAGCCGGGGCAGGACACAAATCCTCCCTCAGCTGCAGAAACGCCATCAAACAATCCTTGTCCTATGGTACCGGATCACTCACCCCCTTGTGCGTCAGTTTTTGTAAGGGTTTTGCCTTCAGGGAAAAGTTAGCTATCCACTGCCGGCAGTAACCAACCATTCCTAGGAACATCCTGACTTCTCTTTGTGTTGTAGGCGAATTCATTTTCATGATCGCCTCTATTCTGTCTGGTGACACCTTCCGCTTTCCCTTTTAGATCCGGTGGCCCAAGTATTGCACTTCTGTCAAACAATACTGCAATTTGCTTGGAGACACCTTGTGTCCGTTCTCTGCCAAGTGATTTAATAAAGTGATGGTGTCTATTTTACAAGCTTCCTCAGTTTCTGACGCCACAAGCAGGTCGTCTATGTACTGAACCAGAACCGAGTTCATGGGTAGTACTAGACTTTCAAGATTTTTCTTCAGCAGCTGGTTAAAAATCGATGGGCTTTCTGTATACCCCTGGGGAATACGACACCATGTTAAAACGCGATTTTCCAGCTTAAAAGCGAAAAGATATTGGCTTTCCTCATCTAAGGGGATTGAAAAGAAGGCCTGGCACAGGTCTATCACCGTGAACCACTCAGCTTGGAATGGTATCTGAAACAGTATCACTGATGGATTCGGTACCACTGGACAACATGAAACAACTATATTATTAATCTTTCGAAGATCCTGCACTATTCTGTATTTCCCACTAGGCTTCTGCAAACCCATAATCGGGGAGTTACATGGGCTTCCCACGATTTCCTTCAGTATTCCCTGCCTGATCATGGATTCGATCACAGGCTTTATTCCTGCAATCGTCTCCGGTGTCAACTTGTATTGGGGTGTTCTTGGATACTCAGCATTTGGTTTTACCATGATCTTTACTGGCTCTACCCCTTTGATCAGTCCTATTTCTTCTCCAGTGAAATCCCACACCTCAGCTGACACCGCACCTCTCAAGTCCCATGGAAGCTCCTCCACCGTCAAGGTAGGATATAGTTCCACGCATACCTGTGAGTTTGCAACCTTAAAATCGGCATCATCATCGTTAGTCTGCACTTCTACTCCTTGAGGTGTGTAATATATCGTACAATTCAGTTTGCATAACAGATCTCTTCCCAACAGACACACAGGACTGGAATCACAAATCACAAACTGGTGCTCATCACTGTATTTCCCTATTTTCACCGACACTGGTTCTGTCAGAGGATTCGTCATTCTCCTATTTGCGACTCCTACCACCTGGATCGTCTCTCCTGACATTGGCAGACCTGGGACCACCGCTGATCTCAGAGTGGACCGAGTGGCCCCCGTGTCCACTAAAAAGGTCGTAGGACACCCGCCACTTCAGCCTCCACGTATGGTCCCCTCTGGTCTACCTCTAAAGCTGCCCCTAGGGTACAATCTTCCTCACTATTCACTCGCTGTCCCGTAAGGGGATCAACGTAGTAGCATTCTTCTCCTCCTACGAACAGTGGCAGTTGTCTATAGGTTTTTCCCCCGTTCGCAATACGAGGTGGTTGAGGGAACTGGGCTCGCGGAGTCGAAGTCCCCCCTTTGATAAACTTTCCCTTCGGTATCGTCGTTCCCTTCACCAGACTATTCTGGACCTCCTCTTCCTCAGGTTCTAATTCTCCAGTCTCAATATTATAGGGGCACTCGCGTTTCCAATGTCCCACCTCGTTACACTGGTGGCACCTAGTCGTCTTTTTCAATGCTGCAATATCTATCCTAGGTCTCTGTTTTTCCTCATTGTCTTTACTCTGATTATTCTGCTTTTTCCCTAGAGTTCCGGTTCCCTGCTGCCGCTGTCCACCCTTTCCAGCTGACTGCATCTTTACCAACATTAGTTTTTCCTTAAGTTTCTTTGCTTTTGAATCTATTTCATCGCTGCAGTACCTTGCATATCTCAGAATTTCATCTAATGGTTTGTTTTGCCAACAAATTAAATGCTGCTGAATCATCAAACTGATGTCAGGTCTCAGACCCAGAACGAACTTTGACACAAACTGTCCTATGTCTTTAGGATCCATCACATCCAATCCACTGTACTGTTTGAACGCTTTCAGCAATCTCTCATAATACTCATGGACAGTCTCTTTAGGTTCCTGAGTGGTTCGATCTATCTTAACCCAGTCTATGTCCTGCAACGGCACCTTCTCTTTCAACCATGCCATTACCCTTTCGTACTTTTCCATGACTTTCTCTGATGGCCCGTTTGTCTGGGCGTCCCTATCCGGTTCAGAAATGGGCCATTCAACACTAAGCTTGCATGCCGTCCACAAATCCCCTGGTACTACAATGTCAAACAGGGTGTTCAAATCGACCCACAGTACTTTGGAGATCTTTACAAACCTCTCTACCTGTTTATACCACTCCACGGGGTTCTCCCTCAGCTTAGGAAAAGAATTGGTAAATGTCCCCCCTACTCCAGGGCACATGCACGTAGTTTCCATTCGCGATTTCTCGCAAAGGGAAAGCTTCCATTCGCGGTGGCCCTCCCTCTGGGGACATTCCAATTGTACTCCTTCTGACGGTCCCCCTCTTGGACCATCTTTCCTCCCATTTATCCAAATCCCTCCACGTTCTTATACCCAGGATCAGTTCCTTTATGTGTATTTTCAACCCAATCGTCCTCCGTTCATCTAGGTCCTGATCCGTGCAATTCAGCCTATGGTTACCCTGTAATGCTTTAGTTCTTGATAAGTCTATCATGTACCGGGTTGCCAACTCAGATAATCTTTCATGTACTGACCTCGCCTTCCGAGTGACATCCTTTGCCATAAACAGTACCTCATCTTGTTCATACAGGTCGATTCTCTCCATTGGCAATGTGCCGTCTATTATTTCATCTAGATCTGATTTTAGACTGGTTACATCGAGTCTTTTTGCCTTCACCTCAGCTCTCAGTACCTCCCTCCTAGATGGTCCGTTTACATCCCTCTCGTCCCAACTCCGAGTCCTACGTCTAGGCACAGGTGAGCTATGAGGAGTCCTCCTTTGTTCCCATCTTTCTAAATCCCATGCTCTTCCATCTTCCCTAGGTGTATGGTGGAACAATGTTCTATTTCCCACCACCCCATTCTGTCTCTTCTGCTCAGTCTCTCTAGACACATGATAAGATCCCCCGTTATTTTCTAAGTCCCGCAATTCCCTTGCTGTCTGGTGTCACTCAGTAAACGATAAGGTCCCTCACAGCTCTCCATGTTCCCGCGATCTCGTCCGTGATCACTGGATACATGGTGAGACCCTTCGCGACTCTCCATACTCCCGCGACTCCAATGTTGCACATTTTCGCCCGGTGTATGGTGAGTGCACCTGTAACTATTTCTGTACTCCTGTGTCCTTCGATCTCCCTCACTGAGGATAGGGCGAGACACCCCCCCACATCCTGTGCTCTTGTCTTCACACGTTTGTCTATTGCTACCGGTGGTATGGCAGGTATCTCCTTTGCTTTCTTGACTCTTTCCGTCCCACTCTGGACTGCTTCCGCCAGCTCCGCAGTGAGAGAGGATCCTGTTATCTTGGCCTCTCCATTCGGCTTCCGTTTCTATTCTTTTATTCTGAGTCTCTACGGCAGCGTCCCATTCTTTCAAGTACTCCCTTAACTCCTTAAAGGATTTCGGTCGTGGTCCCCTCAGATCCATCAGTCCTCTCTGACCCCCCTGTTCTATTATGGGATCTGTTACTGAATCGAATGGGGTACTCCGACCTCTTGGTCCTAGCAACTGCCTTTGTGAATTAATCGTATTGTTCCTGCTTTCCATCTCTGCTCTTTCCCTGTCCCAACGTGCCTGTTCCTCCTCCTGTGCTCTCTCTGGGTTGTAGATTGACACTACAGGACCTATGGTAACAGGTACTTGTAGAGCATCCGGCAGCTGATACGACCTTACACATTCTGTTTCCGGCACTTTTTGTACCACAAACCTTCCGACTACTCTCTGTACTGGACTAGGTTGAGGTATTTCCTTGCCTTTCTTGGGTTCCCAATCCGATATGGGGAGCGGTCTATATTCCCCCCTTCCGGCCCCGTCCCCCTGCTGGAGTTCGGGACGTTCGGTCTCTCTATTGTACGGAGGTGGTCTGTCTAATAATAACCTATTTATCAGACTATCATCCGTCTCGCTCTCATCATCCTCCTCTGGAGGCTTCTTTTCTCCTGTAACTTCTATCACTGGGTACAGTTTATCTGCTTCTATTCTCTGCACCCTCCACTTTTTGGCTTCATCATCCCATTTGGCATCCTGCACTGCTCTTACCAATCGTTTCACTCTTTCTTGGCGCCTGTTCAGGCTCCGGTCGTACGCCGCCCTGAACCATGCGTTGAGGGCTTCGAACTGTGTTGGCCTAGGTAGGGGTCTCGTTGCGAGCATTACTGCTTTCAGCTGGTTCAATGCTTCTAACCTAAACGTCCCGTATCTCGGGAACGTCAGTTCCTCATTTCCCTCTGTTATCTTGCTCCACTCGGAGATCCACAGTATAGTATGTAACCCAACATTCACAGCCATATAATGAGCTGGTGTACCCTCCGGCGGGGCCTCTTCCCCAGCATACGAGTTCCCTCTGTCTCTCTTAAAGATCGCCCTTAGACATTTAAAACACTTCATTTTCAAGAATCTACAATTTTCCTTAATTCTCTTCCTTGTTTACTTCCCGAAGGCGAACCACCAATCCCTGCGCGGCTCTCGCTGACCAGCCTATCCCAGCGCGGTTCTCGCTGACCAGCCTATCCCAGCTCGTCTCTACACCAACCAGCCTATCCCAGCGTGGCTCGCTCTGACGTCACTCGTCCCCTTCGCAGCAGTTCCCCTCCTTTCTCAGCTCGTCTCCCGGTCTTGCATGCGTCTCATTCATACACCGAAAAATGACTACTTCCGACCAAGCGATCACTTTTCTTGACTGTACGTCCACAGTCTAACTGTAATTGTCACCTCAACTGACGAAACGTCTTTCACAAACGTTCAGACGATCGCCTTAACTGATAGGTTGCTTACACACAGTAAACGTCCGACCAGCGTCCGTTACTCATACACTCACTCTTACGTTCCCCCTATCACGGTCCTACGGGCGATCAATGGTACCTCATGACCCCCTTCACAATGGTAGACAATTACTCTGGATGTCCGATACACCCGAACCACTTAAGCCCTTCCCTGGACTTAAGATTTTCACCGGTTGCGCGCGCTCACAACCGTCTCACAATCACACTACAGGCATTCAACTCCGCTTGACATTACAACACAGGTACAATACAAAACACCGCAATCTGGCAACACATGACCCTTATACTCACTCTCGACCGACTCTGCTGCTTTTTCTCTCTCGCACCGTCAGCACTTTCTTCGGCAGGTAGCTCTTCTTCTGGTCGTCGATGACTAGGGGCCTTGGGGTAATCTAGACCTAACCTAGGTCGCCTTCCTCAAGAAGCCAACCATCCTCTGCTACCAACTGGGGGCGTGAGATTTTGATCGATTATCTGATCACCCTGATACCTATCTCACTTGAGTCCATTTTTTGGATCGGTTATTGACTGTCATTGAGTAAAAGGCAAACCCACATAGATTAAATCAACCCCATAGACTGACGCAACTTCTAAAGAACCACTTACGACTGGAAAGGTTTAAAGATTTATTATAAAACCAAAATCAGTTGCAAATACAAACCCCTCAATATAAGGTTCAACAGGTATACGGGTACTATAAGGAACATGAACTCTCTAAGAAACCTCAATCGACAGAAGAAAACAATCAAAACCAGTTCGAAAATCAATAAGTTGAATATCATTGACACAAGGTGAATCTGAAGCGTCATTTACAGAAAGAAAATGAAACAGGTTAAACTGTCCCTACACTATGCTAGATGACATCCCTACTTAACGAGTTCTTTACCTAAAAAGGTGTCAGCCGTTGGACTTTCGAAGAAGCTCAATCTCTCTTAGTCTCAGATGGAAACCTATGTCGCGTAGCAGTACCCTTTCTGCCTACCCATCCGCTCTCTAAGGGTCCTCAGGCCATCTGCTCTACCTTCTCCCCGGGGTGCTGCCTCTAATACAAAATCACAGTAAGGGTGGAACGCCCCTTTGAGACGCCCACCACGTATACATTTCACGTGGTCCTGCTTCTGGTTTTTTCCATAGTTTCGTTTCTTTGGATCGTCTGTTAAGTTGACCTTGCTTCCCAGGCGCCGTCTCCATCGTGCCGGTACCCCCATGACATTCCGATCGACTCCTCCGGACCCGAGCCTATCTCCTCAAACAGAGCTCTATTCATCAAGCCTTTGATTGGTACCCCCCTCGCACCTGCAAACAGACACTTCGAAACAGGGCCCCAAATTCCAGGCTCCCCTTATCTTACTAGGCCGTAAAACTTCGACCAGCATTGGCAATTTATTTTAACGAGGCTTTTGACTTTTAGCTCACACGTGCAGATCAAAGCCAACCCACTATCTCTCCAAGCCCACTAAATTATATGCAGTAGTCTGTACCCTATGAACTCTTATTTCTTTAGCTTAAAATAATATGCTAACACACCACTCTAACGTTATACAAAAACACTTCTATAAAATTGCCTTTAACATATATAAGCACTCTCATTGATTACATTGAATCCATGTCGTATTAGATGAAATGGTACACTTCGTTCTCACACAGTGCCATGTGGTCTGCACGTTTCTTCATTTTACATTTTATCTCTTTCTTCGTTTAGTAGTTGCATACATGGAATCTGATTAACGCTTCTAATGTTCCTAAGCATTTTCACACATTTCTACATTAGCCCCCACTCTATACGGGCTTTTCTAATTCTAATAAACACTCTAGAGTAAATACAGATACATTTTCTCACTCCTTAAGTTACATAAGCTAACTTTACGCCACAGGCTTGTAAATATGATGCAGACATAATTTTCATTCAAATTGCGCTCTCTCAACCCTATTAAAAAAAGAATTAACAAAAGTGTTTTTGAAGATATATGAGTAAAAGTGATTATTGTTTTACAGTAACTAAGGCCAAAATGCGACTTCACAAGCAAAATGCAATTTTATACAGCAGGATACTGCAAACAGTTTCAAATTAAACCAATCAGTGATGGGAATTAATAAACCTGCCATGGTTGTGTTTTCTTTGAAGTTAGAGAAGCCATGTGCCTTTAATTATGAAGGACCCTTGTGCATGGCAACCCTGCATCTCTGCTTAAGGTGTTAATTGGCCCAGGTGAGCCTGTAGCGTCTCCTGTGAGTAGCGGGCTGAGGAATGTCTACATTTTACAGCCCCTTTCATAAAAGCGGGGGCAGAGTGAAGGGGAGAAGGCTTTTTTTCTGAGCTGTGAGGGCTTGTCATTAAGGCATGCCAGAGGGCAAATCAGGCAGCAAGATGATTTTAAGCTTAGTATGCACATGTGTTAGGCAAAATCATGGCTGGAAATCAAACTTTATACTAGTAGTGTATTTTAACGAGAAAGCGTCTATATGCAAAAAGTAAGTATACAAGTGGGTAGCTGTGCATGGCATTGCCACTTACAGTACAATAGGTCAAAGTTTCTAAAATGCGAGACCTATTACACTGCAATTGCTTATTGTTTACAGGCGCCCCTTGCTGCTCTTTCACAATATTTTAGGCCATGCTGCCCCTTTTTTCAAACGAGTCATATCTAACCAAAGGTCTACAGCCTCTATTTAATAAGTGTGAAATAGGGTGCTTATACCAAAAAAAGAATTTGTTTGTCAAGTTGATAAAAAAATGTTTTTTTTCTGCAAAAGCGCCCCGTGAAACAGTGCATGGCACGCTGAATGTTGTAGGAAAGCCTATAGTGCGTGCAGTAGGGGAAAAGCATTAAAGAAAATAGTGCTTACAGACTAATTAAAAGTAAAAGGGCCAGTCCTCATACGAGGATACAAAAGACAAGGCGGTACTACGGAGGGACTAACAAACTTAGGGGCATATCAGCAAGGGCCGGCGATAATCATCGCTAATTGCACTTAGCGCTTGGATAATTATCGCCAGCCAACTCTGATTGTTATCGCGGTGATAGCGTGCTATCAGCAAAGCTTATCTCTAAAGCGATAAGATTCAGAGATCAAGCTGCCAACTGTGCGATTATCGCTGGAAATCCAGCGATAATCGCACAACTTTTGGTGATAGCTTGCTAATAGTGCTACACATACTTAGCCATGATAGCCACCTTCCATAGGATATCATGGCTAAGTCAGTTTCAAAAGGGGGTGGTAATGGACGGAGTCAAAAGATCTGGGTTTAATCCATCACCGTTCTTTATCCCACTCTGCCACCCCAGTTCAGAGATGGCTATATGCAAATCAGTCTGACCCTGTGCTTCATGGGAACAGTCCAGCCTGAACTGCCAAGCCATGCCTTCCTTGGACCGGAAACAAGCTTCCGAGGACCGGTTTCTAGCATTCCAGCCGTCTTCAGCCCGGCTTGCTTGAATCCCGTGGCAAAGTGAGCAAGGGACTCACGTCTGAGCATACCCTGCCACACTTACGGCGGCCAAAAGCGGTAACAGTTTGACCCTGTGCCTCATGGGAACAGTCCAGCCTGAACTGCCAAGCCATGCCTTCCCTGGACCGGAAACAAGCTTCCGAGGACCAGTTTCTGCATTCCAGCCGTCTTCAGCCCGGCTTGCTTGAATCCAGTGGCAAAGTGAGCAAGGGACTCACGTCTGAGCATACCCTGCCACACTTATGGCGGCCAAAAGCTGTACAAAAGGGGTGGTAATGGACGGAGCATCTGAACCAATCAAACACTCACACCCAGTCAAAATATCTGGGTTTAATCCATCACCGTTCTTTAGCCCACACTGCAACCCCAGTTCAGACATGGGAACAGTCCAGCCCGAACTGCCAAGCCATGTCTTCCCTGGACCGGAAACAAGCTTCCGAGGACCGGTTTCTGGCATTCCAGCCGTCTTCAGCCCGGCTTGCTTCTGTGCATGAGGCTTGATAATAGGAGAAATGTCGCTTAGCGACATTTTTCCTGTTATCCTGTGGAGGAACGCCCACTTTGCATCTCATTAGAGATGCAAAGCTGGGCATGAAGGGAAAGGGCGAAGAAGCATGGATTCACGCGTTAGCGTGTCCTTGCTAATAGGGCGTTAAAATTATCTGCGCTTTTCGTGCGAAAACGGACGCTAAAGCAGCGATAATTTTAACTCAGGGCCCTTGCTGATATGCCCCCAATTATGAATCAAAAGTATCATTTACGAACGACAACAACACAAGCCAAAGACAAATATTGGCAGAGATCAGCATGATATGGTGATTTTCTTTCTTTTATTTTGGTCAGCGTCTTATCATTTTAAATACATTAAAAATATTTTTGGAGATGAGCGAGTAAACAAGCCACGAATTAAGCTTCAATAGCATATAAACCACCGATAAGAACATCTCTGAACCTCTCTCCTCTAGCACAAAGAATTGAGATGGGGTGAAACCTTGCCAGGTAGGGTCTAATCTCTACCTCTGCCAATTTAAAAGTAAGGATAGCTAGAAAGGCCATGCCCTTTGAACACAGGGCTCTGGAAAGAACATGCAGGAAACACGCTTTTGGTGATTTCACATTTGAGCCTCCTACCGACCTCCTGGGCCTTGCACCAAGTTTAGAGAGAGCCTGGTAGAGAGTCTTACCGAGGCAACGCTACGCAGGGACAAATTTCTTCTACTGGGAGATTTGAATCTCCACCTTAACAGCCCAGAGGACAAAGGAGCGGAGCAGTTTTGTAGGGACATCCAAGCACTTCAGCTTGAACTCAAGCTCTCTCATCCCACGCACCGCCAAGGACATTTACTGGATCCGGTGTTTGCTAACTGGGGAGGGGTGCAAGTCTCTACAATTGAGCCGATTCCCTGGACAGATCACTCTCTGGTGGCATTCTCGATAAATAATATAAAACCAATAAAGTGTAGTCAGGCACCCCTGAACTATTCCCGTAGGAAGTGGGCCAAATTCTCCTTAGAGGATTTTAATCTAGCACTGACAAGGGAAGGTCAGCCTGGAGGTGCGGACATTGAATCGGCTGTGTTCAACCTGAATAGGCGCATTACCGAGGCGCTAGATCAGACAGCGCCACTCTGCCGTACATCTGAGGGCGGCCGCAAGGAAAGATCTGCTCCCTGGTTTAACGGAGAGCTGCGGCGGACAAAGGCTGAGTGTAAGCGTGCTGAACGAGCCTGGAGGGTATCTTATGATGCTAATGCCAGGGAATCGTTCTTGGCGAAGAGGCGGCTGCATCACAGACTGATCAAAAAGTCGAAGGCTGCCTTTTATGCAGGGAAAATTCTAGGGGCAAAAAACTCTGCTAAAGAGCTCTTCTGTATCTACAAGTCACTGACTACAATCGACTCGTCCGCTGACCCGAAGAGCTGTTCGGTTGAAACATGTGACCGCATCGCCAACTATTTTTCCACCAAAGTCGAGAAAATCTACTCGACCTTCCCCAATCCGCCTCCCACGGGGGCTGAGTTTGAAACCACGGCAGTGGGGATGGAGATTCTGGGATCTCTCACAAATTTCATCACGCCACCCCCTGAGGAACTGGTCAGGACGTGCCTCTCGGTAAAATCTGGCTCCCCTATGGACCCGGTGTCTCCTAAGCGGTTGGGGGACAGCCTGAGTGTCCTGGAGCCTTACATTAGGCACGTCTTGGATATCTCCTTTAAATCGGGCATGCTTCCTGAGGGGTGGAAACAGGCGGTGGTACTCCCCCTTCGAAAGAAGTCTCACATTGGTTTTGAGGTGTTGGAAAATCTGAGGCCCATCTCACTCCTACCGTTTTTGTCCAAAGTGGCTGAGAAGGTAGTGAACACCCAAATCATGAAGCATGTAGAGGAGGTGGGTTTGCTCCATGACACGCAGTTTGGTTTCAGGCCGCGTCATTCCACAGAGTCCGCCCTTCTCATGGCAACCGAACATTTGAGACAGGGCGTAGACGAGGGGCAAACCATGGCCTTGATCCTGCTTGACCTCAGCGCGGCGTTCGACACTGTAGCACATTCCACCTTGCTGCAGTGTCTGAGCAAAGGTGGTATCGCCGGTACCGCGCTGAGGTGGATCCAGTCCTTCCTTACAGGAAGGAGCTTTCAAGTGAGGCAGGGGGACCATTACTCTAAAGGGGTACCTTTGGGCCAGGGCGTGCCTCAGGGCTCGTCCCTGAGCCCGACCCTTTTCAACTTGTATGTGGCACCTGTCGCATCGATAGTGGAGAGCCATGGCCTCCAATTGGTAACCTACGCTGACGACACGCAGCTGGTCATCTCCCTGTCGCACGCGCCCTGTCTTGCTGCAGATGGCTTCCAATCGTGCATGAAAGATCTTGCCGATTGGATGGCCAAGAATTGTTTGAAGCTAAACGGCAGCAAGACAGAGGTGCTGGTGGTAGGGAGGGCCCAGTCAGCCTGGTCGTCAGCCTGGTGGCCATCCTGTCTTGGACCAACTCCTGCCCCTTGTCAGGAGGCCAAAAACCTGGGCGTCTGGTTCGATGCGGCTCTGACCTTCGGGCCTCAGATCAATCGGGTGGTAGGAGTTTGCTTTGGGGTCCTGAAGAGGCTAAGGAAAGTTCTCGACCTTCTGCCAGTGGAAGCCCGCCAAACCTTGGTGCATGCCCTGGTGACCGCAAGGCTAGACTATGGGAACCTGCTGTACCTTGGGGCACCGATTAAAAGTGTGGCACGCCTTCAGGTGCTGCAGAACGCGGCGGCACGCCTGATTCTTAGGCTGCCCAGAAGGGCGCCCTCGAAGCTGGCACTCCAAAAATTACACTGGCTTCCAGTAAAGAGCAGAGTTGTGTACAAAGCCCTCTGCACATGTCATCGGATTCTGCAGGATAGGGCGCCCCGACCTCTGCAGAAACTGATCGAAGCCTATGAACCATCTAGAGTGCTCAGATCTGCGGGAGGAGGATTACTGAGGACTCCCAGGATAAAGAAAGCCCGTATGGGAGGTAGGTCCTTCAGGCACCTGGCCCCCAACTACTGGAACAAACTCCCAGTGGACCTTCGCCTGGAGCCAGTGGAAATGAAGTTCCGAGCTAAGCTAAAAACTCACCTCTTTTCTAGATAATCCTGATCTGCCAGCACTGTTTTCCCGGTCTTATGTTTTTCTCACTGTCAGCGCGGGGACACGCCGGTGCGCGTAACTCAGCGCTCTACAAATGCCCCTATTATTATTAAATCCTCCTTGTGAGTTTATTTGGGAGGCCGAGTGGTGACTACAGCTCACTGAAATAATAACCTCTTTCATTAAGATGGAATCTACGAACTATTGCTCTATCTTTCATGAATATAAACCAGAGAACACATCCACACGGCCATCTCACGCAGAAGGCTCAGCTTGGGTTTACTGGAAGCATGGCTAGCTGGCTTGTCTGCCAGGCCCCTCCCCCTCACCCTTCTGTCATATCATGAGCTCAGAGGAGAACCTCTCCTGTGACTTGGCTCATTTGAGTCAGGTAATTGGCGGGCACTTTAAACACTTCCCTCAGTATACTTGATTGATTCAAACGTCTGAGATTCTCTTGCAAGTAAATGATCGGTACACACATTATTCCGCAAGGAGTTTACAAATCACCAATTTTAATGGTAAAACTATGATCAAGGGAGAACAGTGCAAGAATTTAAATGCGGGTGGAAAAATCCTTCTCTGTTGATAGGTGACGAAGATGGGGATATTATGGTGGTGAGTGGGCTGGGGGGATACATTCCTGCACAGAATCACATGTTGCTAAAAACTGCAATTCTTTTCATGAAGGACACAACACGATGTTTGTTTCCCCAATTTGGCATATTTGATAAGTGCGTAATAATACATATTTTGCAAGGAAATTAGGTTATGTGAAACTATAGTCCTTGATGTTACCTATGCATTTGCTCTCTGAAACATCCAGTAAAACCTCGTTATCAGGATATACTAGCTTCACTTCTTAGATTCAAAATAAACATTTAGAGAACTGAAAATGGTGGAGCTTTTACTTTATTCAACTGAGCCACTTGGGCTGATCTGATCACGAACAAAGGAAGAAAGAAAAACCAAATGTTAATATGTTGTGCTGCCAGCAGTATTGGAGTACTCCTGGTTTGCAGACATGGGTTTGTGGTGGTGGTGGTCAACTTCAGTAAACCCAATAGCGGGCAGGTGTTTCTTTTCTTACACTAATAAATCTGTGGCTTGCCCAATGGTTGGTGCCTAGGGCTTTAGTGTTCGTAAAAGGTCGGGCTAGTGCTGTCTAAACCCTTATGACATTGTGCACCATAAACTTATCATTCAAATAGTTACAGCAGGATTGGCAAAGCCAATAAGCCAGCTTACATTTGAAGCCCTGAAAAAAATCCAGCTTCGATGAAAAAAAGAAACCAAAACAAAAATATCACTGTTTTCTGACTACAATACATCTATAGGATAATGTAATGAGCGATTATTCCATGTACTTTGAGATGAAAGACAGATCTGTGTGCATTGCACTGCTAGCGTTCGATAGGAAGCAGATACAATCCACTCCGGATCACCAACCGACCCCTGCCCTCACCACGTCTTCAACAAGGCCGACGCTGTCATCGCACCCCACCTGCGAGACATCATCAACACGTCCTTCGACACCGCCATCTTCCCCGAAAGCTGGAAACACGCCGAACTCAGCGCTCTACTCAAGAAACCAACAGCGGACCCCACCGACCTCAAGAACTACCGCCCCATCTCGCTCCTCCCGTTTCCAGCCAAAGTCATCGAGAAGACCGTCAACAAGCAGATGGCCGCCTTCCTCGAGACGAACGGATCCCTCGACCCCTCACAGTCCGGCTTCCGAGCCAAACACAGCACCGAGACCGCCCTCATCGCCGCCACCGATGACATCCGAGCCCTGATGGACAATGGAGAAACAGCGGCCCTCATCCTCCTAGACCTCTCCGCGGCATTCGACACGGTCTGCCATCGCACCCTAATACGGCGCCTCAGCAACATCGGAATCCGGGACAAGGCGCTGGAATGGATCATCTCCTTCCTCGACGGAAGAACACAGCGAGTCCGCCTACCACCGTACAAGTCAGAGGCCTCCGAAGTCATCTGCGGCGTCCCCCAAGGATCATCACTGAGCCCCACCCTCTTCAACGTCTACATGAGCCCCCTCGCGGCCATCGTACGCAAACACCACCTCAGCATCATCTCCTACGCCGACGACACCCAGCTGATCCTCTCCCTGACCAACAACCCCGCCGCCGCCAGAGCCAACCTGCACGAAGGGATGAAAGAGGTAGCCGAGTGGATGACGACCAGCCGCCTGAAACTGAACTCGGACAAGACGGAAGTCCTCATCCTGGGCTCTTCACCCTCCGCCTGGGACGACTCCTGGTGGCCTCCCGCCCTGGGCACCGCACCCAAACCGACAGACCATGCACGAAACCTGGGCTTCATCCTGGACTCCTCCCTCTCCATGACCAGGCAAGTCAACGCCGTCTCCTCGTCGTGCTTCAACATCCTACGCATGCTACGGAAGATCTTCTGGTGGATCCCCTCAGAGACCAGGAAGACCGTCACCCAGGCCCTCGTCACGAGCTGACTAGACTACGGCAACGCCCTCTACGCCGGGACCACCGCCAAGCTCCAGAAGAGACTCCAGCGGATCCAAAACGCCTCAGCCAGACTCATCCTCGACATCCCACGGTCCAGCCACATCTCCGGACATCTGAGAGACCTTCACTGGCTCCCCATCAACAAGAGAATCACCTTCCGCCTCCTCACCCACGCACACAAAGCCCTACACGACCAAGGCCCGAGCTACCTCAACAGCCGAGTCAACTTCTACGCTCCCAAACGCCACCTCCGATCAGCCAACCACGCCCTCGCCGCCGTCCCCCGCATCCGAAGAGCGACTACAGGAGGAAGGTCCTTCTCCTACCTGGCCGCCAAGACCTGGAACTCCCTCCCGTCCGACCTGCGCCTAACCCAAGACCACCTCTCCTTCAGGAAGAAGCTGAAGACCTGGCTGTTCGAGCAGTAGCGGCACCCCCCCTCCCCAGCGCCTTGAGACCCTACGGGTATGTAGCGCGCTTTATAAGTGTCACTGATTGATTGATTGATTGATTGATACAAACACCAGCCTGGACATGAGGTAAGATGCCAATACTCATCTGGGCAGACCTAAAAAGGAGTGTTCGTTTACCACTACCGATACAGGAACAGTCACAAAACATAGCAGGAACATTAGTCTGCACAACGTCATCTGGGGAGCTCTATTAAAAACAGCACGCATTCTTTGACAATTTACACTTGAATACCCACACAGGCAACACAGGTACACAACAATATTAGCAGTCATAGTTCAACAACTTAAAAAAAGACATTCATGGTCAAGTGTTTTGTGCATTGTGCTGCATCCCTTTTTCAGCAAAGGACCGAGAGAAACGTCCCAACTCCACAGGTCAAATGTACTCAGTAGTTCCTGGTGCACGGCCAAATAAATGCACACAGTAACGCCATTTGATCTTCCGAAGTAGTACAAACGAACACTCACACCTGCCCTTCCCACATACATAAGTGTACTTTGTGAATCAGACCGAGCATTTGTGCTCATGAGTAAATCTGTACAGAAACACAATTGTTGTGCTTGCGTGCATCTGTGCAAGCCCTGGTGCGCTGTGGCAAACATCAGCCCTACAAACACCGAGGGGAAGGAATCAGGTCATTTTCAGTCAGATAAAAGTCACTATACCTCACACTCTATGTGCCATTTTTAATCCAACTATCTAAAACTAAGTAAGAGTATTCTGTGGAATAGCACCCCCTCCAGAAATAGAAGTCTATGTAAGATATGAAGGCGCCACTGCTTGGGCCTCTGTTCTTTTATCAGCCAGTATTGAGAGTGCGCGTAAAAAGGGTAAATACGTGCCATTATAAAATGGTAATTACATTAGTAATGTTCATATCGACAGGCCATTCCTAATAGAACGAGTTTCTAGTTGGTGGTCCGTTAATCACAAACCTGCTGCCCTGGAGGAAGGCCCTAGCAAAAGGAACATATCCCAGCATGCATTTTCAAACTAGACTACCACATTCTATTCCAATAAAAAAAAAGAGGCAGGAGTCGTGGTGAAGAAAACACATCTTGTTTTCGGTTTATCCAAGAAGACATTTTTGAATGGCACACCATAGATAAAGACATTCAGCCTGATTCATCAACGGGCCGTTTTGCGAGCCCCTAATAGCGAATCATAGCGATTCGCTATTAAGGACTCGCAAAACGGTAATCATGTAGGAATCGCATAATAAAATGCGATTCCTACTGATTCCTTATTTGCGATTAGCAAATTGCTAACCGCAAATAAGGAATAACTCGCCATTCATTCCTATGGGCCAAAAGGCCCATAGGAATGAATGGGGAGTATTCCTTATTTGCGATTAGCAATTAGCTAATCGCAAATAAGATTGCGATTTGAAGGGTGCCAGGGGTGTCCACAGGACACCCTGTAGCACCCCTCAAATGAAATTTCACACAGGTGTTGCACACACACATGTCCAAAGGACATGTGTGTGTGTAACATGCAACTCAGAAAAATGCATTTAAATGCATTTTTCTGAGTTTTCGCAATTTACTGCGAGGTCTGACCTCGCGGTAAATTGCGGCAAGAAATTGCGAATTCGCAAATTTAAATTGGATGTTGAATTGCAGTTAAGGAATCTCTAATGGAGATTCCTTAAATGTAATTCCTCACACATTTGCGACATCGCAATTAGCGATTTTTGCATTTGAGATGCTGAATCCCAAATGCAAAAATCGCTCTCGCAAAGGGCCGGATTCTCAGAATCCGGCCCCTTGCGAGCGCAATTTAGGGTCATGAATTGGGCGGATTATTCCTTCGCAACTATGAACGTCTGTTTCTCAATCTCAATATGTCCTTCGCATTGATTCCTCAAGTGAAAACATGATGAAATCATGAAATGCAGTTCGGTGCACATGCTTTTTAGTGCCCCAAATGATCTAACGAAATCATACACTTCACGGGTACTTTTAAAAATACTCAAGGACTTTGCTTTCTCCCTCCTTGGTCAAATATGCTCTGCAATAATAAACCCATAGCATGTTACAATACCGTGGGAAATATGCAGAACTAATTCAGGCTAAACTGTCTGAAAACACTCGACATAAAAGGAGAACGTCAATTAAAACAAGTGATAACGCGGCGCTGCCTCATATCTTCACGAAGAGCTCCACTTGGCACTGCTCCTCCGACACGCCGGCCAAAGTGAGGAGAACTGGCGCAAGGAGGAAGTGGCTATCTAGATTGGCCTCTTCTCATCCTCCTGCCCCTAGGGGGTGCCCCAGAACCTCAATGTACGCTGCCAGCACCTGCGGCTTCAAAGTTGGCTTCAAAGGGAGCGATTCTGAGCTGGTAGCACTCACACACCCAGGAAAGAGCAGAGGCGGCCGGTGCACTGCTTGCAGGAGAGAGATACTCTGAGTGAGGCCAGCTCGCCCCTCCCATGGGGACTCAGCCCGGTGGAGCGAAGAACACTCCAGACTCCACGAGTGGACGGAATACGGAGAAAGGGTCCCGAGTGCTGTCTACTGTACAGAGAGATGTACTGCAGGCCCAAGTGTCCGACTAGTGTGTGGGATTTCTCTCAGAGAATATATCTCCCCACACCACCGCTCCCTCCACTGGCTACCAATACAGAAAAGGGTTGAATTTAAGGCCCTTACACTGGCTCATAGGGCAATCAAGGGGAAGGGCTCTGCATATCTTTCTACTTGCCTTCGCCCCTACAAAAACATCAGATCCTTGCGATCCAGCTCTAAAAATCTCCTCACTATCCCGAGATTTAAAAAGATGCGATCAGGAGGAAAAACTTTTCAAATCTGCGCTGCATCCCATTGAAATAAACTTCCGCAGTCTATCCGCCTAATCCAGGAAGAAATCCCCTTTCGTAAGGCTTTGAAAACACACCTCTTCTGCTAAATCTTATGGAGAAAGAGACATTCCACCCGCTAGAGCGCCGGGACACCGGGACACCCCGTTGGGGTAGCTGTGCGCTAAATAAGAGACACTAAATAAGTGTGTCCTGGTCTTGTCCGGGCGTGAGACGAGGCAACAACAACGTAGTCCTTACATTGGAATATATAGTCCCTACATTGGAAGATACTGCCCTGCAGCGTTAAGTAACTGTAGTTGGTCAATGCTCCTTCCTCCTGAAACGGAAGAAAACTGAAGTGACTCATCGGCCCACCAGCCAATAATAAGGGAGATAAAAAAAGCAATGCCAGATTTAAAACAATGGCAAGGGACAAAACAAAATAAAACGCAATGGGTGGAGTTTCACACTTAATACTAATTACTTGATGCCTCGTAGAGGAAGTGCATGCGCTGCTCTATGTGAGACATAAAACTGAGGTGTCCACATTCTACCTGCCTGATTGTCATAAATAGTCTTAGAAAGGAATAAAAAAAAAATGGACCACTTTTTTTTGTGCTCTTGTGGAAGAATAAATGAAAGAAAAGAACTGGATCACACCTCCAGCCATTTCTTACTTTTTTAGGATGAGCGTGAGCCAGGGCGCGAGCCTTGCTCTGCAAAGATCAGTGGTAGTTCAGTCCGGAGAGAAGCTTTGCCCACTCCCCTGCTCTTATTTTTCATTGGCTTGTGTCTTTGTCATTTGTAAATGCTGTTTTCTGATTCAATGTGAGGTTTCTTAGCCCCTCCTTAGTATTTGTATCCTCCCAAGGCTACTGGCTCCTTTACTTCGGTTGTTACACTGTACAAGGTATTTTACACTGTGCCCACTATTTTCTTTAATACGGGTCTCCTCCTCAGGCACAACATGCTTTGGTGCCTTCTTTAACCCCGCCCTCTCTCCTGTTGCCCTTGCATTCTCCCGCCCACACTCCGGTTGTCCGTGCCTTCTCCCCTCCCTCGCCCTCCCGTTGTCTGTGCCTTCTCGCCCGCCCTCCCTTTGTCCGTGCCTTCTCCCCCTTATCCCCACCTGCCCACCCCTTGTCAGTGCCTTCTCAAACCCCCCTTCCACCCACCTTCCTTCCCGATGTTGTGATGCCTACAATTTACAATGAAATGGGTCTCGAGGAAATGTGACGCCTAGTGCATTGTAAATGCTTGTTTTTTTAGGTCACCCGCTCGCTCTCAGTGTGCACAAGCCCAGCGGAGGAGTTTCAAGCCCTCCCAAATGGAGCTTAAACCTTGGCACTGATTCAGAGACCTGGTGTAATCTGTGAGACCAGAAACAAAGGGCCTCATTAATATAGCAACTCTGGGAGTTGGCTAGGTCAACTTTCACTCTCCCTGCCATTTGCATAAAAACTAGGGGGCATATTACCAAGCAATAGCGATAATTATCGCTATTGCTTGGTTAGAGACAAAAATTTACTGCTGAGCTGCGGCGATTTTTATCGCAAATAAACCTTGGTATTACCAAATGCGATAAAAATCGGCCGCAATGCATGAATATCGCTGAAAAGTCAGCGATATTCATGCATTACCGAGCTAATGCTCTTAGCCATGTTATCCACCTCCCATTGGATAACATGGCTAAGAACTGCTCAGGGCAGGTGTTAGCTTTTGGAGATATTCACGCTTAGCGCGAATATATCCAAAAGTTGGTAATAGGAGATAGCGATGTTAGCGACTGTTTCCAGCCGCTAACATCTTGGCACGCCCACTTTGCATGTCATTAGTGATAAATATCACTGACATGCAAAGTGGGGCCCGAGATGGTCGCTATCTCCTAAAAGCTGTCACTAACTGGTGTTAGCGACAGCTAGGTAATAGGGAGATAATTTATCTCCGCTTTCTTGGCTTTTAAAGCCAAAAAAGCGGAGATAAACCCCCTTGATAATATGCCCCATTATGTCTGCTTACTCTGCCCCAGGCAATTTAGGAGCGAAATATAGCTTCTATTTAAAGAAACCCATTGAGGTGAGGCTCGGAATTCAAATGGAAAGGGGCGACCACTCGGTCCCCCCGAACGTATGGCGGAGTACCACGATCCCCCCGGGAAGCCATCTTGGGCGGGAGGCGAGTCTCGGCTGGTATGCCCGAAGCGGCGTAGCCGGGGCGCGCCTTTTCCCGCCCTAGAGTGGGTTGGCCTAGACACTGACGCGGCTGGCCACGCCCTTGGGGCAGGCAGGGGCGGGTTTACGCCCGCCCTGAAGACGGATAAAAGGAGAAGCAAGATCAGAAGGCATCCTCTTGTTCCTGTGCTCTGAAGCTGCACCTCCTCGCTGCACGTGAGCTCGAGACGGAACGAAGAGCCAATTTGGAGCGTTGTAATCGTTCTTGTTTGTTTTTCAGATACTCTGTTGGAGAATGCCGAAGAAGGCGGGAAAGCGCATGACTACTGACCAGATGCTGCACGTTCTCATGAAAGAGGTGACCGACCTAAAGAGGCGAATGGATAAGGACGAGGAAGGGGGACCGAAACGTCCTTTGGCGGGAGCAGCCCCGGGAGGAAAAAACAAGAGGCCCAGGAGGGGAGCAGCTGGGGGAGACAACCCGGGTCCCAATACCCCGCTCGAGGCTCCCACTCCCGTGCCGGAGGAAGGGAATCCGATTCCCGTTGTGGTCACCCCCGTGTCCGGGGAAGATATGCCGCCCAAGCTGGCAGCACAATTAGCAGCGTGGTTGGGAAAAGGTAGCGAGGGCGCCACGGCTGTCGACGCACAAGAGCTGATGAAGCAATTGCGTGAGTCACGGGAAGCAGCGAAGGTGTCCACGCCGGCTGCCACAGTAGAGAAGCCGCAGGGGACGGGTTCGGTAGCAGAAGCAACGTCCGGTGCAGGTAAGCGGCCATTGCCGATTGCGAGGGATGAGTCAGCACCCTCTCGTAGGGAAAAGTTGGGTCAGCATGTTCCTTTGGCTATTAAGGAGAAGATATGGGCAGGGGAGTACGTAAACATCTTCTCGTTGCTTACTGATCACTATGAGATGGAGCATGTTAAGGGCCAGAAGGATCTCATGCATCCGAGTGTTTGGCGCGCAAAAATGGCCGCCTTTAAGGTAAATGAAAACATTGGCAATTGGGGCCAAGCGTGGGGGGTTTTTACATCGATCCTGGGGGAACGAAGGCCCGATCTGTTACCCGAATTGCCGATTTATCAGTCACGAATCATGGGGTACTCGGTATCACACGAGGGTAATCATTGGTTCTGCTATGATAACCTGTTTAGAAAGGCTAAAGAACATGATAAAAATTTAACGTGGGATTGTTATGATTCTGTGTCATGGTCCAAAATGAAGGATACTGGTATGTTAAAATTGCCATTAGTAGGGAGTAACGTTGGCGAATCCTCCCGCCAGTATGCGGGGACGCCCTTTCGATCAGGTGCGGGTACCGACAATTACTCGAGGCCTGCCGGCAATACAGGAAAAAGGGGGGTTTGTTGGAACTTCAACAGGGGTAAATGTACTAGGCCCCAGGGATCGTGCAAATTTAGACACGAATGTAGTGGGTGTGGGCAATCATCCCATCCTGAGTCCACGTGCAGAGCCAAACCGGGTGATAACGGGGGTAGAGGAGGTGCCAAACAGGTCTAACATAGTCCGAGGGGCGCCTTTACCTACCCCGATTGATACCTTGGCAATGATTCCTTGGCTCAGTGAATACCCGGATCGTACTTCTGCTGGGGTGTTGCGGAACGGGTTTGCTTATGGTTTCCGCATCCCAGTGGGGGACTTTCAAGGTGCAGAGAAATGTAAAAATCAGCTATCGGTCTTCCAGCATACGACCGTGGTACAGGATAAGATCAGGAAGGAGGTTACTCGAGGTCGAGTCGCCGGTCCGTTTAGTGTACCGCCGGTTCCTAACTTTGTTTGTTCCCCTCTAGGTGTGGTCCCAAAGAAGGACCCGGGTGAGTTTCGGCTGATACATAATTTATCAGCCCCACGTGGTCTTTCCGTAAACGAAGCGATAGACCCGGAAGTGTGTTCGGTGCGGTACGCATCCTTCGATGAGGCCGTAGCCATTTTGAATCGCCTGGGGCCCGGGGCGCTGATGGCAAAATCTGATATCGAGTCAGCGTTCCGGTTGCTCCCGGTACATCCAGACGATCAGCGTCTCCTAGGTTTCATGTTTCAGGGTCAGTATTACATGGATAGGTGTATGCCGATGGGGTGCTCTATATCTTGTGCCTATTTCGAAAAATTCAGTAGTTTTCTACAATGGGTCTTCACAAGGAAGACGGGTTTCCAACATGTGATGCATTACCTTGATGATTTTTTGTTCCTGGGGGCAGCCGGGGATCCGGAATGTGGGCAGGCTTTGGCGCAATTTTGTGTCTTGATGAATCAGTTTGGCGTGCCATTGGCACCAGGTAAGACTGTGGGGCCTTCCACTTGCCTCAAGTTTCTGGGGATCGAGTTAGACTCCAGAGAAGGTTGTTTTCGTTTACCAGCCGACAAAGTGTCAAAGTTCAGGACATCCCTGCAAATGTGTATAAGTGGACCTAAGGTTAAGCTGCATCAATTACAGCAGTTAAATGGCCAGTTGAATTTTGTCTCCAAACAGACAAATACAGCTGTAATTAATATTATACACAATCTCAAAGGATCCGAGCATGTATTTGACTCGATTGCCATCGGATTTGACCGGTTTTACACACGAGAGCGAAAAGTGAACCGTTGGCAACCAGCACTTTAAATGCAGCACCCTTCTAAGGGAGACAGACACATACAATTCACTCTTTGATTTTTACAACAATCTTCACAAACCGAGTTCTGTTTGTAATGTTCCCATTCATTAGTGTGGATGTAATAATTTAATCTTGTGTTTGCTATAACCAAACAATTTCACATTTTTAAAATCCAAATCTATTTGCAATATATATGAAAAAAAGTAAAAGCTTTTCATTTTGACCACATCTTTCTTTCCCTGACAATAAGTCGTGCCCCGAAAGAAGGCAGGGAGTGGGAAATCCTCAACATGTACACTGCTCTTAGCTCGCTCGAACGCGTGCCAAGTGCTTAACAAGCAAAGTAATAAGTGGCGGGCTAACCCTTTGCTCGAAACTCCGAGGCCTAAACTTTGCTCAGAAACTTACGCGCTGAAGAAGGTCGCGGTGTCGAATACCAAAACTGCGTCGTCTCGATTATATCAGGCATCCTTAACATTCTTAACACATACCCCGACACTCCTTACCCCTTAAACAAGCCTGCATGTTCGTTCTCGGCCCTACTTTCTAACTTTGTCACTCTCTTTCTGACTTTCTCTTCGTCCTTCTTTCTCCCGTGTGTGTTTTTTTCTGTCTCTTGCTCTAGGTCAAAGCCTAATGTGGAAAGTAGGTGCTGGTGAGCCCCACCTGCAACCACCAACTATAATTAAGCACTGGCTGTGCCCTCAGTTTTTAGGGCCACCCCATAGGTTATCTGGGAGATGTCCTAACCCCATTGGCTTCAAGGGGTCCTTGTACGTTTACATTTTATAGGTAAAAGTAGGCATTTTCAACAAAATTAGATGCATCCTGGCATAATTCTGAAATGTTCTACAAGTGTAGGGTGAGGGTATTAAGATGAGAGGTGATTACATGAGGGTCATAATACTGTTATAAAGCGCATCATATAGCACTTCCTCCATTTCTAAGGGCTTTAGATAGTGATCCAGCGCCACTAAAGAAATTCTGTCTCAACTACACTACCCAACACCTCAATACTCACCATTATTTATAAACTCTCACAAGGCCCATAAGAAACCGAGACAGATATTTTGGCAACTGAATCATGTGGCCTAATTAATCAAACCTATCTAAAAATGATATACACTTTATACAACTGCAGTTTATCATCATTATAACCATGGTAAAATAACGGAAACATTTGATTAAGCCACACAGGTCGATAGATTAACTGATGGTAAGGACTTAAATAATCAAGACCAGCTTGACATTTTAAATCTTTTTATTTTCAAAGAAAAAGCATTTTAATAAGAAACTTTGGGCCAGATGCATCAAGCATCCATTTTGCGATTCCTTATCAGCGAAAAATAAGGAATCGCTAATAAGGAATAGCAAAATGGAATGCATCAAGCAATCACTACAAAAATAGCGATTCCTTAGAATTTCTTAATTGCGACTCGCAAACTGCGAGTCGCAATTAATGAATACCTCCCCATTCATTCCTATGTGCCTAGAGGCCCATAGGAATGAATGGGAAGACAATCTCAATTTTCGAATCGCAATTAGCGATTCGCAAATTGAGATTGCGAGTTCTAGGGTGCAGGGGTGTTCAAAGGACACCCTGTTGCTACCCTGAATTTGATCTGTGCACATATGTTGCGCACACACATGCCCTTAGGGCATGTGTGTGCGCAACATGGAACTTTGAAAAATGCACAAAAGTGCATTTTTCAAAGTTTTTGCAAACTTCCATGAAGTTGTACTTTGTGGTAATTTGCGTGCCCTATTAGCAAATTCGCTGCTTTTGAAACTTTCATGCATTGCATTTAAGGAATCTCAATTTGAGATTCCTTAAATGCAAACAATCGCAATTTAGCGAATTCTCTATTTGCGATTTTTGCATTTGGGATGATGCATCCCAAATGCAAAAATACCGGTCGCAAAGTGGCAGATTCTGAGAATCTGCCCCTTTGCGACTGGTTTTTAGCTTGATGCATCTGGCCCTTTAATTATTAGCATTTAACTTTAGCAGTTTTATTAATAAAGGCACATTGATCTTGGCATTTCAAATTTATCAGAAGTATGAATTTTAATCAAACGATTTTCATTCCCTAAATCTATTTCCCTAACTGACAACCTAAAGGAGAAAATATAAAGTCATTAGCCCTGTTAATGCTTACATGAAAGGAAAGTCCATCAGCATGTCATCGTCTCATGGGAATCAGGAAGTGCGGAGACGAGCTCTTGTCAAGGGGCCAGTTTTATACCTTTTCTAACTAGCTATGTATCTCATTTCTAAAAGACACCAAAAATTCAGCTTCACCATTGGCTGAGCCATGTCAGTCCACCAACGTGTCACTTGTGCGTGACCAAGTCCGGGGCATATCATAAGCCCCTATTGTTCATAGAATCCATCCTTCCAACTTCCTTAAGTTTGCAACAATAAACTAGGCAATAGGACGTTTGACATCCTGAACTTGGCAAGCAAAGCAGGCTCACTGTCCTTGGCGCAATCCAAGAACCATGAAATCTCGACCGACAATAGTCCTGCACATTATTCTTTTTGTCTTGGCAGGAAACATTCTTTGCACGTGAATGAAAGCTTCACTCTGGTCAAGTCTCGTCCTTAGCAGCTCTGCCAGTCAGCAATCTTTCAAGGAAGGCCCACGCAATAACTAATATTTAGACAAACACAAAACAGTAATTAATTAGAGAATTGAGACCCATTCTGTTTCCCACCCACCATTGCTAAAGTTAACCCATTAGTTTATGTTATCTAGCAAAAAGCACACGTATGCAGTGAGAATATATCTACCATTCTCCTTTTAGGCCAGCAGGATTTTTCACGAACCTGTGCAAAAAATAAAAAGACACGACATAGACAAAAGCGCATATAAAATAAGCACATGCCATTAATTAAACAGCCGCATTAATGTTGACAAGGACATTAGACAAGGTTAATACATTATTTTTAAACGTACTTGCAGATGCAACATAAAGCAGGTAATATTAGTCCCACGTGTTTTCGTTCACATTTTATTCTAGGTTGGTTAATGAAAACCATGCACAAACACATTAATATAATTAATAGCTATGGAAGTATGACTTCACGAGTCAGAATAAAATTATTTCTGAAACTCGCTCCATCAATAGCCAGCGGTACTGTTAACCATTATCAATATTTTTATGCATTTTATCCTACTTATGAATGATGGGCCGGCAGTGCTGAGATTCAGACTCCTGACCTCAGATTACTGTATGTTTCAGTGGAGAGTGTTTAAATCAGTTAGCGGTCCTGCATGAGATAGATGCCTCTTTTTCACATGCCTACAAATCACTGCTCCTCGAGAGCAAACCTACATTGCTAGCTCTGTGGTGCTCTTGTGGGTGCGCCCGGATAATTTCCGTGTAGGCATCAAGTCCACAAGAGCTGGGCCAAGACCAACAAGCTCATTTTACACGGTCCACAGAACAATCTGGCAGGGTCAAGGTCTGAACCTTCAAAAGCGCCATCCGTACTCACCACCAACTGATCCGAAAAGCCAAGAAAACAGCATTCAAAGATCGACTTGACAACAACGCCCACAACAGCAAGGAACTTTTCAACATCGTCAAGGAATTTTCCAACCCCTCGGCCAACTCCAACGACATCACCCCCTCTCAAACCCTCTGCGATTCCCTAGCCTCTTTTTTCCACAACAAGATTGCTGACATCCACAACAGCTTTGACAACCAACCCGGAGACCAACCCACCCTACCATCAACTGACCATCTTCCCCCCGTTAACACCCTTAACGCCTGGAACCCAATCTCCACTGAGGACACCATCCGCCTGATGAATTCCATCCACTCTGGATCCCCCACAGACCCATGCCCCCACCACATCTTCAACAAAGCTGACTCCGTCATAGCTCCGCACCTCCGAGACGTCATCAACTGCTCCCTCAACTCCGCTACCTTCCCAGAAGATTGGAAACACGCTGAACTCACCGCCCTTCTGAAAAAACCAACAGCAGACCCCACCGAACTCAAAAACTACCGCCCCATCTCGCTTCTTCCATTCCCGGCCAAAGTCATCGAAAAAGCTGTCAACAACCAGCTTGCCGCCTTCCTCGAAGCCAACAAATCACTCGACCCCTCACAATCCGGCTTCCGAGCCAAACACAGCACTGAGACCGCCCTCATCGCAGCAACAGACGACATTCGAACTCTACTGGACAATGGAGACACAGTCGCCCTCATCCTCCTCGACCTCTCTGCAGCCTTCGACACAGTCTGCCACAGCACCCTTTTACAACGCCTCAGAAACATCGGAATCCAAGGAAAGGCACTGGAATGGATCACCTCGTTCCTCACCGGAAGAACCCAGAGAGTCCGCCTCCCACCATTCAAGTCCGAGGCCTCTGAAATCATCTGCGGCGTACCACAAGGATCCTCACTCAGTCCCACCCTCTTCAACGTATACATGAGCCCCCTCGCGGCCATCGCCCGACAACACAACCTCAACATCATCTCTTACGCGGATGACACTCAACTGATCCTATCTCTCACCAAGGACCCCAGCACCGCTAAAACTAACCTACACGAAGGAATGAAAGAAGTCGCCGAATGGATGAAACAAAGCCGTCTGAAACTGAACTCAGACAAAACAGAAGTCCTCATCTTAGGTAAATCCCCCTCTGCATGGGACGACTCCTGGTGGCCGGAAGCCCTCGGAAATGCACCCATCCCGACAGACCACGCACGGAACCTTGGAGTCATCCTGGATTCTTCACTCTCAATGAACAGACAAGTCAGCGCCGTATCCTCTTCCTGCTTTAACATTCTTCGCATGCTCAGAAAAACATTTCGCTGGATCCCCTCCGAAACAAGGAAAACAGTCACCCACGCTCTAGTCACGAGCCGACTGGACTACGGAAACACCCTCTACGCAGGTACCACCGCTAAACTCCAGAAGAAACTACAACGAATCCAAAACGCCTCAGCCAGGCTCATATTAGACATCCCACGCAACGAACACATCTCTGGTCACCTTAAAGACCTCCACTGGCTACCCGTCAATAAGAGGATCACTTTCCGACTGCTTACCCACGCACACAAATCACTCTACGACATCGGACCAGATTGCCTCAACTCTCGACTGTCCTTCTACACCCCCTCCCGCCAACTTCGCTCTTCCAGCCAAGCCTTCGCCACTGTACCTCGCATCAACAAGACCACCATGGGAGGCAAATCCTTCTCATACCTGGCTGCCAAAACATGGAACTCACTCCCCGCTTACCTTCGCCTCACCCAGAATCACCTAGCGTTCAGAAAGCAGCTTAAAACGTGGATATTTGACAAATAATCCAACTCCCCTTCCTAAGCGCCTTGAAACCCTCTGGGTATGTAGTGCGCTATACAAATGTTTTGACTTGACTTGACTTGACATGTTCAGTAGGCCCAGTCCCAAAGCTTGAAGCATCTAAGTCACAAGCCGAATGCAAAAGAAAGCAAACACCCAGGTACAACATACCATCCCAAACTCACCATCGAGGACCATTGAGAAACTCTGAGCTAACTGTAGTCATCAAATCCAGCCGGAGTATATAAACAATGTTTGTGATATTTATAACATATAAACATAATTTCCTGTTGGTGCCTGGATTTTTTACTGAAATTAGAGGTAAACGGAATACTAAAATCCTGAAGACAAAGCACAGGGCAGAGAGGAAGGTGTGCAATTCAGGTGGGATCTACTGCGGAAATAAAAGAGACGGTATTCAGGTTAGTTTCTCAGAAGAAAAGTTAATTTTCTTTACCAACCATATTGCCGAAACATTGAACATAAGCATTAGCCAGGGTGAAAAAGGCATCTAGAGTTTTGGCGCAGCCCTAGTGAAAGCTTAATTCTTTGTCATCTCAAGAGGTTGATTACATTTTTCCTGCTAGGTAGGGCAGTTTTTAGGTCGAGTTTAGCGGCAGCGCGCATGCACTGCTCGCTCTGCGAGACTGCTGTAGTAGAGTTAAGTATGGGAGAGAAACTGCTCCCACTCTCCTCCCATATTTTTAATTGGCCTGTGTCATTGTCTTTCGTAAATGCTGCCTTCGGATTCGTTACTAAGGCTTGTTAGTCCTTCCTTACAACGGCTTTGTCTTCATTTGTACCCTCCCATGGCGACTGGCCCTTTTACTTCAGTTGTTACACGGGACCTGTTATTAAGTCTGTAATCACTGTTTACTTTATTGAGTTTCTCTTACTGCAGGCTGGACATGCGCTGCCTCAGTTGAAACCGCTGGTGTTTTTTTAAGCAGCACGTCTGCCCCCATAACACAGGCGCCTGCTTTCAATCACTTTAATCCAACATAATCTCGTTTCTGTTTTAAGGCCCCAAGTAAAATGGATTTAGAAATGATTAGTGAATTTAGTCATGTGAATTCCAGGTGGCACATAATCCTGTGCTAATGGGCTGAAGCTGACAACAGCACATCTGTGTCACATGTCATGTGTACTAAAGCCACCTGAGCGGTTGTTTTCAAAACCCTGTTTTATTAACAACATCACCACCACCAATACCACCACCACCAATACCACCACCACCAATTCCACCACCGTCAATACCATCACCTCCACCAATACCACCACCACCAATACCACCAATACCACCACCACCACCACCACCAATAGCACCAATACCACTACCACCAATACCACCACCACCATCAATACCACCACCCCCAATACCACCCCCAATACCTCTACCAACACCATCACCACCACCAACACCACCACCAATACCACCACCACTAATACCTCTACCATCACCAATATCACCACTACCATCACCAATACCACCACTAACAATCCCACCACCAATACCACCAACAATACCACCACCACCACCAATACCACCGCCAGTACCACCACCACCAATTCCACCGCAAATACCACCAATACCACCACCACTAATACCATCACCACCAATACCACCACCACCAATACCACCACCACCAATACCACCATCACCACCAATACCACCACAACCAATACCACCACCAATATCACCACCACTATCAAAACCACCAATACCCCACCAATATCACCCCACCAATACCACCACCACTACCCCTAATACCACCACCACCAATACCAACACCACCACCACCAATACAACCAATATCACCAATACCATCATCACCACCAATACCACCACCACCACCACCAATACCACCACCACCAATATGATACCACCACCACCAGTACCAATGCCACCAATACGACCACCACCAATACCATCAATACCACCACCACTACCAATACCAGTACCACCACCACAAATAACTGTACCACCACCAATACTACTACCACCACCAATAACACCACCAATACCATCAATACCAATACCACCACCAACCACCAATACTAATACCACCAATACCAGCACCACCAATACCAATACCACCACTACCAATATTACCACCAATACCAATATCACCACCTTAGTGCCTCTTGCTCACTAGTAATAGCAAGGGCACTGTACGAGGCCGGAGCTGCGGCTGAACACCTACAGTAAGAGAACCTCATTAAAGAAAATAGTCTCACTGCTCTGTGTAAATAACACATACTGTGTAAGACCCGAAGTAAAAGGGCCAGTCGCCATGGGAGGTGACAAATGAAGATTAGGTGGTACTAAGGAGGGATAAACACGCCTCTTTATGAATCAGAGGGCAGGATTTAGGAAGGATACTGACACAAGCCAATGGCAAATATGAGCAGAGAGTGGACGGGGCTTTTATTCGCTACTCCACCACAACAAGTATCACAGAGCAGCGCATGCAAGCTGGCTCTAAGCTAGACCTAAAAACGCAAGGAGCTCAAAAGAAATTGCTACTTGCTGCTCTCGTATTTGTAATGGCAGCTCTAATTAACTTTTTCATACATCCTGCTGCGCATGTGCCTGCCGGGTGACAAGCGACAGCAGTGACATCATAGCAGAGGATGTGCCCAATTAGAATGCCATGGATAAAGTTGCTTTTCGGGTTCCTACACATAGGCCATGGGAGGAGTTCACTGGCAGGGGACGCAGCAGGCTGATTGGGAGGACGGGGTTGTGGCTGGTAACAATTGAACAGCCATCACAAGAGGGGGCAGGCAGTAGGAGGGGTGCAACTGGTTGCTCTTTTCATTCCTCTCATGTCATGAGCTTTTACTTTTTTTTTCAGCGTTATGTGTTTGAAGCGGAGCCTGAGCCCTTTCTCAAGGTTATTGGTACATATTACATGAGCACCCCGGCTATATTCCACGAGGTCAAATATTTTAGGCCCCAGGATGTTAAGCTATTACTCAAGAATCACAGCATATAGGGGCACATGCATCAAGCCTTTTCCCGTTCGCAAACTTCCTTTTCCTACGCATGTAGGGTTTGGCATTCGTATTTACCTAATTTGCAAATGTATTTAGGGAATCGCAATTTGTGATTCGCTAATGCCGATGCATGCAGCCTTTCCTAAATAGGAACTGTGCATTTAGGAACCGCTAATTACCATCAACTTCCAGTTGATGGTAATATGTGCATGCTTTGAAAAATGCACAAAAATGCATTTTTAAAAGTGCCCTGTAGCGCACACATGCCCTTAGGGCATGTGTGTGCATTTACATATGCACACTTTTTTTGTGGGAGGCTTTAGTGGGGCCTTAGGTCTCCAGGCACCCTTGAATCTGCATTCGCTATTTCCGATTACCAATTTGGTAATCGCAATTAGCGAATGCAATATCTTTCATTGCTATGGGCCTGGAGGCCCATAGGAATGAATGGAGTCACATTACCTAATAGCGATTTGCAATTTCCGAATTGTTGTTAGGTAATGTTAAAGAACGGCAATTTTTTTTTGATTCCTATATGCATAGCATTTTGTGATTCCCAAACAGCGAATCAGTAAAATTCACTATTTGGGAATCGCAAAATGCAGGCTTGATGCATGTGCGCCATAGAGCCGGCGCAGAGACTTATCTACCCAAGCTAAGGGTAAATCTGAGAGAATAGCGTGCGTAACCACCTTCTCCCCCGTCTCCAATAAAATACGGAAGTCCATTCTCAAACACTGGCCCACACTAAATGCAGGCCCAATATATCTAGAAAGGCCATTATTTGCTTTTAAGAAAAGCAAGAACCTAAGGGACCATCTAGTTAGAGCTGCATTACCTGCCCCTACTCCCTTGACAACAATTGAGTCCAACTGGGGCCTACCACCTATCCTGGGGCACGTTAAGTGTGGTTGCTGCACAGTGTGTGAATTCACGATTGAGGCACGGAATTTCAGCCACAACGGCGTGACAGTGACAATGAGAAGCTTCACTAACTGTAATAGCCATAATGTCATTTATGCTATCCTTTGTCCCTGCTCAAAAGTGTACGTTGGTCAGACCACCCAGAAAGTAAAGACCCGCATCTGCCAGCACCGAAGCCGCATCAGATGTGGAACTCCCAACGCACCTCTCGTTGAACATTTTGCGGAACTGAAACACACTGCGGACGATATCCAATGGACGGTTCTAAAGACAGTGAAACTTCCACAAAGAGGAGGTAACTTGGCCCAACTTCTCAACCGAGAGGAACTTAGAACAATCGTTCAATTCAACACTATCCACACAGGGATCAACAGAAGTGAGGACTGGACAACCCTGCTGTAAGCACCTGCACTGAAAAACTTCCTACAGCAGGCTGTCCAAAGGTGTTTTAAATCACAAACTTTGGCCCAAATAATCTGCGGCATTTTGAAAGCTCTTTTATTCTTCTGCCAAAAACATCTTATGAACTTTTTCGTATTTCTGTGATGAAAGGTTACAAATTTTACAGTATTTTCTGAATCAATGTCACTTAAATCTATGCACAAGATCACTAGTTGGTCACATTTCGAGCACTTCTGATGGCACTTTTATTTATATTTATTTTTATTTTATTTTGGTGTATTACAGTCATGACCTGGCTCTGAAAACCCCCCCTTCCCTCTTGGAGCACATGAGGCTCTCACCCATAACCAAGATTCAGAATAATTCCCATCAATCAGAACGTTTTTATAATCATGATTCCCTACAATCAGAATGTTTCTTCCCAATTTAAAATGGCTGACCCCAAAAAGTGAAGCCAACATGTACTGCGGTAGTCACTTGTCACGTGACCCGTGTTTAACCAATAACAAACCCCTTGGTTAACAACACAGAAGCGATCCAGCCAGAGACAGCTCGTGTGACCGGCGTCTGCAGAGCATCGTCTAACCTCCCGGTAAGCTCGCCGAACTGCTGCCCTTTGATCTAGCACCATTCCAACTTCCCAACTAACCTCCCTATTTCTTGTTAATTGTGCCCCGCAGCGGACCAGCCATCATTCTGGCCGCCTCGCCAGCACAGCGCCATTCATCACGCCGGACGACGGATTCCCGTCCGACACTAAACTAATTTGGTAAAGTAATGCTCACCGCTAGCGGTCCCATCACTTCCCAATCCTAGACTAACCTCATGCCTCTTACCCCCACAGAGATTGCTCACATCCCAGCTCGCTATTTATGCGGCTCGACCACCACGGCTGTACACGGAAACCACAACCTCACGGTGAAGTGTTTTTTTGCCTTAATGTACTCCCGTTCATCACCCCCCCAAATTTTTTTATTATATAACCCTGTTCTCTAAATTACCCCAATAGCGGCCCCAGTAGGCATCCTGGAACCTAGGAGCCCATAACCGCACAATACCAGCCATCTCTTCTTTTGAGGACGCATACCTACCACACATTGGCATGTAATGCTGCACCATGAGTTCAGAGAATTATCTGTCACCCATTATGGTCCATGTCTTAAAATTTTTTTTATCCTTTTTGACAGCAACGCAATTAACGCGTACAACAAACCTCGGCCTCGGCTTAGTGCACGCAAGGCTACGACTCGGGTGCACAAGACACAAATTCTAAAGCAACTCAGATGGTAATGTGAAACTCCCAACTGATACATTGCACCAAAAGCCTCCTCATACCTATGATTGTCCCAGTCAGTTCAACATTATTTCTGTACCAACAGTGGCGCCGTGACTGAATATTAAACCCCGGCACCTGCACAGAACTGACAAGCATCCTTGCCCCAAAGGAGACGAAACCTCAGAGATGGTAATTGGATATACCCCCGCCTTTCTTTAACCCTTCCTCTGTCCAAGATGATTACTAAAATAATTCCTTATTCCCAACAGGGCAACACGTGGTGGTTTTAGTAATCTGACCACTCCACCTGAAGAAATCCCTACTTCATGATACCAACCTGGTAGGTCCCCTGTCACTGACCATTAACCATCAAATGCGATAGACGCCCCAAGAGTACGGCAAAGGCTTCACTATGCCCCCTCTAAAAAACCTTCACTTTCACTCCGCTTCACATCCCTATCACGGCATCATGCCTCACTACCTCTACGGATGATATGAGATCTTAGATCACTTTCACGCACCTATCTTACCCTAGAGATCACCATCACCAAAAGCTGTTAAAAATAAAAAAATTAAAAATTGATTGTTCATAAAAGGCTTTCTCTACAGCAGCATGAATCTGAGAGGTTTTGCACAGAATGTCCACGCCTTATGGCCACACCTGACACCGGGATTCCGAATACCGTAACTGCCAAGCTAGTGCTGACTATTACCTACTTTATACAAATATTGATTGTATGTATATCTTTGTTTTCTTCCCCCTTGCTTTCTTCCAAAACAGGTGTTTTTAAAAAAGCTTTGTTCAGGCAAAATGATCCTCTTGTCCTGAAGATGATCCTGTTATAACCGAGCTTGGGATCGAATCGTCGACTCCTTTTAGAGTAATACATACATGTGCCTCTACTGCATTACTGGTTGTATGAGTAACTCCAGGATACACTGTCAATGTAAATCCATATCAGTGACCTGCAAGCTCACTCTGTTTGCCTGATATTTTCTTTCACTTACTTTCACTTTTTCACTTCTTCCCTATGTACGGCACAGGACTGTGCCCTACTATAACCCCACTGTTTCGGGTTATGTGATGTATTTTGAGATCAAATAATCTATTAAACCAATAAATATTCCTTGCCCGGCTGGACAAGGAATTTTGAACTATATAGAAGCCCATTGTGGTCTATATACAATATATGTGCTTTCCCTTATTCTTGTATGCTCAGGACCACTTGTTGTTTTGATAAAAGCAGAGACTCCAACAGCACTTAGGGCCATATGTATCATAGTTCCGTTTTGCGATTTCTAAATAGCGATTTTTAAGGAATCGCTATTTAGAAATCGCAAAATGGTATGTATGTAGAAATCAGCTTCTTTTTAGCGATTTCTTAAAATTCCTTAATTGCGATTAGCAAATTGCTAATCGCAATTAAGGAATAATTTCCCATTCATTTCTATGGGCCAGGAGGCCCATAGGAATGAAGGGGAAATGTGCGATTAGCAATTAGCTAATCGCAAATTGAGAATATTTTCAAGGGTGCAGGGGTGTCCAAAGGACACCCTGCTGCACCCCTGAAAATGACATGTGTGCGCATATGGCGCACATACATGCCCTAAGGGCATGTATGAGCGTCACATGGCACCTTTTGTTTTAAAAAAAATGCTTTTTGAAAGGAATTCGCAACTTATCACCAACTTGAAGTTGGTGGTAATTTGCAATTCCTTAGGGACAATTAGCAATATTTTTTTGCATGATAAATTGCATTTAGGGAATCGCAAATTGTGCTATTCCTTAAATGCAATCGCAAAATAAGGAATCGCAAATTGTGCAATTCCTTATTTTGAACCACATTTGCTTAATACATACCATATTGGGAATTCGCATTCGCAAAGGCCGAAATTGTGCGAATTTCGGCCTTTGCGAATGTGAATTTCAATGATACATATGGCCCTTAGAGCTTTTTTTTTTAAGCTAGTCAATGTTTCATTGTGAATGTGTAGAGAGATATTCCTTCCCTGCCCGTTTGTGTTTACCTAACAATGTTGCGAGGCCATGAGCACAGGATTTTAAAGAAACAGGGTATATTATCTTTAAGTACGGCTACTAACTTCCAAACATCATTGTAATTCCACAGCTCTGAAGTATTCAAAGAGGCACTGAAGTGCTCTAGAAATGATTGCTTTTATATGTTGCCTCAGCTTTCCCTAACTTGACTCACTGCAGGTAGCTGATGTGTAGCTGTTTCTCAAACACTTGTATTGTCTGAATGCATAAGAGTTTTCATTTTTATTTTATCACAGTGCCCACTTACAGATTATGAGCATACAATGCCTGGAAGCCAGTTTAGCCATTTCGGCATATGTGTTCAGTGCTGTATTTGGGTCATAGTAATGTGTCTCTAATGCTCCACCCATTCTTGTACTCCTTGGCCTGTACTGGTTCTAATCATTTGTAAGATTATTTGCAGATGCTGATGGATTAATTCTCGAATAAATGAATATTAACACGCACTTTGTTTATGTATATAATCAAGGACTTTGCAATAGTGCTGGTATTTTTTGTATTCGAGGAAGCAGGCACTGATTGCTTATGTTTGCATTGTGTGTTAGCAGCTGCCTTTCATCGAAGGAATATGTATCGCCTGTGACCTGTTTCTATGCGTTTGCTATAGGTGAAGGAATGGCTGAGTCGCCGCCTCTTGGTTGAAAGTTGACACTTGCACAGGATTGTCTCAAGTGGATTGGAAATCACACAGTGACGTTTCCTAACAAAGTGCAAGGTTTCTATCCCTGGGGAAACGAAAGTTAGCACAAGGCTTCTATTCTTAGGAAACTGAAAGTTAGCACAAGGTTTCTATTCCTGGGAAACTGAAAGTTAGCACAAGGTTTCTATTCCTGGGAAACTGAAAGTCAGCACAAGGTTTCTATTCTTGGCAAACTGAAATTTAGCACAAGTTTCTATTCCTGGGAAACTGAAAGTTAGCACCGCATGAAACCAAGGGACCTTGTCTGCCGCAGGGCAGAGTGGGGTGCTTGTTTTTATCTGCCTGCATTGTTAAAGTGAATTAATTCCTGACCTGACCTGGCTGCAAATAAAGCAATGAGTCACAGAAATATCTGACTATATAAATTCACTTTAAACACTGTGTTGGATTTGTAGTGGCGGCTGGTATGTACCGAGGGTGGTGAAGTGGATAGCACAGAAAAAGTAACGCCGCCATAAGTGTGGCAGGATATGCTCAGATGTGACTCCCTTGCTCACTTTGCCACTGGATTCAAGCAAGCCGGGCTGAAGACGGCTGGAATGCCAGAAACCGGTCCTCGGAAGCTTGTTTTCGGTCCAGGGAAGACATGGATTGGCAGTTCGGGCTGGACTGTTCCCATGAGGCACAGGGTCAGACTGATTTGCATATAGCCATGTCTGAACTGGGGTGGCAGAGTGGGCTAAAGAACGGTGATGGATTAAACCCAGATCTTTTGACTGGGTGTGAGTGTTTGATTGATTCAGATGCTCCGTCCATCACCACCCCCTTTTGTACCGCTTTTGGCCGTCATAAATGTGGCAGGGTATGCTCAGACGTGAGTCCCTTGCTCACTTTGCCACTGGATTCAAGCAAGCCGGGCTGAAGACGGCTGGAATGCCAGAAACCGGTCCTCGGAAGCTTGTTTCCGGTCCAGGGAAGACATGGCTTGGCAGTTCGGGCTGGACTGTTCCCATGAGGCACAAGGTCAGACTGATTTGCATATAGCCATGTCTGAACTGGGGTGGCAGAGTGGGCTAAAGAACGGTGATGGATTAAACCCAGATCTTTTGACTGGGTGTGAGTGTTTGATTGATTCAGATGCTCTGTCCATCACCACCCCCTTTTGTACCGCTTTTGGCCGCCATAAGTGTGGCAGGGTATGCTCAGACGTGAGTCCCTTGCTCACTTTGCCACTGGATTCAAGCAAGCTGGGCTGAAGACGGCTGGAATGCCAGAAACCGGTCCTCGGAAGCTTGTTTCCGGTCCAGGGAAGACATGGCTTGGTAGTTTGGGCTGGACTGTTCCCATGAGGCACAGGGTCAGACTGATTTGCATATAGCCATGTCTGAACTGGGGTGGCAGAGTGGGCTAAAGAACGGTGATGGATTAAACCCAGATCTTTTGACTGGGTGTGAGTGTTTGATTGATTCAGATGCTCCGTCCATCACCACCCCCTTTTGTGCAACTTTTGGCCGCCATAAGTGTGGCAGGGTATGCTCAGACGTGAGTCCCTTGCTCACTTTGCCACTGGATTCAAGCAAGCCGGGCTGAAGACGGCTGGAATGCCAGAAACCGGACCTCGGAAGCTTGTTTCCGGTCCAGGGAAGACATGGCTTGGCAGTTCGGGCTGGACTGTTCCCATGAGGCACAGGGTCAGACTGATTTGCATATAGCCATAACTGAACTGGGGTGGCAGAGTGGGCTAAAGAACGGTGATGGATTAAACCCAGATCTTTTGACTGGGTGTGAGTGTTTGATTGATTCAGATGCTCCGTCCATCACCACCCCCTTTTGTGCCGCTTTTGACCGCCATAAGTGTGGCAGGGTATGCTCAGACGTGAGTCCCTTGCTTACTTTGCCACTGGATTCAAGCAAGCCGGGCTGAAGACGGCTGGAATGCCAGAAACCGGTCCTCGGAAGCTTGTTTCCGGTCCAGGGAAGACATGGCTTGGCAGTTCGGGCTGGACTGTTCCCATGAGGCACAGAGTCAGACTGATTTGCATATAGCCATGTCTGAACTGGGGTGGCAGAGTGGGCTAAAGAACGGTGATGGATTAAACCCAGATCTTTTGACTGAGTGTGAGTGTTTGATTGATTCAGATGCTCTGTCCATCACCCCCCCCTTTTGTGCCGCTTTTGACCGCCATAAGTGTGGCAGGGTATGCTCAGACGTGAGTCCCTTGCTTACTTTGCCACTGGATTCAAGCAAGCCGGGCTGAAGACGGCTGGAATGCCAGAAACTGGTCCTCGGAAGCTTGTTTCGGGTCCAGGGAAGACATGGCTTGGCAGTTCGGGCTGGACTGTTCCCATGAGGCACAGAGTCAGACTGATTTGCATATAGCCATGTCTGAACTGGGGTGGCAGAGTGGGCTAAAGAACGGTGATGGATTAAACCCGGATCTTTTGACTGGGTGTGAGTGTTTGATTGATTCAGATGCTCTGTTCATCACCACCCCCTTTTGTACCGCTTTTGGCCGCCATAAGTGTGGCAGGGTATGCTCAGACGTGAGTCCCTTGCTCACTTTGCCACTGGATTCAAGCAAGCCGGGCTGAAGACGGCTTGAATGCCAGAAACCGGTCCTCGGAAGCTTGTTTCCGGTCCAGGGAAGACATGGCTTGGCAGTTCGGGCTGGACTGTTCCCATGAGGCACAGGGTCAGACTGATTTGCATATAGCCATGTCTGAACTGGGGTGGCAGAGTGGGCTAAAGAACGGTGATGGATTAAAACCAGATCTTTTGACTGGGTGTGAGTGTTTGATTGATTCAGATGCTCTGTCCATCACCACCCCCTTTTGTACCGCTTTTGGCCGCCATAAGTGTGGCAGGGTATGCTCAGACGTGAGTCCCTTGCTAACTTTGCCACTGGATTCAAGCAAGCCGGGCTGAAGACGGCTGGAATGCCAGAAACCGGTCCTCGGAAGCTTGTGTCCGGTCCAGGGAAGACATGGCTTGGCAGTTCGGGCGTCACTGTTCCCATGAGGCACAGGGTCAGACTGATTTGCATATAGCCATGTCTGAACTGGGGTGGCAGAGTGGGCTAAAGAACGGTGATGGATTAAACCCAGATATTTTGACTGGGTGTGAGTGTTTGATTGATTCAGATGCTCCGTCCATCACCACCCCCTTTTGTACCGCTTTTGGCTGCCATAAGTGTGGCAGGGTATGCTCAGACGTGAGTCCCTTGCTCACTTTGCCACTGGATTCAAGCAAGCCGGGCTGAAGACGGCTGGAGTGCAAGAAACCGGTCCTCGGAAGCTTGTTTCCGCTCCAGGGCAGACATGGCTTGGCAGTTCGGGCTGGACTGTTCCCATGAGGCACAAGGTCAGACTGATTTGCATATAGCCATGTCTGAACTGGGGTGGCAGAGTGGGCTAAAGAACGGTGATGGATTAAAACCAGATCTTTTGACTGGGTGTGAGTGTTTGATTGATTCAGATGCTCCGTCCATCACCACCCCCTTTTGTACCGCTTTTGGCTGCCATAAGTGTGGCAGGGTATGCTCAGACGTGAGTCCCTTGCTCACTTTGCCACTGGATTCAAGCAAGCCGGGCTGAAGACGGCTGGAGTGCAAGAAACCGGTCCTCGGAAGCTTGTTTCCGCTCCAGGGCAGACATGGCTTGGCAGTTCGGGCTGGACTGTTCCCATGAGGCACAAGGTCAGACTGATTTGCATATAGCCATGTCTGAACTGGGGTGGCAGAATGGGCTAAAGAACGGTGATGGATTAAAACCAGATCTTTTGACTGGGTGTGAGTGTTTGATTGATTCAGATGCTCCGTCCACCACCACCCCCTTTTGTACCGCTGAAATTGGAAGCCGCCAGATCCGGTGCCCGTGATAGCAAGATTGTTATTGTTAATTTTGACTTGTATAGCGCCAAATCACCGTCAGGTCTCTAGGCGCTTGACACAAGTGAGAGGGCGCGACAGCTGAGTAGAAGGAGATACGTGCGGCGGCTGAACAGGAGCCTTTTTAATGATTTCCGGAAATGCAGCAGATTAGATTCTTTGCGAAGATACTCTGGTAGTTTGTTCCAGATCTGTGGGACCAACACAGATAAGGATCTCCCTCCCTTGGTGGACAATTTATACCGGGGACATGACAAAAGTTGTGTATTGGAAGACCTTAGTGATCGTCTAGAGTTGTAAGCCTCGAGACGTTCCTTAATGTAGGCGGGTGCTTGGCCGTGTATAGCTTTATGAGCTGTACACAGACTTTTGCACTCCACCCTCTGCTTTATGGGGAGCCAATGCAGTTTGTACAGCAGTGGGGAGGCATGAGTCCTTCTTGCCTTCTTGGTAGCCTAACGATCAGTCTGGCTGCATCGTTTAGGACCACCTGTAACCTACCGGTCAAGGTTTTAGACAAGCCCAGATAAAGGGCATTCCCGTAATCTAACCTTGAGAGTATATTTGCTGAAACAATTGTGCGAAGCGTGGGAGTGGAAAGAAGAGGGACTAACTTTCGTAGCTGTCTGAATAGGTTTGTATAGATGCCTACTACTGAGGACACTTGGCTAGCCATTGACAGCTCATGGTCAATTTTTATACCAAGGCTTTTTACATATGGGCATGGTTTCGGGGTGGGGCCTAGGTCCTGAGGCCAGAACAGGTCACCCCATGGTGATTCAGCTGCTCAAATCACTAGGACCTCTGTTTTGTCCAGGTTGATCTTTAACGAGTTTGCTGTCATCCAGCTCACAGTATGTCTAAGGATGTTTTTGGCCTCGGTCTGTGCAGATGCCGTGTTGTCAATGCTGAGTAACAGCTGGGTATCATCGGCATAGTTGAATATATAGCAGCCCTTATTTACCAAGGAATCAATAAGGGGTTGCAGATAGATGTTAAATAAGAGTGGGGATAAGGCAGAGCCCTGGGGAACTCCACACTCAAGTGTCCCCAGGTCAGATGTTGAGTCCCCTAATTGAATCCTTTGTGTCCTACCAGACAAGAAGGATTTAAGCCATTGGAAGGCTAGATCTTGTATCCCTAAAGCGGCCAATCTGTCCAGAAGCAGGGTGTGGCTGAGATCACCAGTTGAGTGTCATCGGCATATGACACAATCCTGATACCAAAGCCCTCCACTATTTTCCACATAGGGGATACATATAGGGTAAATAAGGTGGGACTCAGGGCAGAGCCCTGAGGCACACTCTGGTCAAATTTAACAGCCTTAGAGTAGTGGGGCCCTGTCTGACCTGAAAACTGCGCTCTATCAAAAAGGATTGTATCCATTTTAGAGCTGGACCTGAGACACCGCCCTTATTCAGACACTGTCGCAAGGTGTAATGAGCCACAGTATCAAAAGCGGCGCTCAGGTCCAGAAGAATGAGAGCCATAGTTTGCCCCTCATCTGCTCCTTGTCTAATGGCTTCCATGGCCATTAGTAGAGCTGACTCCGTAGAGTGCAATGCCCGGAATCCAAATTGGGTGGGGTGCAGGAGATTGCTTCTTCCACATATGCCATAAGCTGTAGATTTGCTACCTTCTCAGCCACTTTCGCCAAATACGGCAGCAGCGAGATAGGGCGTAGATTTTCCAAATTTGTCAGGACTGATATTGGGTTTCTTCTGTAATGGAAGAACAACAGCCTTTATCCAGCTATCAGGCACCATGTGCATTCTGAAAGATATATCCAGGAGATGTCTGATATATGGCTCAAGAATGGCAATACTCTCACCAAGCAGTTTAGGTGAGGCTGGATCTCTGGCAAGCCAGACTTAATAGTTAGACAGATCCTGCAAAGCATCTCGGGGGGTGGGATGATGAAACTGTCCTGCCTCTGGTTTTCCCCAACTCCTCCGATCGGCTCCACAAATTCTGCACCCGTTTTTACAGCTCCATGAAAGGAAGAGTACATTTTCTCCACTTTCTCTGAGCAAAAAGCTGCAATACGGTCGCTTGATTCCACTGAACCCTCCATAGGGGTAACAGACGCTGCCAAGGAGGAGATCTTGAATAATTCTTTGGTGGAGTTTCCTGCTGCTCTAATTCTCTCTGCATAATATGAGGCCTTGGACGATCTAATAAGCCCATGATAGTTTTTGCGCTTTTATAAATATTCCAGCTTGGCCTGACTAGAAAAACCTTTTCTCCATTGTCTCTTACGACGTTTACACTCTGTCTTAGCCAGGCGCAAATCAACATTATTCCATGGTGCAGATTTCTGTGCTCTACTCGGAATTTTATTCAGTAATAACGGGGCCACACTATCTAGAGCTTCGGTTATACACCTCTCTAAATTGAGGCAAGTGTGTTCAATGTCAGTATCCCCCCGGAGACCCCCTCGGACCAGGGCTTCATTGAACTCAATCCGTGAAAAACCTGCCCACTTACGACAAGGGCGGTTCAGCACGGGTTGTTCTGGGACTGCTCTTTATTACCCCCTCTGCTCCATGCCTTTTTCCTCCCCTGGTTCTTCCCTTGCTGACCTCTACCGTTCCTCTTCCCGTCCAAAATACTGCTTCTGTTTTTAATGCACCTAATTTAAGACATTTCCTTTCTCATAATCCTTCCTGCCAGCACCATAAACTTTTTTTTTAAGTTCAAGAAAATTTTTATTGAGAAGGATAGAGGTGCCAATATACAGTACATAATATTAAACTCACGTCATTACATGACAAATTTACTACATTCAAATTGCATGAATTGGACTAATTAATGAAAATAGAGAAAGCAACGTGATATAAGGGAAAAATGATTATCATTAAAATATTAAAAAAAATTAGGAACATTTGGAGGATTCAAGGTGGTTTAAAAACTTCTTGCTGAGATGGTTGTAACCAGGAAAATCTTTTGGCACTTGCGTCAATGTACAATGTAATGGGTGACCATCATTCTAAACATTTCGTTGCCATATATATATGGTAAACAAATGATGTATCTAATCTATGATTATGGCATAAAGTATAGCACCAGGCCTTATAAGAGATTTTAGTAAAGTCTTTCCAATTTATGGTGCTTTGCTGGAAAGCAGCCGCTAATAACAATCACTAATTTTAACACTAAGCGTAATGTTTTCCCAAATAGAAGAAAGACTTCCTAAGAAAACATGATTGAAGGAAAAAAACATTTATTGCCAAAAATTAGATTAATTAGAGACCATTCTTGTTTCCAGAAAATATATACATGTGAACAAGAGAGTAACATATGAAATAAATCAGCATTTGAGGACGAACATGTCCAACAAGTATCCAATACAGTAGAAAACCTTTTACTTAAGATATTTGTTGTTAATAAGAGTCTATTGTATACAAAAAACAATGTTTGCGTTGTATTGGCTGCTCTGGAAGACTTTTGTATCTTGGTCCATATGTTCTTCCAGAGTAACAGTGGCCAGGATGTCATAAAATCATGTTCGTGAGAATAATTGATGAACTCTATAGATTAATCACCTTTGTCTCCAGGTCTTCCAATAGAAAGGCTTATTACGAATAAGCAGATTTTTGTTATGCCAAATTGTTGAGTTGAGGAAGGAGTCGAGAGTACCATGTGTTAGAGGGTAGGTTGACTCCAGGAGTCTGGAGTTGAATTTGATTAACGGAGTGGAGAGGGACTGTGGTTTGTGAGAAGTTGGCCTGGCATATGCTGTCCTCTATTCTAGTGGGCACCTTGCACCAGTCCAAATGACCCCTTATTGATGGTAGGTTAAAGACAACCTTATAGAAAGCTATCCTAGTGGTAGCTGTGGAGAGCAGCCTTCAGGCTAAGTCTTGAAGGAATGTAAAGCAGCTTATTATACCAGTCTATAATCTCATGTAATGACCAAATCACAACCCGTCACAAAACGGTTTTCGGCCGAGCCACAGTACGGAATTGACCCTGTTAGCCACGACCGAACATCTTCGGATGATCTTGGATGCCGGTCAAAGTGCAGCGCTGATCTTGTTGGACCTTAGCGCTGCCTTTGATACGGTGTCACATGACATTCCTATTTATCATCTAGAGGCAGCAGGGATCGCTGGAACCGCCCTAGAGTGGTTCAGATCATTTTTGACTGCTAGATCTTTCCGGGTGTCGGCCCCGCCGTTCCTTTCTCAACCCCCATACCATCGGTCAGGGGTTCCCCTAAGGCTCAGCACTAAGCCCGTTCCTGTTTAATCTCTACGTACAGCCACTGGTAGCGGTGGCAAAAGAATGGGACCTAACGATGGTATCCTATGCTAATGATACCCAGCTTGTTATCACCTTAGCGGAAGGGCCATCAATATCGGCCACTAGGTTCAGAGATGGCATGGCAGCAGTGGCTAAATGGATGGCAGACAACTGTCTACAGCTTAATGCAAGTAAAATCGAGGTTTTATTGGTAGGCAACAACACCGCCCTTTGGAATGAACCGGCGTCTCTGGGGTCTATGCCAACGCCAAAGACATTAGTAAAGAATCTCGGAGTCTGAATGGACTCCTCACTTAGTTTCAAGATGCACACTAAGAGAGTTGCAGCCACATGTGTGGGCTTGCTAAGGGGCCTCAACCCTCTCTTGAAGTTTTTTGATCCAGCAGTACGACAGCTCATTGTGCAATCTACCATACTGTCTCGCTTAGACTATGCTAGTGCGCTGCTTCTAGGGGCTAACAAAGCTGAGATACAGCGACTACAACGAGTTCAAAATTCGGCAGCTAGAACTCTGTTGGGACTTCCCCGTCGGTGTTCGGTCAGGGCTACGATCAGAAAGCTGCACTGGCTTCCGATCGACACCCGCATACAGTTCAAAGCTCTTTGCTTATCGTTTAAGATTCTAAAATCTGGGAGTCCGGAGCTACTGAGCAATCTTCTGGTCCCGTACGTTCCCCGTAGACCGCTGCGTTCACTGGGACAACATTTGGTGATTGTCCCGCAGATTAAACTCTGACAAGTTGGTGGTCGTTCATTTCGGTACATGGCAGCTAAGCTGTGGAACTCCTTGCCAGTTCACAGTCGTGAAATGGAGGACCTGCTTATCTTTCGAAAAGCCATTAAAACCTTCCTCTTTCCTTCAACATAGTTGGGATTGACCATAGATGTGAAATTTTCAGTTACTGTGCCACTTGGATCTGGTAGCGCCGGGACGCCCTTTGGCTGGGGCAGCTGGGCACTTTAGAAAAACATTTATCATAACATAACATAACAAATGAAAGGAGAACCACACCAGGTATAAATGAAATATATGTATTTATTCTAAGCACATCCCCTAGTCTCTTTATGAGTCTAGTGGCAAAAGTACACAAGTAAACTTATTCAACACACAGTAAATTAGCACAGTATGGGCCTGATTCACAGAATAAATTTAAGACTTAATCATAAACTTACTACTATTTTGATATTCACAGAAGGCACTTACTACTTTTGGAATTCACAGAATGAACTTACTACTTTTGGTATTCACAGAAGTTAGGATTTTGTCTTAAGTCTGTCTTAAGTTTGTCTTAAGACAAACTTAAGACAAAATCCTAACTTCTGTGAATACCAAAAGTAGTAAGTTCATTCTGTGAATGCCAAAAGTAGTAAGTGCATTCTGTGAATACCAAAATAGTAGTAAGATTAGGATTGAGTCTTAAATTCAATCTATGAATCGGGCCCAGAATGATTAGCCCTAGAGGCGTCACAAACCATATACTAAGAAAATGGTATAAGAACCACGACTGACATAGATACAAGGCCTAGTGCCTTTAGAACCACTGGGGCCACCAGGAACCACCCAAGGTAGTGACAGAGGGGAATCACGGGGAACACGGGCAGTGTCTAAACACAGCTGCAAATCACCATTAACTTCTATGGGGAAAGTCGCAGTTGGAAAATTACAGATTAAGGACACTTAATAGTGGACTTGGAACAGTTCGAGAGTCAATACCCACTGGAGCACTGGAGTACTCGTGTTACCTCACCCTGGGAAGCCGAGTGCATAGGTGTTTTTTCGTGTCGGGTTTCGTCGTCGTTTCCTATGGCGAGCTGCGAAGAAGTGCTGCAGGCGACCAAGTGGAAAGTGTCCGGATGGATGCAAGGGTGGAACGAAGATCTGAAGAACCTAAAAGCAGAGGGGACAGAGTCTGGGTCACTAGCCAGTGACCAGGAAGGCAAGGAGACGATGCCAACCAATGTTGGGTGATTTCAGGTGAAGAAGATGAAGCTTGACCCTTCAGCCACGAGGACCAGGAGGGTTCGACGGCAACCAGGAGCTGGATTTGCGCTGTCCCATGAAGGATGTCGAGTGCTGCTTCATCGGTATCCGGATTGGACCCAACAAGCCTTGGAAACAGCAACCCACGCAGAAAACAAAGATTGGCTTTGGTGCAGACCAGCAAGATTTGAGGGACTTACCCTTTGGAGGGGAGTCAAGGCACCTCTAGAGCAACCAGGAAAGCCCAAGAAACAGAAGAGTTACCTTTGTGAGGACCCACCAGTCAACGGACCAGGGATCGCAAAGGGACCTCGAGCAGAAATGCTAGAAGCAGTCCCACGGAACACTCGTGGAGTGTAGGCCCACAATCTTCAGTGCAGATGTTGCTCAGGGCTTGGACTACGAGTAGACCAATGCACAACTTCGGGAAAGCTCGGGATATAGGTGTACTATCAAATGTGCACGGTGTCCATGAGTTATGGTCCCACATCTCTCGTGATGGCTATAGATCTCAGCTTTGTTGGGATCTCATGTCGGCCTCGGAGATGTCAGGAAGTCTGTGTCCCATGTAGCAAAACCTTTGGGTTCCGGCATAGCCTTGGAAATTCAGACCGGCAAGATGCTTTGTTGGTGCCTGTTTTAACAGGGGAGTCACTACTTGACCCCAAGGGAGATTCTTCCATCTTCTAGTAAAAATAGAATGTCGAATTTCCAGGATATATGTTGCAAAGTTTCGTCCAGGGTAATCTAAAGGCCTAATGACTGGGTTCCTATACCTATACTAAGTTTAGGGGTTGGACTGACTCTAGGGTCCCACCTATGGGAGGACCCAGGGTGGGGGTAGTTACACCCCTTTCCCTTTGTCCGGTTTCATGCCAGAGCAGGGGCTGAGTGCCCCTGTAACCGGTTTGAACTGGGGTATGCACAGGGACACCAAGTGTGCCCCCAGCACTGTCTAAAAAAACATTCTATGAATGCACCCACCCAGCCCCAATACACTAAAGCCTGTCTGTGAGCTGGTTACACCTCTATGTGACAGGAAACCTATTTTCCAGACCTCCCAGGCAAGAGTTTCGTCCAGCTGCAGGAGGTTAGACCCATGTCTGTAGCATCCATGTTTTGATGCCAGGGCTCTTTAAAACTATTACCGTTTAAGTAAGTGTGTACATGTCTTCTCCCTCTAGAAGGATGGAATTCTACCCACGCTGTCAGGACTGGCCAGGGGGTAGGATTCCAAAGTGTTGATGCAGCCATCCCAAAGTTAGCATTTACCGCAAGGTTATAATGCACTTAAGAGATATGGCATGGCTGTATCACAGAACAGCTACAGGGACGTGATTCCGAAAGCTGCAGATGGGCTCAGCTCATGCTTGGGTACCCTCTCACACAAAATCCAGCACAGTAGCAGACCTGTGGTACCATTTTGGACGGTTTCCCAGGGGTGGCATAATACATGCTTCAGCCCCTGGTAGGCTTCTGGGATACCTATGCCCTTAGCACCTAAGGTACCATATACTAGGGACTCACAAGGGTAACCCAGTAACCAATCTGGAGTGTACCTAATGCACATGCAATCAATTTAGAGAGGAAGCCGCTAGGCTGGGGTCCTGGTTATCAGGATCCCAGCCAAACTAAGTAAAGAACCATCAAAACACCAGGACAAAAGTGGAGGCAACCTTGTAGTGAGATTCCACCTTCCTACATGGTTTACGTCAGAAGGAGAGATACTCTTGAAAGGAAAAGGGAAATAAAAAATTGACGTTCAATTAAGGTCCATAGAGAGCAGTCTTCTGTGGAGTTAAGCAGCCAAAAAGAAGCTTGACGTAAAAGGAATGCTTTTTGATATGCTTGAAAATTGGGAAAGTTAACTCCTGCTTCTGTCTTAGGACGGGATAATTTTGATAAATAAATTCGGGATTCTTGTTACTCCACAGGAAGGAAGAAAGGATGGAATTCACTTTTTTGAATAATTTAGCAGAAATAGGAACTGGGATATTGGAAATAGTATATTGAACTATGGGGAAAAGCATCATCTTTATAGTGTCTAAACGACCCCACTAGGATAAGTAGAGAGGATACTATTTAGTGGTTAACTCTGAGATCTTTTGAATACATCTATTCATGCATAATGCTACTGTGTTCAAAATTGAAGCGGTGAAGTGGAATTCTAAATACTTAATATGATTAGGACTCCATGTGAAGTTGGAGGGAGAAAAGTCTGATTTAAAAGTGTATTTGATTAAGGGCAGAAACTCACATTTCTAATTATTTAATTTGTAGCCAGAAATAATGGAAAATGACTGTACTTCCGCTAAAAAAGCAGGTATTAAGTCATTTGGCCAAGACATAAAAAGCAGAATATCATCAGCATAAGCTGCAAGTTTAATATGAGAAGTCAACGTTTGGAAACCATGTATATTTGGATTTTGACCTAATTTAGAGAGAAGTGGTTCTAGAGCCAAATTGAAAAGGAAGGGAGATAGGTGGCAACCTTGACGTACTCCACTACCTAAATCAAAGAATGGAGAAATTAAGCCATTAGCACAAACTGCAGCGTGAGGATCTCTTCTTCCTCCTTTACTTCCCCATCTTATCTTCTCCTCTGACTGCATTCCCTCACCACAGGCGCACCCTTATGCTTACATCATTCTCTCTTTTACAGGATCTCTTCTTTGTTTCTGCAACCTCACTGCACTGCTTGAACAGTCTATAACCTGCGGCTACTCCATTACTTTAGTGAGCTACTTCTGCCGCACCTAATTCCAATTTCCAAACATCCTTTCCCGTTGTTGTACCCACAGACTTTTTGCGTTTTGTGGTTTGTCTTAGTGCCCTCCCCTTCCTTTTGTGAGGTAGTACTAACAGAGTATCCGGCCAGCCCACGGGATTACGAAAAAAAACAAAAGAAAATGTGAGAAGCAGGGCTAGTTATCCAACCAGGGAGTAATCAAACAAGCACAAGTCAAATGTGTTTGTGAATCACAAAACAAATCAGTGTGACAAATTAGTAAAAATAAAATAATTACTGACAAATATATATCTTTGCGTTTAGCCTTTCACTTATTTTATTTATTTGAATTCACATATGTATTCAACATTATGTATGCATAAATCAAATTTAGACCCTACAACACAAGACGTTTCTAATCACAAAACAAAGATAAGACATTATTAAGCTATCGAGACCACAATTTAGGATCAATGTATCAGTAGTGGTTATAACTACTCTTTCAAAGGTATATAATCCACATGCAAGATAGCCTAGAGAGAAGCCTAGAGAGAAGACACCTACTTTTTTTTCTCAGCATAAACAATTATAAATATTCATCTTAGGTCGGCTCCTTTAAATCAAAATAGAGTTGATGCGTTTCAGTCTGTATGATCTCCAAGGCCTCATCAGGACCAGCAATTGATAAGAGAACGTAATTCTAAAAGCAAAAATATTGTGTATAATCTTATATTTCGATTTTTCTTTTATTTATAACTACCTCAGGCTAGCCTAAGTAAGTCCATATTATCTGTAAAAACTAGGAAGAATTTGAGTGCTGGTATACGTGCACATTGCTAGATGCCTAAAACAAAAAACGTGACTAAATGAAGTACCATGAGCTGCTTATCGTGAATAACTAGCCAACAAGATGAGCCACCTGGGAGCCTGCATGCCCAAACCTAAGTACCAGGCTGGAGACCGCTTAGAAAATCTCAGAAGGCGTTTATATACAGTGTGCAGAGCAAATATTCAAGTGACACACCATGCATAAGAAACAAGCATTGGCATAGCCAATAGGTCTCGCTTTTGGGACCTTATAAGTATTTAGTTTAGCAGCACAATATCCTTTGTGCAACAACATCAGCTGTTGCATGGATAAACCTTGTACCTTATAAGTATTTAGCCATTCAATAGTTGATGTTGTTGCACCAACGATATTCTGCTGTATAACTAAATACTTATAAGGTCGCAAAAGCGAGACCTATTGGCAATGCCAATGCTTGTTAAAGTATGTAGATAGATAGAACTTTACAGCCAAAGTAGTGCAGTGAAGTATTTGCATCTGTTATATGCGTAAGATCTAAATCCAAATTGTGTCTTATTATTATGCCTTAAAATTCTAAACGAACAAAGAAGGACACACTCAAAAAGTCAAAGACATTGAGAGCTGTTAGGCCTACATGTCGATTCTGCATTGTGTGTCTACTAATACCCTCAGGGCGATTTTCAGCATTGATGTTGTAGTTTTGGATGTAAAGTCTTTCTCAGACATCTAGAATGTATTAGGTGTTTAATGATGCAGGTTAGAAGACTGCCCTTCAGGGGAGGCTTTGGACCTCGTGTTAAATGGCATGATGATCCACCTCAAATGGGGTAGGGAGGGAGGCACCACACTTAAGTGGTTTACTTGGGACGATAATAGAATCTCCACGCCTATATTAGTCAGAGCCAAGGGGTTTTGTCTGTGAACTCGTCATAAGCACAGCGCAGGTAAAACCCATGACGAGTTGACCTTGTCATGAGCATGGAAGGGGTTAAGGTCGTTATTTGGACCCATTTGTGTAACTCCCTATTGCATTGTTCCCATGTAGGAGGATCAACGGCCTTCCATATCTGTGCCAGGAGTCCTTTGACCTGTATACAATGCAAATATCAGGGACCCCCTGCAGTGGCTCCAGTCCTTTAACCTGTATAACAGCAGGTCAATGAGCCTGGTTTCTTACTTGTGTTTTATGAGGTATCAAAGCTAGCAGAATTATCTTTAACGATCTCTTTATGTCCATGTTTGCCAGGCTTTGTGTTATTTGTGTATTTAGCCTGCCTTGTTGCATAACATCTTTGGCAACAGGCAGAATATTCTGTGCAGCTGCAGAGTGTTGAATTAATTTAAACCTGGCATTTCGTGATACCCTTTTGGGTAAGCTAAAGCTTTAACCCATTCCTGTTCTGATATTTCAGCGTTTCAATCTAGCTCTTGTATTGATCTCAAGTCAGGAAAATGTGGCTAGGTAATTTGTGACAAAGATGTGCACAATCCTGTGATGGCCTTTTTGGTCTCCTAACGTCAAGCATGGTTTCCAGAACTGTATGGGGCGAGATCTGGGGAGGGGTTCAGTATGCTGTTGCCAGCTGTTTTTGATAATGCTAGTTATTGCATTGAACAGCAGGAATTGCACTATTGGAATAGGATAGTCCAGTTAGTGTGTTTGTAAAGAGTGGTGTACCATACCTTATATGAAGTCACTAGTTTAGTGATGGTAGCATCTGCCCAAATTTACGTATCAGCAGTCATTATTACCTTTCTAAGCTCTGGATCGCACCCTAATGGTAAGTTAGAAGTGTCTGATTCCTTTGTTTACATTTTTCTCAGTACTCCATGCCAACAGTGATTTTCCACCTCGAGGAGAATGCAGTCTACCAAATTATGATCTGGGAACGCAATCACAAAGCAGAGAAGTGATTTGACTCTGACTTGGGTAGCCTCAGCAGGCGAAGGGTCAATCATCTAGCACATCGTACATTGAATCTGGGCTGCAAGATAATAATTTTCATATTTTGGAAGAGCATGGCCACCATTGTTGATGGACAAGCAAGTCAGAAGGCAACCCAGGACTGTTGTGAACAGATATAGCAAACGCAGCAGTAGAACCATTTATGCTATAGCATACCTTTCCATTGGTGAGAATGTTAACTTCCTCCAAAAAGTCACGGATGATCCTTAGCTCTAAGAGACTTGGTAAAGTTGCCATCTATTAAGTCATATTTCTGACAGTACATTCTGACCCAAAGACATTAAAACATTGTGCGCTTCCATCTTAGTGACAGCTAGGGCAACTGAATTGTCCTTACATTCTTATCCTTTAATCCCATTTCCACATGATCCTCCCTGTACCCTGTAGTCCAAACTCCAGGCCATCCAGCACCAAACACGATTTCTAAAAAATCTAAAAGGAATAACAATTGTGGTGCCTGCCCTCCCTAAAACAGCAACAACTAGTAATGCCCTATACTTATTTGGTTTTCTGAAAATAAATGCAAAAATTCAAAGGGTGGTGCTTCAGCAAAGACTGAAAGGCATAAGTGAGATGTTCCCTTTGAAAATCAACATGATTAAGGCCTAAACAAAGGACAGGGAGAAACTTTTAGGAAAGGAAAAGGACATTGATACTATATGTACAGTAGCCTCGCTCTCTGTGGCAATTCCCATGAACAAACGTATTTTGACCTAAAAAGTTACCTGAATAGTCCGTTCAGATGAAAAAAAATCAACTCAAAATGAACTTTTCAAGTTAATTTTAGCAGTGCCCGCATTAAACAACTGGCACGAGAGTTCAGTGAGATCGCCTTTTTCCAATGTAGTGAGCCTCCGGACAGTATGATACAGTGCATCGGCATGCATACGAGGGGCTGGGCACAGAGCCGAGGAGATAATTAAAGGTGCGATGGACCGCTCATGGTCTTAGCACATACTGGTACTATAGTGTGAGTGTCAGTGTGTTGTTTGCAATACCAGAGGGCCTGCATGCGAGATGTCTGGCACGAAGGCTGTGCCCTCCACACTGGTGACGCAAGCGGTCTTACCCTGTGGCCAGGGTCCTGTGAACGGTGATCAAGGCAGGAGGGAATACTAGGTAGAGAGGGGCCTGCGTGTGGTGGCGTCCGTTAACGGCAGAGGCAGAAGGTCCTGATAAATGACAATTTCAGAGGACAGAGAGTCACTTCACTGTAGCCTAGCAACGTATCGGGAAGCGAGCAAGGTGGCGGTGAGAGAGGCTGAGTGTAACTCCCTCGGTTGACTGGCACTGCGGCAAGGCATCGTGTGTTTGAGGCGAAGGCAGTGGCGAGCCGAGGGAAGCCGCATGAGGCCCACAAAGAGAGGCAGGCTAAGTGAAGAAACTCTGGTCTACTGGCACCACATAGAGGTCGAAGGGCATAGTTGAGGCACTGGCAAGAGGAAAGGTGACCCAGGAGGGTTCACATGAGGCCATCCTGAGCAATCGAGAAGAGGGCAGCATCACATGAATGTGAAAGCAGGAGAGTGCCCGTCGGGGAAAAAAAGACCCTGAAGATTGAGTGGCGAAAAATACCAAGCAATGGTTGCACAGCCGTGAAAGTGACACGGCCCTGCGGCGCAAAACTGAAACAAAAGTAAACAGCTGATAAGGAGGGAGTGGGAGAAAGGAAGGGTAGGGGAGGGGATTCATGCGCGCGCTGTAAGGCTTAATGAGCCATTACAGAGGCAGCTTGTTACGTCATGCGTGCTTGTGCGTGTAACCGCAAGATGGTGGCTGGGAAAAGCAGCCTTTGGTAGCACTTCGAAAAGCCATTGAGTAAATGTCTCGGCCAGTTCAGCGCATGCGCTGGTTCAGACGAGACCTAAAAAGTGAGTTCCAAGCCTACTGTGCATCCACTTATGTGTGCCTGAACGTTAGCCCGTAGTGCTTCATGCCAAGAATCCATTTTCAAGTGTGTAAGCATTACCTCAACAGCGCTTTGTTTAGCACCAACTGTCTATTTAAAGAGTATATGTGTACAGGGTGCTCAATAAAGTGTATTCCTCCAAAATCCAATTTTTATAGGAGTGGCTGCATCACCTGTAGCGAAAATGTTTTGTTGTATCAGTGGCAGCTGTTCATACAAATACGCCATGCCGCGGAAAGTAATAGGAAATATTTGCTGTTTGCACATGCTTTGAAGCAGACTGGAGTCGAGAAATGTCCTATTGTAGTTTATTGCTAAATCTGGAACTGTCAACATATTTTCTGTTTATTTTCAATCATTTTTCATAAATAAATTTAATAATTAAGTGGTGTGCAATTTATTATTCTAATATGCTTAAGTTATGTATTAACCTTCACCTTTATGTTGTGTAAGTTTAATTGCATGTGTTAATACCAGCTACATTAACTTAAACTTCTAATATAATTCTGTTTATGCTAGTTTACATCCTTCGTGCTAAACTTATCAGCGCACTGTAATAAAACATTGTGTATATATAAAATTACAAATCACACCTTAGGAAAATACACAACATACAATACATACTCCCATGACAGTAGAGTTTCAAAATGTACATTGTCTCACTACACCTTTTTTTTCTACTCAGATGTTCAGTGTGAATTAATCTGAGTTTCCACGGATGTACATGTATTCAATACATCTCCTTGTATATGCAGAACTTTCAATGACAAGTATTGTCATCGTCCTCCTACAACCCAATAATATTTTAATATGATATAATTTTTGTATGTTTTATGTGGTATCTGTGGGTCTCATGCATAAATGAAAGTGGAAATGTAGTTCCATTGGATAAAGCTAATGTAGTGATTGCATTTTTTACTTTTTTGTAAAACTCAAAGAATTCCAAAAGTACTTCTGGTAATCTGTGATTGTGGTCGATTCACACAGTTTTTACATGGGTAAACATTTTCACATATAGACATGTCATACTGAAAAAATACATTTTTACTAATGTATTTATGTTTTTTTCTACAGGAAAAGTCATTTTCCAGTGGAGATGAGATATGATTCCTTGTACTCCACCACCAATGTTGGGATGTCTCTCCCTTTCCAACCAGAAAACCTATTCACTCCTGTCCTCCATGTTCAGGGAGGGAAGCTACCAGTCTAGCACCTATAAAGAGTTGTGAATAGCAGAAGCCCATACATTTGTGGAGGTTCGCTATCTTATGCACGTTAGTCCTCATAGAGTAGCCCACATACGGGCCCCTCTAAGCGGATTTGCTCACACCGAAATTTCAGTGCACTGGCTTGCTGGTAGAGATTTCCGTATTAGCAAATGTATTTATTAGTGTGAACTCATATACTGCGAACCTGTAATGAGAACTTACAGCCATAAATTCACCTGTTAGCGCACCAAAGTACAATTTAGGTGCACAAATATATCGTATATTGGGTCCTGTATTATTAGCTCACACTAGATCACCTTCTCAGTTAAGCCTATTCTCATTGGTCTACTATTTCAGAAAAAAATGTTCTGCTCTAAGTATCCAAGGTTTTGTTTTTCTTTTCCAATGAAAGTTCCATTTAGAATTCGATCCCATGCACTCTGATCTGCTCTGGCCATAACTATCTCTAATGGTCGCATCTTCTCGACTTTGTTGTTTCTAGAAAATATCTCATCCTGGCTAGATCCCCTGGAGAAGTTGTGAGAGCTCCCTGGCCTCTTCTCTTCTGCCATCTCGCTCAAACATACGAACTATCTTTAAAAGCTCATTTTTGCATGTATTACCGTTCTTTGTTTCAGTAGAGATTCTGAAGCCCATTGCAAATACGTTGGCTGCATCATTTAGCAAATGTTGCTTGTAGAGTAGAAATTTCCCGACGCTGACATAAAAAGCTTGTTGACATTTCTCACTGGCATTAGGGAGCTCCCTCTCTAGATTATCATATATCTCTTGCTGGTAGGCCTCTTGGTTATTCAACCCATATGCTTCTGCTAAGGCAATTTTTGCAAAGATGCAAAGTGGATCCAATTGAATGGCACGTTTGTAAGCCTGGATAATTGCTGCTCTAGCGTGTTCTGATGGCAACATGTTTACTTTCTCTATGAGTTGCCTCTGGTAGATGTAGCCCAGGTCTCTATGAAGAAGAGAATAATCTCCAACTTCGGAAATGGCTTGCTTTAGGATGTCACAGCATCTGTTGTTATGTTGTTGCTCAAAGACGTGTGCCGCATTCCTCAGGACCTCAGGATCACGACTGTTTTTCACCACATCTTCTGCGAGCTCTTGCGCTTGGCCAAAGTCTGAATCCTTAAGCAGTATAGCCAGGTAGGCCCTACACTCATAATTGATAGGCTCTTGATGGATGATATCTCTAAGTTTGGAAATTGCTTCTTCTTTCAGTTCTCTGCCTGCACCATTGCGTTGGGCCACTGCATAAAGTGCAATAGCCAGCCCAGCACTGAATTCCACATTTTGGGGGTTTTCTGCCAATGCTGCCTCGAAACAGATTGCTGCCCGTTCTCCGTATCGAAAACCAATTGCTATTAGGGACCAACCAATCATTCCGCTAATCTCAGGAATAGTTGGTGTAGATTGAGAGGGATAAGAAAGAAACTGGCATATTGTGTCAGATTTGTCGAGGTATTGCTCTACCATTTCATAGTTGCACAAATGATAGTAGATCCAGGCGTAGTTACCAGAGATGACCAACTTAGACCATTTCAAGCTAGCTTGTTGACCTTCTCCCAAACACTCTTCAGCTGTCCTAAGACTTTCAAGGGCCTCCTGGTATCTTCCTTCCCGCTGGTGTAAATAGGCCTGCAGTGCGTAAAAGGTGGAACGGTTGTTGTAAGGCGTGTGTTGAATTCTGACGTTGAGACCTTGCTTCACGTGTCCTATATCAGTTTTGTCTTGCTCCTCAAGACTCCAGGTGAAGTGACACTGAAGCGTCTCCAGTCTCTCCTTCAAAGGCATGGTACTGCAATGAAAAGAGAGTCAGGGAGAACATGTTATACATTTATCACTTCCTGGGATCAGTCAGCTGGACCTGTCAGCTTTGCAGTGCTTCATTTATTTTCCAGAATCTGTGCGCGTCATTCTTTTTGCCTTCACGTAAGTGTATGTGACTGTGAGTAGGAGAATGGGTGTTAAGAAGGCTGGTTTCATTTGCTCGGGGCAGTGGCAGGTGGGGAAGTTTAAAATAGATGGTGGGGTGGTGGAGGGGTGGTTGCAAATACCTGACACAATTGTATGGAGCCAGTGAGGAATATGAAATGTAAAAAGAAAAATATGAGCCAAATTGTGCATTTTACTTCACAAATACACAAATAATTTGGTTAACAATCAATGCAATTTCCAGGCAGTAATAACAGGACCTTAATGGAAAACTGCTACTTCTTGAACAAAGTGTCTTCGCACATAGCATCTTGAAGGATCCTGATACCTCATAGGTGCCAAGGTTTCAGATTGCTATATGTAACATTTTCATAATGGCAGTGTAATTATAAGTGAAAGACACACAGATGAAGTGTAGAATGCAGAGCAAATCAAACGTTCACCCCCAGTCAAGGGATCTGGGTTAAATCCATTGTTCTCTTGCTCACCAAGCCACCCTAGTTTAGACCCAGCCATATGCAATTCAGTCTTTACTCTTTGCCTCCTGGGCACAGTCTAGTCCGAACTACCAAGCCAGGTCCTCCATGGACCGGATACAAGCATACTGGGACCGGTTTCGGGCCATCACCTCTCATCAGACAGGCTAGCTTGAATCCAGTGACAAAGTGAGCCGGGGCCCACGTCGAGGCATACCCGGCGCTCTTAGGGCAAGAATGCAAAAGACACGCAGATGATGGACGGAATGCAGAGCAAATCAAACATTCACCCCTAGTCAATAGATCTGGGTTCAATCCATTGTTCTTTACTCACCATGCCACCCCAGTTTAGACCCAGCCATATGCAAATCAGTCTTGACCCTGTGCCTCGTGGGAACAGTCCAGCCGAAACTGCTAAGCAGGTCCTCCCTGGACCCAGCCATATGCAATTCAGTCTTTACTCTTTGCCTCATGGGGACAGTCTAGTCCGAACTACCAAGCTAGGTCCTCCTTGGACCGGAAACAGCATCCTGGGAACGGTTTCGGGCCATCACCTCTCATCAACCAGGCTAGCTTGAATCCAGTAACACAGTGAGCCTGGGACCTACGTCTGTGCATACCTGGCACACTTAGGGTGAGAAAGCAAAAGACACACAGATGATGGACCGTCTGCAGAACAAATCAAACATTTACCCTCAGTCAATAGATCTGGGTTAAATCCATTATTCTTTTGCTCACCATGCCACCACAATTTAGATTCAGCCATATGCCAATCAGTCTTGACCATGTGCGCCATGCCTGCAATCCACTGCTTGTTGCCTAGGTAAGCCACTCCTCTAACAGGATGCACTATACCACAGGTGAGGGTACAGTTGCATGAGCACTGTACCTCTCAGTGTCTAAGTCCATTCTTAGACATTGTAAGTGCAGTAAACCCATAGGGCCCGATTCCCAGAACTTTTGGTATTTACAGAAGGCATTTAGTAGTAGTAAAGTTAGGATTTTGTCTTAAGTCTGTCTTAAGTCTGTCTTAAATCTGTCCTAAGTTTGTCTTAATTCTGACCTAAGTTTGTCTTAAGTCTGTCTTAAGTCTGTCCTAAGTTTGTCTTAAGACTGTCTTAAGTCTGTCTTAAGTCTGTCTTAAGTCAAACTTAAGTCAAACTAAAGTCAAACTTAAGACAAAATCCTAACTTTACTAAAACTAAATGCCTTCTGTGAATATCAAAAGTAGGAGGTCAGACTTAAGACAGACTTAAGACAAACGTAGGACAGACTTAAGACAGACTTAAGAGAGACTTAAGACAAACATAAGACAGACGTAAGACAGACTTAAGACAAACTTAAGACAAACTTAGGACAGACTTAAGACAGACTTAAGAATGACGTAAGACAAAATCCTAACTTTACTACTACTATATGCCTTTTGTGAATACCAAAAGTAGTACGTTTAGGATTTTGTCTTAAGTTAGTTCTGGGAATCGGGCCCATAAAGGTCTGGAAGTTGGTCATTATGAATTCCACAGCTCCATAATGGGTTTACTGAATACAGGGAAGTTTAATAGCAATTGTCTCAGCACATTCAACCCACATTGATGCCCGTGTGGGATTTAAAATGCCCCCTGAAAAACGACCAGCCCAGGTGTGGTTCCTGAATGGCTTCTCGCCATACACCACCACCAGACAGGTTTATGGACCCCTGAGTAGAGAGCCTCAACTCTCTGGGTCCATAACAAAGCTCATCCTGGGCAGAGATGTTATGCCTTCTCCCCCAGGATGGGCTGGATCCATAAAGAGGAAGCTTCAAATGCCTGCCACCTTTGTAAGTTGTCCCCTTCTTTTACTGCCTTCTACTGCCCCCAGCAACTGGCTCTCACCGGATCTGACACCCACTTTCGGCAGGAGAATATGCAGGAAAACTAAGTTTGGAGGAGAAGGGTGCACACCTTTGCCCAACCCCGCCCTTCAAGTGGGGAGGCGAGGTTAAGCAGACATCTCAGTCCCCACCATCTTGAAGATGAGGTGACCAACCAATTAGGCAAAGGCTCATGTCCCCCTCCCACTTGATGGTGGCATAATAGGTGGTGCACTCACCCCAGGGAAGGCACCAATTGGTGCCAACCTGCACACCCCTTTGAACACCCCCAAATTTAGTATTTAGAGGTGACCCTGAAAATGACCTACTCAGATTTGAGGAAGAAAGAAGAAGGACCCAACTGCTTTGGCCCCAGCCCTATCGTCCGGTCCCAACTCAGACCTGCCAACAACGGAACCCTGGTGTGTCCAGCAGCCAGCAATCCCCAGAGCCCAGAGGACCATCTATACACACATCTTAAATACTCTGTCTCCTGTGAGCACAGGATTTGCTCAACAAAGACTCAGACCCAGAATAAAGATCCAGGCGCCCCTGCGATTTTGCACCACTCTGCACCCGATGCCCACAGCCCGAGTTCATATGGCCGAACACCACAAGCTGTTTACCCAGCGATCCTAACCTCGGATCTGGTGATTCCCGACCTTCCCCAAGCGTCAAGCCAATGCCTGCAGTCTCAACCTGTAGGGTCCCCCCAACAGCGACCGGAGCTGGTAAGATGACCCAACGCCAAAAGAAAACCCATGCACCCGATGCCCTACATCCTTGGGTGGTCCAACGGACAGTGTCCAGGCATCCCACAAGAACCCAACTTATCTCTCCAGCCAGTAGTCACCTTCAGGAAGTCTTCCTGACCGAGCTTGCAGCATCTTTTCCGAACTGGAGATCTCCATTGGAATTTACAGAGTACACAACATCTCATTGGCACTCTGCATCTGGCTGCCCCTGTGCCACTGGTAGTGCAGCACCTGTGATGATTGTTGGCCCTGCAGTGCTGATCCCTACCTCAGGAGCAGAGCTCCCACAGCCAAATGGTCTGCTCACTGGCAGTCCCAACCAAAGACCCCTTTTGCCTTGTTGGACAACATTGGGCCCCTGCACTCTGCACCCGGCCGCCATATTGCCTGCCGCTGGTGGTGCCAACTGAGTGCCCAACTGGACCTTGGGTAACCTTGGTCCTAATCCCCAAAACTCCTACTCGTAAGTTGTTTGCTTGCATGAGAACCGCTAACACTCTTTTTCCCATAGGAACCAATGTTACAAGTTTAGTTCCTAACAACATTCTGTTGACCTACTGTTTTGCATGAAAAGAAAGTAACTGTGTCTTAACTTAAGAATTGTCGTACTTACTTGTGAGTGACATCATCCAATGTGTGATATCCTGGCATATCACCTCAAGTTCTGAAAGTAACTGAAAAGTAGTCCAAGAGTAATCAAAAGTAATCTGACTGTATTTTACACAGTTTTAAAAGTAATACAAACCTGTATACGATTCCAATACACTCCACGGATGTATTTCTGTGTACAGCTTTGCATTTGAAAGTATTTCTCACTTGCCTGTGCCAAGTCCTGCTTGGTTCTACAAAAAAATAAAATATGAGTATACCTATTTATACTAACCTAATTAGTTCTGCATTCAGTCTCTGAGTGTGTACCATCAGCCTTGATGGAGTGAATACAATACCTGCTTAATACACCCTCTGGATAAGACTAACTGCCTGTCCACACTACCACAAGGAGAGCTGTTAGTACTGGTCTAATTTAGCCTCTGCTATATCTCTGGGGAGTGGAGAAGTGTGGCTCACTGGTTAGAGGAGGCAGACCTGGAAGCAGAGGTCAGCCTGGGACCAGGGTTCAATTCCCGCCTCGGCGGGGTCGAGTCCTAAAATGTCCATGGACTCAACAATTCTTGTTCCAGTGCCTACTTGATTCATGGGTTCACACTCTGCGACTCTGGGCAATAGCTTGCTTAATCTCCACAATGGCCCCTAGTGGTGGGATGCCTGGCTTTCACCTTGCGGATACCCTGCCGGGGTTATCTCACAGGGGAATACCAGGATGGGTTCCCTAACCAAGCGCTTAGAAACTGCTTGGTGATTTGTGCTATATAAATTCCTGTACATTTACATTCCCTGGACTCTGTGCAAACTATACCTTACTTTGGTATAGTATATGCAGAGCCAGCTTCCTACCCACAGCACGCTGCTACTCCAGACCACACCGGCTTTTGTTTAAATCAGGCAGTATTGGAGTATGATTACTTAGCCCTGAGGAGGCACTGTTTCAGTGTGGTGATGCAGACAGCCACACTGAAATGCATCTAACTCCTTATGCTTGGTACTTGTTAGGTCTGTATATCCTCTACCCTACCTACCCCTTTAACACCACCCGTCACAATGGTAACCACAATTGCTCTCTATTCAGGGTGTAGGGTTGTAAGGTGGTAATTGCTTGCGACACAATTAAGGGATGGAGTCAAAGATGTGATCATGAGGGGCTATGACACTTGTGAGGTGGTGAGATCTGGCAAAAGGGGACTACTAGACCTACTGAGCCCCAGTTTCTTACATTGCTGGCATACATGTTTCATTTCTTTGCTCAAGGTTTTATCTTCATGCAGATTGTAGGCAAAGAACAGGAGTTAATGTCAGCATTCCAAGACAGCTAATCTACTTGGAAGGGGAAAGATGAAAAAATGAAGTTACACAGATTGTTCAAGGACAGGTTAGACAGTTCTTACAGGTTCAGACACTTACTATTCAAGAAGCAAATAAACACAATGTGTAAAGAGCTTTTATTTGTATACATGCTGTAAAAGCAATTGTATTCACTAATTTCACATTTTGTAATAAGTTTGATTCCTGACAAGCTACATATATGCCAACTAGCTCATTATTTGATGAAGATGGTTCCTGCTCTGTGAGAAATGTGGCTACACCGATGCCTTTGCTACATTCTAGCCCCTCTCTCTAAATACCTATTTGTATTGTGGTCCCTAATTTTGTTCCTTACAGGGACACTGATTAGCTTTTTGGAAAATGTACCAAGAAAGACGTCTGGGGAAATATTCAACAGAAAATAAATGCAGTTGAGGTGACATAGATATGTTGCTGTAATTATAGTGTGTCCAAAGATATTGCTAGTGCGCCACAAATCACACATCAGATAAAGGTGAGTACAGATATGAGACCCCCCTCATGAGCATGAGCAGACATGGCCATCTTCCTACAGTCTGCTGTGGGATAGTGGGTGAAAAATGATGGACTGGAATTCGACCTGAGTAACTGAAAATGGTTGAGATATTTGCAAGAATTCCACCATCAGCTTTGTGTTTTCTTAAGTGTGGTATACTGAGTGCTACAGCTATGCCGTGTCGTGGGTCCTGTGCTCCTCTGTGCCACTGGAGTCAAACTATACCCCACCAACGAGGTGCAGCTTGGTCAAAACTGGGAGATGGTTGCTTGTGCTGTTGCTAAGATGGGACATGAGCTGGCATTTTGGAATGGACTGTTCCTATTGGAGCATGATCAATGCAAATTTGCATACATCTGGTTTCCAGCTAAATTGGAATTACCTCAAACTTTGAATAAGGGAATTAGAAGTGACCATTTAGAATCCTAGTAAGTTTCCTCTTTTGGAAATACTATTTATACAGGCTCCCTTGAGCCGGTGGAGGTGACGACCTCGAGACAACGCACCTGCGCACCATAAGAGGTATCTGGACCTATGAATATTTTCGGCAGCCCACGCAGCAACCCCGTGCACACGCCTAATCCCTACTGATGAGAGGTAATGACCTCGAAACACATGTCCAGGGATGGCAAGCACATCAGTGAACACCCTCAAGACTCAAGACTCGGGTAGAAGCGCACCCGTTGATACCTACTACATCGACCATCATGCTCCGGGGTCACACGCTGATGGGACGAGCAGTGTGCGACCTCTTTTGGAAATACTATTTATACAGCTCCCTTGAGCCGGTGGAGGTGACGACCTCGAGACAACGCACCTGCGCGCCATAAGAGGTATCTGGACCTATAAATATTTTCGGCACCCCACGCAGCCACCCCGTGCACATGCCTAATCCCTGCTGATGAGAGGTAATGACCTCGAAACACGTGTCCAGGGATGGCAAGCACATCAGTGAACACCCTCAAGACTCAAGACTCGGTAGAAGCGCACCCGCTGATTCGTACTACATCGACCATCATGCTCCGGGGTCACACGCTGATGGGACGAGCAGTGTGCGACCTCTTTTGGAAATACTTTTTATACAGGCTCCCTTTAGCCGGTGGAGGTGACAACCTCGAGACAACGCACCTGCGCGCCATAAAAGGTATCTGGACCTATGAATATATTCGGAAGCCCACGCAGCAACCCCGTGCACACGCCTAATCCCTGCTGATGAGAGGTAATGACCTCGAAACACGTGTCCAGGGATAGCAAGCACATCAGTGAACACCCTCAAGACTCAAGACTCAAGACTCGGGTAGAAGCGCACCCGCTGATACATACTACATCAACCATCATGCTCCGGGGTCACGTGCTGATGGGACGAGCAGTGTGCGACCTCTTTAGGAAATAAGTACACAATGGGTGTCTGCTTTAGAACCCAGGCAAGCCATTCAAATGCCCTGAAATTGGAATTAGAGTTTAGAGTCAAAAACAATTGCAACTTTCTGTCTCCTCACAATTCAGACAGCCTCCATGGAACTAAAACTGGACCAATAATGAGCGGAAATGGAGCAGAGATCATTAGCCTGCCATAAAGGTAAGTGAACGGCCATAGTAAATAGATAGAAGAATGTGTTTTCATTGGGTCACTATGTAGTGTATCGAGGACCCCCTGGTTAGGATATGGCTCCTGGGTCAGGGACAACAATTTTAATGCGAAGGTATATGACCAGGCAGACTTACACAACAAGAACTCGCTATTCAAAGACACATGATGCAAAAACAAACAAGAAAATAGCGCAATGAACTGTATACGCATAGTTTTTTATTCAATTTACTGAATTTTATCGCTCAAGTAAGTTACTGAATTTTATCGCTCAAGTAAGTTCCTTGAGCGATAAAATTCAGTAAATTGAATAAAAAACTATGCGTATACAGATAGATAGCTCACTAATGAATGTGTAATATAACCAATGAATAGATAAATAGGGAAATTAATTTAGAAAACGAAAATAAAATAATAAAATGAAGTTACTTTAAAGGTAACTTAAAATGTTACGCCTGTATCTAGATGAAAGCATATCTATATGTGTTTTATCTTTTATTCGCTCTCCTATGCTTTAGAATTATCATGAATTATCTAAATATCCATTTTTAAGAAACTGTTTAACGAAATAGAAAACTGAATATATCACAATAAACACATTGGTTGATGATATTCTATACGTAATCTTGTACTATAGGCAAGATGAAAAGAAAATGTTTCCAGCTCTATACCTTTAGCAGTCCTCTCAAAAAATGTACAAGTCTGGCTATAATGCTTTTTATTAGAAAAAATGTATCTAACCAGAACTGCTGATGTATGAATTCAACAAAACGCAATGCACTGTATGCTGTATGTAAACTAAAACAATGTTTTATTCTGTTTAGAAAAGTGGCTGGATATTCATTGTCCTGATGAAGACAAAAAATATTGTCGAAACGCGTTGACAGAAACAGCCCAGTCCACCAGAATCAGGAATAACCATATTGCTGATTTTTGACCAAATTCCCCTTTTTTTAAAGAAATATATCAGGAACTAACAGATTGTATTGTGTAAACATATCATGTTTACAGGATTATATGTATTTATTCATTTTTATCAATATAATTAACATTTATTTTATATATCATTACAGTTCATTGCGCTATTTTCCTGTTTGTTTTTGCATCATGTGTCTTTGAATAGCCAGTTCTTGTTGTGTAAGTCTGCCTGGGCATATACCTTCGCATTAAAATTTTCATTGGGTCACGACACTGTAAAATGTTTTTCATCCATGTGCAGAATGCAGTAGAGGGCTTTTAACTCTGGTACAGAGCACAGCAAAAGATGATTGGCTTATTCATAGTAAATGTAGCCACAGCAGCCGTGCATCCTCCACCGCCACTGATACATATAGAACCTCCATCTTTCACTGTCCCAGAGCCCGGCATGAGTCTCCTCCTCCACTGTTGCACATTCTTGACAGTTTTCCTTTAAGTTCTGTCTGAATTGGAGTGTGGAGGATCCTTGGTGCTACGACAGGTCAATCATCACAACGATGCACTAGCTAAGCAGGCTACAAGATGCTAGGGATAGGAGTAAGGTGAGTCATAAATGCTGTGACGGTTAATCTGTGAGATGAAGGGTGAGGTAGGGTACAGATGATCTAACAGGTTTGATATAGAAGGAATGAGACATGGATTGGGTAATGAAAGAGGGGTTATTCTGATGTTTGGTCAAGAAGAATAGTGAGAAGAAGTCTGGGAGGAGATGTCTGAGACATGATAGAGAAAAAAAAGGGGGCGGGTTTCTCACAGATCTTGCTGGCACTCTGAGTCACTCAGTGTATGAAGATGATGTCTTAACCTTGTCCTTCATCAAAGTCCTTTCTGGAGACGCTCTTTCATCTCTACTCATAATGCCTCCCTCACACAAGGCATCTTTCCAGCTCTCAAGACATACCAGACTCTCCATTTTTTTAAGAAATCCACACTATACCTTGAAGACCTGGCCAGCCTATGGCCTATTACTAACCTACCCTTCATCATCATATTCATTGCAAAGGCAGTCTGTGTTCAACTCCATGTTCATATCAACACCAACCAACCCGCTGCGCAGCTACCAACCCTGCTCCAGATAACGCTGCAGCACAGAGACAGTTACGTTCCATATCAGAAATGCTCCGTAGATGTCAGAGAATGATAAGCCCTACCACTAAAATTGCTCAATGTCTGAGCCACCTTTCACACCATATTCCATCCTACCCTCTTCCTCACACTGCATTCTCAACTGGGATTCACTAGCAGCGTATTTCAGTGGTTGCTCTTTTTGCTCTCGAGGAAAACCTGGTAGCTATCCCGAGAGCAAAAAGAGCAAGGGCCGGAGGACGCCGCTTCTCAATAAATGCGGGCCAGCTATGGAACTCCCTCCCAACATCAATGAGGAAAGAACCTAACTTGACCAGATTCCGAAAATCTTTGAAAACGTTCCTTTTCCCCCAGAATGACTAACATCTCGGGATGCGGTTCAGAGGAGGTCTGTCTGTGTGTACACGTAGCGCTGGGACGCTCAATGGCAGCCATGCGCTTTAGAAATTCTTTTTCATTTCATTCATTTCATTTCATTTCATTTCATTTCATTTCATTTCATTTCATTCATTTCGTTCTCCTCCAACTATCAAACCAACTTCAATTTACTCACATGTACACCTCTAGGTCAAAGAACCTACCTGTCACCTTCTTAGTATCTCCAGAATTCATCTTACCCCTCATCGTCTTCATCCTCAACATGGAGCCCCGTGAACTCTATTCACTGATAAAAGGACTAGAATTTACAAACATGCCAATGCGGCAAAACTCCACTGAAAAGTCTCCTCTCTCCAAACATTCAGCTTCTCAGACACTGCTTGTATGTCATCCATAGCTTAATGTCCAGAATCCACTTGAAGTGTATCATCACCAAAATAGAATTTCTATTATTTGTCAAGAACAAAAAGCAGCAACTAGTCCAAACCTCGCTCAAAAATATGGACGAGTTCACTTCCATGGCATCATCAGGAAGAAAAGATAGAAAGCCAGGTACCACCAATCTAAACTAAAAAAAAGAAAGTGGTTTAATACCTGCCATTCAAGTCCTCCTTCTGTTGCATCTTGATGGGGTAAACATCATACTCCTCTGTATCCCAGAATCCTCATTGGCCCATTGTGGGGCATCCTGCACTCTGCAGCATGTCTCATCAAGTGTATTCCACTCCAATGCACTTCTCCAGGCTAACCTTGCAAGCCTGCACCATCATCATCTACAAAACCACCTTGACCAGCACCCCTGCTTACCCTGAAGACAAGCTCACCATCTCTGATGGTTCACTGCATGCATGCTTTCTGCCAGGACACCATCAGACTGGAGACAGAAAAGTGTGCACAAGAAAATCAGGGCTTCTCCATTTATGCACCCAGAATCTGCAAAGACATTGCTCTATACATCAAGACTGTTCCCAAGCCTTCTCCAACTTCATAAAGAGCTAAAGACACAACTTTTAAAGACCACCACATCACATTGCAGTAACAATACTTCTGCTCTCTGCACCAGCCCTTCCAATAACTTGTGGGCTGTGTCATTGCGTTCCATCCAGTAAAGCCCCACTCAGGTAAGTATGCCCCTACCACTAGCAACAGGGCCACTAGCACGTTATTGGGCCTAGTAAAGTTCTCTGTAAATTAGCCCCTTGCTAATCCCTTGGTAGGTGACAACGAGCAGTCAGGCCTAGAATAGGAGACAGGAGTGTAAATTTATTTAAAAAATCAACTAATCACATAAGTAAGACACAACACACAATAAAAATCCCACACCAATTAACAGAAATAGGAAATATTTTATGAACAAATATACACCAAAACAATACAAATCAAATGTAGGAAACCAGAGATATGAATTTTTAAATATTAACCACTATATAGTGCTTAAAAATATATAGCACCACTCTGGGACATCTGTTTGTGCTTAAACGGGACCTCAAATGTTGTAAAGTAGGTTATTGGTAGTGGTACGTATGCACCTACCAACAAACAGTCAGGCCTAACGTAGGAGACATAAGTGTACATTTATTTTTAAAAATCAGTTTTTCACATAAGTAAGACACAACACACAATAAAAATCCCACACCAAATTATACAAATATTTTTATGAACTAATAGACAGTTAAACAACCAAAATCCAATGGATGGAACGGGAGATATGATTAAAAAAAATTAACCGCTTTATAGTGCTTAAAAATATATAGTGCACTCTGGGTCATTTAGTCGTACTTGACGGGGACAAAGTCAAAGTTTGTGGCTGACCACGATGGAGTCCTGGTCGGATACACAAAGCGGGAGGCCCGTCAAAATTTTACCTTCACACTTAGAAACTTTTCTGGAGCTTTTTCTTCCAACGTTGCTCAACCCTCCACAGCAGGTTGGATTTGGTGAGGGTTATACAGCTTGACTTTTGGCAAGGTCCTAGTCAAATCCTGGAAGTCTGGAGCTCGGGAGATTTCAGCGAACAAACCTTAAATCCGGCTCTGGCCGCGGTTGAAGGTAGTCAGCTTAAATCTCAAGGCCTGTCACCTCATTGAGCTTTTTCACAAAAGTCCTCAGAAGTTCTCCAGACTTGAGGAGGTGCTTCTGAAGGTCTCTTTGCAGTCTCAAAGTGTCCACAACTTCAATACAAAGGTCTGGAATCTCCTAGATGGTCCTTGGGATGTCTCAACTACAATCTCCAAAATGCACATGGCCAAATACTCAATAGTCCAGCGGACGCACTCGAGGATGGGGATTTTTGGTGGAGATGATGGAGGTGTGGTTCTGATAACCTATAGCTTGCAGGAAGTCCACTACTTAATCCCTCTTGAAGCAAGGCACAGTCCCCAGGGCCATAGTACCAAATTGTGCAGCTGGCACAGTCATTCAGGGTGAAGGCCTTGGGGTACAAATCCAAATTCCAGCATGGCAGTCGTGCTTTTCCTTGTAGTTTCAGGCAGTAGATCTGAGAGATTATGCAGCTCTAACATATTTATTCAGGGTTCTGGGGTGACAAGCAGGGGGGCACCTCTATCTAATGCGGTGCTGGGTTCCACCCAAAAGCATGACAACCTCCTCCGAAGTGTGGCCTCTTGTTGTCCCACAAAGCATTGAACTTTCAAAATCCAACCTGGATAAATTCTCTCCAGAGGAGTAAGAGCTAGCTAAACCAACCCACAGGGGGGCTCATTTCCATTAGTTCGCCTCCCTTGACCTCTGCAAATTCCTGTTGTAAACCTGCCATCTGGTTAGAACACCGGATGTGGAGGTAGGTACGCCTGTCATTCCTTACTGATCTGCTCTCTCTTTGAGCTCAGCTTGATTTACCCAGTCCCCTCTGCAGGATCCATCCTCTTCAGCTTCCGTGCTTTCTCCATCAGATAACCTCTGCTCTAGCCAGGCCACTTATCACCTAATCAAAGAAACCTGGCAAAGCCTGTCAAGGCTGACCAATCAGCAGAGACCATTAGAAGGCTGGATTTTGGCTTACAGTAGAGAAATTTCCATAATGTCCCTTCTATATTAGTTTTGACAAATTCAACAGTGGAAAGTTGTTACATTTATCAACGCCAATCTTTTAACTCCTTGAATAATATTTAACTTATTTCTTAGCAATATTTATAACTAAATAATATATTGCAATTTTATACATTAGCCTATGTAGCTAAGCTTCTACAATTGAAAAAAATGAAACAGGCAGTTTTACCCTCACCAGGGCAAATAATCATCTCTTATAAGGCCCCTGCTTATAGTTGCATGATGTGGGGAAATAAGAGTTTTCTTGGAGAGAGTACAGACTGAGAATAGGAATGGGGAGGGCCGATGGGTGGCGCAGGTAAAATTGGTAGAGCTAGATGTTTAGGCAGAATGAAGCTTTGACAGAGGCTTAATGACGGGCTCAAGCAATGGAAGATGGAGGTTCGGTTCGCAGATTGAGAAAGTAAGGGTCACTGGGAGAGTGTGGGAGGGAAGAGGATCAAACGCCCCAAAAGAACCCTACGTTCTCAGTCAGCAAGGCTGTTAATATTTACCCTCACCAAATGGAAGAAATGGTGAGGTTCAGCCTGCTTGGTTCTTGTGGTCAAATACTGGAAAAATCTCCCACTTTTTCTCAGATGCATCCCAGAAAAGAAATCTTTCGGCAAGATTCTGAAAACTATCTCATTTAAGCTGTAGCGTATGGGACAACTCCCACTGATCCTTTGCCTCGGTGACGGAACACTCTAGTGGTAACTGTCGTGCTCTAAAAAAAAACTAATTCATTCATTCATTCAAGAGGAGGGCTGAGAAGAGTGGGAAACTGAAAAAGCGTTAACTATATCAATGCTGCTTCAACTGCAGAGTGTGCACTATACAAATGCTGATAACATAACATAAAGCAATGTTTTTATGGAGCTGGGTAGAGAAGGTCAGAGAAATGAGCTGACGAGAAGATCTTCACAGCATCTTTACAGCATGATATTTAGGTTTTGCCCACCTACTCATATATTTTATTGTCTGGGGCAGGTAATAACCCTAAATATCTCGAAAGTCCAAAGATTTGAAGGGTCACCAGTGTCACTGCTGGATTGATATAATTCACAATATAAATGTTTTGAGTACTAGGTGGAATTAGGGGTACACACCCAAAACAAGTTACACAGAAAAAAATTAATTTATAAGGCCTCACACAACTTTATATGTTTAAATATGTGTCAAACATATACGGAAAGCAGCTACCTCCAAGTTGGAACACTAATATCCCATAGCAAATCCAAACAATTGCTTGCACACCAAATCTAGTAGTGCAGTGATTCTTTGGTAAAATCTGATTCAAAGCGAGTCCATAAACAAGCCTTAGCAGTTTTCTTTTATTTCAGAATTTCAGTCAATATGTGAACCATATCATCACAGGTTATGGTTTGACCATTTGTAGAGCGCACATTCCACTCATGAGTGTATCCAGGCATTAGATGAGAGGGCACTGGGCTGGCTGAGTCTGAGGTCGAGGTGAAGAGTCATGTCTCCAGCTTCTTGTGGAATCTAGGGACTGGAGAGGTGGCTCTGATGTGCAGAGGGAGGTTGTTCCAGGCTATTATTTGGGTGTCAGTGACAAGAAGGTGTGGCTGCCGGCCCTGACTATGTGAGTGCAGAGCATGTCAGTGGGCAGAAGGCCGGCCTAAGACAGGTTTGTGATCAGGGATTGGAAACTGATACAGCTGTTACATTTTGAGAGTGTGATTGTGAACAGGGAGCCTGTGGAGCTCTTTGAGGTCTGAGGTGATGTGTGTGCACGGTGGGAGCCTGAGTGTGAGTCTGGCTGCTGCGTTTTGTATGCATTCCATGTGTGACAAACATATTAGAAACACCACCAGTGCAAGAGCCATTTCAGACACTGCAATGTACCAGAGCATCTCAGATTAATTCAACTGTGATACCTATAACTTGGAATTTGTCAGATTAAATACAGGAACTCCAGGCAACACAACTTGGAAACAGCAGGAGGCAATACCTGCACAGTTCTTCTGACTTGTGCTGTATATCATGAAGGTGTTAACTGTGAGGTATGAGTGCAGCCTCTGCAGGGGATATAACCTTTACTTATTAAGCTGATTACTCCTGAAGGAATGCAGCATGAGTGATGCCAATGTTCTACTTTACTAAGAACATAAATTAACATTGCATATTGTGGAGCTGACATTCAGACATATGGAGACTTAGGAAAGTCTTTTATTCAACAGTGCTGTGTACCATGGACCTTGCATGAAGAAAAACTTGGTTACAAGTATAGCTTTTAGTTCACACTGCCCTGGAGTTTACCAGGTGACAGTGATGGGGGAGGAGCTTCACGCGTTTCCAAGATGGACGCGTGAGCACAGGGCTCCCGAGACCCTTTGTGCCTCCCGCATCTATCCTGCAAAGCATTCTGATTTGGACGACGGGTACCTTTTGCTGATGCCCTGCTGATACAACAACTTTTTTCAAAAATCGATTTGGCCACTGGAAACCGGACTTACTGTGCTTTGAAATTTGCGGCCTATATCGTAGACCATCCACGGGCTTGAGTCCCCGAGGTACCCAGGTGGCAATTGAACAACAACGGCTGGTGTGACACGTCCACTGCCCCTGTGGTACTTTCGGATTCGCTTTTGGTCATTGTTGACGGCGATTTGCTGCCGCTCTGCATGGCCGACCTGATTTTGCTGCCAGTCCTACGCTTGCTCTTGATCCTCACCCTCTCGCCTCTACAGGCTTGCCGCGAAGGAAATCATTCTGACCAGATCCCAACGGTTCCTTCAGGGCTCATCACTCATCATGGCGGGCAAGGCAGACGCCGAGAAGCGGGCCACCAGGGGCTCATACCGAGGTGTGGTTACCCAATCCCAGACCATAGATCGCTTTACTCGCCCTAAAGGATCCCCAGGCGGAGCGAGCAAGGTCCTTGAGGAGACTGGCGATGGTCATCCTACAATTGAAGAGCCAACTTTGAAGGATGTTATGGGCGCCATCGCAAGTGTTAGAACAACTATGGGTCAGCAGTATGAAACCCTTGCAGCTAAGATAGACACGGTGGCGATCGAAGTCAATCTTATTAGTACGGACTTGGGGAAAACCAATGAGCGGGTCAAGTCCCTGGACATCAAGACTGCGAGCCTGGCCACGGATGTCTCGGATCTCCAGGCCGAAGTTCGTAATCTCCGGACTTCCAAGGACTTGTTTGCCCGCCGGCTGGATGATTTCGAGAGCCGGGCCAGGTGCAACATCGTCCCCATCGTAGGTGTTCCGGAGAACTCCGCGGACGTTCTGGTGGAAGACCTTGTTCTAAAACACCTGGCACCCAAGGGCCTCAGTAACTTTTTCATGGTGGAGCGTGCTCATAGAGTCCCCGGTGGAAAGCCCAAGCTGGGGGCCGCTCCGAGGCCTATAATAGCCAGGATTTTTCATTTCCAGGACAGGGACGCTATCCTGCAAGCTTCACGTACCAATGGTCCCACTAAATTTGAGAATACGTCGGTCAGTTTTTATCCGGATTTCACATAGGCGGTACAGAAACAACGTATGGGTTTGACGGGGGTGAAGAGGTGACTCAGGGACATGGGACTAAAGTACGCCATGCTTTTTCCGGCCCGCCTAAGGATTGAATATGAAGAACGTGCTCTCTTTTTTGACCGCCCAAGGTGGCCAGTGACTAGTTGGACACTTTGCCGGCACACCGTACCAGCCCAGAGAGTTCGAGAGGCGCCGAAGGTGGCTTGGAAGAACAGGAGTAGTGAGTCTGCGCCGGCGAGGCAATTTTATGGACTTATGGCAGTGGCTCTGTGACTATTATGTTTATACAGTGTGGATCCCCGGGGGTGGGGGAAATCGGGACTCTTCCTCCTCTGGGGACTTTTTTCTCTCTTCTTGTAGGTTAGTTCAATGGGGCGACAGGCACACTGCAAGTTGGGTGGCTTTCTGGTCTACCACAGGGGTGCAGGGTGAGGGGGGGTGTTTTGAGGGTTCCATTGGGTGTGGTGGGGGGGTTTCTTTTTTGTTTGTATTGAGGCTACGCTTTGTTCCAGATTTTATCCTATGTGCCTGTTTCGTGGCGGGGGAGGCAGAGTGTACATTACTGGGATGGTGGGTAGGGGGCTGAGGGTGCTGAGCTGGAACATTAACGGTCTTGGTGATAGGATAAAACGGGGGATAGTTTTGCAATATTTGAAGCGATGCTCCCCAGATATAGTTTTACTCCAGGAGACACATTTAGTAGGAAATACGTGTCATGCACTGAGTAGACGGGGCTACCGTTTGGTGGCCCATTCCGGATTTACTACTGGGTCGAGAGGGGCAGGTGTCCTGGTCAGGAACTCCCTCCCTCTGGAGATAGACGACACGGTGCTGGACGATAGAGGCCGCTATGCGGCTATTATGGGTCTGTGGGAGGGGAAGGTGATCTCCATTTTGTCTGTGTATGTTCCGCCCGGTCTACAGTCCACCACATTTACTGATTTGGGCAGGGTGATCCTGGGGTTTCCTGATGGCATGTTGGTTGTGGGTGGCGATTTTAATTCAGTAGTCAGTGGGGATGAAGACCGTAGCCCCCCCAGACTCCTGCCTGCGTCGGAATTATGGCTGGGGTGTTTCTTGGACACGTTGGGTCTAGTTGATTGTTGGAGGCAACTGCACCCTAGGCAGCTCCAGTATACTTTCTACTCAGGAGCTCACGGGAGTCTCTCGAGACTTGATTATATCCTCGTACCAGCGGTGCAGATGGTCTCCGTAAGGGAAATCAGGCATTTGGCTAGGGGGATTTCAGACCACTCTCCACTCTGGCTTAATATTGATGTACAATTGGGGGCCGGGGGCTGGATTGCCCCGATCAACCCCTGGCACCTTCGTAATCCCAAGATTAGAACGGAGGTGGTTAAGTGTATAGATTACTAATTTGCTGAGAATAAGGGATCGGTGTCCTCCCCTGTCTCCTTGTGGGAGGCTTATAAAACTGTGATCCGTGGTCAAACCCTTTCCTTGATTGCTAGTGAGAGGAAGCGCAAAAATGCGAAAGTGGTGGGCCTGGAGAATGAAATCACTGAGTTGGAGGAACAGATGGAGTCTGGGGTCACACCTGAGCGACTACACTCTTTGGCCCTTAAACAGTCTGAATATAGGGCTCTGGTGACTGACGCAGCCAAGGCAATGAATCGTGAGCAGCAGGGGCGTCTGTATGATGTTGGTGATAAAGTGGGAAAGTTGATTGCTTGGCTGGACAAAAGGGATAGATTGAATCGGGTGGTGCCTGTTGCTGAAAAAGTGGATGGTACGCGAGTGGTGGACCCGGTTGAGATAGTTGAGGTCTTTGCCCAGCATTTTCAGACGGTTTATGCGCCGGTCTCGGATAGGCCGGAGGAGGACTCGCACTTGTTGCTGCGGGATATCGCGCTGCCTAGCCTTTCGGAATCAGACAAGGAGCTTATGGAGGCGGAATTTTCCACCGATGGAGTAGCGCTCGCTATCCGCTCACTTCGTTCTGGGAAGGCCTCAGGTCCGAATGGTATACCAGTTGAACTGTACAAGCTGTGGCCTGACAAAATGGCGCCACATCTTCGTCGGATGTTCTCGGCATCGCAAGATCTTGGGTCTCTTCCCCGGGATCAGAGACTGGCATCCATTGTGGTCATTCATAAAGATGGCAAGCCCCGTGAATACTGTTCATCGTATCGGCCGATTTCGCTATTGAATGTTGAACCCAAAATTCTGGCGAAACTCTTGGCAAACCGGCTGATTACGGTGATCAGTGACTTAATCCACCCGGACCAATTCGGCTTCATCCCCCATCGTAACACCGCGCTCAATCTTCGCCGTCTTCTTGGCGTCTTGGCAAGGGCGGGGTCTCTTGAGGAGCCGGCCATCTTGGTTTCACTTGATGCCTCAATGGCCTTCGATACGGTGGAGTGGCCATATCTGTGGGCAGCCCTTGCTAAGTTTGGTTTTGGCCCTAAGTTCATCGGGTGGATCAGGCTTCTGTATGAGCAACCGCTGGCTCAGGTTGTTGTCAACGGCAGGGCCTCGGAACCCTTTGCTCTCGGACGCGGCACGAGACAGGGATGCCCTTTGTCGCCACTCCTTTTCGCGCTTGCCCTTGAGCCCCTGGCCGCATGGCTCCACTGGGAACCTTCGCTTAAGGGAATTCGATGGTCCCCTGACTTCGAGGATCGTATATCGCTATACGCCGACGACATATTGTTGTACCTTACCTCTCCCCGTAAATCACTGGGTGTCCTATTCGACGTCTTGAGTTCCTTTGGGAAGAACTCTGGATTAGTTATTAATTGGTCCAAGTCTTGTATCTACCCACTCACGGGAGACTTACCCTCTCTACCCCGCGTTTGCCCGATACCCATTTCTAGAGTCGGCTTTAAGTACTTGGGGATCTACATTTCATTGGACCCCACAGTCCGCCATGAGGGAATTTGTTACCTCGGCTTTCCCGGCTTAGGTCGGATGTTGCGGCGTGATGCGGCTTGCCTCTGTCCCCCTTGGGAAGTGCGGCCCTGTTCAAGATGATGTCTCTTCCCCGATTTTTGTATGCCATCCAAAACACACTTGATTTGGTGCTGGCTAGCTATTTCCGCGAAATTGAGGGCCTACAGAGGAATCTGGTGTGGGGAGGGCGACTGTGCATTGCATTGGCAAAATTGACTTTGCCCTGGTATGATGGTGGTATTGCGTTGCCTGATAATAAACGCTACTACTGGGCATCCCAACTGAGTGCTGTTAACCATGCCATGTACGGTCCTGTTTCGAATCCCGCATTTGAGATGGATAGGTGGCAGCTGCCCGGGGGCGGCTTTAATAGAGCGCTCTACTCTAGAGCCGCTAGGAAGAACCTGACGGGCCCCACTGGGGTGGCGGTGCGAATATGGGGTAGTGCAACCTCGGCTACGGGATGGACGAGTAAGCTGACTAGAGCGACCCCCTTATATGCCACAGAGAAACTGTGTGGTCTATGGACATCGAAGGGATTTGATAGATGGGACCTTATTGGTATCAGTAAAGTGGGCGACCTCTGGGCCAAAGACAGAGTTAAGACCTTTGATGAACTCAAGCAGGAGTATAAATTGAGTGACAGGTAATATTTCCAATATCTCCAAGTCCGACACGCGCTCGAATCGGTTTTCCCAGCTGGAACTACGATCCCGGAGTCTTCCCCCCTGGAAGATAGAGTGCTAGACGGTTACGTCCCTGACATCACTATCTCTCTTATTTATAAAAAGCTTATTAATGACCGCTCGGACCTTCTTGTACAACTTCGGGGTGCCTGGACTGGTGATGGGCTGGAATTGGACGATGAAGACTGGCAGGCTGCGATATCCTCCCCTAAAGAGGTTGCGATTCCGGCACGTCTCAGACTGGTGCAACTGAAAATTCTGCACCGTGTCTACGTCACGGGTCCACGTTTGATACATATGGGTTATTCTGTGGATGGGCTGTGTAGGCGTGGTTGTGGTATGCTGGCTACCTTCCTTCACATTATATGGGAATGTCCGGAAATAGTGGTTTTCTGGAATCGAGTGCATGCGGTGATGGGTGAAGTGACGGGTGTTGAGTTATTGCCTGAGGCAGGATGCTGCCTGTTGAATATCTGGGAGCCGAATGACTTCACTGCTGCTCAGACTCAATGGGTCACACTGGGCAACATGATTGCGAAACGAGACATAGCTCAATTGTGGGGATCTCAGAGAGCACCATCAGTCTCAACTTGGAAAGAAAACCTGGACTGGTCCATGTTTAGAGAAAAAATTGTGTATGGCCCAAAAAATGGGGAAGGATCAGGGGTCAATGGAATTCGTACCGAGGAGAGATCTGCACTCCTCCCTTCATTGAAGCTCCTGATATTCCTCACTTCCCTTGACTGTGCGTTTCAGATTCTTAGCTTCTCGCTGTATGTGATGTATTGTTTTGCTCTTGCCCCCCCCCCTCTCCAGGATCTCTCCTCTTTCATAGCATTGCTTATTAATAATTTGTTTCCCCCTGCCATATGAGACAGTCATTGCATTGCACGGTTCCGCCTGAATTCTTTTTTGTGTTCAGTTTTTGTTCTTTATTTATAAAAATATAAAATGTAAAACCTTTCACTTATCCTCTTGTTGCCACATGCTTTCCACTATATCGTGACTTTTCACTGCCGGGCCCTTGGTTTGTCGGCTGATGAGCTGTGTCTTATTGTGTCACTGGTACTGCGTGTAACTGACCAGCCTCCGTGGTTGTAGGTCTGTAACTGTACTTTCTTCTTACAAAATAAAGGTTTAAAAAAAAAAAACAAAGGTGGATCTTTAACCCCTTCCTTGGCCTACGGCAGCACTACCTCCCCAGTGCTGCCGTCGGATTGGCCGACGTGGCCCCGCCCGTTTTGCGGAATTGCCGCACTGCGGGAAAATCGGGGCCGCAGTAAACGGGTTAAAATACCACCTGTGCTTTGTTGAGTTTTGATCCATTCCATGAAGCCCGTGGATGCTTCCTTGGATCTTGACAGATTTTAAAGTTCCCTCCTAGACCCATTCTCGTTTTGGAGTCCTGAAACTAGTGGAGTATCAAAGGTGAAACGATCACAAAAGCAAGCAAGAAAAATCAAAATAACATTATCTAAAAAATTAACAATTGAAGCTTACCTCTCTTTGCAACTCTTTGCAGCCGCTTTTCTTTTTACAGACGATAGAAGTATCGCTTGTGACCTGTTTATATATGTTTGTTAAAGGTTGAGGAATGGCTCAGACTCTTCGCCTTGGTTGAAAGTTCATAATTGCATGCAATTGTCTCAACTGTAGTGGAAATCACACAGTGATTTTCCTTAACTTCATTCATGTTTTCCATTCCTGGGAAACTGAAAGTTGGCACCCCGGATCCCAGACGGGTCTGGTGGCTTAGGGGACCAATGCATCCACTGCAGGGGCCTGTGCTTGACCTCATGGTAACAGGTCCAAATCCCAACGTGTCTTTCATCCTTCTGAGGTTGATAAAATGAGTACCATTGAGTTGGGTAACAATAAACATCCTGTTATTCAGCACCAAGATACCAGTTGCAGTGAACACGAGCCTTACAAATACACTATGTTATGCAACCAAGGGCCCTTAGATGTCTCTTTATGCACCTGCATTGTGTGAAGTGAATTATTTTCCAAACTGTACTGGCTGCAAATAAAGTAATAACTCAAAGAAATAGCGGATTATATGAATTCACTTTACACACAATGCAAGAAACAGGTGATTTGCTCTGCGCTGGGCTACCACAGCCCATCATGAGAGTGCTCCAGACTTTCACCTGCATTTTCTTCTTTTTTTTATTTTTTATACCAGCTTTTTATTAATGAAATCAAGCAGAACAGTAGCATAACAGTACCATTTATACAGTGTTTGTCATTACTTTGTTACATCATAAGATCGGTTATAATCTTTTACATATACTTTGTTATGTCAGGTTATGTCTCCTTTCTTTCTCTAGTTCTCTCTTCCCTGTTGGAGAGGTTGACTCCAGGCCGGGTTGTCTCCTCTAAGGGGGGGCTTGCAGGGGTACCATTTCTTTCTTTGTACACCCGCTGCTAATATAAACTGCTTTTTCAGCTATCATACACCAGTCCATATCTCGCTTCCATTCACTTCGGGTCGGTATTTCACCCGATCCCCATTTATGGACCATATTTCATTTCGTTACGATCAGTCCCAGAGTACCCCAGGTCCGGTCTGCTTGTCCCAGATCAGAGCCTCCCCATACATTTAATATACACCACTTCGGAGCTACAGTTAGTTCCACTCTTACAACCCTTATTTGCTTGCATTTTCAGTTGGTAGTGGCTATTTACCTGCTGCCAAGTAAATAGTGAATTTTCACTGCTATCTACTTGGCCCCTAGTAAATAGTGAAAATGATTTACTATTTGGCAGGCAGCCTTGATAATAGCAGAAAAAAAACAACTATTTACATGGCAGCTGACTAAATAATAGATTCTGCTCTGTTTACCTGGGAGGCACGCAAATAACAAGGAAACTTAACTGTTTACCTGGCCACTGGCTAGATAGCAGAGGTTTTGTATTATTTAACAAAACAATTTACTCATTACTCAGCTGCTGGCAAAGAAGCAAACATGTACAATTTTGCCAGCAGCCATACAAATTGCAAATGAACATACTTATGTGGCTGCTGGTTAAATAGCCGAAATCAACTATTATTTGGCCATTAGCCTGGGAAGTACCAAATAAATATCAATATTACCAGGCAGCTGGATAAATAGTAGAAATGATGTACTGTTTTGCATGTGGCCAGGTAAATATCTTGAAACTAAACTTAATTATTCTCTTGGTGTCTGGCTAAGTAGTAGAGAGGATGCACAACTTTGCCAATAGCCATGCAAATAGCTGAAATGTATTTATCCGACTGCTTCTAAACAGCTTAGGAGCATATGTATCAAGCACTTTTCCCATTCGCAAATGGGCCTATTCTCAGAATGGGCCCATTTGCGAACGGGAAAAGCCTAATCCCAAAAGGGCATAGCAAATTAGAGAATTGCAAAATTTGCAATTCTCTATTTTTCGAATGCATTTAAGGAATCGCAAATTGCGATTCCTTAAATGCAATGTAGGAAGCACAGAAAAATTGCGATTTGGCCTTAAAGAATCACAAATTACCACCAACTTCAAGTTGGTGGTAATTTGTGATTTCTGTGAAAAATGCACTTGTGCATTTTTCAGAGTACCATGTGGCGCACATACATGCCCTTAGGGCATGTATGTGCGCCACATATGCACACATACATATTTCAGGGGTGCAACAGGGTGTCCTTTTGGCACCCTTGCAACCTTGAAATTGCATTCTCATTCTCAATTTGCGATTCTCTAATTGGTAATCGCAAATTGAGAATGTCTTCCCATTCATTCCTATGGGCCTCCTAGCCCATTGGAATGAATAGGAAGGTATTCCTTATTTGCGAATCTCAATTTACGTTTCGCAAATAAGGAAAATGTAGGATTTGCAAAATATTTCGCGAATCCTACATACATTGCATTTTGCGATTCTCTAAAAATCGCTATTTGAGAATCGCAAAAGTCTTTTTTAATACATATGTCCCCTAATTGTGTTTCTAATGCTTTATGCAGATTTCAACATGTACTTACACCAGGTAGAATTGTAAACAAGGAGGGAACACAATGGCATCAATTTCATGACAGTTTGTGATGTAACACTATTGAACTCCGAAAACGTGGTCGCAAATTCCATACTTTTTGCGAATGGAACAGTATTTTTTTAACCAACCTATGTACTGTGTTGTCTATTCACAAGATATTAAATTGCAGGAGGTTGCAGAATAACATGCATAATAAGTATTCATTAGGCAGGTGCCAATTTGCGAGCTTCGGCTGTAATCACAGGGATGGTGGCCCGTAAGGGACATCAAACACCATCTCTATGACTGCATTCCAAAATGATTTTTTTTTTTTTTTACAGAAACTCATGTTCCTTGTTTTGTTTTGGGAAACATCTCACCCTGATAGTGCCAGCATGATAGTGAAAGGAAAAGGAGTCCTAAGTAGACTCTTTCTCATTCGTAAATTAGTTACCAGCTCAACTAGAGGGTTTTTAGCTCATCAATGGTTTGCACCACCAAGTGCAGTCACAAAATTTCAAAAAAATCCTTCCCAAATTTGAAATTATAATCACAAATGTCCCGTTACTAATCAAAATAATTTTTCAAATCTTAAAAAGAGTTTTATACATAATGATTGGCACTTTTGTGGTCAGATCCATGTGATTTTGTGACATGAGGCCCTTAGTTCTAAAAGTGGCTGAGATGCAGGCACTAAGTTATTGGTATAAAGGTCCCAAATGTTTCAAAGTGTTTGGACAGACTTGGTACAGTATGCAACTCCATTACACCATTGGAAAAGACATGCCTACGTGGAAGGCCCTTAATGTAGTTGTATTGTGCTCCACAAATGCTCCTATTCCTCTACTCTTACCTGCAGAGGTGACTAATGAGAAAGATGATTAGAACCTTTGCAAAACTAGTTAAGGCTGTTAACCTCTCTAAAGCCATGAGCTTACTCTCACTCACAAAGCCACGGTAATGTACCAGGGCGAGATATATGATTATCAAAAGGCTCCATGTTATCAGGGTACCTTTTTCTGCAGTAAATCAGTACATTCTGGAAATATTAATTCTGATTCAGTCCAATGAAACAGATAAGACTACAACACCTAGAAATAGTAATTTCTAAAAGAAAAAACAACAAATGAAAATGTTGTATCCCAGTAACATAGTGACATCTAATAGATAGGGTGAGTTGATCAATATAGAAACAATTGCAAGGGGGCCCCTAATTATGTGGCCATCAGAATACAAATAAGAGACTATATTCCAATCTCATGACAGTAGGGATTAAAACTATGATCCTGATTCAGAGTATCAAGGATGGAGTTAACTCCGCCAGTATGGCAGAGAGCAATACCTCCGCCATCCTGAAGGGCCTTCCCCCCCCCAAAAGATGTTTGAGTTGTCTGCTGGCTGTGTGAACAACTCTCTACCTTTATAGAAACTCTTGTCATAGTGGTTCCTGTTTATGCATGAACCATTTGAAGGACAGAAGGGTCAGATGTAATGGTTGGCCAGCATACCTTTAAAAGAAGGAGTTTGTTTTTGAAAAGCAGAAAAAATGAATGGTCCCTCATGCTTGGGGTTTTCTCCCTTACAACCAAGTGTTACTTTAAATAGGGTAGATGGTGTAAGCTCTTTTCATCAATGGCTCCTACTCTGTTGGGCCATCAGAGAAGTATTCAGTTGAGGAGCCACAAGTAAAGGAATGGGACCATAATTAATTGAACTGAATGTCATTGGAATATGAATGAATTTTCCCAGTAAATTAGAAAAACACATAGTAGCATCAAAAACACAGAAGAAACAAAACTCACAAGCAAATTTTATTCATTTACTTTATTACAAATATTGAAACAAAAAAAACACTGAATATTCAGAGACATTTTGTTACCTCCATACTTGTGACCTATGGATCAATCTTTTCACAGTTCCAGTTTAATACTAATTTTCCAGAGAGGGAATATGGATCCACTATTGAGGTTTCAGAACTGATATGGGATGATTCTCTTTAAAATATCTTGTTCTGGCTGTAGCTCAGACGCAAACTTTGTGCTAGGTGATGGCTCTCACAGCAGTAGCAATAGTGCTGGCTTCAAACAGGAGTATACAGAACAAGGTCACAACAAAGCCTATGATCTAGGCACCTAGCTTTCTCCATCCTTCCTGAGCAGTCATCAGGCATAGACAAAAGGGCAGCCCTGCTTAGAAACGTTAGCATCAATAACAAGAGAAATCTGTGACTTACCCCTCACTCCTAACATCTACCCTACATTGTCACTGATAAATAAATATTCTGTAGCACTTTGATAAAAAAGGACCTTACATAGTTTCTCTGGGTAAGCTTTTCTCCATTTTCCCTTACTTTAGTTCAGGTTCTACCCCCTCCATACACAAGTAGGCAGTCAGTACATGGACACTGTGTAGGGAAGCTGTATCTACTCTCCTTCATGTCATGCAAAATGCATCCCACTAGTCCATACACTTAGACATTCACCACACAAGGAGTCTTACTAATACACGATTCCTACTTATTCACCGTACATACACCCACATGGAAAGTTAGTGCAAATATCTGGGGGGTCACAAAAAATCCCTCTTTGAGCTATCTGAGATGATATAGCTAACGCCTCCATCACCCCTTATTTCCATATAAGAGACTTCTTATTATCTTGAACTCCCCTTTGATGAATGCAAGAGCCCTTTTACCTCTTTATTATCCAATATACCATTTTCCTGACTTCAGCCATCTGAGTTTCTCAAACTCTGTCTTCCATCCTTCAAAGAACGCACACATTTTTACCAACCAACCTTTACATTTTCCTGCAAAGTTGAAGTCCCTAAACCCTCAGATCCACACCCGGACTACTGTGCCAGCATCAGACAAACTCTTCTATCACTCAGAGGTTAGAGTGTAACAGTCCCAGCTTTTTGTTCAGTTTGCATGCTCTGACTTTTCTGCAAATACTTACCAGTTCTATACGTAGGCTAAGAGGTGGGGGACTGGTAGCATAGAAAGCATGAATATGAACTATTTACCAAAAAGGTTCACTCGTAGATGTGGCCTAGAACACATAGGTGTCCTCCAGCACCCGGTCTTCTTCCTTCTTTTTGAGGTCCTTCCGTGCCTTTAGGCGTTGGTCCACCTCCTAGTCCTCTTCCAAGTCCTTCTTTTATGGTTGTTTTGGTCCTCCTTATTCTCATTTAGACCCTCGTCCAACTAAGTTCTGGTTACTCTAGTACAGGTTTCCTAAATCTGGTTCTCTTGATTGTAGTCCTATCTGACCCTGGGCTTGTTGGATCCTGGCCTCCTGGTCCTGCTGCTTACTCATCCTTATATTATCCATTCCTGGGATTCCTGATCCTCGTACTACTGATCCTTATCTTGATCCTGATTCTGCTGGTCTGCTTGGACCTTATCCACGTAGCCCTGTTATCCTGGTTTCCCAAGAGTGGCCCTCCTAGTATTCCCAGTTGGGTCATTCTGATTCTACTTGCCCGGGTCCCTGTGGTCCATCTGGTACTGCATCCACTCTTCCTAGTCCTCTTTATTAGGTCTTGGGATGAACTAGGTTATTGTGTTCCTATTGGTCCTGTGGCTCTGGTTGTCCTGGTTCCCCTGATTCTCAAAAGCCTGGCGCCACGGCTAGGGTGACTGACTCTGGAATCTGGGGATCACGGTTCGATTCCCGGGGCCGGCGGCAGGTTAGCCTAGCACCATGTGACTCTGGGCAATAGCTTGCTTAATCTTCCAGACGGCCCCCAGCGCCTAGAGACCCTTACGGGTGATTGTGCGCTTTACAAATGTGGAATATTATTTATTAATATTATATTAATATCTAGTTCCTTCTCCACTTGGCACATCTGTTATTTGTTTTCATTGTTCTCACCTCTTTGGTCCTCCTAGCCCTGCTCCTGGTCCTACTTATTCTGATACTTTTAGTCCACCTAATCCTGCTCTTTCTAGTCCCTGGTCCTAATGGCCCTAGTCCAACCGTCCCTGACCTGACTACTTATCTATGTCCTCCTCCAACATGTCATGATACATTTGGCCCTGGTTCTTTTGCACGTTTTCATCCTGGACTAACATGTCCACTTTGTCCTGGTCTTAGTCACATGGTTTGAATCTTTAAGGCTCCTGTCATTTTTTTTTTGTTAAATCTTTTTATTATTTTGAAACAAAAACAAGACACAAGAAGGACCAATACAAATACAAAGCGTCCCACATTCTGTGTTAAGAGGAGACTCGACACTAATGCACCAATGAGCAAAACGTACAGTCCCCATTAAGTCCAATGCTGCAACTTCAAGCCCTTTAACCAACACACTGCAGCACCCGAGTCCAGGCTCTCAGTTCCAAGCAATGCCCCATTCTTGGTCTTCCTCAATAACTATCAAGTTCAAGTTCAAGTTCAGTAATTTGTATAGCGCACTACTCACCCAGAGGGTCTCAAGGCGCTTGGGGGAGGGTGGGTGCATTACTTATCGAATATCCAGGTTTTAAGCTGCTTTCTAAAGGAGAGATGGTTCTGTGTAAGGCGGAGGTGAATGGGGAGAGAATTCCAGGTTTTGGCCGCTAAGTAGGAGAAAGATCTTCCTCCCATGGTGGATCTATTGATGCGCGGAATTGCGGCGAGGGCTTGATTAGATGAACGTAGTTGGCGAGTGGGTGTGTAGAAGGACAGTCGTTTGTTGAGGCATTCGGGTCCTAGGTCGTAGAGGGCCTTGTGTGCGTGAGTGAGGAGACGAAACGTTACTCTCTTGTTGACGGGGAGCCAGTGGAGATCTTTCAGGTGACCGGAGATGTGGGTTTGACGGGGGATGTCCAGTATGAGTATGGCTGAGGTGTTTTGGATGCGTTGGAGTTTTTTCTGTAGTTTGGCTGTGGTTCCGGCGTAAAGGGTGTTTCCATAGTCTAGTCGGCTAGTGACTAGTGCGTGGGTGACTGTTTTTCTTGTTTCGGTGGGGATCCAGCGGAAGATTTTATTGAGCATGCGTAGGATGTTGAAGCATGATGATGAAATGGCGTTGACTTGTCTGGTCATCGAGAGGGAGGAGTCTAGGATGAAGCCCAGGTTCCGTGCGTGATCTGTGGGTATGGGTGCTGTGCCCAGAGCCGGTGGCCACCATGAGTCGTCCCATGCAGAGGGGGACGATCCTAAGATGAGGACTTCCGTTTTGTCCGAGTTTAGTTTTAGACAGCTGTTCTTCATCCATTCGGCACTTCTTTCATTCCTTCGTGTAGATTAGTTTTGGCGGTGTTGGGGTCTTTGGTGAGGGAAAGGATTAGCTGGGTGTCGTCGGCGTAGGAGATGATGTTGAGGTCGTGTTGTCGCGCGATGGTTGCGAGGGGACTCATGTACACGTTGAAGAGGGTGGGACTGAGTGATGATCCTTGTGGTACGCCGCAGATGACTTCGGTGGCCTCAGATTTGAATGGGGGGAGGTGGACTCTCTGTGTTCTTCCGGCGAGGAACGAGATGATCCAGTCCAACGCTTTTCCTTGTATTCCGACATTGCTGAGTCTTTGTATAAGGGTGTTATGACAGACTGTGTCGAAGGCGGTGGAGAGGTCAAGTAGGATGGGGGAACTGATTCTCCATTGTCCAGTAGCGTTCGGATGTCATCCGTAGCAGCGATGAGGGCGGTTTCGGTGCTGTGTTTGGCTCGGAAGCCGGACTGTGAGGGGTCCAGTGAATTGTTGGATTCAAGGAAGGCGGCGAGCTGGCTATTGACGGCTTTCTCGATGACTTTGGCCGGGAAAGGGAGGAGTGAGATGGGGCGGTAGTTCTTAAGTTCAGAGGGGTCCGCTGTGGGTTTCTTCAGAAGGGCGCTGAGTTTGGCATGTTTCCAGCTTTCTGGGAAGGTAGCGGAGTTGAGGGAGCAGTTGATGACATTGCGGAGATGGGGTGCGTTGATGGAGTCTGCTTTGTTGAAGATGTGGTGGGGCATGGGTCAGTTGGTGAACCTGAGTGGATGGAGTTCATCAGACGGATGGTGTCTCCAGTAGTGATTGGATTCCAGGCGCAAAGGTTGTGAGAATGTTGTTTTGGTTCGGAGGTGGGTGGAGTGGGTTGTTCTTCGGGTAGGTTTTCAAAGCTGTTATGAATGTCGGCGATTTTGTTGTGGAAGAAAGAGGATAGGGAGTCGCAGAGGTCTTGGGAGGGAGTGATGTTGTTGGTGCCGGCGGTGGGGTTGGTAAATTCTTTGACAATGTTTGAATAGTTCTTTGCTGTTTTGGGCGTTGTTGTCAAGTCGATCCTTGAGTGCTGATTTTTTGGTAGATCGGATCAATTGGTGGCGTTTGCGGGTGGCGTCCTTGAAGGTGGTCAGGTTGTTGGTGGTTGGGTTTTTTCTCCAGGTTTTCTCTAGGGTACGACATAGCTTCTTGGATTTCTTAAGGTCGTCGTTGAACCAGGGGGCCTTTTTGCTTTCTTGTTTGATCTGGTGGTTTTTCAAGGGAGCTAATTCGTCGGCGCTGTGGGTGATCCATTGTGTGAGGTTGGTGGCAGCTTGGTGTGGGTCCGATGCTATGGCGGGGGGGTTTTGGTTAAGCGATGTGAAGAGTTGGTCGGTGGCGATTTTGTTCCAGTTTCTTCGAGGGATAGGTAATGGTGGGATGTGGGTCGTGGTCTTTTTGTAGCTGAAGTGAACGCAGCTGTGGTCCATCCAATGGAGATCTGTGGTGTGATCGAAGGAGATGTGTTTGCTGGAGGTGAAGATAGGGTCGAGCGTGTGTCCGGCTAAGTGGGTGGGGGTGTCAACAAGTTGTTCGAGTCCGAAATTAGCCAGGTTGTTCAGAAGGGTGGTTGTGTTGCTGTCGTTGTTCTTTTCCAGGTGGAAGTTGAGGTCTCCCAGTAGAATGTAGTTCTCGGAGATGAGGGCATGTGGGCTGATGAAGTCAGTGATGTCTTCATTGAATTGTGTGCGGGTTCCTGGTGGTCTGTAGATGAGGGTGCTTCTAAGTGTGGTCCTGGGTCGGTTTGGATCTGGAAGTGAAGGTGTTCGGCAGTCGCAAGGTTATCGTCGGAGCTGGTCGTGATCCGGATGGTGTTTTTATGGGCGATGGCGATACCGCCTCCAGTTTGGTTGGTGCGGTCTTTTCGGATGATCTTGTAGGTGTCCGGGATGGCTATGGCGATGTCGGGTGCTGATGAGATGTTCATTCAGGTTTCTGTAAGGTAGGCGACGTCCGGTGATGTAGTGTCGAATAGGTCCCAGAGTTCAGTGGCATGTTTGTGGATCGATCGGGTGTTTAGCAGTATATAACCTTCAGGTGGTTAGAGTCGGAGTTCTGTTTGGGGGGAGGATTTGGTGTGGGTCCTGATGCATGCAAACTTGCAGGAGTGGCAAGCGAATGGTCTGTGGGTGAGCCCTGGGGAAGCCACGCAGCATTGTGGGGTGCGTCCGGGGTTAAGGGCAAGGAGAGTAGCGGCGTCATAAGTTAAGAGAGTGGAGTGGGTTTTGTGCGGGCCAGGAGGTCTGGCGCTGGGCGCGGTCCAGGCGCGGACGGGCGTAGACAGGCTTACCTTTGACGCACCTTCGGCGCGCATAGGGCGCGACAGCTGCGTGTGAACGCTGCACGCAAAGGCATCAGTCATATGTGGATAGTGGAGGGGGAGGGGCAAGGGAGGATCAGCTGGGAGGCGGGATCGTGGTGGAGGGGACGGGCTACTATGCACAACAACAACAAAATGGCTGGCAAATCAAAACCGGGACAGGCCGGGGCACAGACAGGGTTACGCTTTGGGCAGGGGCACTGTCACAATCAGGCTATACACGTTAGAAATAAATGCAGAGGCAATGCGATTTAATGAGGGCAGACAAAGCGAGCAGCACACGACAACAGCTGAAAATCGAGCACAATTATGGCGGATGCAGCTGAGGAGGAAATGCGAGCAGTGCAGGCACCAGGAATAATTATAAGTTGAAGGATAAATCGGCAGCACAGTGCAGTAAAGTAACGATACCCAGGTGGGACCAGGAGTCGTGGGGAGCGTCCGCTTCCGAAGGTATCAGGGCGGACACAGCGCAACACAGGACGGAGCGAGGCAAGGTACTTAGTGGGAGGGAGGATCAGCTGGGAGGTGGGATCGTGGTGGAGGAGACGGGCTCCTATGCACAACAACAACAAAATGGCTGGCAAATCGAAACCGGGACAGGCCGGGGCACAGACAGGGTTACGCTTTCGGCAGGGGCACTGTCACAATCAGGCTATACACGTTAGAAATAAATGCGGAGGCAATGCGATTTAATGAGGGCAGACAAAGCGAGCAGCACACGACAACAGCTGAAAATCAAGCACAATTATGGCGGATGCAGCTGGGGAGGAAATGCGAGCAGCGCAGGCACCAGGAATAATTATAAGTTGAAGGATAAATCGGCAGCACAGTGCAGTAAAGTAACGATACCCAGGTGGGACCAGGGGTCGTGGGGAGCGTCCGCTTCCAAAGGTATCAGGGCGGACACCCATCCCCCCACCCCTGCTGCTGGTGTGCATATAAGAAGTGTAGTCAAGGTACTTCTCTCGCGTGTAATGATCTTACGGGTCCTCCCGTCCTTTATACGATTAGATATTATAACCTCCTATGCTTCAGGGACCTCCTACTGCCCCGATCTCCTCCTGTCCGGAGGGAGCTTCTCATGCTTGTTCCGCTCCCATCGATGATGCAGAATCCGAATCAACCTCGACGTCCAGCATCCGGAGGTCCGCTACCAAGGCCTCCCACGCCCTTGCCGCTTCCAACGCCATAACCCTATGGGACCTATGAGCTTGCTGCATTCGGTTTGTTCGCTCACTCCCCGCCCACATATGCAACGCTGCCTTCCATCTAGCATAGCTAGGACCAACCGCTGCCTTCCAGTGTGACGTTATTTCTCTCTTGGCTATGATGAGGCCTAAGTCTATGAACTTACTAGTTATCTTATTCTTACTAGTATGTGGGAACCAGTGTAATAGACACGCCCCCTTATCCATATCAAGCTGCCGCTCAGTCACCCTACAGAGTGATCCGGTCACCTCCTTCCAGTATGTTCCCAGTCGAGCACAGTCCCACAACATATGGTTTAAGTCCGCTCCCGCAGTACAACAACGGGGATACATTGCTGTAACAATTCGGAAGTATTGATTAATTTTAGCAGGTGTGAAATACGCCCTATGTAACACAAAGAATTGAATCAACTGGAACCTAGCATTTCTGGTACCTTTCCATGCCCTCTTAAGTATCTGCGACCAGGCCGCATCCCGGATAGCCTTGCCTAAGTCCATCGCCCAATGCTCCCACAATCTTTGTAACAGGTTAAGCCCGTCTCCTAACATTCGTTTATATAGACAGGTAATCGCCTTACATGTGCCCGCTGCCATCACCACATATTGGCATGCACTACTCATCCAGGGCTCAGAAAGGCCAGTCCCCAATATTTTTGTAGGGCTACACTCAAGGCCGCGTGTATCAGGAAGTGACCACGCGGAAGGCCAAAAGACTCCCGCAACGCACTATGTGGCAACAGCGTGCCATCTGCGTACAGGTCACCCACCATCTGCAGACCCAGCTCCTCCCACTCCACCAGGCCGGACCAATCACTACCATGCGGCACGCTGTGCACACGCCCAGTGGTATCTCTGGTGCGTAAGGCCGCAGCACCCCAATTCTACTGTGGAACCGTTTCCAACAATATCGCAGGGTGCTCTCCGCCATTGATAAGTCAGCAGTCCCCAGCCTCTGCTGCATTGTCACAAATGATAGCACCTGCCTCGATATCTCTGGTGTAGTCTCCCTCTCTGGCCCTCTAAACTCCAGCGCCACCAACTGAGTAAGAACTTGGAGCTGTGAGCCAGATAGTACAATTCAAAATCTGGAGTGGCAAGGCCTCCCTCATCTCGTGGTCTCATCAGTGTTTCCAACGCTACTCTACGCCGGCCCACACCCCAAATGAAGCTACCCATTGCCGAGCGGAGTCGTCGGAAGAACGCCACCGGTATGCGTATTGGTAAGGTCCAAAAAATATATAAAAGACGAGGAAGCGCCACCATCTTCAGGAGCGCAACTCGACCCACCACCAATAATGGCAGGGACCCCCAGAACCGCATGCTACTCCTCAGGCCTGTCATTGCTCTCTCAATATTACCCTCGAGCAGGTCCTCCTGCGTATGATACACCTACGTTCCTAGATAAGGGAGGCATCTGGGCTCCCATGCGAGATCGGGCGGTAACCGCGGCGGGTCGCATGTGCTAGACACTGGGAAAACACGGGTCTTTGTCCAATTGACCCGCAAGCCCGAGACATCTCCGAAACGGTCAAGGAGGTTGCACGCCCCATCCAGTGCCTCCCCTGCATCTTCCAAGAACATAAGGAGGTGAAAAGCGAGATATGGTGTACGTGGCCTCTGAGTTGCAGGCCCCGGTATGCGCCTCCCAGCCCCGCCCGCGCCGCCAACGGCTCTATCGCAAGAGCAAACAGCAGCGGAAGGAGTGGGCAGCCCTGTCTAGTTCCCCGCCCCACGGGATAGGAGGAGGAAACCGTCCTTTCCACGCGAACTCAAGCCGCTGTCAGAGAGTACAGGATTTTAGTCCAACTGACATATCCGGCTCCAAGCCCAAACTCCTTCATAACCGAGAACAGATAGGGCCATTCCAGGCTATCAAATGCCTTAGCAATGTCAACTGAGAGCACTACAGCCTGTTCCTGTCCCCTGCACCCCTCATCCAAGACTCCTATCAGTCGACGTACGCTACTGGCAGTATTACGTGTCAGGATAAAGCCAGCCTGGTCCACATACACCAGCCGCATCATTAAAGGAAGGAGCCTACTAGCAAGCACGCGGCTCAGTATTTTATAGTCTATAGTAAGCATAGACAGAGGACGGTACGCAGCCGGGTCAGTCGGCGGCTTCCCGGGCTTAAGAAACGGTATAATGATGGCCTCCCTAGTAGACTCTGGCAATACCCCTGTTTTCTGAGCCTCCTGGTACATCACCAACAGTCTGGGAGCCAGCAGGTCAACATATGACGAATAGAATTCGATAGGCAAGCCGTCGCTCCCAGGTGTTTTATTGCGAACTAAGTGCTTAGTGGCACAACGAATCTCAGCTAAAGTAATATCCATCCCAAGAGCCTCTGCCTCCTCCTCTATTGCGGGTAAGTCCAGGCCCTTCAAGAATGACTGAGCTTCCCCTTCCCCTGTCAGCAACTGGCTGGTGTAGAGATCCACATTAAAGGAGCGAAACAACTCATTAATACGATATTGCTCATGCTCCAGCCGTCCAGAGGGGGAGGCCAGTGCCAGGATAGGCACGCACCTAGGGGCAGGGTCCGCAAGCCAAGCCAACAAAGTGCCCACCATGTCCCGTTCAGCATGTGCGCGAGCCGTAAAAGCCTTGTAATCAAAACACCAGAGCCGCTCTACCCCCGCCGCCACCACCTCACTACGAGCCAATACGTCGTCATGCATCCCAGAGCCATCTGAGTGAGCCCGCTCAGTTTCGTGCAGGAACAGTTCAGCGGTTTCGATCTCCTGCAGGAGCAGATTCCTGACTTCCACCCATTTGGCGATACAGATCCTGCGGACCACCACCTTAAAAGCGTCCCACTCTAGGGTCACCGTCGTAGCACTACCCGCATTTTCTGCAAAGTAGTGCTCTACCCCTTCACTCAGCTCTGCGCGGAAGACCGGATCCTCCAACATCTCTGGGCGCAACCTCCAGTGAGGGATTCTGGGGCGCTCCACCATCCAACAAAAACTCACCAAAAGCGGATTATGGTCTGATATGGTGCGTGTCAAATATTCGCTGTTAACCGCCAGGGGTGCCTGTCCAGAGCTACAGAAAACGACGTCCAACCGAACATGGAGGTCATGCAAGGCCGAATAATAGGAATAGTCCCTGTCTGTCGGGTGCTGCACTCGCCAGATGTCAATAAGTCCCCAATTGTCCTGCCAGTGGGCACGAACCCCCGCCAAGTTATTAATTGGGTCGTGGGCAGCGGAGGGTGGGATCTATCCATGTCCACATCAGCAACTGAGTTAAAGTCCCCCCCTCAATACCGGTACTGTGAAGTAATCGGCAAGGACAGAAGACAGTGTCCCCAGGAAGGACGCCTGCTCGACATTAGGGGCATACACACTGCAGAAGGTCACCTCTCTGCCGTACAATCAGCCTCTTACCGCAACATAACGGCCCCCAGGGTCTACCATCTGATCTACCATTTGAAATGGGACCCCTGCCCTAATCCAGATCAGCGCCCACGCGCAAAGGCAGAGTAAGTAGTATAGTAAAGCTGCCCGTGCCACCTACACTGCAAGGCCTGCCCCTCAGGTTTGGTAAGGTGCGTCTCCTGCAGGAAGGCCACTTGCACTCCCCTATGGACCAGATAGGAATGTACCCTATACCTACATTGCATGGAGTGCAGTCCCCGAACATTCTAGGTTATACATTTCACATCAGGAGTCGAACCTATAATTGCAATTCAAAAACCCACTCAAAGCAGCCCTCCACCCCCTGCCGCCAAACAGTGTCATCAATATACCTGAATACAACACTTGAGAGTACAGTTTCATCAATTAATCGCAGCAGCAGGCAGTTTCCCTCATACCAACCAAATCGAACCTCAAACAGTCCCACCCCACCCACTGTACTCCCCACCCCCCCAAGAACAGGCACCATCATAGTGAATGCCATCCAAATCACCCCAACTGCACACCCCATGCAAAGTTAAGGCAAACAAAACAAGAACATCCGGTGGGGGTTAGATAGGGCCTAGGACGCGGTCTGTACCGAAACTAAACACACCATCTAAGACCGCTCCCCGAATCCCCTGAGCTATCCCGCCCCCCAGGATCCCCCGGATCCCCCTGCGGGTCCCTGCTGCCACTTCTACCTCTCTCACTCACAAGTCAAGCACTCAGCACCCCCATTCCAAGACCACACTGCTATCCTCAGTCAAACAAGACAGTCACTGCGGGACAGTATTCAAGAGCCAGACCCCCACCCCCTCAAATAATCCAACATCTACTCATCCAGCAGTCTATCCGCTGTCCCAGGGGAGGCCAGTGGCAGTCTCTGATCGTCGGACACCGAGGATGCCCCCTCCGATTGGCCCTTGTCGCTGTCATGCTCAGATGCTTACAGTGTGGTCTTCAGCAGTTCACCGGATATCGGCAACACCGCGCCCAGGGCCCCCTTGCGTTCCATGGCCGTCTGCGAGGTTGATGGTTTTTGCGGTCCTCTCTTGCGGCGCCGTAGGCGTTGCGACCGGCGAGGTCGAGAGTCGCCGGCCAGCTCACGCGCCTCCACTTCCTGGCCATCCTTCCCTGCTCTATAAGACTCTATCCACTCCCAGGCCTCTTCCGGCATATTGTGAAAGTGGGTCTTAACGTCCAGTACTATGCGTAGTTTGGCTGGGAAAAAGATGGAATACTATATCCCTTCCACACGCAGTTCCTTCTTTACAGCTTGAAAGGACATGCGGCGCCGTTGGATGTCAAATGAGTAGTCCAGAAAGAGGGTGTCATTGCAGTTGTCCACTTGAAAGGGGCCATCGCTGCGGGCCTTCCGTAGAAGCAGGTTGCGGTCCCGAAAGTGCAGTAGTCGTGCAACCACCTGTCGCGTCGGGCGGCCCTGCAGCGCCGGTCTGGCCGGGACTCGATGCGCCCGCTCCAGGGTATAAAAATTCGAGAGTCCCTCAGGGGCCAGAGCAGTCCGGAGCCAAGTCTCTAGGTAGGCCACTATTTCCAACCCCTCAATTTTCTCTGGCAGGCCCACAACGCGGATGTTATTGCGTCTATTTCTGCCTTCCGCATCCTCAGCTTGTCATTCCAGTACCGTGACACGAACCAGGACATCCGCCAGTGGCGCAGTTAGCGCTTTCTGTGCCGGGCCGAGCCTCTGAACTTCAGATTCATTTTGTTTAACGCGGTCAACAAGTTTCGAGTGGTCTGCTCGCAATATGCCCAGTCCCGTTGCAGCCTGTGCAATGTCCTGCTGGAGAGCAGCACGAGTGTCCGTGATGGCCACCAGTATTTTGTCTAGCTGTAGTTGAATTCCAGAGTGCGGGGGCAGTTCCTGCTCAACGGTGTTCTCCTGGGGCAAGGATTACGCGTCCGACGGTGGTGGATCACCCTCCTTCCGTCCCCGAGGCTTGCCCATGGCCGCACCAGGTGACATACTCCCATCCTGCACCGCGGTGCTCCCACACCCTCTGTTCGGTTCTGCGGAGCCGCTCTTCCTAGCCTAGCAATCAGCCCGCCCGGCTCCTCGGGTGCAATGCCACTCAGCTATGGGTCATCCACTCAGGTTCACATTCGTGGTGTCCACCCCACAGCACCCCCACCACCAGTCACTTACTCAGTGAACCGGCTGAGGTGTACGCTCAGGCTCTCCGCGGAGCAGATGAGAGCAGCCCCCCATCACCAAGGGACTCTGCGTCTCCTAGTGAGTCCCTGCTCTGCCCACTGGGGTCTTCACCACCTCTCCCTCTGTCGTGCCTCCCTGCTGCAGCTCCTCAGCCCACTCACCGCTCCACGGGGCAGTCCAATAATGCTCTCGTTCTTCCTCCCACTACACCCACAGCTCCCTCACTCAGCCCCCACGGCACGTGGGGAGTGTCAACAGCACCCCAGGGATCCGTCACCAGCCGCACCGCGCGGCCTGACCACAGTTTCGCCTGCAATGGGTAGGGCCCCCCACTGGGGCCCGCGACCGTCGTGGAATCCGCTCTACCCAGCAAGTTCTCCCCCCGCCAGCACAGCCGGCTCAATCGTGTGCTATGAGGGTATTGCAGGTCCCGCCGACAGAGAGTACCGGGTGTCCCCCAGTGAGCTCTATCTGGGGGCCCAGTAGTTTGTCCCAGCGCCAGGCCCGCACCGTTGGAGTCCAAATGTGCAGGTTCCAGTCAGTGGGCTACTCTCCGCGCAGCATCCGCCGCCCACCTCACTCCTCAGCTTGCCTCCAATTCACGGGCCTCCGCAGCAACACCAGCGGCCTCTGCAGGGCCCTCTTCCGTGATGGGGGGCCCGGCCGCAGCCAACTCTGGAGGTCTCCGATCAATGCCCCGCCTCCACCTGATGCACTCCACTCCAGAATCACTCAACATAGGCGTGAGAGGTGCAGCAGGCTCCCGGACACTGCTCGTCGATGCACCTCAGGGCCCAATGCAAACCTTGAACGCCGGACCATTGGCTCCAACCGACTTGTGTACCCCGGGGCCGGGGAGCTCACTTTCCTCTGGCCAGGCACTGCTCCTCACGCCAGCGCCACCGCTAGTACAGCGCTAGCCTGCAGGGGGTCCCAGCGCTCCTCCACCGGTCGCTTTCCCAGCCACGGCCGTGCACTCCCTCTCAGTGTCACCACAGCCGGGCTCAGATGAAAAAGAAACTCAGGGTCAGCGCCATCTTAGGTCCACCGGCGCTCAGCTCCGTCGCTCTCTCCATTGGCCAACGCGACCCTTTCCGGCATCTCCACTGGTAGATCTCAGCGCCCCCTCCGCTACAGGTCGTCCCCCATGCCAGTAGCTCTAATGGGGGGATCGGGAGGCGCTGGTGACAGGAGAAATTCGGGGGATCGGGCGCGGAGCTCAGTGCTCACGCAGCCTGTCCCATCGGCTCCTAAGCCACGCTCCCTTTAAGGCTCCTGTCATCTTAGCTTTTCTTGTCCTTGTCCTCCTTTCCCTATTTGTCCTGTTATGCCAGGTCCTCTGTGGCTTAAGCATCCTTTTCCCCTTGGTTGTGGTCCCACTGATTTTTCTTGTCATTGTCCTCTTAGTTCTTGTTCAGCTGGGTCTGTTTGCATGACCATCTCCTCTTCATTCGTCAGGCCCTGTTCTCCTAGTCTTCCCCACCCTCAGGCTGGTTTGCTTATTTATGGTTTTTCCAATTCTAAGTATCACAGTCTGTGTTCCTTTCCTTGTTTTGTGCAGACTAGACTTGATCCTTTTGTTTCTTGCCCTCCTTATTTCTGCCTTTGTAGGCCTAATCTACTTGGCACTGGTCTTCCTGGCCAGTCCCGACCCTTTCAGCCCCCCTTGTCCTAGCTCTTCCTTTTCTCTTTTTAAAAAAAAAAAATATTTTTATTGCCATTTTCTGTATTCACGTACATCACAGTAGTATTAATGGTATTGGTAGACACAAAAAATCTTGCATTCATTATACATTTTGTCATGAGAGTAGGTAACATCATGGTCTATAATCTCTCCCATAGCCTCAGAGTCGATTATGGGTCTAAGGGATGAGCGGTGGAGCAGTGTCAGCACCCATGCGAGGCAGCCTTCGGTGTACGCTGGGATGTAAGGCGTGCTCTCTATGCTAGCACAATATCGTTGGGATGTTGATATTCCAGCCTTAATATAAACTTGAACAAACTTGGGGTGTAGAACTGGGGTACACTGTGTCGTACACTGCTGCAGATGGGGGGTGATCGCCTGATTGGTACATTGTGGCGGGCAGTTCTTTGCTGATCCTCGTGACCTTTGTTTGACTTGGTCCTTCTGATCCTTCTCCCACTCCTCATCTGACTCTTCCTGGATCTGGCTGTTCTGCTCCTCCTAATCTTTCTCCCCTTGGTGCTGCTGCTACCCCCAGGTCCTGGTCTTTCTGCTCTACTTGGTACTGAGGGCTCTGGTCCTATGGTCATGGTCCCTTTGGCACTCCTAGACCTGTTTCTTGTCTTCTTGGAGCTGATCCTTTTAAACTTCTTGCTCTGGTCCTGGTTCTAATGGCTCTGGACCTCCTAGCATTTCCGGTACTTAGTCCCTCGTCTGCCTTGCTTAAACTGGCCCCCTGGTCTTATTGGCTTGGATCTGGTCCTAATCCTTCTGGTCCTGGTCTTCCTGCTCCTGCTCCTTGTCCTCATACTTCTACAAAAACTCATTAAGGTCCTCCCTTAGCTGGTCCTTCTGGGCCTGGCCATTCTGTTGCTCATCTTCCGGGCAATCCATTTCATCTGGCAGCTTGTTGTGGCCCTATAGCTACACAGGAGGTAAGCCAAGTGATCCTTGGTGTTCACTTCTTTCTCCTGGGCAATGACCGTAGCAGGTCAAGTCCTTCAGTGCTCCTGTCAGGTCACAGATGGCAGGACCAGTCCCCTTTTGTTCTTCCACAGTTTCAAAAAGTGTTCTGAAGTAGGTACCCCAGAGCCACATTAATGCCTGGCACTAGTTAGTGGGTGGGATTGACTCCTGACCCATAGGGTGACAGTTCCCAGGAGTAGCCCTACCATCTTTTGCAGGTGTTCCTATTTGCCCTACTGCAAACACTCCCACAGTGCCCTTCACTCTCAAACTCCTGGATGGGGATCCCCTTAAGTAGAGCCTATGCTCCCACCTAGAAGTGTGACCAGGGCAATGAGCAGTCCCCTATTCCGTGGTCAATGAAAGCCAGTTCACCAAACCCTGTGGGGGAGAGGGCAGCTTTTACCCAACTGGGATTGGAACCTGCCTGACTTGGAGGACAAAGGCTGGGACTTTCCAGATCTCACCTAATATTTGCTTGTGACAGAGCAGGCCCATTTGCAGTAAAAAGTAGTTGCTGGGCCCACTCTAACTAGACTATCTCCCAGAGTAACAAAAACACCTCCCCACACCCAAGCCTTTGTCTCTGCTCTGGGAGCAGTTTTTGGACATCATCCCGGATAATCACTCATTGGGTTACTGCTAGGGAGCTAATATAATTTACCCACCAGGAGATTCGGACAGGAAAAGTCTATCTATCTAAAAGTTATTTTTCTTCCATATTTATTAAACATCTGAATTTAGTTCAGTTAGAATCGGCTAAAACTTATTTTTGGAAAGCTTAACATTTGCTGTGCTATACCTTTAATCCCTATGTTTTTGGCCCTTCCCAGTGACAAAACCTTGGCCCACCCACAAAGTGAGGTATCATTTTACTCAAGAGACTTAGGTGAATGCTGTGTTTGTGCTGGCACGGTGATCCCACCCAGAAATGTGTGGAAAATATGATTTGTTTCAGCTAAATTTGAGGTTTGCAGGGGATTCTTGGTAGGAAAACGTTGGGAGATGAATGCAGGACATACCTCCCTAGCTACCCTGGGTGTCTAGTTTCCAGAAATGTGTGAGTTTGGTATGTTTCGCTAGATGGACGCCAAGCCCAGGCCCTAAAACAGGCGCCCCACCTTGCAAAATCAGGTTGTTTTGTGGTAGGGAAATTTGTCTCCACAATACGTTTTGGGCCCCTCCCTGCCGTAGGCACTTGGCCTACCCACACAAGTGATGTACAATTTGTATCGGGAAACTTTGGGGCATGGTGGGTTAGAGGAACTTTGAGGATCCACGCAGATTCCAGAACTTTCCATCACAGGAATGTGAAGAAATGTGTTTTGTTTTAGAAAAATTAAGGTTTGCAAAGGATTCTGGGTAACAGAATCTGGTGAGAGCCACACAAGCCACCCCATCCTGGATATCTCTAGGTATCTAGTTTTCAAAACTGTATAGGTTTGCTAGGTTTCCATGGGTGCCGCCAGAGCTAGGGTTCAAAATCCATAGCTAGGCACTTTGCAAAAAAAGAGTCAGTTTTCACTGTAAAAATGCGGTGTCTCCTCGTTGCGTTTTGGCCTTTTTCCTGCCTCAGGCACTAGGCCTACCCACACAAGTGAGGTACCATTTTTATCGGAAGATTCGGGGGAATTTGGGGGTAGGTGGACATTTGTGGATCTAAATAGATTCCAGTACTTTCCATCACAGAAATGTGAGAAAAATGTGTTGTATTTTACAAAATCTGAGGTTTGCAAGGGATTCTGGGTGAAAGAACCTGGTGAGAGCCACATAAGTCACCCCATCCTGGATTGCTCCTGGTGTTTAGATAAAAATAAAATTACTGGTTTGCTCGGTTTCCTTAGGAGCCGGCCGAGCTAGGGCTTAATATCCATATCTAGACAAAAGAAAAGGTCAGTTTTCACTAGAAAAATTGTATGTGTCCCGTTGCATTGTGGGCTATTTCCTGTCATGGGAATTGGGCCTAACCACACAAGTGAGGTACCATTTATATCTGGAAACTTTGGGGAATGCGGGTGGGTGAAAGTTTGTGGATCCACGCAGACTCCAGAAATTTCCATCACAGAAACGTGAGGAAAGTGTTTTTCTTTTTACAACGTTTGAGGTTTGCAATGGATTCTTAGTAACAGAACCTGGTGAGGGCCACACTAGTCACCCGATTCTGGATTCACCATGGTGTCTAGTTTTTAAAAATGTATAGGTTTGCTAGGATTCCGTAGGTGCCGACTGAGCTAGGGTTCAAAATCCACAGCTAGGCACTTTGCAAAAAAAGGGTACATTTTCACTGTAAAAGTGTGGTGTATCCACAATGCGTTTTGGCCCATTTCCTGTCGCAGGCACTAGGCCTACTCACACAAGTGTGGTACCATTTTTATCTGGAGACTTTGAGAAATGTGGGATAGGTGGAAGTTTGTGGATCCATGCATATTCCAGATGTTGCGAATAACCTAAGCACTATTTCAAGGATTCACTGCCTGCTGTTTAACATGTGGCTTGTTTTGGTGAATTGTCAGTCGCATTATTGGAATACATGGGTTTAATGACAAGCATTGAAGGACATTGAGCATTTTGTGACCATTTGCCAATGCTTGTTTACAAATTGTGCTTGCAAACTATCATGTGATAGGCGGCACATGTCTTCCAACTCTTGCTCTGCATGTGTAAACCGCCTTGCTAATACACGCGCTATGCAGAAAGCAAGAGCAGTCTCTGGACACGTGCAGACTTAGCTGCGCTAAAGACTAAACCCTGCAGCCTTTCCCCAGTGCTTCGCTTCCCATTCTCAGCGCTCACCTGTCTCCGCTTGGGCTCGACTAATGGATTCTTCCTGCACTTCTCAGCTCCCAGTCCCCAGCAAAGGCGTCTCCGCACAAGGGATCCGGCCGGTTCCTCTTCCGCTTCGACGCTTCTGCTCCTATAACTTCTGCATTTCTTGAATCATGAAAAGAGGAAAGAAAACAGATCAACAAACGGTTGCTAAGCAACCCATCTAAAGACACGGTAATGTTTATTTAAAGACCATGAACACGGTAAGAGCTCTTTTTTATTTACTTTAAAGACTGAACTCGCTCTAAGCTTCATTCTGAAGCAAGAGGACCTTAAAAGAGCACAGTGACTTGAAGGAAAAAGCCAAGCAGCGATTTACATTTAAAAAGGGCATGCAGACTTGTAATTGACTAAGGACAATTGGTTGAAATCTCAGAGCTCTTGCAGTAGACTGAAGGAGCTATTCCTGTTATTTTATGAACCCCTTTTAAAGATGGCAAGTTATTTCTTTCAGGTATGTACAGTTTCAGGGTTCAACTGGATAAACAATCAATGGCAGATGCAAATCAATCAAACACTAATATAATTATGTTTTATTTGACACAGCACTAATTGATACAGCATTATTTAGAAAAAAATGTTATTACATTATTTTTCTTTCATATGTATTAAACCTCTGAATTCACCACTGAGTTGGGCTTTTAATCTGTTCCTTGCGCAGGATGGCTGGCAGTCGTCCTGCGCCACGGGGCTCGTGAGTAAAATGATACCTCACTGTGTGGCTGTCCAATGCAGAATAGGCTACGAACTTATTTTTGAAAACCTTAACATTTGCTGTGCTATACCTTTAATCCCTATGTTTCTGGCCCTTTTCAGTAAGAGGTTCTTGGCCCACCCACACAAGTGAGGTATCACTTTACTCAGGAGACTTAGGTGAACCCTGTGTTTGTGCCGGCACGGTGAACCCACCCAGAAATGTGTGAAAAATATGATTTTTTCAGATAAATTTGAGGTTTGCAGGGGATTCTTGGTAGGAAAACGTTGAGAGGTGCATGCAAGCCATACATCCCTAGACTACCCTCGGTGTCTAGTTTGCAGAAATGTGTGAGTTTGGTAGGTTTTCCTAGATGGCTGCCAAGCCCAGGCCACAAAACCATGTGCCCCACCTTGCAAAATCAGGTTGTTTTGTGGTAGGTAAATGTGTCTCCTCAATAAGTTTTGGGCCCCGCCCTGCCGTGGGCACTTGGCCTACCCACACAAGTGAGGCACAATTTGTATTGGGAAACTTAGGGGAATGGTAGGTTAGAGGAGGTTTGTGGATCCAAGCAGATTCCAGACCTTTCCATCACAGGAATGTGAGGAAATGTGTTTTGTTTTAGAAAGATTGAGGTTTGCAACGGATTCTGGGTAACAGAATCTGGAGAGAGCCACAAAAGCCACCCCATCCTGGAAATCCCTGGGTATCTAGTTTTCAAAAATGTATAGGTCTGCTAGGTTTCCATGGGTGCCGCCAGAGCTAGGGTTCAAAATTCATAGCTAGGCACTTTGCAAAAAATAAAAAGGAGTCAGTTTTCACTGTAAAAATGCAGTGTCTCCTCGTTGTATTTTGGCCTTTTTCCTGTCTCAGGCACTAGGCCTACCCACACAAGTGAGGTACCATTTTTATCAGAAGATTGGGGGGAATGTGGGGGTAGGGGGACATTTGTGGATCTATACAGATTCTAGTACTTTCCATCACAGAAATGTGAGAAAAATGGGCTGTATTTTACAAAGTTTGAGGTTTGCAATGGATTCTCAGTAACAGAACCTGGTGAGGACCACACAACTCACCCCTTCCTGGATTCCCCATGGTGTCTAGTTTTTAAAAATGTGTAGGGTGGGTAGGATTCCTTAGGTGCCGACTAATCTAGGGTTGAAAATCCACAGCTACGCACTTTGCAAAAAAAGGGTACATTTTCACTGTAAAAGTGTGGTATATCCACAATGCGTTTTGGCCCATTTCCTGTCGCAGGCACTAGGCCTACTCACACAAGTGTGGTACCATTTTTAACATCACATAACATGAGTATTTGTAAAGCGCACGTTCACCACTACGGGCCTCTTGGCGCTGAAATAACAGATGTTTTATCGGGAGACTTAGGGAAATGTGGGATAGGAGGAAGTTTGTGGATCCATGTAGATTCCAGAACTTTCCATCACCGAAATGTGAGGAAAATTTGTTTTTTTAAAACTAAATTTAAGGTTTGCAAGGGATGCTGGTTAACAGAACCTGGTGAGAGCCACACAAGTCACCCCATCCTGGATTCCTCCGGGTGTTTAGTTTAAAAATGTTTGCAGGTTTTCTATGTTTCCTTAGGGGCCGGCTGAGCTAGGGTTCAAAATCCACAGCTAGACAATTCGCAAAAAAAAGTGCAGTTTTCAGTGGAAAAATATGATGTATCCACATTGCGTTGTGGGCTCTTTCCTGTCACGGGCAGTGGGCATAACTGCATAAGTGAGGTATCATTTATATCTCGAAATTTTGGGGAATGCGGGGTGGGTGGAAGTGTTGGATCCACACAAACTCCAGAAATTTCCATCAGAGAAACGTGAGGAAAATGTGTTTTTTTGAGAAAGTTTGAGGTTTGCAAGGGATTCTGGGTAACAGAATCTAGTGAGAGCCAAACAAGTCACCCCATCCTGAATTCCCCTGGGTATCTAGTTTTCACAAAGTTTTAGGTTTTCTAGGTTTCCCTAGGTGCTGTCAGAGTTAGGGTTCAAACTCCAGAGCTAGGCACTTTGCAAAAAAAGGGTACATTTTTACTGTAAAAAAGTAGCGTGTCCATGTTGCATTTCGGCCCGTTTCCTGTCACAGGCACTAGACCTACCCACACACATGAGGTACCATTTTTATTGAGAGACTTTGGGGAATGCTGGCTGGGTGGAAATTTGGGGATTACGCAGATTGCAGAACTTTCCATCACAGAAATGTGAGGAAAATGTTTTTTTTACTAAGTTTGAGGTTTGCAAGGGATGCTGGGTAACAGAACCTGGTAAGAGCCACACAAGTTCCCCCATCCCAGATTCCTCTCGGTGTTTAGTTTAAAACAATGTACAGGTTTGCTAGGTTTCCTTAGGGGCCGGCTGAGCTTTCGTTCCAAATTCACAGCTAGACAATTTGCAAAAAAAAGGTCAGTTTTCAGTGGAAAAATGTGATGTATCCACGTTGCGTTGTGGGCTCTTTCCTGTCACGGGCACTGGGCCAAACCACACAAGCGAGGTACCATTTATATCTGGAAATTTGGGGGAATGCGGTGCGGGTGGAGGTTTGAGGATCCACACAGACTCCAGAAATTTCTATCACAGAAACGTGAGGAAAATGTGTTTTTGTAGAAAGTTTGCGGTTTGCAAGGGATTCTGGGTAACAGAGTCTAGTGAGAGCCAAACAAGTCACCCCATCCTGAACTCCCCTGGGTGTATAGTTTTCACAAATGTTAATGTTTTAGAGGTTTCCCTAGGTGCTGCCAGAATTAGGGTTCAAATTCCAGAGGTAGGCACTTTGCAAAAAAAGGGTCAATTTTTACTGTAAATATGTGGTGTGTCCATGTTGCATTTCAGACTATTTCCTGTCACAGGCACTAGGCCTACCCACACAAGTGAGGTACCATTTTAAATAGGAGACTTTGGGGAATGCTGGGTGGGTAAAATGTTGTGGAATACGAAGATTCCAGAACTTTCTATCACAGAAATGTGAAGAAAATGTGTTTTTTTAAAACTAAGTTTGAGGTTTGCAAGGGATTCTGGGTAACATAACCTGGCGAGAGCCACACAAGTTACCCCATGCTGGATTTCCCTGCCCTGGGTGTTTAGTTTAAAAAAAAGTATAGTTTTGCTATGTTTCCTTAGGAGTGGTACAAAAGGGGGGGTGATGGACGGAGCATCTGAGTCAATCAAACACTCACACCCAGTCAAAAGATCTGGGTTTAATCCATCACCTTTCTTTAGCCCACTCTACCTACCACCGCAGTTCAGACATGGCTATATGGAAATCAGTCTGACCCTGTGCTTCATGGGAACAGTCCAGCCCGAACTACTAAGCCACGGGAGTCAAGCTATCCAGGCTGAAGAAGGCTGATAGCCAGAAACCGGTCCTTGGATGCTTGATTCCGGTCTAGGAAAGACATGGCTTGGTAGTTCGGGCTGGACTGTTCCCATGAGGCACAGGGTCAAGGCTGATTTGCATATAGCCAGTGTCTGACCTAGGGTGGTGTGGAGTGTAAAAAAATGATGGATTTAGGCCCAGATCTTTGTACTGGGGTGAATGTAAGACATTGTTCTGCATTCTGTCCATCAACTGTGTTTGTTGCAATTTTCACCCCGAGTGGGCTGGGTATTCTCAGACGTGAGTCCCAGGCTCTCCACATCACTGGAGTCAAGCTATCCAGGCTGAAGAAGACTGATAGCCAGAAACCGGTCCTTGGATGCTTGATTCCGGTCTAGGAAAGACATGGCTTGGTAGTTCCGGCTGGACTGTTCCCATGAGGCACAGGGTCAAGGCTGATTTGCATATAGCCAGTGTCTGACCTAGGGTGGTGTGGAGTGCAAAAAAATGATGGATTTAGGCCCAGATCTTTGTACTGGGGTGACATTGTTCTGCATTCTGTCCATCAACTGTGTTTTTTTGCAATTTTCACCCCGAGTGGGCTGGGTATGCTCAGACATGAGTCCCAGGCTCTCCACATCACTGGAGTCAAGCTATCCAGGCTAAAGAAGGCTGATAGCCAGAAACCGGTCCTTGGATGCTTGATTCCGGTCTAGGAAAGACATGGCTTGGTAGTTCGGGCTGGACTGTTCCCATGAGGCACAGGGTCAAGGCTGATTTGCATATAGCCAGTGTCTGACCTAGGGTGGTGTGGAGTGCAAAAAAACGATGGATTTAGGCCCAGATCTTTGTACTGGGGTGAATGTAAGACATTGTTCTGCATTCTGTGCATCAACTGTGTTTTTTGCATGTTTCCTTATGAGGCGGCTGAGCTAGGTTTTAAAATCCACAGCTAGGCACTTTGCAAAAAAAAGGGTACATTTTCAATGTAAAAGTGTGGTGTGTCCATGTTGCATTTTGGCCCTTTCCTGTTGCAGACACTAGACCTACCAACACATGTGAGCTACCATTTTTATTAAAAAAGACTTTGAGAAACAGGGGGTGGGTAGACTTTTGTGGTTCCACGCAGATTTCAGAACTTTCCAACACAGAATTGTGAGGATTCTTATTTTGCTAAGTTTGAGGTTTGCAGGAGATTCTGTGTAACAGAACCTGGTGAAAACCACACAAGTCACCCCACCCTGGCTATCTCTAGGCTCTTGGCCTACCCACACAAGTGGGATACCATTTTTATTGAGAAGCGGCCTGGGTGGAATTTTGTGGATCCATGCATATTCCAGATGTTGCGAAAAACCTAAGCACTATTTCAAGGATTCACTGCCTGCTGTTTGACATGTGCCTTGTTTTGGCGAATTGTCAGTCGCATTGTTGGAATACATTGGTTTAAAGATAATCGCATTGTTGGAATACATGGGTTTTTTTGATAAGCATTGAAGGACATTGAGCTTTTTGTAAACATTTGTCAATGCTTGTTTACAAATTGTGCTTGCAAACTATCATGTGATAGGCGGCACATGTCTTCCAACTCTTGCTCTGCATGTGTAAACCGTCCTTGCTAATACACGCGCTATGCACAAAGCAAGAGCAGTCTCTGGACACGTGAAGACTTAGCTGCGCTAAAGACTAAACCCTACAGCCTTTCCCCAGTGCTTCGCTTCCCATTCTCAGCGCTCACCTGTCTCCGCTTGGGCTCGACTATTGGATTCTTCCTGCACTTCTCAGCTCCCAGTCCCCAGCAAAGGCGTCTCCGCACAAGGGATCCGGCCGGTTCCTCTTCCGCTTCGACGATTCTGCTCCTATAACTTCTGCATTTCTTGAATCCTGAAAAGAGGAAAGAAAACAGATCAACAAACGGTTGCTAAGCAACCCATCTAAAGACTCGGTAATGTTTATTTAAAGACCCTGAACACGGTAAGAGCTCTTTTTATTTACTTTAAAGACTGAACTCGCTCTAAGCTTCATTCTGAAGCAAGAGGACCTGAAAAGAGCACAGTGACTTGAAGGAAAAAGCCAAGCAGCGATTTACATTTAAAAAGGGCATGCAGACTTGTAATTGACTGAGGACAATTGGTTGAAATCTCAGAGCTCTTGCAATAGACTGAAGGAGCTATTGCTGTTATTTTATGAACCCCTTTTAAAGATGGCAAGTTATTTCTTTCAGGTATGTACAGTTTCAGGGTTCAACTGGATAAACAATCAATGGCAGATGCAAATCAATCAAACACTAATATAATTGTTTAATTTATGTTTTATTTGATACAGCACTAATTGATACAGCATTATTTAGAAAAAAAATTGTATTTAATTATTTTTCTTCCATATGTATTAAACATCTAAATTCACCATTGAGTTGGGCTTTTAACCTGTTTCATGCGCAGGATGGCTGGAAGACGTCCTACGCCACGGTGCTCGTGAGTAAAATGATACCTCACTGTGTGGCTGTCCAATGCAGAATCGGCTAAAAACTTATTTTTGAAAACCTTAACATTTGCTGTGCTATACCTTTAATCCCTATGTTTCTGGCACTTTCCAGTAAGAGGTTCTTGGCCCACCCACACAAGTGAGGTATCACTTTACTCAGGAGACTTAGGTGAACACTGTGTTTGTGCTGGCACCGTGATCCCATCCAGAAATGTGTGAAAAATATGATTTTTTCAGCTAAATTTGAGGTTTGCAGGGGATTCTTGGTAGGAAAACGTTGAGAGGTGCATGCAAGCCATACATCCCTAGACTACCCTCGGTGTCTAGTTTCCAAAAATGTGTGAGTTTGGTAGGTTTTCCTAGATGGCCGCCAAGCCCAGGCCACAAAACCATGTGCCCCACCTTGCAAAATCAGGTTGTTTTGTGGTAGGTAAATTTGTCTCCACAATACGTTATGGACCCCTTCCTGCCGTAGGCACTTGGCCTACCCACACAAGTGATGTACAGTTTGTAATGGGAAACTTTGGGGAATGGTGGGTTAGAGGAATTTGGTGGATCCACGCAGATTTCAGACCTTTCTATCACAGGAATATGAGGAAATGTGTTTTGTTTTAGAAAAATTGAGGTTTGCAACAGATTCTGGGTAACAGAATCTGGTGAGAGCCACACTAGCCACCTAATCGTGAAGATCCCTGGGTATCTATTTTTCAAAAATGTATAGCTTTGCTAGGTTTCCATGGGTGCCGTCATATCGTACGCGGACGACACCCAGCTGGTGGTCTCCCTGACACAGAAAAGCAGCGTGCTCCCCCAATCCAATCTGGCAGCATGCATGGAGGATGTCAAAAAATGGATGACAAAGTCATCCTTAAAACTCAACGGTGATAAGACCGAGATTATGATCCTCGGCCCCTCTCCTCCCACCGCCTATGACCAGCTGTGGCCCGCAAGCCTGGGACCAATGCCAACTCCCAAGGAAAATATGAAAAGCCTAGGAGTTTGGCTAGATAACAAACTCACATTAAATACTCAGGCAACCAAAACAGCAGCAACCTGTTTCGGGATTATCTGAATGTTGAAAGAAATCCTGCCAATACTACCCTTCGAAGGCAAGCAAGTGGTCATTCAGGGCCTCGTACAATCTAGGCTGGACTTCAACAATGCTCTATACTTAGGAGCCCCAGAGTATGTGCTGGAAAAACTGCAAAGAACACAGAACTGTGCTGCCCGCACTCTCCTACAGATCTCTCGTAGAGAGTCAGTCAAGGCAGTGATCAGATCTCTCTACTGGCTCCCCGTCAGAGAGAGAATAAAGTTCAAAGCGCTCTGCATATCGCATCAAGCATTTCACAGAGCGAGCCCGGAAATTAATCATTCACTTCTCTCCCCCTACTGTCCCGGTAAAACTCTTCGCTCCACGAATGCATTTCTCGCCGTAGTCCCAAGAATCAAAAAAGCTAGAGCAGGAGGCAGGTCCTTTTCTGCGAACGCTGCCAAACTCTGGAACTCTCTCCCCTTCTCACTTAGATCCAACCCTACCCTCCTGCACTTCCACAAAGAACTTAAAACACTCCTATTCAGAAACTAATCCACCCTGCTTCCTCCTACCTCTCCCCTTCTGCTTTCTCCCTCTCCCCCCCTCAGCATCTGTTTTTCCACTACCAGCACTTGGACGCCCTCGGGCAGCAGACGCGCTCTACAAAACCCCTTCACTTCACTTCACTTCACTTCACAGGGTTCAAAATCTATAGCTAGGAACTTTGCAAAAAAAAGAGTCCATTTTCACTGTAAAAATGTGGTGTCTCCTCGTTGTATTTTGGCCTTTTTCCTGTCTCAGGCACTAGGCCTACCCACACAAGTGAGGTACCATTTTTATCAGAAGATTTGGGGGAATGTGGGGGTAGGTTGACAGTTGTGGATCTATGCAGATTCCAGTACATCACAGAAATATGAGAAAAATGTGTTGTATTTTACAAAATCTGAGGTTTGCAAGGGATTCTGGGTAACAGAACCTGGTGAGAGTCATACAAGTCAACCCATCCTGGGTTGCTCCTGGTGTTTAAACAAATTTACATGTTTGTTAGGTTTCCTTAGGAGGTAGGGCTCATTATCTAGAGCTAGACAAAAAAAGATCAGTTTGCACTAGAAAAATGTGATGTGTCCCCATTGCATTGTGGGCTGCTTCCTGTCACGGGCATTGGGCCCAACCACACTAGTGAGGTGCCATTTATATCTGGAAACTTTGGGAAATGCGGGGTGGGTGGAAGTTTATGGATCCATGCAGACTCCAGAAATTTCCATCACAGAAACGTGTGGAAAGTGTTTTCATTTTACAAAGTTTGAGGTTTGCAATGGATTCTCAGTAACAGAGCCTGGTGAGGGCCACACAAGTCACCCCATCCTGAATTCCCAATGGTGTCTAGTTTTTAAAAATGTATAGGTGTGCCAGGATTCCTTAGGTGCCGACAAAGCTAGGGTTGAAAATCCACAGCTAGGCACTTTGCGAAAAAAGGGTTCATTTTCACTGTAAAAATGTGGTGTGTCCACGTTGTGTTTTGGCCCATTTTCTGTTTCAGGCACTAGGCCTACTCACACAAGTGTGGTACTATTTTTGTCGGAAGACTTTGGGAAATGTGAGATAGGTGGAAGTTTGTGGATCCATGCAGATTCGAGAACTTTCCATCACAGAAATAAGAGTGTTGCGTGCTTATCTAGGTTCCTGATCGATACTGTGACCTTATGCCCCTATTCGGCTATAAATCCATTTATTCCCTATATTGGCATAACCGTTCAAGTGCGATTTTCTGAAAAGTCATCTCTGGCCTCACACGAACAGAGCCACATTCCAGTATGACTCTCTGCTACTTCCTTTGCGACCAATTAGTGCAATGACAGTGCAGCAGTCACTATCTGATATTCCTAGATAACACTCCGAGTTCTTCAACAAGATAAAAACTTAGCAAACCTGGAAATCCCCGCTTGCTATGTTTTGATTAGTAATGGAACTCTAATGAGCAACTGATAACTGTCACTTCCTAGTGACATCTTTAATTGACGTCTTATGTCCAGCAAACTTGCGTCAAACCCGGCACCTGTCAGGTATAAATATTACCAACGTTGCCTTAAGCAAAGAGAGAGAGATACGAGCTGCGAGTTCGTTCCCTGTTGCTGATGCCAGCTGCCTGCATGACCCTGTGTTGGTAAAAACTAGCACTCTGTCGCTGCAGCCTGCTATCCTGTGGTGGTGAAGCTGCTGATTACCATTATCGCCGCTACAGCGCGAACTATGGTGCAGTACGCTTGAGGAGCCGAGCAGCCGTCCTCTGCGAAGACATCCAGCCGATTCCAGCTGCCCGCGGACGCTGTCACCCCTCCTTCCTCGACGCGCTGAGAGAAGCCGCTGCATTTCTCGTGCAGAGAAATCCAGTCCCGGCGCTTCCGGTTTACCCTCGCGGGTGACTAGGATATCGAGAGAGACCCCTGAAGGAGATACCAATCCTCCATCATTCTATTCAGAGGTATGGTGTTGACTAAACCCTTAGACGAGAATTCTTGAAACAAACCTTGGCAAAACCAACTTAACTTAAGCTACTTACTTTCTCCCCTTCTCACGTGTTAGGCTTAGGTCAGGCACACTGGGGTAGGCTTAGTTAGAAGCACCAGTTGAGTATGTTAGCCTAATGTATATATGACTGTATATATGTTTTATTACTTTTAAACCATTGTATGGCTAAGAAACCATATCAATGCTTTTACAGTTCTATTTCGCAATACTTATCTTACTGTACGTACTTTTTATAATAACAATTATTGCAATTGTGGCAATACATTTCTCTTGTACGAGAAGAAAGACTGTTCAATAAATGTTAACCCTTTATTGATACACGCCCGTCTCTCTATTCTCTACATTTCGTGAAAGTAAACTGCACTAGACTGACTGAGTGAAATTTATGTCTATTGTTTCACACGACCCTAGAGATCGACTCTTGATCTGAGGAGCAAAGTTGTCATGTTGCACGGTTGTTGGAAAACTGAATCCCTTCTTGTCTGTGCCAAGGAAGCTGATCACTTCCTATGCAGAGAAGAAAGTTTCCAGTGACCTCTGAGCTAGTTGGTAACACAACCCAATTAAGTTTAGCATAGTCAGTGGAGGCCTGGAATATAAGCAGTTCCACGTCGATACTACTGTTTATGTTATTCCAATGCGCAGGGCCTAGTGGGAAACTAGGAACTACACTACAAGAGGAACATTTTTTTTTCTTCCTAAGTTTGAGGTTTGCAAGGGATGCTGGCTAACAGAACCTGGTGAGAGCCACACAAGTCACCCCATCCTGGATTCCTCTGGGTGTTTAGTTTAAAAAAATGTACAGGTTTGCTAGGTTTCCTAGGGGCCGGCTGAGTTAGGGTTCAAAATCCACAGCTAGGCAATTTGTAAAAAAAGGTCAGTTTTCAGTGGAAAAATGTGATGTATCCACATTGCATTGTGGGCTCTGTCCTGTCACGGCCACTGGGCCTAACCACACAAGTGAGGTACTATTTATATCTGGAAACTTTGGGGAAAGCGGGGTGGGTGGAAGTTTGTGGATCCACACAGACTGCAGGAATTTCCATAACAGAAACATGAGGAAAATGTGTTTTTTTAGAAAGTCTGAGGTTTGCAAGGGATTCTGGGTAACAGAATCTAGTGAGAGCCAAACAAGTCACCCCATCCTGAATTCCCCTGGGTGTCTAGTTTTCACAAAGGTTTAGGTTTTCTACGTTCCCCTAGGTGCTGCCAGAGTTAGGGTTCAAACTCCAGAGCTAGGAACTTTGCAAAAAAAGGGTACATTTTTACTGTAAAAATGTAGTGTGTCCACGTTGCATTTTGGCCCGTTTCCTGTCACAGGCACTAGACCTACCCACACAAATGAGGTACCATTGTTATTGAGAGACTTTGGGGAATGCTGGGTGGGTGCAGTTTTGTGGATTACACAGATTCCGGGACTTTCCATTACAGAAATTTGAGAAAATGTTTTTCTTTGACTAAGTTTGTGGTTTGCAAGGGATGCTGGGTAACAGAACCTGGTAAGAGCCGCACAAGTCACCCCATCCCAGATTCCTCTGGGTGTTTAGTTTAAAACAATGTACAGGTTTGCAAGGTTTCCTTAAGGGCCGGCTGAGCTATGGTTCCAAATCCACAGCTAAACAATTTGCAAAAAAAAAGGTCAGTTTTCAGTGGAAAAATGTGATGTATCCACATTGCGTTGTGGGCTAACCACACAAGTGAGGTACCATTTATATCTGGAAACTTTGGGGAATGCGGTGGTGATGGAAGTGTGTGGATCCACACAGACTCCAGAAATTTCTATCACTGAAACGTGAGGAAAATGTGTTTTTTTTTTGAAAGTTTGCAATTTACAAAGGATTCTGGGTAACAGAGTCTAGTGAGAGCCAAACAAGTCACCCCATCCTGATCTCCCCTGGGTGTATAGTTTTCACAAATGTTTAAGTTTTAGATGTTTCCCTAGGTGCTGCCAGAGTTAGGGTTCAAATTCCACAGCTAGGCACTTTGCAAAAAAAGGGTCAATTTTTACTGTAAAAATGTGGTGTGTCTATGTTGCATTTCAGCCTGTTTTGTGTCACAGCCACAAGGCCTACCCACACAAGTTAGGTACCATTTTTTTTTAGAAACTTTGGGGAATGCTGGGTGGGTAGAATTTCGTGGAATACGCAGATTCCAGAACTTTCTATCACAGAAATGTGAAGAAAATGTGTTTTTTTAAACTAAGTTTGAGGTTTGCAAGGGATTTTGTGTAACAGAACCTGGTGAGAGCCACCCAAGTTCCCCCATCCCAGATTTCCCTGCCCTGGGTGTTTAGTTTTAAAAAAAGTATAGTTTTGCTATGTTTCCTTAGGAGGCGGTTGAGCTAGGTTTTAAAATCCACAGCTAGGCACATTGCAAAAAAAGGGTACATTTTCACTGTAAAAGCGTGGTGTGTCCATGTTGCGTTTTGGCCCGTTTCTTGTTGCAGATACTAAACCTACCAACACACGTGAGCTACCATTTTTATCAAAAGACTTTGAGAAATAGGGGGTGGGTGGACTTTTGTGGTTCCACGCAGATTCCAGAACTTTCCATCACAGAATTGTTAGGATTTTTATTTAGCAGCGATTTACATTTAAAAAAGGCATGCAGACTTGTAATTGCCTAAGTACAATTGGTTAAAATCTCAGAGCTCTTGCAATAGACTGAAGTAGCTATTGCTGTTATTTTATGAACCCCTTTTAAAGATATATTTTTATTTTACAAAGGTCCTAGGTTAAAGTGATAACAAAAGAAATAAATTACACAGGCTCGAGATAAAGGCTGTGTTTTTCCTTCTTCAGAGTCCAGCCGGACCTAGAAGCGTTTAATTTGGAAAACAATTTGTCAGCATAGATAGAACTTAGGCGAAACCAGGTCGCACATGAGTAACTGGGCACAAGCCTGTACCTAGTCAGAAGAAGACAATACAGGGGAAAAGGAAAAAGAATTAACAGGCAAACAAGGAGAAAAGGTGGCTTATAACACAATGCAAACAATTTTTGAATAAGCACAAACCCACAGTAACTACCGTAAAAATTGCAAATCATAACACGAGCAGTACTGTAAAACAGTCGACGAACGTTTCGATCCCTATCTCCAAAAATATAGTGGGATCATCTTCAGGACTAAAGTAAGCTTCGCCTGATTGGTTGAGTGAGCCTGTAGGGTTTAAACAGGGAGGAAAAGAAAGGGAAATGAAAATTCTAACAACAATACGTTACACAACTAGTCAGTAGCCTCTTTTTTCATGCAGGGTGCAACACGTGCACATGCAGTTGCTTGATCCAAAGGGCACGGATGGATATGTGCTCGTATTTGGAGTGTGGGTGACCGAGTAGGACATACCGCTTTTTGCTCATTGAAAAGTGCTCGGGGACGTGATATCCGGTGTTGGTGCGAAAAATTGACAGGGTGGAGGAGTGTAGGCCAGGAGTTCGACAAAAGTTGTGAATTAATCTAAAATTAGAAATTTCTGGTTACCACGAGCGAGGCACAGTCGGCTGGACGTGGCTTGAAACACTTCAGTCGGCATTCAGGTTCCGAAGTAACCAATGCCTATAAGAAAATAATTTAGTCATATACTCGGCGAATGACAGGTTGGAGTCAATAAGGTTGGAAAAAGGGTTACCGGGTTTACCGTTTTCGCCTTGCATTTGGCGCGCGGCGTTCAGGAAGGATATCAGTATTTACCCAGTCTGGTCGGTTCGATTTAGGCCTGAAAAAGAGTGGTTAGTTTGGAGACAGGAAACAAAGGATTGTTCATTTGAGAGGTGCATGTTTCAATCACCCCTTGGTATTCAAGTTGATCTAAAATCTCCCTGACCTGTTTTTTTAGCTTCTTGCTTAATTGGATACTGCCTTTGTGCAGTAGGTTGACTTTTTAACTGGATTTTGTGAGGAGGAGAGTCCTCATCCCATCCTACATGATTCTTATATAATGCAGGTGCTTGAGCTACTGCCCATTTCCTTGCATATATATATTTAGTGTGAATTGGAATGTGATTTGAGAAGGCAGGCATAATCATTTCTTCAAAAATGATTTTGTCACGCTTGCACTCTCATATTTCCTTTCTTGTAGCTGTTGCGTGCTCCAGGGTGTACCCTCCTGCTGAGTACAAGTATAACAAAAGCGATTGCGTGACCCTTAACTGAGTAACGTCTCCTGGTCACAGCGTAAAACCCATTAGCTGGGTTGTAAGAGTTCCACAAAAGGTTTCAAAACAAATTCAAATTTCTTCAAATGTCTTTGTTTTATTGTTCCAAAAATTACTTCATCAGAATCAGTGATCCAGCCTTATGGAGAATTATTTTTGCGTCCAATGCATTTCGGCTATATACTAGCCTTCATCAGGGACTGGATTCTATAAATCAAATAACCACATATGAGGATATGTCAGGGACTTTAATGTCTAATTCACAACTAATAAGTTGATAAAGTCTCAAAAAAAGTTGCAGAGTCAAAAGACTCCCTGTTACCACCAAGTGAGTTAAAATGATTTACCAAAACAATGTGAATTAATACAGCGTGTATACGGATCACAAAGGAACCAAAGGTAACTGCGAAGGGTTCTTTTTGCACTCGAACTGTTTCTTTATTTAAACGTGCGCAGCTCACTTAGTATTTTTATTTAAACGTGCACAGTTTACTCAGTAACTTTACTTGCCCGGTGGAGGCATGTCTGTACCACATACTTTCAATCAGTTACCTTTGCGGGTTTTGCGGGAGTTTTACCAAGACACGATTGTATGTTCTGTGGTATAATTTTATTTGTGTTCCCCTGATGAGGGGTCAGCTGTGGAATATTAACAGCTGTTTGGACTGTTGCGGTAATTAGTAATTTTAGCTGTGCTAAAAGTTCTTCTTTTGACATTTTATCAATGTCCGGATGTGGTGTATAGCTGGCTAGAACCAGCCACGTTGCTCCTGGTCTACCTAGTGGACCGAGCCTGGTAATGTGATCATTATGTTTTAGGGCGCCTTTGAACCAGAGCAGGTGCTCTTGGTATTTTAATGGAATTTCAATCTCTTCGAAAGGAGCGTATTCTTCCGGTGGATCCTCTATTTTGTAATAGTGGAATTCGTGTGTTGTAGCGTTTGCCGCTGGAAAGTTTATCCATGAATAGAATACCTCTGTCTGCCGATATTCGTGTGCCTCTATTACGAAAATGACTTTACCACCTTGTGCTGTCAGTCCATTTTCTATAAGTTTTAATGTTATAGATTTTCTTATGTTGACCGGAATGAGGATAGCATTCCGGTCATTCAGGAGGAGACTTGTGTCATCCTCCAGAAGTCGAGCTGCTAATCTAGCTGCTTCCCTTTCGTCTTCACTGTCTGGCATTTTACTGTCAGAAAGGTTTCTTGTTGCAGATCAGGGTTCAAGGAGACAAAAGATTAGGTGGACAATATTTTGGAACACTGTATCCTTCAACGTTGACTAAACCAAAAACTCTACATAGGAATCTCTTCCTACTAAGCTCCGGCGGATTTTAACCTTTCACCCACTCCAGACGTCTATTGGAGTATTTACGGGAGAAAGGGTCTGTGTGAAAAAGCACGACTGAGTTACTCTAATGTCTTGCGTTAGTTTTATCACCTTACCAAATGTTGGGCGCCATGTAGTGTAGTTCCTATTTTCCCTATAGGCCCTGCGCATTGGAATAACATAAACAGCAGTGTAGACGTAGGACTGAGGTCTTCTAGGTCTCTACTGACTATGTTAGACTTAATTTAGGTTTGCGCCAGCTAGCTCAGAGGTCACTGGAAACTTTCTTGACTGAATAGGAAGTGATCAGCTTCCCTGGCTCAGACCAGAAGGGATTCAGCTTCCGACAACTGCATAAACATGACAACTTTGCTCCTCAGAATAAGAGTCAATCTCTAGAGTCGTGTGAAACAATAGACAGCTATTTCACTCAGTCAGTTGTGCAGATTTAATTTCACCAGGGTGCAGAGAATAGAGAGACGGGCGTTTTCAATAAAAGATATTATTTATTGAGGAGTCTTTCTTCTCATGCAAGAGAAATGAATTGCCACAATTGCAAGACTTGTTATAATGAAAAGTGCGTACAGTAAAAGGAGTATTACGAAATAATACTGTAAAAGCATTGATATGGCTTCTTAGCCATAAGGTTGTTAAGATGAATAAAATATATACAATATATACATTCAGATATACATTGGCTAACGTTCTCAACTGGTGCTTCTAACTACGCCTACCCCGGTGTATCTGACCTAACCCTAATACGTGGGAGGGAGTAAGAAAGTAGCAGTTTAAGTTAAGTTGGTTTTTGCCAAGAGTCTGTTTCACGAATTCTCTCTAAGGGTTTAGTCAGCACCGTACCTCTGGAATAGAATGTAGGAGGTCTGGTATCTCCTCTCAGGACCCGATATCTCAGTCAACCGCAAGGGTAGGCTGGAAGCGCCGGAGCTGTATTTTCTCGGCAGGAGAAAAGACAGCGTCTTTCTCAGCACGTCAAAGAGGAGGGGCAGCATCCGTGGGCTTCTTGCATCTGCTGGGCTCTCTGCAAGGGGACAGCTGTTCTGCTCCAGTATTCACCACCACCGTGTGTTTGCTTAAGGCAACGTTGGTATATTTATACCTGAAAGGTGCCGAGTTTGACGTAAGTTTAGGACATAAGACGTCAATAAAGATGTCACTAAGAACTGGTCGTTCTTACAGTGCTCGCAGGAGTTCTATTACTAATCAATACAAAGCAAGCGGGGCTTTCCCAGGTTGCTGGGGGGTTGGTATGTTGAAAGAACTCTGTGTGCTATCTAGGAATCTAAGGAAGTGGCTTTTGCTGTGTCATGGACTGTCATGAACTGCAGAGGCGAGTTACTGAAATATGGCTCTGATTATTATGCTATTATAGGGATATGTATTGATTATAGCCGTATAGGGGCATAAGGTCACAATATTGATCGGGGTCCTAGATAAAACACATCAATCTCATTGATGTCAGTGCTGTATGGAGTTAACAGATGGCAAACGCTGCATGTGAGCAGGTGCCCACATGTAAAGTCAATGAGGTAAACGAGCTGCACATTGTCCTTGATTATCCGCTAATGGTTTTTGAGAATGTTGGCTCATAGCTACAATCTGCTGTACTAAAATATGGACATTTATGTCTCATCACAGGCGCTGACAGGATGATACCACTGCAGCGGACAACATCCCGGGGGATGCATGTAATGTAATGTAATGTAATAGGGTTCTTGTATAGCGCCGTCTTCACCCCAGGGAGCATCTTGGCGCTTAGATAGACTAGGCAGGGATGACAGGCCGCGTTGAGTCAACTTAGGGTAAGGTCAGGTATATCAACTCAGGCTAGGCTTTTGCATTGGACGTCAGATAGGGTTTTTATCCATGTTTTGAGGGTCTTCCTGAATGCTATCTTCAATGTGATTTGACGGAGGGGCGGGGGTAATTTATTCCAGGCTTTGGACCCCAGGACCGCCAAAGCCTTTCCTCCTTTGGTTTTTAGTCTGAAGTAGGGAATGGTAAGGAGGTTGGCGTTTACAGATCTAAGATTACGTAAGGGAGTGTAGTGTTTGAACGTGCTCTGAATGTAGCTGGGTCCTCTTCCGTGATATGCCCTGAAAGTGATTTGGAGGGTTTTAAAAAGAACCCTTTTATGTATTGGCAACCAGTGAAGGGTGTCTATTTCCGCTGTGGCTGACGACCTCCTATTCCATCTCAGCACCAATCTTGCAGCTGCATGTTGTACCATTTGCAGCTTATGGCCGACCGTCTTGTTTGTCCCTGCATAAAGGCTGTTGCAGGTGTGATGTGATTAGTGCTACTGCCACCATTTTTCGTTCTGGAAGCAGTATCAGGTCGAAAAAAATTCTTAGTCCTTTTATGATACCGAAACAAGTACCTGCCACAGCTACTGCTTGTTGCTTAAATGCTAGGGAGGGATCAAACCTGATCCCTAGGTTTCTAACTGACATGACGGTGTTTGGGTGGACGGCTGCATCTTCCGGCCACCATAAGATGGGATTGAACTAATTGTCTTGCCCATATGGCAGAATCTCAGTTTTCCCTGAATTGCATTTCAGATGGTTGTTGCTCATCCATTGAGACGTAGCTTTGAGGCAGTTTTTGACCTTCGTTTCAGCCGCACTGGTGTCGTCCAGTACCAGGATGAGCTGCGTATCATCCGCATAAGAGCTTTTTATCCAGCCCAACACAATTCTGGCTATCCCAGCCGCGGCTAGACGGTCCACCAAGATGGTATGTGAGACCGTATCAAAAGCCACGGACAGGTCCAAAAGTACCAGGACAGCCTTCTTTCCCTGATCCATTGCAGCTCGTAGAGTTTCGGAGGTAAAAATGAGGGCTGATTCCATAGTGTTGAGCCCTAAAGCCTGCTTGGTTTGGGTGCCAGATGTTATTAGCCTCCAAAAAGGCTGTGAGCTGTTTGTTCACGGCTTTCTCTGTCAATTTGCAGAGAGCCGGGAGCAGAGTGATAGGATGTAGATTTGCCAGTGTTGTTGGGTCTGGTAGATGTTTTTTCTGTAGGGGTTTTACCACTACTAGTTTCCATTCATCCAGGACTGATGCTAGGTGGTGTGAGGAGTTCATAATGCTGTTTAAGGTGGGGTTAACCGTGTCCCCCATTGTATGGAGGACATAGGGCGGACAGGGATCAAAAGGGGAACCTGACTTGTTTGCCAAAATTGCTGTCCGGGATTCCTCTAGGCTAATCGGGTAAAAAGTAAATATGCAGGCCGTGGTTATGTCAGCTCTACTGACCTCTGATTCTCCTTGGGCCGGGAAGTGGGGGGAAGTCCTTGGTGAGAGTGTGAATATGTTCCTCAAAAAAATCAGCTATTGTTTTGCATAGACTTTGAGAGGGGGGGTGTCTTTCTGCATAGTTTTAGTGTTCATAAAGGTACTAACTATTTTGAAATTTTCTTTCTGCTTATTTTTGCTGTTATTTATAGCTTCAGTATAGTGTTCCTTTTTTGCAATTTTCATCATACTATGGTATTGGCGGCGCGCAGCATTGTAATTATCTCGGTCATTTTCCCCGTAATTTTGGCGCCATCTTCGCTCTAGGGGTCTTAATTTCCTTTCCTCTTCTTTTAAGGTTGGTGAGAACCACGGAGCAGATGCCCTCTTTTCCTGTGAAAGCTTTCTAGTGCTTGTCCTAGGACCAGCGTGAGTGTTCTCTAGGCTAAGTGTGCTCATCCATTCCCTGAAGAGCTCGCTATCTATCTCTGGTAGGGTCTTTTGTTAGAGTGGGTCTATTTTCTACAGCTGAGATTAAAAACTCTGGCTGTTTTATGATGTTTTTCCAGCATGGTTCTCCATGAAGACGTCCTGTCGCCCTTCCTATATACTTTATTGTTTTGCCTGCCCTCACTATTAGATCGAAAGGGATAAAATTGTGGTCTGTCCAAGTTTGTATTTGGGGCTTTTTTACGCTAAGAGTCCCTAAATTTGAAAAGATGCAGTCAAGAATATGCCCTGCCTTATGTGTGGTATTCATTGTGAGCTGGGTTAAACCCAGAACCCTCATCGTATCCTTAAAGCATGTGGCCGCTAGGTCTCTGGAGGAGTCTAAGTGCACTTTGGCATCTCCTAAGAGTGTAAAGTTTGCGGACTTAAGGGCTAGGTTGCTGAGCACTCCCCCAATACTTTCCAGGAAATCTGTATGTTTCCCTGGTGGGCGATATATTAGAACTCCAGTGAAGGTAAAGGAATCATGAACCTTGATTGCAAAGCCCATGCTTTCTGCTCCCTTGAGGTCTGATGACATCCTGGCTGCAGCTGTGCGACCCTCGCGGGCCTGTCCTTCAGGTAAATCTGGCATAAGGTGCGTCACTAGCTTAGATTACTAGGCCATGACAGAGCTCAAGATCCCCTTCTGCATGGAATCAATAGTTGTCTACAAAGTGAAATACAAATCAGGAGTGTCACATGTGCCTGTCTGTCAGTTGGTGATGCAGATCATTGAGAATGTTGTCTCTACCCTTTACAGCTATGTCTACAACATTTATGAGAAGACAGGTTCAGCAGGATACACCGGGGGAACGCAAAGGGACAGAGAGTTGTGGCTGGAGCTGGTGAGTTTGCTAGTATTGAGTACATCTCAGTTTAACACCTCAGTGCTATGGTGTGAGCGGCCATTTGTGGTGGTAGCCTAACCAGGTCACATGATACTCATCTGCTGATGCAAAGTACAGTTAATACAACCCTGGTTTTGCACCACATGTAATACCAGGTCAATCACTAATACGGTTGCAACCTCTGTGTCTCAGATGATGCTAAGGGAGAGGATGACAGACCGACGACCAGTGCTGGCCAACGGGGAATCAGAGGGGAGAATCCCCTGATCCTCCAGGCAGTAATGTCTGCAGCAAGTCATGCTCAAGAGGAGGAGGAAGATCATAAGGACGTGCACTTTGAGGATGATGATGACACATAACCATCCACTTCGTGGATGACGATTCTGATGTCACGGCATCACATCCACCGCCAAGCAACGTACGTCAGCCTCCTCCCAAACAAACAATACCATGTTCTCAGCATAGATCAAACCAGCCACTGCTCCCACACATCCAATCACAGACAGCACTCCCTCATGTCCTGGACCAACATGTTGGTTCCCCTATCCGCTCTTCCCTATGCAGTGTATCCCTGCCATTCTCTCCACCATCTGTGGGAAGTACCAGCCCTGTTGTGGTGCAGGTATCCCCTGGGCACCCTTCTCCTGCCACAGTCTTCCACCTGCCACCCCCCCTGGTGTTGGAACTGCTCATCTCATCCCTGGCAGACACCTACAGAGGGGACCTGTACCTGGCGATGGTGGCCAGTGGGAGCAGGACTTCTACCAACAGCAGACAGATGTGGGGCAGGAAATTCGTGCCATAGAGGCTACCCTGTCAGACATGTCTGGGTCCCAGCAGGACATGGTCCAATTCCCTTAGGTGGTGGACAGGGTGAGCCAAGCTTTGGATAGGATGGATAGAACTTGGCAGGACATGTCCAGCAATATGACAGACCTGATATCCATCCAAAGGGAAGAGAGTGCAAGACACCATGCCTGGGCCATGAAGATGATGGAGGGCATAATGACAGTGATCCAAAGTCTCCCTTCACAGCCAACGCAGGGAGGGGAACAATCATATCTGCGTGCAGGGTAGCACTTCCACACATCTGTACCACCAACGGCACAGCACCACAGTAAAGGTACACAAACACACCAGCACCCTGAACAGGCACCCCCACCACCAGCACAACCACCACCAACCCCTGTACAGTCACTACCACCACCCCCACCACCTGCACACCCATCACCAACCCATGAACTGTCACTCCCACCACCCCCACCACATGCACAACCACCACCAACCCCTGTACTGTCACTCCCAACACCCCACCACCGGCACAATCACCACCAACCTCTGTACAGTCACTCCCACCACCGGCACAACCAGCCCTTGTCCAGGCACAGAAACTAAATGAGCAGGCACCATCTGTACCTGCACTCGAAGATCACCCTGTACAACACCCACATACACGCATGCGACAAGCACAACCTGACCCCTCACAGCATTCATCACCCCCAAAATTGCAGAGTCGCAAACACGATCGCCAGTGACATTCACGTGGTCAATTAGTCTTGGGGTCCTTAGGTGTATAGTGAAAATAAAGATCTACAAAAGTAATATTCTGTTGTGTATCATGTCCTGTCTAACAATGTAGGCATGTGTGTGTGTATGTGTGTGAGAGAGACACAGTACAAGTGTAGCTTATCATTACAACATGCTATTATGTGCATAGCATATGACTCACAAAATATGTGTCCATATTTGGAAACAGACATTTAAAATGAAGTCAAACTAGTTAAACTAAGTATAATTCCTCAAAGATAGTTATGTAGAAACAGAAAATAACCGTCCATTTGGAAGGAAGAAAGGAAAACAAATGATGATCTTAATTCAGAAGGAGAAGGGAACTTGGATTGAGGTGAGGCAAAAAAAATGTAATAAGTCAGGGAGTGTCAGGGAAACCAGTCTACTCACAAGGGGGAAACGAAATCTTTGTCCTCAAGAATGTCTGAGTCAAAAAGTCAAGTGTCCTTCTGGTCATCCTCCAGGGCCACAATGTCTAGATCCTCAGTGTCCGATGCAGGTACACGGCTGGCTGGTGCAGGAGCAGTCACCACATGTATTCTTGACACACGAGGAGTACGGGGGAAAACAGTGTGGGGCAACGGACAGGGGGAAACATTGATGGTGGTATGGGAAGGGATTTGGGAGACAACAGACGACATGGCTGTGGTCAGGGACTAGACGTTGGTGGTGAGGTTGTCCAGAGATCGGACAAGGTCAGCTCGCATCGTGCATATCTCTAGACACACTTGTAGCAAGATGCGAGCGGACATGTCTGTTTGACCCTCAACCATACAACTCAAGTCCCCTGGCACAGCCACAGGAGGAACAACACCGGGAGGGGCATGGGGGGTCCGGAGGGATGTGGTGCTTCAGGTCCGGAGCTGATGTGTTTGGCTTGGCGGCTACGAGGAGGGGGACAGGTTGCAGGGGATGGAGCTGGAGCCCCCAATGGCATGGGGGACTCTAAAGGTTGGGAGGGGCTGAGAGGAATGTTGAAGATTGAATGTTGGCCTACCTGGGGACACCTCTTCAAGAGCCACTGGTGAAAGTTGTGTGGGGGAGTGGCTCTCTACCACATCATGGTAAGAGGTGTCCGGTCCTTCCCCCCACCTTCAATGTCCACAGCCTCCACCCGGAACGTAGCACCAGTCGTGTTCTTCCTCATCCCGGGTGGGTGCAATCCCCTTGCCTCCTGATGTTGAGGTCCCCTCCTTCTCCTCTTCTTCCTTGCTGGTGGAAAGAGGGTGTAGCCGGCGAACTGATGTCCTCCTGCTGCGGACCTGTTCCTGCAGTTCTTCTGTCTCAGCAGCCGTGCCTGCAGAAATGTAAGCAAAATTCTGATGTAGTGGTTGTTTCATGTAGGACGAGACACATACATAGATGAGCCAAGGTCAGATTTTGTTCTCCTCTGATCACACTCTACAGTTGTCAGGGCCTGATTTACAAATTCTGGCAAATCTCTGCTAATCAGCAGGGATGTGACAAAAGAGTTGTGACGCATCTGCCCACCCATGCGCCACCCCTGATACGCCGCATTTACAATGCGGCACACCGTGGCGCTTGGGTGTGCAGATGCGTGACGCATCCCCGGTAGAAAAACTGAACTTTGCTGAAGTGGCGTTGCAAGCGCGAAGCCGCTCCAGCAAGGTTCGGGGGTGCCCGATCTCTAAGATGCTGCGTCAATCCTTACGCCTGCTTCAAGCAGGCGCAGACTTTTGACGTAGCATGGCCCTAAAAGTGACTGAGTGAAATCTTGTAGATTCCACTCAGCCACTTTTAGGAGGTGTTCCTGCACCTGATCGCCCCCCCCCCCCATCCCCCGGTGCCAGAAGGCCTACATGTGGTGCAGGGCTGTACTACATGACGCATTTCCCAGATGCGTCACGTTGTAATTACCCTGCCGCATGGTGCTTGGTTTGCGCCGCCGCTGCATCACAAAAGTGACTTAACGGTGGGGTAAAAGAGGCGCAAGGGCCTTGTATTTCTGCCCATCAGTGTTTATGAACTTACATTACATGAATGTTCACTGTCATTTACTGAATTGAGTTTGACATGGACATCTCATGTGTATTATTGTGGCTTAGGCTACTATATTGGCCAAACCTCAACCTTGGCATTCTTGTGATCTGTGTGTCCTGTCACTGCTACATGTGCCAGTTCCAAAACCAGTCCACCAAAGGAGAACATGAAGAGTCCAGATTTAATAGAATTTGGCCATTGTTATGAAGTTGCAGCTATTTAACGTCTGGACACGTGTCATCTGCTTTGTTGCATTGTATGGGACAAGCCGAATGCTGAATGTGGGTCACACATCCACATAGGGTCTGGGCTACTTCTCTAGCTACATTGTGAGTCTAGCCTTTTGCCGTCCCCACACATCATCGGACAATCTAGTGCCACATATTGCTTTGTTGACTTAAAAGGTAGTGCAGTACACCGGTGAACAGTGATGAGTGGTTGTGACAGCTACCAGTACATGTAAAATGTCATAGAGGCCACTGAGGTTGAGACGTCTGTCAGTGAACACACCTTGCAAATTTAGGAAAACCTAAGAATGATGCAAGGATCCCAAAGTCTGTCTTGACTCTATGGCACATGATGATCTGTCTCAATTGTAACCCAAACTCTACAAATGCAATGCAAATCACAGCATCCAATACCCTATGGCCTGCCATGCGCACACTGAACAGTCTCTGTACCATTGCTCATCCAATGCACACATCAGTTATGATTTCCTTGGTTCAATGGTAGTGGTGCTGGCAGAGCAGAATTCAATATGAATGCACAAGTGTAGTTCGTTTACCCAGTTGTCATGAAGATACTACAACTCCCAAAATGCCCTCAGCCCTGTACAGTCCATATGCCACAGTGTACCTTTTTAATCTTGGTGACTGCTGCATGGACATGGAATTGGGTGAATGGAGGCATGGGACACACAATTGCACATCTCTGTTTCACTCACATCTTACTCCTAGACACATATTGCATATGATGCACTTACTAGGTCCCTGCTGCTCATGCTCCTCCAGCTGAGCATGGAGGGTCAGCCAAGCTGCTCGCAGGACCCTCCTGTACAGTGGGAGAGGCGAGGACGATGCACATGGTGCTGGGAAGACAGGCCCACCAGCTCCGTAGCCTTGTGACGGACCCAGCGCTTGCGGCATGCCCTAGCACTCATGGTGTACACTCCCACTGTACTGCAGCGCTCGCCGATGTTGGCCCATAGCCTGGCCCCGGGCTGCAGTGCTCAGCTGGTACTCAGGGTCCCCATATAGCTGAGAAATTTCTCAAGCACCCCCTCTATCAATATGTCCAATTCCCTTACTGAGAAAGGGGGTGCTCTCTCTTCATACTCCTCAGCCATTTGGGGGAAATAAGTGTGATGAGAGCAGCAAGGTGTCTGAGGATCTGATCAGTGATAGAGAGGATGACTCAGAATGAACACAAAATGGCTGCCAACTACTTCCTGTGATGTATTTCCTGTCTCCCACTCCCTGTATAACATTGCCTGTATAAAATGATGTGTTCCAGTTTATTTTCGGATATTGTGGCCCGAAAACGTAGTTTCCGGATCCGGAACATTGTTTACGCACACATGCACTACGCCGCAAAACCGGAAATTACGTTTTGGGCCCTAACCTCCAAAAATGACCCGAAACACATTATATTATACAGGAAATGTGTAGTGTTCTTATCTTAAAGCTTTCTGGTGATGTTCATGGCTCATGCACTCTTCTTTTGGTCCACTGTAGAATGTAGCTGTAATAGAATGTTTGGTATCAAACTCAAAGTCAGTTGTTTGCTGGACTTTGTAGGATGGGGTCTCTTACTTTGAGGATACACTAAAAACCTCCACAATTGTATTTCTGCCTGCCTGCTGTTCATTTCATCGACCTCACTACAAAATGTTATACAGGAAGCCATTTTGTTTTCATACAAGAAGTTGGAGATAGCAAATACATCACAAGAAGTAGTTGACAGCCATTTTGTATTCATTTATGATCCATCCACAATCAGTAATCAAATCCACTGCCCTCCTGCTTTTCTGTTGTATAAAAAACTGAAATGACAGTGCAGGTGAGAATCATGTATATGTAACAAAAGGTCGAACAGACCATTTGATGTATTTTCTGCACAGACAGGGCGGGGCTGACACAACATCAAACCCCAGTTTTGCATTACGGGACATGTAATCCATATTGAGTGCTCATTATCAGAGTTGTGTGATGTGTTACGTAACTAGGATTTGCTGCAGCGTGTCAGCTGATCCATGTTGGGGGATGGTAGGTACTTGGACAGGTGTTTACACTTGGCTAACATGACCAACTGGCAAAACTCGTATCTTCCGGCCTGGAATCGGAAATTACGGCCCTGAATCTGAAATTATGACACAAGGCCGGAAATAGCGGGCCGGATTCGTAAATCCCACCGCAGAGCCGTAGATTCCGGCCCGGTGCCGAAAATTACGGCCCGAGTGCGGACGTAAAGTTAGTAGTCGTAAGTCTATTCTGTGAATACCGAAAGTAGTAAGTTCATTCTGTGAATGCCAAAAGTAGTAAGTGCATTCTGTGAATACCAAATAGTAGTAAGTTTAGGATTTAGTCTTATGTTCATTCTGTGAATCGGGCTCAAGGTTTTTGAAGGTTGACCATAGCAAGATTTTACTGGAAGGAGTGGGTGTGAGAGATGAAGCTGGCTTGTTATCATCTATGTCATGCTGGAACTTCTGTATTTTTTCACTGCAGAATAGGTTGATGGCATTGCACTTTTTTGAGGAGTGAGGAATAGGTGGATCTAACAGGGGGTCCATGTAGTGCTTGATTATATTGAACAGTGTTCGTGGCTTCATTAATGGTGATGGTGTAGTACTTTGCTTTGGCTGACTGCATGTTGTGCAGAGGGCTTGAATATCAAGAGGTCCTCTGGAGTTCTGCTTTCCTTCCATTTTCTTTCCTGTCTGTGAATGGATCATTCATAGTCAGAGAGATATTTAGAATACCAGAGGGTTGAGGCCAATAATGTTGTGTCCTTCGTGATTACCTATCCCCAAAATGTAAAATTTTAAAAGTCCGTTTTATTACATGCATTCATTATTTTATCTAACTGTTCCCTAATAGCCCTTTAGTCCCTCCTAAAGATTCCTTTCCCTGAACTCTAAACGCTCTAACTACCCTTTAACGTTACCCTTCGCGGATCACTAAAAGGCCCTTACCACTCTTTATGCACTCTTCCATGAACCCAAAAAACATTGTACTACCAATTAATGCTACCTTTTCCTGAAACCTTAAAAAAAAACCTTGCTACCCATTAATACTGTCCTTTCAAGAATTCTAAAACCCTCATACTAACCCTACCAATCCATTAAACCCAAAATCATTCTGCTACCCCAAATGATACTCATACTTGATACCTAAAACGCCTTAGTACCCTGCAACGCTACCGTGAGAAATGTGTATTTTCTGCATGGCTACCCTTTATTTTTTGCCTTATCTGGACCCTCTTTTTGCTGGACGTAGACTTATTTCCAGGTAGGAAAACCTTATTTTAAATATCAAATATGTCACTCCTATGTCTCCTTGTTGCCCACAAGCTAGTGACCCTGATATTTAAAAGTGGAACATGGTCAAAATTAAAGTTAACATACTCCTCCAGTGACTAGACACCAACATCTATTTTCACTTGCAGGGCTGTAGCAGGATCCCAGAGAATGTAAAATTTCAGAATACAAACCTTGTTCTTTTTCTATTGACAAGAACTGGCGAAAATAGCCTTTCAAAGACTAATTTTCATATGTATTAAATGTCCAATTGATTTGTGAGGTCATATTCTTAATAAATACTTAGAATAAGTAACTGTTAGAAAGCTAACTTTTGCATAACGAAGCGCCTAGATCCTAATGTTCATAGGCTCTTCAGCTGCTGCCCTGCATGTGCTTGACCTCAATGAGGTGTGATAATGGTTCAAATAGGAGAAAAATGACTTACATATAGATTCAGTAAAGTCCTCTTTTCGCTATCACAGACTCGCAAAACGGGATGCATGTAGAAATCGCAATATTTTTTGCTATTTCTACTGCTTCCTTATTTGCGATTCGCAAATTGCTAATCGCAAATAAGGATGCGATTTCCCATTCATTCCTATGGGCCTAAAGGCCCATAGGAACGAATGGGGAGTCAATCCTTATTTACGATTAACAATTAGCGAATCGCAAATAAGGATGCGATTTCAAGGGTGCCAGGGTGTCCAAAGGACACCCTGTAGCACCCCTGAAATGCAAATGTACAGAGGTATCTGAAAGAGACACGTTAGTGATAGATTCCTTACCTTAGAATATCCCCAGGCATCAGACTGGATCTGGAAACGTTTGCGTAGCAGTACCCTTGCGTGTCGGTAGGCGTCGTCTGCGGCTCCGCGTCCATCGTCAGCGTCGTGGGTGCCGTGATGACGTCGTCGGAGTACTTAGACGCCGCCTCCGCGTGCTGACGTCAGTTCTTCTTTTTTCCGCGCCAGCCAGCGCAGATCTGGAGGTCGAGGGACAGGTCGCGGAGACGGAGCCACTACAGCTCCGGGAGTCGGCACCACTCCTCCGGGTCAAAGTCGTCGTCAGGTAAGAAGCACAAGAAGTCGAAGAGGCGTCATTGCTCTTCTGACTCCCCCCGACGCTCGCATGACGAGTCCGGGGATTCAGGTGACACCGCCCACGCGGCTCCTTCGGAGTTGCGGGCGTCGCGTTCCGCCCCACACCCTCCGGTCCCTGGGTGAGATGCGACGCCGGAGGAGATTGAGCGCTTGCTCATGGCCATGAGTTCCCTTTCTCCTCCGACGGGCTCCGCGGCGCCTCTGGGCCTAACGGACCTGTCTGGGGCCCCTAGCGGGTCGGGGGCTTCGGCCCCGACGCCGTCGGGTGCTTCGGCCCGACGCCGCCAGCGCCTTCGGGCCCGGCACTGCAGGGCCCCACAGTCCCGACACCGCCGGCGCCTTCGGGCCCGGCGCTGCAGGGTCAAGCGCCCCTGGCGCTACCAGCGCCTTCGGGCCCCGTGCCGCGGGACACCGCTGGACCTTCCTTGGGATCTGGATCATCACCATTGGACCTTACGACCCCCCCCGGCGTTGGTCCGTCAGGTGTGCCTCCTTCATTCCGGTTCCGGCGTCGGAACGGCGCCGCTGGGCGCCGCTTTCGACGCGGCTTGGGGAGTTTTACTTCAATGAACCGGCCCCATTAATTGACAACCCTGAGTATCAGGAGATGGGTGATGAGGAGGATTGAGAGTGTCAGTCTCATGAGGACTGGGCAGGAGACCTTGGGGAGGCCAGTGGTCTGGACACCTCTCCAGACACTGGTTTTGTCTCAGCTCCTACTGTGGCTACGGAGGAGGGGGCAACCTATAGCGTGATGTTGATGAGGGCTGCCAAGGCCTTGGGCCTTGAGCTCCCCATCGCGGCCGTGAGGACTAACCTCCTCACTGAGGTCCTTAAACCGCAGTCAAGCTCGGCCGAGCCTCTGCTGCCCTTTAATGAGGCCTTGACCTACGTTCCTTTGGGCACTTGGTCCAAGCCCGCTATGGGTTAGATAGGAACGTGGCCAGACGCCACCACCCGGCCCCGGGCGACCCATGTTTCCTGTTCACCCACCCCACCCCCGAGAGCCTGGTCTACCAGGCCTCCAATTCCCAGACCGCATTCCCGTCGGCTCCGCCGGACAGGGAATCCAAGAGGTACGAACAGTTCGGGAAAAAGATCTTCTCCTCCCTTAGTCTGGGACTGCGGTCTTCCAACACCGCATGCCTCTTGGGCCTCTACACCCACTCTCTGTGGGAGATGGTTGCGGAAGTGCTGCCAGAGTGTCTGTTGGAGGTACGGCCCAAACTCGGCCAAGCCCTTGTGAAGGGCCGAGATGCAGCCAGATATTCTATCCGGTGTGGGCTGGATACCACCGACTCACTGGGCAGAGCGATGGCAACGACGGTGGCGGTTAGACGCCACGCCTGGTTGAGGTCCGCCAACTTTTCGGCCGATGTCCAAAGTACACTGATGGACATGCTGTTCGATGGCCGTCGCCTTTTTGGCGACAAGGCAGACCATGCGCTTGAGCGCTTTAAGGACTCCAGGGCTACGGCCAAGTCCTTGGGCCTCTCGGCCCCGCGCCAGCAAACGGGTGCCTTTCGCTCCTTTCGTGGCCAAGGAAGGGGCGCCCCCACACGTGCCGCCAGCCACACGCCGCAGACTAACTTCCAGCGCGGTGGCGGCCGTGGAAATCGCCGTGGAGGCGGTCGGGGACAACGGCGAGGCCAGTCCACACCCTTCCCTGCAGCATCCGCCTCTAAACCCTCCTAGTCCATGCTTTTCGGCCCATGTGACGCCAGTGGGGGGCAGGGTTCGCCATCACCACTCTCACTGGCGCACTGTCACTTCGGACAGGTGGGTGCTGCAGATCGTCCGAAGGGGCTACTCCCTCCCCTTCAAGGCAACTCCTCAAGCCATGCCACCGCAACACCACCGCGTATCAGGAGGAAGTGCCGGCCCTCTTGGCCAAGGGGGCCATCGAGCGCGTTCCTGGGCCAGAAGTAGGACGTGGTTGCTACTCCCACTACTTCCTGGTACCCAAGAAGGGCAAAGGGGGCCTACGCCCTATCTTGGACCTAAAGAACGTCAACGGCTTCCTCCGGAAGGAGAAGTTCAAGATGCTGACTCTGGCTCAGGTCTTAGCTGCCCAGGACCCAGGAGACTGGATGGTAGCGTTGGACTTGCAGGACGCTTATTTCCACATCCCCGTCCTGCCGGCCCACCGGTGCTACCTGCGGTTCACGGTAGGCCACAAGCACTTTCAGTTTACTGTGCTCCCCTTCGACCTTACAAGCGCCCCACGGGTGTTCATGAAAGTGATGGCGGTGGTCGCAGCTCATCTGCGCAGGTTAGGGGTTTCAGTCTTCCCCTACCTCGACGACTGGTTGTTGAAGGCGGGCTCGCCCCAGACAGTCGTCAGCCACCTCCAGACTACGGCCGATCTCCTGCACCTGCTGGGGTTCTCCGTCAATGTGCAGAAGTCACACCTGTGCCCCTCTCAGAAGCTCCTTTTCATCGGAGCGGTTCTCGACTCGGCGCAGTTTCGGGTTTATCCACCCGAACAGCGGGTTCGGGATATACAGGTTTTGATTCCAATCTTCCAGCCTTTATCCCGAGTTTCGGTCAGGTTGACGCTGCGGCTTCTGGGGCTAATGGCTTCCTGCATCCTTCTGGTGCATCACGCTCTTTGGCGGATGCGGGCTCTGCAGTGGGACCTGAAGTTTAAGTGGGCCCAGCATCAGGGCAACCTGTCCGACCATGTCCTGATCCCGGAGGGCACTGCAAGACAGCTGCAGTGGTGGCTCACGGACCGCGATTGGGTCAGTGGCAGATCCCTCTCCCTTCTCCAACCGGAGCACGTAGTTGTGACGGACGCGTCCCTTCAGGGCTGGGGAGGCCACATGGGAGAGGCGGAGATCAGAGGCCTCTGGTCTCCAGCGGAGTCCCGGCTCCATATCAACCTTTTGGAGCTGCGGGCGATCCGTCTAGCACTGAAGGCATTCCTCCCCTCTGTCCTAGGGAGTGTAGTGCAGGTGTTCACGGACAACACCACCGCCATGTGGTACTGCAACAAACAGGGCGGGGTGGGGTCGTGGCCCCTCTGCCAGGAGGCTCTGCGCCTCTGGCAATGGCTGGAACATCAGGGCGTGACTCTGGTGGTTCAACACCTGGCAGGTTCTCTGAACGCCAGGGCGGACGAACTCAGCCGCCGGTGCATGATGGATCACGAATGGCGTCTGAACTCGGACGTGGCGCAAGGTCTCTTTCTGCGATGGGGAGAGCCTTGGTTAGATCTATTCGCCACAGAAGAGAACGCGCAATGTCATCTGTTCTGCGCGTTGGAATTTCCAAGGCGGCACTCGCTCTGAGACGCTTTTCGTCGTGAGTGGAGTTGCGGTCTGTTGTATGCCTCTCCGCCTATACCACTTCTGCCCAGAGTGCTGAAGAAGATCAGGCGCGACTGGGCACAAGTCATCCTTGTGGCTCCGGACTGGGCACAAAGGTACTGGTATCCCGAGCTACTCAGTATGTCAGTCGATCCCCCGGTACGCTTGCCTCTTCAGGAGGACCTTCTGTCGCAGCAGCAGGGGACGGTCCTCCACCCGAACCTGTCCAGTCTCCACCTCCATGCTTGGAGATTGAGCGGCGACAGTTGAGGCCATTTGACTTGCCTCCTGAAGTCTGTGAAATCATTCTGGCAGCCACGCGTCCCTCCACAAAGTCGGTATACGCCTGCAGGTGGAACAGATTTGTGGCATGGTGCACAGCAAAGGCTGTGGATCCTCTTTCTGCCCCTCTTTCTGAGGTTCTTCTCTTCCTTCTTTCTCTTGCCCAGCAGGGCTCTGCTCTGTGCACTATCAAGGGCTACCTTTCTGCCCTTTCAGCCTTCTTAAGGCTACCTGATCAGCCTTCTTTGTTCAAGTTCCCCATTGTTAACAGATTCTTGAAGGGCATCACTCATATGTTCCCTCCGGTTCCCTTTGTGATGCCTCAGTGGACTTGAACCTGGTTCTTACCTTTCTGATGTGCGCTCCCTTTGAGCCATTTCACAACTGTCCTCTACGCCTTCTTACGTTGAAGACAGCCTTCTTGGTAGCCATCACCTCTGCCAGGAGAGTGAGTGAGCTCCAGGCTTTATCTTGTAAATCTCCTTTCCTTTCAGTCCATCCGGACAAGGTTGTGTTAAGGACAAGACCTTCTTCCCTACCCAAGGTGGTCATGGCCTTCCACATTGGGCAATCCATTATCTTAACAAAACACACAAGGTAGGGGAGGGCCTGAGGGGAATCGTATTTATAGACTATTTTGGTACCTTGTCCCCCAACTTAGCAATAAACAACATGAGAGATACCAGAAGTCTGCATACAGGAACCTAAATAGTGTTCACTCTGTAAAACAAAACCAAAAGGTTAATGTTTAGGTCATAACAATCCTAATTGATGTGTGACCGCAGGAGAAGAGGAAAATGAAAGATTAGAAGGGTAGCCTCAAAGGTGCTAGAAAAATCCCCATCAGCCCGCTCAATAGCGGAGCATCGTCATCTGGGTATTATGGTTGACAATTGTGGTATCCAGAGTGCCCTTCCTTAGGAACAACCTAAGGCTAGCAAAACTTGGACCATCATATTGACCCTCAACCAACAGAGATGCAGACTGAAAGGGTTAAGTTGCAGTGCTCAGAAAGTTGTGAAAAAGGAAAGGAAACAAAACTCTAAATCCAAGTGTTCTAAAAATACCTACCTTGATGTCATTGGAAAAACTTTATTGGGTCTGACCATCAAGGTGGTATGGTTAAAAGCAGAGTGAAAAATAGCATGCAAGGAATTGCTATTCACCATGAATCTTATTTGGTCGACATGTTTCAGCCTAGATAGGCTTTCTTCAGGACCTATGATGCACTACTGCAACATCAACTTACTGTGTCAAGGAAACTAATAAGTGGTTTCAACTCCTCTATAGTAGGGAGTTGGGTGTCTTCTCCCAAATTGTAGGGAGGAATAACCTCACCTCACCTGGCACTGGCTCACCGTGAAGGAGGCCACGCACTCTCCGTCGTTGCCTCGCTCTGGAAAGTGAGCCAGAGCGAGGCAACGACGGAGAGTGCGTGGCCTCCTTCACTGTGAGCCAGTGCCAGGTGAGGTGAGGTTATTCCTCCCTACAATTTGGGAGAAGACACCCAACTCCCTACTATAGAGGAGTTGAAACCACTTATTAGTTTCCTTGACACAGTAAGTTGATGTTGCAGTAGTGCATCATAGGTCCTGAAGAAAGCCTATCTAGGCTGAAACATGTCGACCAAATAAGATTCATGGTGAATAGCAATTCCTTGCATGCTATTTTTCACTCTGCTTTTAACCATACCACCTTGATGGTCAGACCCAATAAAGTTTTTCCAATGACATCAAGGTAGGTATTTTTAGAACACTTGGATTTAGAGTTTTGTTTCCTTTCCTTTTTCACAACTTTCTGAGCACTGCAACTTAACCCTTTCAGTCTGCATCTCTGTTGGTTGAGGGTCAACATGATGGTCCAAGTTTTGCTAGCCTTAGGTTGTTCCTAAGGAAGGGCACTCTGGATACCACAATTGTCAACCATACTACCCAGATGACGATGCTCCGCTATTGAGCGGGCTGATGGGGATTTTTCTAGCACCTTTGAGGCTACCCTTCTAATCTTTCATTTTCCTCTTCTCCTGCGGTCACACATCAATTAGGATTGTTATGACCTAAACATTAACCTTTTGGTTTTGTTTTACATAGTGAACACTATTTAGGTTCCTGTATGCAATCCATTATCTTGCCCACCTTCTTTCCGCCTCCGCATCCCTCGAGAGAGGAAGAGAGGCTCCACCGTCTGGACCCAAAACGTGAGCTCTCGTTCTATCTGGATTGCACACGCCAGTTCCGGGTGGTGACCAACTCTTTGTTGGTTACGTGGGCGCTAAGAAGGGGAAAGCGGTACACAAGCGGACCATCTCGCAGTGGATCATCTTGTGTATCCAGGCGTGTTACTCCTTTGCAAAGAAGGAACCCCCTGTTGGGCTGAGGGCTCATTCCACTCGAGCCACAGCGACTACGACTGCTTTGGGCCGAGGTGTGCCCTTGCAGGACATTTGCCAGGCGGCTACGTGGGCCTGGTGTGATTATTGGTTCGCAGATCCACCACCACGGGGTTGGTATTGCTGGGTATCTATTCTAAGGTAAGGAATCTATCACTAACGTGTATCTTTCAGATGCACAAGTTACTACTTGTGTAACGATATATCTGTAAGAGACATTAGTTAGTGATAGATTCCTTACCGACCCACCCATCCTCCCTGTTCTGCGAACTGATATCTAGGGTTAAGGTCATCCCCTTTCAGGGCCCTAGTTTCAAGGCACCAGTGTTGGTTTTTGGCATAGCTCTGCGTTTCTGGTGCGGAAAAGCTGTGTCTAAGAACTGACGTCAGCACGCGGAGCCGCAGACGACGCCTACCGACGTGCAAGGGCACTGCTACGCAAAAGTTTCTGGATCCAGTCTGACGCCTGGGAATATTCTAAGGTAAGGAATCTATCACTAACTAATGTCTCTTACAGATATATCGTTACACAAGAAGTAACTTGTGCGTTGCACACACACATGTCCAAATGACATGTGTGTGTGTAACATACAACTTAGAAAAATGCACTAAAGTGCATTTTTCTAAGTTTTCGCTATTTACCACCAAGTTACACTTTGCGGTAAATAGCGCCCCATATTGCGAATTCGCAATTTTTAAAAGGTTCATGAATAGCATTTAAGGAATCTCTAATTGAGATTCCTTAAATGCGATTCTACGCAATTTAGCGAGTTCTGTAATTGCGATTTTTGCATTTGGGATGATGAATCCCAAATGCAAAAATAGTGCTTGCAAAGGGCCGGATTCTCAGAATCTGGCCCTTTGCGAGCCGATTTTACTTTGATGAATCTGGCCGTAGTCCTGGTGATGCAACAAACTAGATGTTGGGTATTTGATCACCTTAAAAAATGTTTATTTTTTTATTTGGAGATAGTTTACAGATTATAAATACACCAGACATTAAAAGGAGGAAATACATGTATAGCACAAGCAACACACCTTCATGGTAAATCAATGTTTAAAACCATACCCAGTAAAAACCACAATGATAGTACAGTGCAATGATTCACATTCTTAGAATCTAATTTCGTAATATCCACTTTGTGTCTAACAGAATAAATAGACTCATAGTGTCTAACAAACTCTGTACTTTGTATTAGGTTTTGGTCTGTAATGCGACTCTTAGTGAGCTTATTGCTTAGTGCAAGAATTCTATTCTTGTTTATCTTTTGTTTGCCAGGCTTCAAACCTGCCTGTAAACTCGCTCTCTTCGTATACCTTCTGCAAAAAGGCAGAGTTAGCAGTATAAACTTTAGAATAATAATCTTGCATCTGCTAACAAGCCTCTCCAAATGCCAATTTATTCCTGTTATTTTTATTTTTACCCCTCAAGTATAACTCAGTCGTATACTTAACCTTGGCCTTGAGGTGGTTTCTCTCTCAATATTATGTACCTTTCTCATGGCGATCTGCTTAGATGATATAACCCCACAAATGATTGCCATACCTTTGCCAATAGTAAACTTCATTCTGCGCAACACTGATGCGCCAGACAGCCGCGCATGCGCAGAACTTCCGCTACTCTCCAGCGCATGCACAGAAAGGGCAACCATGACACGGCAAACAGCGCGCACCCCTCCCTCTCTTTCCACCAAATACAGGTGAAACCAATCAACTAAAAACTACAAATAAGAGACCGGGCGGCCCTCCTCTCTCTCAACGGGCGCCACGGAAAGACGAATAAGTCCAAGGGGGAACTAGACTGCAATACTCGTGAGTACAATAGAACCACTACAGCTACGAATGGGGTAAGCTACTACTCTTTCTCCCTACAGGTTGAACATATTATGAACAAGTTATTATTCCAACAGGGTCTCTTTCTCTGCCAGGCGACCCATGAAGCTTTTTACAAGATAAAACAGAGTGAGGACTTAGTGTTATACTTACCTGTATCTCACCTTGTAAATACGCTCTCTAGCCCACCACCAGCACTAACGGTTTCACTTTAAAAGCCTCACCAGCTTCGTGCCCATGGCATGAACCCACAATAGCCGATTATAGGTCGCACACCACCTTATAAGTCGGCATGTTTTGGTATATCAAATACCAAACTAATATGACTTTACCATGTACGTCTTGTCTTTGTCCTTTGTGTTATCTGTAGTCAAGCTTGAGGGAATCCCCCTCTAACAGTTATAGCACCTTAGTGTGTGCTGCACTTAGCCAAAAGACAACACAACCACTTACATTTAATTTTATTATTTAATCTGCACGTTTTTCACATAGCAAAACGGTCCTGAGGAAAGCCAGCTTAAAATCTACAAGGCACTGGCTGAAACATGTAGACCACACTAGACGCTGGAAGTCATAATTAGCATTCCAATCTACGTCTACCTGCCTTTTATCTGCTAACAGAGGCCCAGTTCATTAAAATAATTTACCCTCGGGTGCTGGGACCTACTGTATAGCTTTTAAACTTCACCTTTCTCACCCTATTCACTGCACACTCAGCAACATACCAGCTCCGCAGTCACCTGGCGTTGAAGCACACCCGGGGCACATTCGGTGCCACTGTGGTGGGCCCGATGATGAAGCATGCCACCGACTAGGTCGGTGGGTGAGGGCTTTATAAGGAAAACAACGTTTTTCCTTATTTTGACGTACATTCCTGAGTCTTCTACTTCCCTTAAACTAGCTAGTCCTTATTGATATACATACATAATCCCGGGGATACGGTCTAGTTTATCTAGTCCTCTCTCTCTCTCGTTGATTTAAGCATGCTGTAAAAGCCTCCCAGACATTCTCAGGCAATGCTGTATCCCTATTGATCTGGAAAAATACCCGTATCTCCCTATGGATTTTCTCCCACCAGTCTTCGTCCTCCCAAAAAATTCTATTAAATGTCCATTTTGAAATATTTTAATTTCTGGCAGTATCAACTAATTCTAATTTTAGCATTGCATGGTCTGACAAACTGTTTAGTATGCATAAGCAATTAGTCTGTGTTAGTTTCCTTGATATCAAGAAATAATCCAATCTAGCAGCCGAGTTACAGTCTGCTGAAAGAAATGAATCCTCTTTTTTCTCTGGATATCTTGACCGCCAAGAATCTAGCAAATTTAAATTTGTCATACATTCCTTTAATGCTTCTCCTACCCGTAATTATTTCTGCTTCTTCACCCCAGACAAAGAATCTAAACCTGTATTCTGTAGTTAGTGAACATCCCCACCCAGAATAATCTGGCCGGGTATTAGCAGCAATGCTCAATAAAGATTAGTCAGGGGAGCGGGATTATCCTCGATTGGAGTATGGATCATCGCTATAGTCAGCTTGGTGTTGTTAACTATGCCATTAACTAGTCTCCACCTACCGTCCTAAACAATCTGTGAATATGTGACCTGAAAATTGCTACCCCTCTTTATACGATGCTTGTCGAGGAAAGATAGCAACTGCCTGCCCACTCCTGAAACATATTGAATGAAAGTTTTCTATTCACTACATGGTGGGTCTCCAGCAAGAGGACCATATTTGGGGAGTAGCTTTTTAGCCATTCTTCCACAGCCTGCCCTTTAGTTTTATTATTCAGGCCATTAGCGTTAAAGGAGAGGATTCTTACCCCATCCCTTGCCATCTGCTAAATAGGTGCCATTGCTGGTGCTTTTCAGAAGTCAGCCTAAAATGAACCTGTACATTTCATGACCCATTTTTAGAGCCAATCCTCTTCGGTTTTGGATAAGTATAAAATGACATTCTAAGTAAAGTGGTTAATGATATTAGAGTGCTTATGAATGCTATCTAGGGGGGAAAGCCCCCCATCTGAAAGCACAACACTGTGTTCATCCTGTAGCGATGGAGCTGACACAATGCTTCTAGTGGCAATGACAAAATAGAACTTTACCCTGTTGACCTCAGTGTAAACCTCGTCAGTTTTGTGCTGCATTTCTCATGACTGTGGCTTTGTGGGCTTGCTTCTAAATCTTATAGGATTGTATTGTATTTTATTGTATTGGCACTTGTATAGCGCATGGCTACCCGGAGGCATCCCAGTGTGTCGTGGTGGGCCTCAGCAAGGCCTACCAGTGCTAGGGGTTCGCCCTTCTGTGCACAAAGTCCTTAGACCAATAGGAAGAAGTTGACACCGAAACTGCAATACAAAACACTGCTCTTTATTAACCTCAAGAGGTGGAACACCCTTCGGTAGTATATGAAGTAGCACCCTGAACAGAAGGAACATGCTCCTTTTATACCTACACCGGGGCTCAAAAGAAGGCGGTACAAGTATAGAAAGAAGGTTTTATGTACAGAAAATGCACAGTCAACAAGAGAGAGGAGCTAGGAGTTGCTAATTCTAGCAAACACATCCTGACAGTTACAGACTAAGAACAGCCGCATGGACAGCTGCAAGCTCTACTGAGCATATGCAGAGTCGAAGAGGCGAAATATAGCCTGTCTCTATGCAGAGTAGACAACAGAAAGGTAGGTCAGAGCACATGGTGAGCACATGGTTGGCTGCCGAATCCAAGATGTCTTCAGCTAGATGCTAACCCCGATCGCTGCCAAATTACAAGAAACAACCCTTTTAGCATTAGCTGAAAACTTTCGTTCATTTGGGGTAATCTAATAATGCATCCTGTGCATTAATTTGCATATTTTCAACAATTTCTTTATTCAACATTTGTTGGGCTTTTATTTCTGCAACATTTTGCTTAGCAGGTGTACAAGCAGTAATGCAAACAGAGCAAAGCATTGGCCACATTGAATTCATACACAGCATGTAAATAGCGTCACCAGAATTATACATAGGATGGTCAGTAGCTTCCAGCCCCAAGTAATAAAGGGTGTCCAGAACCAGCTTGAAAATGTCCAGGTATCAGTTTCTGGGTGAATATTCTGCAGCAATCCTATTTATTTATTTATTTAGGAGCTTATAAAGCGTGCAGCTACCCCCAACGGGGGTGTCCCGGCGCTGCAGACACACGGCAACCAGAGGAAATAAATGATAACTAGATTATAGAGAAGAATCATGTCTTGAGTTTTCTCCAGAACAGAGACTCTGAGGTGGTAAATCTGAGCTCCGTAGGTAGATGATTCCAGAGTTTTGCCGTGGCCACCGCAAAGGCCCGGCCCCCTGTACGTGCAAGACGGAAGCGTGAGGCATGCATCAGGCGAAGATGATTGGATCTGAGGTCCTGTACTGATTGCGTAATTTTAAGTCTATGCCTAGAGTGTGCAGGGCCTCGCCCATTGAGAGCCCTGAAGGCAAGGACCAGGGCTTTGAACTGTATGCGGTAGCACACCGGCAGCCAGTGCAGTTTAGCCAAATACGGTGTGATGGAATGGCGATATGGGATGTTACAAATCAGCCTAGCTGCGGCATTCTGCACTGTCTGTAGTCGATGGATGAGGTACGCCGGGGCTCCCACATACAGACTATTTGCATAGTCCAGGTGAGACGTTATTAGGCCATGAATCACCGTCCTCCTTGAATCAGGTGGGAGAAAGGGGACGATTTTTTGGATCATGCAGAGTTTTCCGGAGCATAGAGCTACAACTTTGTTGACTTGGGCTTTACAGGACAAGGCCATATCAAATTGGAAACCCAAGTTACGGGCAGACACTACTGGCTTCGGAGGGGGGTTGAGTTCTGACGGCCACCAGATATTGGCTGGAATTGGTGATTTTGGATTAAAGAATAGGACCTCCGTCTTATCTGTATTTAATTTGAGATTATTGGTGGACATCCAGGAGGCGATGTTCACCAGACAGTGATGGAAATTTGCCATGTAGTTATCAGAGTGATCTTTAAATGAAAACACAAGCTGCGTGTCATCAGCATAAGAGATCACTCTGACCCCCCAGGATTCCACCACTTTTGCAAGTGGGGCAAGATAGATGTTAAAGAATAGAGGGCTTAGTGCCAAACCCTGCGGGACCCCCCATGTCAATGGTTTCTCAGTGGAGAGATACGGCCTGAGGAAAACCTGTTGTGATCTATCCTTCAGGAAGGATTTCACCCAGGCGAGTGGAGTACCTCCGATACCCACCTCTCCGAGACGGTCCAAAAAGATGTCATGTGAGACCGTATCGAACGCTGCGGATAGGTCGAGGAGGACCAACATAGCCTCCTCACCCCTATCCACACAATCGCGAATTGATTCAGATACTTCCAATAGTGCCAATTCAGTGCTAAAACCTGGCCTAAAGCCCGACTGGGAGTCGTGTAGCAACTAATTAGATTCTAGGAATTCAGACGGTTGTTCCTGTACCACCTTCTCCAGAACCTTAGCTGGCTTGGGGAGGAGTGAGATGGGCTGATAATTGCTGAGGCAGACAGGGTCAGCATCTGCCTTTTTCAGGATAGGGATCACCATCGCCTGCTTCCACAGGGAGGGGGGCAGGCCAGAGCGAAGGGAGTAATTCCAGATTTCCAACAAAGGGGAGATCAGCAGCTGGGCCATATCGCTCAGAATCCGAGCCGGGCCGGGTCAAGCGGGGAGCCCGATTTACATTTTAAGAACCGAGACAGAGCATATTCTTCAGTTAGGGGTTTAAAAGAGGTCAGCACTTCCTCTGGTATCATCCCTTTATCTGCAGCCACCGTTACCCGGGTCTGACTGATAGTTGCTGTAATGTTTGCAATTTTCTCGTGAAAAAAGTCTGACAGACCATCACAGAGTGCTTGACTCGGGACGGTGGAGCAGGTCAAGGCGGAGGGGTTAGTGAATTCTTTAATAATATTAAAGAGAGTCTTAGTTGAGTTTTCTGCCAGTTAAAATTTTTCTGCAAAATGGTCTTTTAAGGTACTGCGCTTAAGTTTATGAAACTTTTTAAGAGCCGATCTATAGAGAGCTTTGCAGTTCAGAGATTGCATCAAACACTGAAGGTGAGTGGTCCGGAATGTAAACACAACAGCTGTTACCCATTATGCGACATGCACCTCCTCGATCAGCTAGAACCACATCAAGAACCAAATGATTCTGGAGTGCTACAATCCTTGCAACTTGCAGCTCTTCTGTAATGTTCCCAAGTGCCATAGCTGCCTGATTGGTAACAGCTTTAACAACACGAGTCAATCGTCTTATCTTTCTGCTGTTTAATGCTGCACCCTCAAAGAAAAATAAGCCCAAATTGAAATCAACATATTGTTGCAGAGTGATATCAGTCTGGTCAACCTCATCAGTACTTATTGTCCTTTGATATATGTTCTTAGAGATATTGTTGTACAACTTAAGGTCTCGGTGAAACAATGCAGGTGCCAGAAACATAGGGGGCAACAAAAAGGACACATAACATATTCCAGAACATCCAACTGGGAGTTGGTAATATCCCTTATTACCACACAAAAAATAAGTATTACGTGAGGATATGAAACTGCTGTTATTGGCATCTTCAATAGTCAGAACCACAGTACACTCGCTTCTCCCCACTGGAATTCTCCCAACACCTCCTATACATAAGTCTGCTTTAGCTCTGGTCACACAAATTACAAATGGTCCAGTGTTCCTAATAGTTCTCATATTTGGGAAAACATATGGCATAGAAATGTTCACAGGCCGGTACTCTTCCTATTCCCATTTAGTTCCTACAGCTCGTGGATTACCATCCTCATCTGGATAACACACTTTATTAAGAAGGTTATTAATCCTTCCAACTGTCGCTTTTCCTGAAGCAATCAGAAGCGCAAACCAAGCTTGACAAGAACATTATGTGAGAAAGGAAGAGGAATAAAAGGTCTTCCACCTTTCTTCTGGTGGGCAGGTATCATCCCACACACCCAACAGTCAGTAGTGTTTCTGGCATTATGAGTGTGATGCAGCATCTGAATCAACTTGCTGTTCAGGTAGGATTGTCGATGCTTCTGCTCATGGTAGGGACACGTAAAATAATGATGCTCAACTGGTACTGGAGTAGTGGCAATTAGCAATTGTCGAGTAGGAGCCACTTTCTCAACAAACCAGGTTATTACTGCTCTAGCCACCATAGTAGCAACAAACCCTACAGCACAAATGATCTTTTTATTATTGATTTTAGCAACAGCAACAGTGGATCTCTCTGCAAACATGATCAGTTCGTCGTTGAAAACAATCGTTGGAGCTCTAAAGTCCTGGGCAGCCGTTGATTTCTTCACCAAGGGTCACAACGGGTATCACTATGTAGGACTGACCCCCCCCCTTGCCACATTAGTGCTCCGTTTCACCAACCCGAGACGGTTGCTCAACCAGTCTTTTTCAACAAAGCAGACTCTTTCCTCGGTCTCAGTTGGTATCGGGATACTCCAGGGATCGTGTGGTCTGGGAAGACTCCCTCACATTCGTCAGATGAAATGGCGTGGTCTTTCTCCGTTTCCAGAATCTCTCGATGGTCGGTCAACACAGCAGGTTCCACCAAGGCAGGCGACACTAGCTTGCAGTTCTTTCTGTTCATCACTCGAACGGCTGTCCTCGTCGCTAGGATCACCGGCTCCGGTCCTCGCCACCTCATTTCCAAACTGTTTGACCTCTCGAAGACCTTAATCATCACTTGGTAAACAGCTCAGAGTTCATGGGCCTCACCTCTAGATTTGTCAGGAAGAGCTTCTCGAACCTGCTGATGAATAGAGATCAAATTGTCAGTCAACTGTGCTAAGTAATCATTCATCAGAACACATCGTACATCATGTATGCGGCGTGGCTTAGGAACTCCCCAAATATTCATCGGTCTCCCAAATACTACTTCATATGGTGTAATCCCAGATCGTGAATGTGGCACTGATCATATGGACAACAATCCCAAGGGTAGTGCATCAGGCCATTTCAAAGACGTGGAAGCCAGTATTTTTGCTAATTTTAATGTCAAAGTAGCTTTGTACCTCTCCACTAATCCTTCCTATTGTGGGTGGTAGACTGCATGTAACTTATGTTTGATCCCTAATCTTTGCAGGACATTCTAAACAACTTGCCGTATAAATTGAGGTCCGTTGTCACTCTATAAAAGTTTACAAACACCATATCTAGGGAAAAACTCCTTTAAAAGCACTTTTGCTGTAGTAAGAGCTGTATTATCCTTTGTAGGGTATGCCTCTATATATTTACTGAAGGCACATACCACCACTAGAACATACTTATAGTTATTGCAACGTTCAAGTTGGATGTAATCCATTTGCAAAACTTCAAAAGGTACAGTTGGTGTAGCAAACCCTCCTGTAGGGGTTTGTGTCCCTTTTCCAGGATTGTACTGCCAACAGATCAAACAGTGTTGTAACAGCCTTTTAGCTGTACCGGCAATCTCTGAATGCTCCCAGACCTGCATAAGCAATTTTGTTATCGCTAGAGCTCCAACATGTAAGTCAGTCAGTCAAAATTCTTTTTTTCGATAAATTGATATCATAAAAAGACACAGTACAATTATACAAAGATTATTTACACAACATGAACCATAGACACCATAATATATATATATATATTTTTTTTAAATATGGTGATATAAAATTTCATAAAAACAGGGTAAAAACTACAATTTACATATCATATCTTTGTTGGTGCCATGTTTTAGATAAAAGAAAATATGTTAAATTCATTCTAATCCAGAATAGTTAGGCAAGTGGCGTGCTAATGCTCCTGTTCCTAATTCGTACAGCGGCTACTAAAAAGCTCGCAATAGAAAAAATTATGCAATAAGTACTTAGTAGTTGAAGATACAGAAGGGCTGGCCTAACCTGTATAAACCGAGCCTCCCTCAAAATTGGCAGCAAGAACTTCTTCCTGATATTACTGTAACAATTGCAGAACATAAGAAAGTGTAGGGTGCCCTTCATTGAGAAGTCATCACATCTACAGGGGCTAGCCTTATCTGGGATGCACCAATTGTGAAAATAACCTAAAGAGAAATGAATCAAATTAAAACGGAAGCTAGTTAAAAGGTGCCGATGATAGGGGCGATTCACTATAGTGAGGTAGAACTCAAGTCCAGGAGAGCCAACTAAAGCATAGTTCGCTCTAACGATTGGTTTCTTAATTTCTACCTCCTCTCTCTCTCTAGGGATAGCAAGTTCATCATAGCATTTTTTGTCTGTGAGATGTCCATTCTTGTTATCGTCTCTGGTGAGAGAAAAAGCTCGGGCGCCCTATTTTATCCAGGGTAGATTTAATATAAGTGAGCCAAGGAATCTTGTTAGCATTATCCAGTAGAAGACAATCTTTAAGTATGCTATGATTCAGGAAGATTTCATGGTTGAGCCAAGTCTTCAGCCAGCATGTTGATGGGGCTGTTTTTATCAGATCCATTACATATCCCACCCCCATCTCAGAATGAATCGTGTAGGTTGGTCTGGACTGGGAGACTATTAAGAATGATCTCAAGAATTTGTTTTCTATCACCTGAATTCTGTCTTGGGGAGTATAACCCCATATCGAACAGCCATATGTTGCAACCGCAAGGCATTTAGCTTTGTATACCTTGATTATTGCCTCTAATGGCCTGGCCCCCAGCTTTTTTACAAATCCCAAAAGAGCTGATGTAGTTCTAGCAAATGCGATGTTTCTATTGTTGCATTGTGGGCCCCAGGTTCCTCTCTCATCAAAAAGTACCCCCAAGTAGGGGAACGTAGACACCCTACTAATTACGTCAGCACCATAGGTAAAAATGTTAACTCTGTTTTTTCTGGAGCATTTCCCCGCCAACATAACATGGCATTTTTTTGTATTTATTTTTAAGTCCAGGGTCCTAATAAAACTTCCAAAGGTATCTAACAATTTTTATAAACCTACCCCCGTGCGAGCCAGAAGTACGGCGTTGTCAGCGTACAGGAGACATGGTATAACCAGATCTCCTATACTCGGTATATTCTGTGACGCTGCCCCTAGGGCTGGCTCCAGGGCATTAATATATAGGGTAAAAAGAAGGGGGGCCAGGATACACCCTTGTCTGATCCCCCATTCTGAACTAAAGTGCTTTGTTCATTGCCCCTTAGTGGTAACCCTCACCAAAGCTGAAAGACCAGAATGAAGGTCCGCTAAAAAACATACTAGGGACTGGTCAAAGTCCATATTTAATAAATTCTGCCATAGCTTTGACCTGTTGACCAGGTCAAAGGCCGAGGAGCGGTCCATAAACCCCATGTACAATGACCCCTCCTTGGCTTTTGTTTACTTATCAATTATAAGCTGAAGATTAAGGCATTGATCGAGTGTACCCCTTTTTGCTCTAAATCCATATTGTACTTTAGACAGGATCCCCTTGTCTTCAAGCCACTCCGTCAGTTTGTGTAAGATGACACGACCCAAATTTTTTACGGAGGAATCTATCAAAGAGATAGGCCTGTAACAAGAGGGATCCTGCCTATCTCCCTTTTTGAAAACCGGGACAGGTATGGATTTGAACCAAGAAGCCGTGAGGCTGTTTGTGCCGAGGACATTAAACACATTAGTCAAAATTTTCAACCAAAATTGTGGAGCTGCAATGAACAGGTCAGCGGGGACCACATCAGGGCCAGGGGCCTCTAGGGGTGAGTTTGAATCAGTGGCAAACAAGGGTTGGTTTATAGTCTCCCAGAATTTCCCACTGTCTTTCAAGACCGCAGGAGATGAAAGTTTGGACCACGCTTCCTCCTTTATTTCTAATTTTCTGTCATGAATGGCTTTTATAGGCTTTTCTTAGGCTCACTATAAGCCCCCTGTCTTTAGGGCTGGCCTTCAATGCTCCAAGGAGGACAGCGTGTGCCTTACTACAGCTATTATTAAACCACCTTTTGCCGATATTTGTATTCTGACTTCTCCCATTCTGTAGACTTTCGTTAATATGGCTACAAATGGTGTCAAAGGCGGCAATCATCTGGGGACCCTGGATCTTGTTATTCAAGCATATATCAACCTCCTCTTCAGACTTAGACAGAACTTCCTGCAGGAAGGTTTCTGGGACTACTTTGGCCCATTTTAATCTTCTCCCCTGATCTTTCAGGGTCACATCCTTCCCTCCCTTATAAGGAGCATTCCTAAAGCCCAAGGCATCCCCTGTCACCATCTCAAGTATCACAGGGTTGTGGTCGCTAAAAACAGAAACCACTGTCTTATACCTTAATATCTTGGATAAAATAAAAGATGTTAAAAAAATATAATCAATAATTGTACCTGCGTCTTTCCCCTTAAACATTGGGGCCCTATGACCACCCTCCCCATAGGCTGACTCGTAGAGGTTCCAGATGGCCAAGAAATGTTCCAATTCATCAACCTGTTTAGAGTGCTCAAAAAGAGTGGGGGCAGAGTATAGGGGCCTTCATAATCCATACTAGCACAGAGTTGATCACAAGGATGAATGTTGAAATCTCCCAACAGTATGATCTCAAAAGTATTTGACCTCAAGCTATATACAGACAAAAAAAATTCTAATGAGACTAAATTATTATGTTCATCAATAGAATTATAAAAATTAATAAATAGTGTTTTATAAGTATCAGGTGATGTCATTTCCACTGTTAGACAATTATGACAGCTTGAATCAAGTTGAGTCAGTGAGCCCTTAAGCTCCAGGGTAAACAGACTAATTAAACCCCCCCTTGGCTCTACCCACCTTACTGCGTTTTGCCGGTATACAGAAGAGACTGTAGCCATCCAGGGAAAAATTATTTAGGGGGTCCCAGGGCTCTTGAAGCACTATTATATCGTATGTTTTTAGGAACCTCTCCCAGTTTTCATTGCCCACCTTTGCTCTTATTCCTGCTACGTTCCAACTCATAATTCTGCACTTACGGACTTGGATCTCACCCGGTGGGCCAGACTTGTCCTCTAGTCAGTCGCCCTCCCCCATTACAGATACCGGGGAGAAACGATTGGCCAGTGGCAAGCCCATGTCCATTGGGGTTTCAGATGTCCGGGGCGAGATCCAAACTGCTGGAGCTGTCTGTGGGCAAAGCACTGCCTTCTGATCTGGGACAGGGGATTTACTCTGCCCGATGACTAGATGCCATAACCTTTTAGGCGTCGGGGGATAGAAAAACCCCAGTGGGAATGGCCTAATGCCAGAGTTTAACGATTCTGAGCCATCCCAAAATCGACGTTCAGCAATGTTTTGTGTGTTAAAATTTACGACAATACAGTCCCCTTCTATAGACTTCTGACATGGGCCAACCCATCCCACTCTTCTTACCATGCTTATACTAGTGGATATGTCTGTGTCCCCGGTAGAGTAATGGTTACACCAACCTCTACTTTTTCTCATAAGGTCCTGAGTACTTTCATCGACATTTCGCTCCAAAGGGGGGACCCCTGTTAATACTGCCACTAGTGGGACCGCTTCAGGTGGGAGGTGTAACTTCGTTTGACAGTAGTCAGGTGTTAACCTGTTTTATGGCTGGTTTAGTTCAAGTGATTTTTGTTTATTTACTTTTTCTGGAGCTTTTCCCAAGGGAGGGAAGATCCTCAGGGATGCGTCTGGGACTACTTTAGCATCAGATGCATCTGTACTGGGTTGGCTGTTACTAGGACTAACATTAGTCATAGACGTATTTAACCCTACTCTAGTTAAATACGGTTGCTGTGATGAAGTCGCTGCGCCAAGCAATCCCCGATATTCTTTCACAAAAGCTTCTAAAGCTTCAAAACTCTTAAGTAGCTCCACAACACAAGTGTTTAATGTGTCCACAATGTCCTTGCCGACACTTATCAGGACCGGTTCTAGATGTGAACTTATCATTCCTTCGATTTTTGCACTAAGTCTGGCTACTATGTCATCCTCCCAGTCAGTCCGTTGGTTGTTCCCATGTGTAGTCTTTCTCTGGCACTTCTTTGTTGGTCTACCCCTATTTGCCTGTTGTGCAGATGTACTAGGCACAACCTCGTGGAGGGGCAACAAAGCCTGATTATCCAAGTTTAGCTCAGGTGCTGCCAGTGTGGTGGGACTTACTCCAACGGAGGGTACTGATTGTACATGTGAAAGATCTAAATTTTCACTTTCCAAGTTCAGTTCAACCCCCTCAACCCCCGAGGGAGGCATGCCCAGTTCTTATTCCGCATTTGCTATTTCTTTTCTTATAACCCCCACAGCTGATGTCAGGTATGAGATTATGGTTTCAGCCTTTCTCAGGACCTTGGCTTTCTGGCCCCCTTGACCCCCATTGCACAGTTGTTTCCTCTTACCCTTTGTCGGTTTGTCAGGGGGGTGGCCCAGCCCGGCCTCGTACGTCCCCGGACGGCCACAGACGGCCCGCCCTTTGCCCGGGCTTAGCCCGGCGCCCGCCCGTGCGCGTCCCGCGGGGCAGGAAGTGTTCCGTGGTCTTGAAGCGCCTCCAGCCGCGGCGGGAGCGTCACAAATGCTGCTGGGTGATGTAGTTCCTACAGCAGTGTGAGGCCCTGGAGCAGCGTTACGTTCTCCTGCCCCTCTCTGCTGGTGGCGCAACGGTGATTAAGCGCTTGGGCTGCGTGTCCGTACCTCTCACGGCTGCCTCGCTGCTCGAGGTGAGATGTCTTGTGACCTCCAACATGTGCCGGCCCATGTGCCATTTGAACCATAGGTTGTAAATAAGCATTATTCATCTCTTTGTTGTGACAACAGCCCTCTTTAGACCATTGCTCAAGTTCTTCCACAGAGGCAGATCTCTGTATATCTAGTACTTCTTGTTTAGCATCATGCCAATGCTTAGCTTATGACATCACTACGTACATGGATGTAGTACTTCGTTGCATCGCAGTTTCACAAGCTATGCGATCTGCAAAGGCGTTGCCTTGTCCTGTCTTATCAATCACTTTCTTATGCGCACTGCACTTAACAATAGCTATTTTGTTCAGATATGTCAGGGTAGTCAAAAAATTATGCACTAATTCTCCGTGCACTATCTGCATCACGTGGGATGTAAGCAAGCCTCTTTCCTTCCAAAGTAGGCCAAAATCATGAGCCACTCCAAAAGCATAGCGGCTATCTGTATAGATGTTCACACACAAACCAGTGCTAAGTTCACACGCTCGTGTCAAAGCTATTAGTTCAGCTGCTTGAGCTGACTTCTGTGGTATACGAGCTGTCTCCACTATTGTCTCAAGTGTCGTAATTGCATATGCAGCTGAAATCGTGCCATCTGGTAACTTCAAACAGGACCAATCAACCCACAGTTCCCCATCTATATCTGAAAGGGGCATATCTTGCAAATCAACACGACATTTTGTCTGTTCCTCAGTAAGGAATATACAATTGTGAGACTCCTGTGACTGAGGATGAGTCGCTGGATATGGCAACAAGGTAGCTAGGTTTAGAGTTGCACATCTCTTCAGTGTAATGTGAGGGGCCAACAGTGTCAATTTGTATCTTTTCAAGCGAGCACTAGTTAAATGTTTCATCTTGGTCTGATTCAAAAGAGCATCCACCCCATGGGGTACTAGTACCAACAGTTTATGTGACAAAACTATCCCTTCACTCTGATGTATGGACACAGCTGTTCCTGCAACTGAACGGAAACAGCCAGGCAATGCACGAGCAACAGGATCAAGAACCGATGAAAAATATGCACAGGGTCGCTGCTTGTCACTGCGTGGAGTGCCTAACACTGGTGTAGAACAAAGACCTGGTCGTAACTGACAAAAAGCATCCTGGCATTCATCTGTCCATAGAGGGGGCATTGGAGTATCTTTAGTCAAAAGCGCTAACAAGGGTATAACAATGTGTGAAAAACCTAATATCCATTGCTGCAAAACGAGGTCAAACCAACAAATGCACGGACATCTTTCTGAGTAGGAGGCACTGGTGTGTCTAAAATTGCTTGAATGCGATCTGATGTAAGTGCACAACCCTCCTTAGACAGAAAGTGACCTAAGTAGGTAACGTAACCTTCGGTCTACAATATTGCAATTTCTTCCGTGACACTTTATGGTGGTGTGTAGGAAGAAAGGAAAGCAAAGACAAAGTACATTTTTCATATGTTCAGGAGTATCGGCTGCCAACAAGATTTCATCAACATATTGTATGAGAGTCACTCCTTCATGCAAAGTGAAACAATTAAATTGTCGTTTCAGTGCTTGGCTGTAAATGCTAGGACTCTCAGTGTACCCTTGAGGAATTCTACAAAATCTTTAGGATCGATTATTCAAAGTGAAACCGAACAAATATCGGCTATCAGGATGAATAGGAACCGAAAAGAAAGCATTCTTCAGGTCTAGCAGTGTTGTTATGTCAGAAACCACAGGGTATTGCGGTACCCCAATCTTGTTGACTTCTCGTAAATCAATATTGAATCTGTAAATCCTAGTGTCAGTATCTTTTTTCAAAGTAGGAAGATTTGGACTGTTGCGAACATTGTAAGGAACTTCTTCCACAACCCCCACTTTAATCAAATCATGGACAATGCGTATAAGTGCTTCTTCGCCTACTTGACAAATCTTATATTGAGGCAATTGTGGCAATAAAGCGCCCTCTTTGACATTAATATGTACTGGCGGAATAAATATGTGCACTACATCGGTGTCTGAAGTAGCCCACAAAGTACTAGGGAGTGAAGCTAATGCAATGTCCTCTTTAACAAGAGGGCATTGCATTAGCAATGGGATAGTTATCATTCAAAATAACACGTACTCCTTCCGGAGAACCTCGTATCGTAGCCCTTTTTGTATTTGAGCATATCAAGACCCACAATATTGTCTGGTATGTTTGGAGAAAGCAAAAAATGGACATGGAGCAGTAAACTTGTCAACATGGAATGCAAGTGATTGTGACAGTGGGCTAAGGGAAGGCTTTCCATCGAAACCTATCAATGTAATGGTTAAGCCAGATAGGGGAGCCCTTGGAACCAAGTGTTTGGATAAGGTGCTATGAGTAGCTCCTGTATCAACCAAAAACTGATCAGTAGAACCCAAAACATGTGCTATAACATAGGGACCCTTCTGATCTACTGGCCCTTCAACTGATTCCTTACCCGATCCTAGGCAATCCTATGCATAAGCAGAATCTGTCAAATCAGAGGGGACATAATCGGACATTTAATACTGATTTCGTCTGTCAAACGTGTTAAACCCATCCTGTCCACGCATATTAGAATCAAACCTAGCATGATCATCTGTGCTCCCTCTAGGCCCTGGTTATCCTGAGCGATTTCTCGTCCACGTGGATACTGCTGAGCGCGTATGCACACTAATCAACAGACAAATTCAAACGAGTATAAGAAGGAAAAGACGAACCATAAGATCCACGTCCACCTCTATCATTACCGGACCATAAGCCTGAGCCAACATAACCTCCGTTTTTAACTCTAGTCTTTTTATCCTCATTGCCCTTCGCATCTAACTCCTGTTGTTCATAATGCAGAGCAATAGTCACAAGAGAAACCGGAGAAGAGGTAGTCCATGAACTCTCACTGGCCTTTAGGCGACTAGCTATTCCTGGCAAATGGTTGGCGACATATTTATCGACAAACAGATGCCTGCCTGTGTCATCCGTCAATGACTGGCCACTAAAATAATGGAATGCCTCCTCAAAGCGTGTAAAGTCAGAGACCGATATGTCCACTTTTTTTTTTGCAAGATGCTAATACAGTCCAGTCTATCCTTTTAGGAGGAATAATCGTCTTTAACTTTACTATTATAGCTGCCAGAAGATCTAGAATTAGCTGACATGGTTTCTGTGCGGGTTCCCGCATAGGTTTCGCATGAACTATCATAGTCTTATCTGTTCCGGGAGTAGAAGCTCGTGCCATGCTGATCTGAGATGTTTGTGCAGCTGCCTCTGCCGCCTTTTTCTCCTCTTGCAAACGGACTGCTTCAGCACGTAGTTTAACCAAACGGCCTGAGAGAAGACAAAAAGACCATCACACATTTGCTTACCGTCCTTTTCCTCAGAATGTCTCCTAAACCGTTCAATAACTTCTGCAGCAAATGTCTCGGTAAAATATATTTGTTCCCTTTCCTGCCAATCTTTCATGTCATCTAAATGTTCAGAAGCAGGGGCAACACTACGAACGCCTATACAAGCAGCAGATCTAAGCTCAGACGGACGCTCAGCAGACAACATAGAACGAGTCTCCTGTGCTTTCTCCTGCTCTGTAGAAGAGTATTCATCCGACTCATGAGGAGCAGAAGGAAGGGTATACGGCGGTGGAGAATGATCTAACCAAAGAGAATCATCTTGGGGTTTATTAAGAATTGGATAGAGAGGTCGTCGAACAGCATATTGGCCATTTACCTGTAAATGACGCTCCCTATTTCCGCTCTCTTTAATTTCTTTATTTTTCATTTTTAATGCTTTTGCATGAATGCTCTTACGCTGTTCCTTTTTAATCAAGGCTTGCTCACGCTTCATTCGCTCATGCACTTCTTTCTCCCACATTCGTACACAGTCAAACATGTCTTGCCTAGCCTTTTGCTTAACATACGTTCTACATACTGAATCTTTCGCAAATCAAATGACCCATGCATAGGCCAATGCAACTCAGGATCCTTATTAGTATATTTATTCCACAACGTGCTGTACATTATAGAAGAAATACCATAATTAACATACATCTCCCTATTAGGCGTCCCCTCCAGGGGAGCCGGTTGCGCTTCATCAAGTCTCAAACTGGTACCACTACAAAAGCAACACATTCTACGAAGTTTGCTAGAAACAAGCATGCCAAAAACTAGTGCAAGATATGCAGTATTATACCCAAAGTAGCACTTAAAATACGCTTGTACTCTGTGCCGTTCAAATCAATTCAAAACAGAGAAAATTCTCCTCATTACCTGCCTATATAAATTGCAATTCATGTATCAACTACTCAAAAATCGCGAATTGGCCAATACAAATTCCAAAAGCCACAGCAAGCATTGCAAAACGACCTTACCAATCCCTAGCGTCCAGATTCCAACTGCCAAGTTCTTGAATTGACCAAATGGCCTTTACGAATGTGAATTTGCTACATGGTATGTATTAAGCAAAATCTGGTGCAAAATAAGGAATCGCAAAATTTGCGATTCCTTATTTTGCAATTGCATTTAAGGAATCGCAAATTTTGCAATTCCTTAAATGCAATGTATGAAGCAAAAAGAATTTGCTAAATGTCCTTAAGGAATCACAAATTACCACCAACTTCTAGTTGGTGGTAAGTTGCGAATTCCTTAAAAAATGCTAACTTTTGCGTTTTTCAAAGTGCCATGTGACGCACATACATGCCCTTGGGGTATGTATGTGCGCCACATGTGCACCCATGCATATTTCAGGGGTGCAACAGGGTGTCCTTTGGACACTCCTGCACCCTTGAAATTATTCTCAATTTGCGATTAGCAAATTGCAAATCGCAAATTGAGAATAATTTCCCATTGATTCCTAAGGGCCTCCTGGCCCATAGAAATGAATGGGAAAGTATTCCTTAATTGCGATTCGCAATTTGCTAATCGCAATTAAGGAATTTTAAGAAATCGCTAAAAAAATGCGATGTTGTACATACATACCCATTTGCAATTCTCAAATAGCAATTTCTTAAAAATTGCTATTTGAGAATCGCAAATGGGTATCTTGGTACATATGGCTCTAAGTCCTTAGACCAATAGGAAAAAGTTGGCATGGAAACTGCAATACAAAACAGAGCTCTTTAGTAACCTCAAGAGATGGAACTACACTCACACAACACCCTTCGGTAGTGTATGAAGTAGCACCCTGAACAGAAGGAACATGCTCCTTTTATACCCACACAGGGGCTTAAAAGGTGGTACAAGTACAGAAAGAAGGTTTTATGTACATATGAGGTCATACAGAAAATGCACAGTCAACAAGAGGGAGGAGCTAGCAGTTGCTAATTCTAGCAAACATATCCTGACAGTTACAGACTAAAAACAGCTGCATGGATAGCTGCAAGCTCAACTGAGCATGTACAGAGTAGAAGAGGCTAAATATAACCTGCCTCTTGGCCGAGTACAAGAGCAGACAACAGAAAGGTAGGACAGAGCACATGGTGAGCAAATGGTAGCACATGGCAGACAAAATGGCTGCTGAATCCAAGATGTCTTCAGCTAGATGCTAACCCCGATCACTGCCAAATTACAAGCGCTGTGAAATGTTGCTATGGGCACCGATCTTTTGGGGGAAAAGCCAGGTCTTAGGTGTAGTGGGAGGTCATTCCAGAGTTTGGTGGCATTTACCGAGAAAAGCCTTCCACCACTTCTTGCCTTCTTAATCCTTAGAACCATCGCAAGGTGGAGTTCATTAGAGCGGAGTTTCCTATTAGCCCTTTAAGGGCAGATCATGGCATTTGTAATTATAGGCTTTCCTACATTCAGTGCATTATGGCTATACAGAGAGCCTTAAAGTGTATTCTCTCCTGTACTGGGAGCCAGTGGAGAGCGTGTAGTGAAGGTCTAGCTGAACATCGGTTAGGGGTCAGTAAGCATCCTCACCGGGGTGTCAATAAGCATCCTCACAGTACAATTCTGCACTAACTGCAGTTTTAAGATCGCCTCCTCTTAGGGCAGCTAAATATAGAGCATTTCCGTAATCAAGTCTGGACAAAATCAGAGCCTGAATCACTAATCTTTTTGCAGTCAGAATAAGATGAGGTTACATAAAACAAGAAGGCATGCAGATGACTGACAAAAATACCCACCACAATAGGAAGAAGACACCAAGATGCACCTCTTCTAAGGACTGAATGAGACGTGTACACCTTGCAGGTACCAAAGGTGTAACCCCTTGGACAAGAAACGTGCAGCTACAGTCCCCTGCCCCCGCTCACTTATACCAATCTAGAATATAATCAGGATGATTAGCCAACATTTAATCGCCACATAATCCTGCATCATTAAAATGTCATCCATCAAGCAGTGTATTTGAGTTTCCCATCTGACTCACAGCCCAAGTGACCTCAGCCTAGCCGACATGAGCATATCAATAATATATGTCATTGGCCACTAGACACCTGATCCACTAGAAACTTAATCCAGCACCCATTGAACACCATGAGGGTAGAACATTCAGAACCTCCCACCTTTGCTGAGCACAAGACCATGAGACCCAAAGACAAGACCTGCATGAATATTATTGCCAAAGCCTTTATTCTTACTGCAGAAGGCTAACAAATTTGAGCTGTGCTGGCCCCACCATTCTCCAGTGGATTCCACTGATTAGTACCCTTTAGTAACCTCCAGCCAGACCGAGAAGAAAAGAGTAAATTTCAGACTCAGGCAATAATCAGGGTTCCTAATAAACTGGTGAAGCACAAAGAACACTTAGCACCTAAAATGAAGCATCTCTCTCGAGCCCCTGGACTGAAATGTATTACTAATGCATGGATGGAAAATATATAAGGATGTTTGAAAGTAGAGCACGACAAGGAAGGAGACATGTGCATTGTGCTCTTAACTTCCAATCATTTCTTTTATCACTGAAGGCAACCTGGACCCAAACTCTACCCTGCCGCGATGCCCTCAACTGGTAAAAGTAGCATGGAGAAGACTGATGTGAAAGAGGAGATCTCCTCCTGCACCCTATCTCTAAATGTTCTGCGTACTCCCTTAACAAGCATCTTGCCTGGCCATAGCTTCCAGCACCAGGTCACCAATACTTCAGCCAGAGTCACCTTACAGACAGACAATGCAGACAAATTACAAACTGCAAGGTCACACAACAATGGGGCTCAGTCTGAACTGAGGCATTCCCCCTTCCTACAATCAGACTTTACTGCTGCTTGTCCAGAATGTCCTTGACTACACACCATCTGTCCGGCATCACTGCTTCTCTCTGAGACTCAATCCATTCAATTGCATCTACCTCCGGTAAATCTGAAATGCCACAGGGACCCTGTAGGCTTTACACCTACTATCTTTACACTGAAACTTCCATCCCTCCATGGGCTCCAAACAGTAACTTCATGAACCTTCAGTCATAGCACCCCCACAGCAGGATGGGAAGGGTGGGACACACTGTCCTACACCATTTGGAGCCCTAGCTAAGCAAATGCTCTATGTGACCCTGGTAAAGATAACAACAGGAATATACCCTAGCGATTGTCTGGCTCCAGCCCGTTCCTGACCAGATCTCCAATGACCTCCAATCTTCTGTGCCACTGGAGAGAAGTATGCTCTTGCCTCTTCTCTCCACTTTAATCTTCTGCACTTTCTTCATGGTGGGAACAGGGAGCCTGTGCGCCTCTTAAATTTCACCATCCCTTAGCACCTCTCCACCCAATTTGGCTGAGGAAGGAAAGGAGCCCTGTGCTATCATGGATGTTCAAGACCAGTAAGGGTCTTAGTCGCAGTACAGATGAGACAGGAAGTAGCCCCTGTAGATCCCACTGTCCACTGAACCTTAAATACCCACCCTGAAAATTGCCCTGAAGAATGCCACAAATATTATTTATCTTTGTAGACGGTTTGCTACCTCCCCTACCCCTCCTTCCTCCTCCTGGACTGCACCAGGTATCCTAGAAAAGACTTCTGCAAGCCCAACCTCTGAGTGCACTTCCATGCAAGGCTTAAATGCCTATTTCTTTAAGGTATATTTTAGAGTTGCGTGTGTTATCATGGGTGCTTGATGTAATACTAATGTTATTTTCTTTAGATTCACTAGCTATACGGCTAGACGCCTGTATGGCTTATATTCCAGTGTCAAACTGACAAAAGGGAATTAAATATAGTCAACCTTTTATGTACTACAATAATGACTCATGTTAGAAAGAGCTGGATTGTGAGCTAAAGGCAGACCTGGAATTCTTTTAACACCATACTAGATACAACTGAGTGAGCAGAGCAGGTGTCGACAAGTCCAATTGAATGTGTCTATAAGTAAAGCGGCTTCCGCGTCTGCTTCATAGCTGCTTTCAAGAGGAACTGGGAGGGGCTAATGGTGTAGCACCCTGTCCCAGTTAGCTGAGGATCCCTTCTACGTCCATTCAGATCTGAAAGTGTCTCACTTTCCTGCATCCCAGGGTGGTGTTTCTGTGTGTCCTCCTGGCCAGCCGAGCCACCGTCATTGCCATGCATTTGTTTCTGTGCACTATCAGAGCCTCCAGATGCATTCTTTGTAATCAGGGACATCTTAAGGATTTTAGGGGCCCTGGGCCAAGCCTAATTTGTGGGCCCCTGATCAGACCAGGTTTGAATTTATGATTCAATTTCACCTCTTTCATGCCGTCTTTAACCAGGTCAGTGGCAGTGCACAGTCCAAATTCTAATGTGCTTACATCTCATGTTCAGAGATAGTGATGTGTGTTTTCAATATTGTAACACAGCAGCAGTTCATTAATATTACTGCAAATAATCTCTGTGATACCCTCTTCTTTTTCATGTGTGATGGCTGTTGCATGAAAAATAAACAAGGTCATCAGGACAAGACTCTTTTTTGGGGGTAGCCAAACGCACATCAGTGGCTTCTGTTCTGAACGGCTTTGAATTTAATATCCAATTTCAGCTCTTTAATTCCTTTTGCCAGGTCACTGACAGTGCACAGACACACTCATCCAAATTCTAAATGTGTTTACATCTAATATTCTGGGATAGTGATGTGTGTTTTCAATATTGTGACACAGCAGCAGCTCACCAATATTACTGCAAATAATCTTGTGGCCCTTTCCCTTTTCTAACATGTGATGTCCTGTTTCGATCTAAAAGAAACTTTTTTATGGATGTTGCTTGAACACTAATCACAACGTTTCTATGCAAAATGTTCGTAATACTCTCACACATAACCCACATTAAAATAAATGAAAGGAAAACAGTATCTAAAACATCTGTTGTCGAATTATTAAAGGTCATCACGGCAAGATTATTTGCAGAATTTAGCTGGCTCTATCAGGGGGCCCCTTGACAGACTAGGTCCCGGGGCCAGGCCCTCTTTGCCCATGCCTTAAAACGCCTCTGTTTGTAATTGACATTTCTTTCACATTGAGGTTCAAAGTTTCTCAATGTTCACTTCACGTTGCAAGACTGGTTCTACCTGTCAGAGATTTCTAACCAATGCACGCAGAATATTCTGCAAATCCCCTATCATTTGAGAGATTCTCCTCCATACTGCCTACATTTCTCCTAAAACGTGCCAAGTAACCGAGAACAATTCTCTGATGACTTCAACACATACATCATCTCCACAGTTTCTTGTGCTTTCATTCATGTCCTGTTTACTAGAGTACAACATTTTCCACTTCTTTTCATTCAATATTGCGCCTCGTTTTCTTGCTCGCTGCTCATGCTTTCCCCTATCCCTCCTTCGTTATGTGTAAGGGAACTTAGAAACACCTTCAACAGGTACACACTCCCTTTTTTCCCCTTTGCTACACAAATTGGTATGAGGAAGTAGAAAGATGAAATTGAATATAATGTGTATCAACATCCACTGTCTAACCTGTTTCTATTCTATACTAATGACGTATTTTCAAAATAAATAAGTGCCAGATATTGTTGTGATGATGTTGTTGGTGGCTCCTCCCACTGCCAGCTCTCTCCTATGTCATCTCTGCAGCTGCCACAATGGTGAAATCTCTCTTTCCCCGCTCCAATGTGAAGGTCAGTTCTTCTGCACTAAACCATCAATCAATCAATCAGTAAATTTATAGAGAGCGCTTCTCACCCGTAAGGGTCTCAAGGCGCTGGAGGGAGGGGGGCGGGGGAGGTGTCACTACCGCTCGAATAGCCAGGTCTTGAGGTGTCTCCTGAAGGTGAGATGGTCCTGCGTCAGTCGTAGGTGTGCTGGGAGGGAGTTCCATGTTTTGGTGCCAGGTAAGAGAATGATCCTCCTCCGGTGGTGGTTCTGCGGATCCGTGGGACGGTGGCGAGGCTGGCTGAGCGGACCTGGCGGGTGGGGGTGTAGAATGAGAGGCGGCTGTTGAGGTATTCGGGGTCCTTGTTGTGGAGTACTTTGTGTGCGTGGGTGAGGAGCCTGAACGTGACCCTCTTGCTGACGGGGAGCCAGTGTAGGTTTCTCAGGTGGGCGGATATGTGGCTGTGGCGGGGAATGTCAAGGATGAGTCGTGCGGAGGCATTCTGTATGCGCTGAAGTTGTTTCTGAAGTTAGGCTGTGGTTCCCACGTATAGGGCATTTCCGTAGTGCAGTCGGCTGTTGACGAGGGCCTGGGTGACGGTTTTTCTGGTTTCGGTGGGGATCCACAGGAAGATTTTGAGGAGCATGCGCAGTGTGTTGAAGCAAGAAGATGAGACAACGTTGACTTGTTTGGTCATCTTGAGTGAGGAGTCCAGGATGAATCCTAGGTTTCCTGCGTGGTCCATGGGTGTAGGTGCGGAGCCCAGTGCCGTGGGCCACCAGGAGTCGTCCAAGGCCGATGGGAGTTGTCTGAGGATGAGGACCTCAGTCTTGTCTGAGTTCAACTTCAGGCGACTGAGCTTCATCCATTCTGAGACGTCTTTCATTCCTTCCTGGAGGTTTGTTTTGGCTGTGGCTGGGTCTTTGGTGAGGGAGAGTATCAGTTGAGTGTCGTCGGCGTAGGAGATGATGCTGATGTTGTAATTGCGTGCGATGGCGGCGAGGGGGCTCATGTAGATATTGAAGAGGGTTGGGCTGAGCGAAGATCCTTGGGATACGCCGCAGATGATTCGGTAGCCGCTGAACGGAAGGGTGGGAGGCAGACTCTCTGGGTTCTGTCGGAGAGGACCGAGGTGATCCAGTCCAGAGCCTTTCCTTGGATCCCGGCGTGGAAGAGGCCGATTATCAGGGTGCGCTGGCAAACAGTATTAAAGGCTGCCGAGAGGTCTAGGAGGATGAGAGCAGTTGTTTCTCCGTTGTCCATCAGGGTCCTGATATCGTCGGTGGCTGCGATGAGGGCGGTCTCGGTGCTGTGGTTGGCTCGAAATCCAGACTGGGATGGGTCGAGCGAGTTGTTTGCCTCGAGGAAAGCGATCAGCTGTTTATTGACGGTCTTCTCGATGACTTTAGCTGGAAAGGGAAGAAGAGAGATGGGGCGGAAGTTCTTGAGGTCTTTGGGGTCCGCTGTGGGTTTCTTTAGAAGAGCGTTGATTTCTGCGTGCTTCCAGATCTCATGGAAGGTAGCTGACATGAAGGAGTTGTTTATGACGTTCCGGAGATGGGGTACGATGATGGTATCTGCTTTTTTTTTTGTTGTTGAAAAAAACCTTTATTATTCAGTTCTGTAAAACATAGTTTCAAGCCTTCAACCCAGGGGCCGGCAGACATAATCACAACCGCATCAAAGCAACACAGCCCTTCAGCCAACAACCCTGGGGTCCGGCGGAGTAGCAGAGTAAAATGCATACAGAACTATCAGTTCCTACAAGGATGTACTAACAACCCGTTTTTTTTGTTTTTTAAACTGAAACAAGGAAAGCAGAGTCAGAAATCAGTCGCGAGCACTGCATTGCACATCGAGTCACACACAAACCAAATAAAGTTACTTGTTTACAGTACAGGTCCTCCCATAGGGCCATCTCGGGACATGCCCAATTCCGCCATAGGAGAGTCACATAGTTCCCCCGATAAGCATTCCAGTGCCCCCATTTCTTGTCCCACATTTTGGGGCATCCTCGAATCTTGTACACTGTCTTTTCAGCGATCATTCATCGATCCATTTCAGCCACCCAGCTCACCACCAATATTCTGTCGGGAGAACTCCACTTCATCACTATAGAGCGCTTGATCAACAGGAAGCCTAGCGCCGCCCATTGCAGCTCAGGGTCAGTCAGGTCATTGGCCCCCCCAGATGTTAAGGACACATTCCTTGGGTGTCGACAAGAGCGGTTTATCCAGGGAGCTACTTATTTTTCAGATCGCTCCATTCCAAAACTGTTGCACCACTGGGCAATCCCACAAAACGTGGTAGAAGGTACCAGGGAGGCCACACCCCCACAGACACAGGGTGTCAGGGCACCGCCCAATTATGGCCAAGGTAAGGGCAGACATATACGCTCTGTGTAACACCTTCAATTGGATCAGCCTAAACCTATGGCAGATAGCCGATTGCCTCGGGGACATTAAGGCCGAGCGCCAATCCTCCTCGTCTAAGGGGCCCAAGTCAGCCTCCCATTTGGACCGCAGAGACTGAAAGGGATCAGGGAGATTGTTGCACAGATTACAGTAGGTGAGGGAGATGGCCTTCTCAGGGAGAGGTTCCGATAGCAACCTGCCCTCGAGGGGAGAAGTCATGGGAAGCTTGGCAAGGTCTGGGACAGCCGCAAAAATAACATGTTTAATTTGCAGATATCGGAAAAATTTGGTGGGCGCAAGGGCATATTTAGTCTGAAGGTCGTTAAAGATCAACAATTTACCCTTATGGACAAGGTCTCCTAGCTCCGAGATCCCAAGCATGTCCCGCCTATCGAAACCCCGACAGAAGCAGAGGGAGCCCAGACCCTGTGCAGACCACAGAGGCATTGCTTTAGTGAACCTGTTTGCCCACCCCAAACACTTAGTAGCCATGTGCCAAATAGCCACTGTGTGTGCCATCGGTCCGACATACCTAGCTCTAGAGGGCTTACCATACAGAGCCCCCAGGTATCCCTCATGACCAGTTTGACATCTGTCCAGGAGGAAGGCCGGGTTCAGGGGCGATCCGTGTATCCATCGATTCACAGCCACTAGCTGCGAAGCCCAGTAATAAAGGCAGAGGTTAGGGAGGGCGATGCCCCCGTCATACCAACCCTGAAAGAGTTTACAGAGGGCAATCCTAGCGGCCCCCCATCCCATAGCAAAAGTTGAAGCTTGCTCTCAACTGTACGAAAATAGGAATCTGGAACCAAGAAAGGGCAGTTCTGCAGAACGTATAGGATGCGCGGGAGTGCCATCATCTTAAACAGCGCAACTCTACCCGGAAGCAATAGTGGGAGGGAGCCCCAGTGGGCAACGTCACTGCGGAGCCTGCGCAGGGGGGCCAACAAATTGCGATCATAGAACACCCTGGAATCTGGCGTAACAAAGATGCCAAGATACATGAAGCCCTCCGTGGCCCCCATGATGGAAAACCCTCTGGGAAGTAAGGGCGGGGGCCATGTAACATATAGAGCACAGATTTAGTCCAATTTATGGAATATCCTGAATACTTCCCAAAATTGGTGAGCACATGAAACAGGCTGTTAATAGAGGATCGAGGGGATGACATGTATATCAATATGTCGTCCGCATATAGGGAAATTTTATCAGTGACGTCCCCAGTCCATTGCAGGCCTCTAATAGAGGCGTCTGTGCGGATCCAATGAGCCAGGGGTTCCAGGGTGAGGGCAAACAGTAGTGGGGAGAGGGGGCAACCCTGTCTGGTGCCCCGATGAAGCGGAAACCTCCTGGATGTGTGTGTATTAACTCAGACTTGACCCCAAAGGTTCGTATAAAGAAGTCGCACCCAGCTAATGAACTGGGGCCCAAATCCAAAGCAGCGGAGGACCTCGAACAGATATGGCCATTCGATGGAATCAAATGCCATCGTGGCATCGAGGGACAAAATGGCCGCATCTTGCTGCAAAGTGGGTCTATGACTCGTTACATTGTACACCCTGCGAAGATTTAATGCTGTATTGCGACCCGGAAGAAAACCGGATTGATCATCATGAATCAGGGAGGGGAGCACTAGGTGAAGGCGAGTCGCCAATAGCTTAGCCAGAACCTTTGCCTCCGCACTGATCAAGGAGATAGGTCTGTAGGAGCCGCAGTCATTGGGTGGTTTAGTGGGTTTGAGAATGACCTCTACAGAGGCCAGCCTTTGAGCGAGCCGAAGGATCCCGATCTCCCGACTTTTTATAAACATATTCCGAAGAAGAGGGATAGCGTCCGGGACCATGTCCTTCAGAAATTCGATAGGGACCCCGTCTGGGCCCATAGCCCTGCCAGAATTAACGGCAAACAGTGCTGCGGTTAGTGCCTCCGCCGTGATGTCTGCGCCAAGGGCCAGCCAATCCTCGTCTGACACAGTTGGGAGACGCATCTCGTCCAGGAGTTGCCTGGACTCCTCAGACGTGTAGCCATCACCAGCTGTATAGACCCTCTCTAGATGGTCAGCAAAGGCCTGAGCGATGTCCTGAGGGTCCGTCACTGTGGAGCCATCTGACTTAACTATGGACGATACCCATCTGGACCCCTGATCCTGATGCTCCAGCCAAGCAAGCATCTTACCCGCGCTGTCCCTAAACTCGTAAACCCAGTGGCACGTGTGGAGCAGTCGCGCCTGCGCCTTTGGGACAGGGCCTTATAGGCCAGTTGTTGGGTACGGAGCCTAGCAGCCGTAGCATCTGACGGGGCGACACTGTAGGACGTCTCGAGGTTGATGAGTTCCGATTCAGCCTGAAAGACTTGTTTGTTATGCTTCCGCATGTAATTCTTCTTTAGGGCCAGTGCCTCTTCCTTCATCACCGCCAAGTATGCCTCCCAGAGTGTGACCATCGAATTTACAGACCCAGCATTTTCAGCGAAGTAGAGTTTAGTGCGTTTCTGAAATGCTTCCCTAATGTCAGGGATTTGCATTAGCCAGGGGTTACTGACAATGGGGCCCCGTGTAAATTGGCGATTATAATGGAGGTCTACACTAAGCGGTGAGTGGTCGGAGATGCCGCGGGGGATGCCTCTCGGGCGGACAAAGCAACCGACGTCCGCGGTGGGGCAAAATAAATATTCGATCCTAGACATACTATTATGTGCATTGGAATAATGAGTGTTCAAGTTCAAAGACTTTATTCGAATTGAATTCATAATTCATAAAAGTATACAAATAAAATCACAATTAAAATTCCATCTTTTCCATTCAGAATTAAACATTACTAAAGACAGATTTTTAAAATTAATAAAAAGAGGTTAAAATAGATAAGACAATGCAATCAATTAAAATACATAGTAGTTAAAAATACTTAATTAACTCTTGCTATCCCATGACCATGGTCCTTCTCACTCTTAAAATTGTGTTCAAGTAGAGGCTCACAAGTTTATTATAGGCGTCTCTTGCTTTCCTTAGGCCCCAGGTTAACAGGAGGGGTTTTAAGATTTGTCGTCTACAGTGGCTGTATAAAGTGCAAAAAAGAGTGCAGTGTATATTTGATTGGAATGATTTGTCATCACAAGGACACCGCCTTTTTACTCTCGCCCAGTCATTGCAAATCGGAAATGATACAAGTCTATAAAAGGTTTCCAGGCGAAAGTATGTCAGGATCCTACGATGCTGTAGGGGATGATCTATTACAAGATACAACTGAGGGCCCCTCTGAGATGTCACTTCGTCGTGGCTCAAGACAGATTTTTTGTTCCTTTCACCGTTCCACCTTTGCAATTCCAAATGTTCCAACAAAATCTTTTTGAACGTGGATCGCGAGAGCCATTCCAGTGAGGCTGGGTCGGTGAAATATTCAGGATGACCAATCTCGCTGACAAAGTTCTTGATGTAACTAAGCCATTTAATATTTTTCATCCCATCACAACTTAAGCAGTCCTCTATAATAGATCTATTCAATTCTGTGGCAGGGTTGGTCCAGACATTATGCCAAAGTAAAACAGGGGCTAGTTTTATAGTGTCCGTGATGTGAAGGAGAGCAACTTCGGCATGTAAGACATATATAGGAGTGCTCTTCGATGTAGCTGTTATAAATCGCAGGAACCTATTCTCGATTCGCTGTATCACCTCCACTTGCTGCCAGCCCCAAATGCCCGCCCCGTAGGTCCCAATAGCCACACATTTCGATTTGAATATTTGGAGGAGCTCCCTGACTGGCCTGTTCCCTATTTTTTTTGCAAAGGTCACAAGAGCACCAGTTGCTCTATTAAATGCCAGGGCCCTTGCATTCACAGCAGGCTTCCACGTGCCTTGCCTATCAAAATGAACCCCCAAATAGCAAAAGATGTCGGCTAACTCCACCCTCCTTTCATCTAAGGTAATTGGACAAGGTGATCTTTGTTTGTTTGGGCCGCACGACATGGTAAACGTCTTCGAGACATTTACACGTAAACCTCTGATCTTCATGAAGTTAGTGAAGGTCTGTACGGCTTTCTGGAGACCCACCTTTGTCTGCAAGAGGATAGCTGCATCGTCAGCATAGAGTAGAATGGGGATGGGTTTGCCTTTGATTACAGGATAATCGTAATACTGTTGTGTTAAGCAAGAACCCACCCCATTAATATAGAGGGTAAATAGCAGGGGAGCCAATATGCATCCCTGCCTTACCCCTCTATTAATCTTAAAGAGCTCAGTGCATTCCCCCCTCTGGCCATATCTTACTCGTGCACCTGCCTCAGCATAGAGTTCTCTAATGTAATCTATTATTTTATTGTCCAACCCAATGTCCCTCAAAGTCTGCCAGAGATTGTCGTGCAAAACGCAATCAAATGCAGAGCTGAGGTCCACAAATGTCACGTATAGGTTAGTGTTCTTTGCGTGTATATATTTAGAGATTGTTAGGGAGAGATTTAGCCCCTGCTCAATTGTCCCCCGCCCTCCCCTAAACCCATACTGGAAAGGTGATAGCACTTCCTGTCCCTCCAGCCAGTCCTGAATGCGAGCAAGAATGACCCTGCCTGCCATCTTCATAAAGCCATCTAACAAAGAGATGGGCCGATAGCAGGCAGGATCATTCCTGTCCCCCTTTTTGTAAATCGGGACCAAGATTGCCTCCTTCCATGTTGGAATAAAACTTCTTTTGCCCATGCAATTCAGGACTCTAGTGAGTAGAGGAACCCACAGGTCTGGATACGTTTTAAACACGTCAATAGGGACAGAGTCTGGTCCTGGTGCTTTAGAGGCTGGGCTTTCCCTTAAGGCTTTATATACCTCCTCTAGTTTGAATTGAATATCTAAGGGGAACGGGCAATCTCAACCTCCGTGATTATTGCAGTTTTGGGGGAAGGTACAGGTAGAACCGGCATGCCATAAAGGGCTTGGAAATGACACACCCACTCCTGAGCCGTAATGGCATTATCTAGACGAGGGCCATGGTCATCTTGGTAAAAGGGAGCATTCACAGCCTTCCAAAAGGCAACCGTGTCCTTTTGTAATGCGGCTGCGTGGAGGGCTTCCCAAGCTTCAGCTTTTATATCTTTCTTTCTTCTAGCCAACGCGACGCGGTAGTTACGCCTTGCCATCTGGACCTGTGCTCTGTCTAACGGGGTAGCATGCAGTGCTTGTTTAAGTTCCCTCAGTGCCCTAGTGCAGTTTGGATCAAACCACCCAGGGGTTCTCTTGACTATATTGCGCGGGTTTCTGGTCAAGAGGTGTTTAATTGAACGCAAGATATTATTGAAGGAGTCAAAAATATGTTCTTCGTCCTCTTCTAGAGTCAAGCACGTATTGATTTCCTTTTGGGAAATGGTCACTAGATTTTTTAGGAAACTCTCAGGAATTACCTTCTCCCATTTAATGCAAAATCTGTTACGCTGACCAAGAATGGGGTTAAGGTCATAATTGCATTGAATATTAAGGGGCGGCGCATCCAGATTTAGCTTAAAGATAACTGAGATAGGGTAATGATCACTAATGCCACTTATGAGTGTCTCCCATTTTGTAACTAGTGGGGCATAGCGTGACGAAAGTAAGGTAAAATCAATAATTGATTTTGCCCCTCTTGCGTTAAAGGTGGGTGTAAATGTTTTAGGCACGGAACAAGCCTCATTAATAAATACCATAGAATGGTCCACCAACAAGTTGTTGAGCATGTCCCCTAGTTTTGTATGGGCAAAATGGCTTGACGCCCCTAAGTTTTCATCTTCCCAGCCACACACACCCTGTAAACTCCTTGGACATAAGGGACAATTAAAGTCCCCTACCCACATAAGAGCCAAATCCCCCGGACAGCTATCTTCGATCATCTTAAGAGTGCCTGACAATTTCTTGACTGTGGTTTCCACATGTACTATTGGGATGTTATTATAGAAGTTAATTATAGCTACATTTTTCAGGGATCCCCATGTTACCATTAGTATTTGATAGTATGGACAATCCAAAAAGCTCCGAAGGACAGTAGGACCTGATTAGATCGACAAATATATAGACAGCCCTCCCTTATGTCTACCCATTTTGTTAGGAACTGCCGGAGTAAAAAAGGTTTTATATCCTAACAAATGGGATTGCTCGCTGGCCCATGTTTCCTGGAGAGCTAGGATGGAGTGGGTTACTAATCGCCAATCTGCGTCATTAATTTTTGGGGCAAGACCCGCTATATTCCACGATATTATGCTACCAGGAATTTCGAATTTCGATACTAATTGGGCATGTTACATCCGTAGGTGTCACAGGGGCCGTTTCCAATAGAACATTGGGAGTTATCCCAATATAGCCAACTGGGGAGGTGATGTTGTTTCTTCCCCAGGTACTTGTGTTTCAGGCTGAAGGACTATCTCAGGGCAGGGTTCCTGTGTACTAATAATATGTACAGGAGCCAGAATATGTTTTTGGGAACTCAAATTATCTTTTTTACCTTTTATCTTGTGACTTGGAAACATATTAGCAGGGGGCCCCAACCGTCATTCGCAGTCATCCAAGCCTGAGAAGGCTTCAAATCTGTTAGCGACTTCAAGGGGGGTAAATGGCAACAAATGGTCCATTCCCCTAATTCCTTGCGGGTGGTCCAACCCCCTAAAATTGTTACCATGTCCCCTGAAAGGTACAGTGTTCCACCCAAATAAATTTTTTGCCATCATATGGTTGGGAGCATGCAACATATATTGATTGTTAAATGTTATAGGAGGATTATTTGGTAGGCCAGAAGGGACCCCTGAGCACATTGTAGGAGTCACCTGGGATCTTGGGTAGAAATAGGTCAGGTCACAGGGAACGATGGTTCTAACAGCGGTCCTTGGCATCCAGTTTAGGATGTGTCTGACCGCACCTGGATCTCTGAAATTTATGACTATTAGATCGCCCACGATGTCTTTCTCTCGGCTCCCCAGCCAGGAGAGTCGCCGCACGTGGATAATCTCACCATTGATGTTACATGGGAGCGGTCTGTGCTGGGTAAGCCAGTGCATGGTTTTGTTTTTTAATTGACTGAAGCCTTCCCTCCTGCCGTCTTCCAAGGTAGGGACACCCGTGAGTACAACCACATAGGGGACCGCGTCTGGTGGTAATTCAACTTGGCGGCCCCAGTGGTTTTCTATTCTATCTGGGTACGCCCTCCCCCTTACCTCCTGCTTATTTCTAATAGCGGCTGAATTAGCCCCCTTCGAGATTTCCTTAGAAGTGTGTGGGCCGGGTTAATGGGCTATTTTAAGTATTGTATTGTATTGTGGTATACTTTTATAGCGCAAACCTGTCACCACCAAGGGCATCCTGGCGCTTTGACTCATGATCCAGCAAAATTCAGCAGCTCAACCAATCCTCGGAAAGAGGTAAGTTTTCAGTGCCTTTCTAAAGGCTAAAAGATCCTCAAGACTTCTCAGGGATATTGGCAGAGAGTTCCAGAGTTTAGCCGCCGCCACTCTGAACGAACGGCCACCCATCCTCACTCTCTGGAAGCGCGGAACTATAAGTAGCCTGGATGAAGAGGAACGTAGAGCTCGGGATGGAAGATACCAGGCAAACATTCGCCGCAATGTGATTGGGCCCAGGCCATGAATAGCCCTGAACACAATACACGCTGCTTTATAGCGGACGCGTAGGTGAACCGGCAGCCAATGAAGTTCCTGTAGCGCTGCCGTAGAAGAGCTATGGTAGGGGCGGGAAAGGGCGAGTTTGGTAGCCAGATTTTGCACCCTTTGAAGCTTGCCCAGAAGTGTTACCGGGGCCTCCAGAAGTAGTGCGTTACAATAGTCGAGTCGACTTAGGATGGTACTTCGCACTACTTCTGGTCTGGCTTGCTCAGGGAGGAGGGGTAAAACCTTGCGCAGCATACGGATCAACATCATGCACGTTGAGGTGGTCTTATTTACGTGCAGATCTAGCTGCAGGTTGGGCCCAAAAGTGACGCCCAGATTACGTGCCGATTGTGCGGCTGACACCGTCTCTGAAAAGGACGGGGGCCAGAAGTCGTCTAGGAGATCTCGGGGAACTCGGTCATTGGAGCAGTACAGGACCTCTGTCTTGGTTCCATTGAACTGTAACGAGTTCAAACGGAGCCATTCCGCTGTAGCCTGCATGCACCTGTGGAAAAGATTTACCCCTTGATGATTACGGCTCACAGAGTTGCTAGATGGATTTAGGTCCTTTTGGATAGCAGGGGTAGAGGTTGGTGCTGCGACTACGGGGGGTGAGACTGGCTTTGCAGTATCTTTCGACAGGCCTGCTTTGTTGGTGATGGCCATTTCCAAATCCCACAGCCGTTGCTCCAGCCTCTTCAGCCTCTCTAGTATGGGAGATGTAAATGACCTGAGTAGATGTTCAATGCTGTCAAGGGAGACAGCAGACGATTGTTCCTTAGACGTGCAATTTCTGGTAGATATTGAACCAGGTCTAAATGCAGTCAATGAAGGGGTATTTATAGGAGGTATTGTTTTGTGCGGGACCTCTTGACCTGAATCGGTAACTAAAGTAGCCTTTGTAGTAAGTGCAGGTGTAACACTAGCCTTTCTGCCCTTGCCAAAGTCGGAGAGGCTAGTCTTACCTCTTTGTGGAACACCACCCCTCCTCCGCCTCTTATTTGGTGGCGGTCCAAAGACTTTAGGGACCTCCCACTTCCCAGCTTTCTTTTTGGAATTCCCCACTACTACTCGAGGAGTATCAGATATAACTTCTATGCCTGTATTAATGTCATTAGAGATTAATGTGTTATTTTTACCCACACTATTAAGGGCAGCCGATGAGGGGGGCGTATCTCGCAGAAGCATTGGAATACCCTGCGTAGATAACGGGTCCTCATTTTCTGAGGTCAGACCTACACCTGGTGGATTAGTCTGGGGTGGTGCTACCAAAGGGGGTCTGGTTTTAATAGATTCAAAGGAGCGGCAACCCTCTTCCCTACGTTCAGCCAGTAGGCATTTCCTTTCCATATCGGGGGCAGGTTTTATAAAATAATTATCCAGGGTACCTTTGCTATTTCCCCCTACATCAGCCAGCACAATTGTTTCAGGGGTAGCAGCCATGGAAGATGAACAGACAGATGTTAGGGTTATGTAGCAGAGTTACTTTACTCTACCAAAGAACAGCCTATAATGGTGACAGTGCAAACCCCAGGTAAATACCCCCAAGCGCCGTTACTCAGCAGGTGAATTTACTCTGAGAGGCAACAAGGGAGGAAGCCCTATAGGTGTCAACGGGGTACAATAATCTTTGTAGAGTATGGCAATAAAGAGACAGTTCCTATGAGTAGGTGATATATTAGCACATAGCATGGGTGCGCAATATAAAATGCACGACAACCTTACTTTTGGAGCCGGAGGCAACAGGCGGTGGCTTAAGCAAATGTAAGAGAATGGGTCCAGCCCAGCCTCCTTCAGCCACCGAACGGCCACAAAATGGCCCGCCCTTTGCCCGGGCTTCGCCCGGCGTCCCGCGAGACGGGGATGACGATATTTTTAAGCGCCTCCTGGCGTGAAAAGCTGTATCTGGGTGCCGCTAGGGCTGCTGGGGGTTGAAGTCTTTTGCCCCGCCCACGCTCCGCTCAGCGGCCCGACTCCACGCTGGTAAAAGGAGTAAGGCCGCGGGAGGCGGGCAGGCAAATCCACCAGTACACAGGTCTCCCTGGGCAATTACAACGAACAAATAGGTGGCAGGCAGAGCACGAAGCACTAGGCACAAGTCGCGCAGGAAGCCCCCACTCGACCGGGATGACGATATTTTTAAGCGCGTCCTGGCGCGAAAAGCTGTATCTGGGTGCCACTAAGGCTGCTGCGGGTTGAAGTCTTTTGCCCCGCCCATGCTCCGCTCAGCGGCCTGACTCCACGCTGGTAAAAGGAGTAAGGCGGCGGGCAGGCAAATCCACCAGTACACAGGTCTCCCTGGGCAATTACAACAAGCAAATAGGTGGCAGACAGAGCACGAAGCACCAGGCACAAGTCACGCATGAATGAGGAATCAGTGAAGTACGGCGTGTCTGGATGGTGGATACACCAAATGTCTGCCAGCCCCATAGCGCGCGCAAAGTCTTCCAAGTCCGAATTATGTAGATGGGAACTTCGTTTGGGTTTACGATCAATGTCGTCACACATCGTCACATTAAAGTCACCGCTGATCAGGAGAGTACCCGGGGAAAGGCCTAGCAATTGAGTGCCTAGCTCCTTAAGGGAGTCTCGGATCAACGTCGGCGGAAGATACGCTGAGATAATATTTAGGGGGGCGCACCTCCCAGGCGGCCTCAGCTAGCGCAAAACGGCCCAGTGGGTCCGCCCAAGTCCGAGTGTGAGTAAGTGTAAGAGTCTTGCGGACCAGAATCCCGGTGCCTCGGGATCCCGAAGAGAACCCTGCGTGGACTAATAGTTTGTATCCCCCTCGTTGGAGTGCCTGACAGGTGTTACCTACTAAGTGTGTTTCCTGGAGCAAGACGGTGTCAGGGGAGTGGCGCCGAAGAAATTGGAGGACTACACTCCTTTTTATTTTGTGACCCAGCCCATTGACATTCCAGGACAGGATAGTAAGGGTCTTAGAGAGAGTCTGTGTCATAGCAGCGGGAGTGATGGAACTGATATGAGTGAGGGCTGGAGGGGAACCGCTTGTAGCGGCGAAACCCCGGAACCCATCGGAGCATAGGATCAGAAGGATCTCCGGCCCCAGGGGGGCCGGAGGCCAACCAAGGTGGCCAATCTGTCAGGAAGGAACCATGGGCCCGATTCACAGAACTAACTTAAGACAAAATCCTAAACTTACTACTATTTTGGTATTCACAGAATGCACTTACTACTTTCGGCATTCACAGAATGAATTTACTACTTTTGGTATTCACAGAAGTTAGGATTTTGTCTTAAGACAAACTTAAGACAGACTTAAGACAGACTTAAGACAGACTTAAGACAAAATCCTAACTTCTGTGAATACCAAAAGTAGTAAGTTCATTCTGTGAATGCCAAAAGTAGTAAGTGCATTCTGTGAATACTAAAATAGTACTAAGTTTAGGATTGAGTCTTAAGTTAATTCTGTGAATCGGGCCCCATGTGTAAGCAGAAAATCACGACCAAAGAGGACTCCGCTGAAAACATAAAAAAGCATCAAAACAATAACAAAACCACCCCATATCCCTATTCCCCCCTCCCTGCTTCCCTGCCCGCGGACTTAGGACTATCCACACCCCAACTAGGCAGAGTGCCTGTCGCCCTCCCCACCAGAATCGAGGTACTTGGTTGGCCGTTAGAGCCACTCGCCCGATTCTAAAAGCGATGCAAGTAATATACATGTGTAAGACTACAAATAGACCCTGTTCAGCAATCACAAATTAGAAAAGTTACTTGTTAGTCAGCCGGTGCAGCCCGATCGGGGCGAATAGAGCATTGCTCAAGAGCAGATATCTAATGAAATATAGAGGTCCGCCGTCCCCGTCAATAATAAGAAACAAAAGGGAGTCGGCAGAAGACCAGTTAAGAGCTATCCAAGTGGCTCCTGCTGGACCGGGAATCATCCCTGTCCATTGTCTGTAGCTCCGGTAAATAAGTCTTGGCTCTCTGGCAGATGGTCCTCTCTCGGAGGGTCCTCCAAACCCCCAGTGGCTCACGGAGACCTTCCCGCTCGGCGCCAGCCCTCTAGCCAGTCCCACACTTCCTCCGGCGATAGGAAGAACCAAGCTTTGCCATCCATCTGTAGGCGGAGCTTAGCAGGAAAAAGCATGGAGTATTTAATGCCTTGAGTTCGCAGGGCCTTCTTGACCTCAAGAAAGCTGTGTCGTCTTGCCTGCACCTTCATAGTAAAGTCTGGGAATATCGAGATGCAAGTGTTTTCAAGGAGAAGATGCGGTCCAGATCGGGCGATTTGGAGGATAGCGTCTCGGTCCCTAAAATTAAAGACCCTCGCGATGATGGGGCGAGGTGGAGCCCCCGGTCTCGGTCTGCCCCCCAGGACCCTGTGCGCCCGTTCGATGGAAAAATAACTCGAGAGTTGTTTAGGTCGGAGATGTTTCGTGACCAGTTCCTCAACGAACAGGTCCGCTGACGGCTCCTCCAGTTTCTCCGGAACTCCCAATAGTCGGACATTGTTTCGTTGCGCCCTCCCTTCATAGGCATCCAGCAGGTCAGACATCTGTTTCTGTTGTTTCTGGAGCTGGACGACTTGCTTTTGGAGCATAGAGGTATTGTCAATGAGGGCCGCAGTTTTGACCTCCGCATCTTTGACCTTAGTGTCCATCTTTCGCAGGTCAGCTCGCAAGAGGGTCACCTCAATATTAACAGAGTCAATTCGGGTTTTCAGGGAGGATCGGACTCCAGCAATCACCTCCATGACGTCTTCCAGTGTAAGCGACTTCCCTCCCTGGGACGGAGATGCAGTTTTTGAGTCAGCGGGGGGGGGGGGGGCTGCGTCCTTGTTCTCTGCTCTGGAGCCCCAGGAATTTTTAGTTATTTGCCTCTGGGTCGAGGACCTGCCGCCCTTGCTAGACGACATCACCGTCCGCAGAGCGGGCCACAAGAGCGGCCAGAACCAATCAGTGGCGTAAATAATGTAGGGTCCAAACATCCTCCACTCTCTAGGGTGACCCACGTGTTGCCCAATTTGGAACGGTTCAGGATACAAGACACGGTGTGGATCGCGACTCAGGGAGAGGGTCCTCGGCAAGTCACTCACCGCTACCACGACAGGCCCACCGCCGCTGCAGGCAAAGGAGTCACTTTTGGGCCCCGCTGGGTCTACGCTTCGAATGCAGCAATACGCAGTTGGATCAGCGCTGGGAAGTCCGGTGTCTAGTGCTCCAGGTAGTCAAATAGGCAGGTGTCAGCCCTCAAATAAGTAGCCTGGCAGAGGTCGCAAGCGGAAAGATCGCAGCTCTTCGTGGGCCAAGGACCTCCCTCCCGGATCTCCAGTGGTGGTAGGCTCCAAAGCCTGGGTGCCGCGTAAATTACACCTTGGCAGGTCAATGGTGTCCTCTCGATCGGTGTGTCATGCGTCACCATGAGACCATAGTGACATCCCTGCATGTCGGGCACTCCGTAGGTTCTCATAAGAAATGAGACTCCAAATAAGGTTCAAGATAGAATTTTAATCATTCAACTTGAGTTTAAGTCATCCAAGTTTTGTTAAATTTTCAAATTTTCATTAGTTAAATGCATCCAAAGTAAATTTTCCCAATGCTTCAATGCATTTCGGGCATTCCTAGCCCTTCATCGGGGAGCCTCTGTAATTAACCCAGACATAGCAGTCAGAACAAACTAAATGAGATGGTAACGTCAATTGTTAGTGAGTGTAAATGGTGCTAAAGTAACCTTAGTCAAACGAGTATATCCGATGAGAAAGTTGGTGAAATTCATACGTGCATGTGATGGAATAAAATGAGGTGAACAGGTAGGTATAGTAAGATGGCCAAGTAACTAGATCGGGTGAAATGACGGAAATAAAGGAAACGTACAAGTGAGTTAGACTAACGTGTAACTCCAAGTGTGACAGCAAGCTTAACAATAAAAATTACTATAGAGTGCCCAAGAAGGAAAGTGGAAACCAACAAACGCGTGTGTATATCATTAAATTCAAGTTCACGCATGTAGCGTTTAACAATTAGAACAACCACTGAAAAGTGACAGTCTATGATGGAATGGTTTACTCACGGGTGCTCGTAAGGTCACAGGCTTCAAACGCCGAAGTCGGTGTAGACCGGGAAGTGTTGTTAGTTAAGTAAAAATCGGAACAGTAGAAACGAGACTATCAGAGCAGTGCGAAGGTGGACAAAGGACTATCAGAGCAGTGCGAAGGTAGACAAAGGACTATCCGTGTGAAACTGGTGGCCATCTTGGAAGGTTACCAAAATCAGTACAATCAATAATAAACAATGAGGATACAGATAACAAATGGTACCAAGAATAATCGCATTTCTGGAAACAAATGCCAGTCAGTTAAATGAAACATGAAAACTCCAGGCGATCATTAAGACCGACTGGTTTCATAGTCTGCATACGATAAATCCAAGCCATTTCCCTCTGTAGTAAGTGCTTGGTATTGTCCATTCCTTCAATTTTACACACTTGTTCCAAAACCAAAAACTTTAGTTGGGAAACGTTATGTCTGTTCTCATTAAAATGTGTAGCCACATTGGATTTGGTGTTCTGGAGCCTAATGTTGGACTTATGCTCATTGATACGAATTTTTATCTTTCTTTCAGTCTTTCCTATGTAGCTTTTACCGCAAGGACATTTAATCATATATACGACGTTGGTAGAGTCGCATGTGGCATTTACATACAACTTAATGGGGTTGCCTCTCATGGGGTGGTTGACTGTTGTTCCTGTGATGATATTATTACAGTTTCCACAATTTTTACATGGCCTTGTGCCTTTAGAAGATGTTCTCTCCTGAGGTTTAATTGTTAAGATTTCTTTAAGGTTTGCACTGCGGGTATACTCAAAAAGAGGTGGTTCCTTGAAAGTCGTACCAAAATCTGGTTCAACGCTCATAATAGGCCAATGTCTTAGGATTATCCGTTTGTATACGGAACTCATGTTTGAAAATTTGGAAACTAGTACCATCCTATTTGTGATTTTAGGAGGAGTTTTAGCAAACAGTGACTCTCTGGGAATGTCCAAGGCTTTCTTTTTCGCACTCTCATTAAGAGTTGGAGGATACCCTCTGGTTAAAAATCTTTCTCCCATTTCTTGTAATCTGATCTGAGTTTGATCAGGGTTAGAGGTGATCCTTCTAATCCTCAGCATTTGAGATGCGGGCAAATGTGTTTTCAGAGATCCTTGATGGTGGCTTGAGAAATGCAATGCATTGTTGCGGTCAGTCTTTTTGCGGAACAGATCTGTCTCAAAACCATTGGTGGTGATTGTGATCCTAACATCAAGGAAAGTAATGGTTTTATTGTCAATCTCCCAAGTGAGTTGAATGCATTCGTTGGCTTGATTTAGAACAGTGAGGGCTTGTGTCAAGGATTCTTTCGTATCTTTCCATACGATGAACACATCGTCAATGTACCTTGCATACATTTTGGTGTTGTTAATCCAAGTAGGGTTTTCATAGATGTGTGTCTGTTCAAAGTACTTCATATAGATATTAGCGTAGGTGGGCGCTGCACAATTACCCATAGAGGTTCCGGACAGCTGTAGATACCAGTCGTTATCAAGTTGGAAGTAACTTTGATATAGGGTGAATATGGTTAGTTCCATGAGAAATCGTTGCATATCAGGTTCAAGGTTGCTCTCTAGGATGGATTTTTCCATGGCTTCAATGCCTCCTGCATGGGGGATGGAAGTGTAAAGAGAGCGGACATCCGCTGTGCATAATATTATGCATTCTCCTTCTGTGATGTTCACACTGGCAAGCTTTTGAAGAAAATCTGTAGTATCCTGAATGTAACTCTGCATATTTTTGACACTGTGTTGTAGGTATCGATCAATAAATTTACCAACAGGTTCATGTATTGAACCCTTGGTGGAAACTATCGGCCTAAAAGGGGGATCCTCTAGGCTTTTGTGGATCTTCGGTATTAGGTAGATGATGGGACTCTTTGGGAAGGGTTTAAGTAGGTATTTCCTTGTCCTATCATCGATTGTTCCACTTTCGTAGGCTTTTTGCACAATGTTAGTCAAAATCTCTTTAAATTGCATGGTGGGGTTACTCAGTAGTTTCATATAAGTTTGTTCATCTTGAATGTGTTCTTGCATCTTCCGATGGTATAAAGATGAGTTCATTATCACCAGTGCGCCGCCCTTGTCTGCTTGGATGCATTTTATTTCTGTGTTTTCAGAAAGTCTTCTCAAGGTGTCCTGATCTTTTTGTGTGATGTTTTTTTGTTTTTTCTTACTGTAGTTCAATTTTAAGATGTCTTGATTTACCAAGTTTTCAAATAAATCAATACTTTTGTGACTTATTGGTGCTTCAAAAGTGCTGGTCGGTCTAAGGCCCATGAGTAGATCTTGTTTGTTGGGTAATGGAGGTAGTACATGATCAAAGTAATGTCTCAATTTAAGTTTCCTGATAAACTTATACGTATTGACTTGTAGTTCTAGTGCATTGGTCCTGTATGTCGGTACAAAAGATGTGCCTTTAGATAGTAAATCCATTTCGTGTTTGTTCAAAGAAGTTTCAGAAATATTGATGATCAAGTGTTCTTCTTCTTGTCTTTCTTGCTCCGTGTGCTCGGTTGAACTGATTCCTTCTCTTTTCCTTTTTCCTTTTCTAAGGCCCCGCCTGGGTCGTTTATAATGTCTCTGCCCTCGTCTAAAAAAGGCACCGCAGATGAGGAACCTGGTTGTTGACTCTGAGATTCAACGTTTGTGGTGGATTCAGTTGATTTGTTTGTAGGTATAGGAGTCTTTCTGAGTGGACGATTGGAGGTGTCACTCCCTGAGGAGGATGTGTCAGTCTGAGAATTAGGAGGTCTATTTCTTCTACGTTGGGCGTACACATCAGCCCACGTGTATACTTCTCCCAATTTGTAATCTTGGGTGTCTCTCTTGAATTTTCTAATTTTTCTGTTGTTAATCTCACGAGAGCGTTTATCAATTTGCACCTTGATATCTTCCAGTATCTTGCTCCATTCCTCAGAAGTAGTCATCTCTGACAATTCGTTCTCCACTTCTTTAATCTCCTTATTCAATTCAGTTAGAATATTTGAAAGTTCTTGTATGATTAACAAAATCAGATCTAAGCTGCATTTGTTTAACACTGCGTTCCATTTCTCTTGAAAGGATTTCGAGTTCTTACATAGCGACGGTTTCAATTATTATTATTTTTTTTTTTAAGTGTATCTTGATATAGCGTACAGCTACCCCAACGGGGTGTCCCGACGCTTCTGAGTAACTTCAAGCTGCATGAGATGGTTGAAAAAGAAGAGAATCAGCAAAACAGATAAGTTTTTAAAGCTCTCCGGAAGGGTTGTTCATCCTTGATCAGGCGAATGGCATTGGGTAATTTATTCCAGATGGCCGCTGTCAGCACTGGGAAGGATTTCCCCCCCGAGCGGGTTTTCCTGAATCTAGGTACGGAAAGTAAGTTTTTGCCAGAAGAACGAAGGGTCCTGGAGTTGTTATAGGGAATAAGGCACGTGGAGAGATAAGCAGAGCCCTTGCCTCGCAAGGCTCGATGAGCCAGGACCAGAGCTTTAAATTCTGCCCTCTTATGAACTGGAAGCCAGTGAAGGTCGCGACGATGAGGGGTTATGTGCTCACGCAGAGGGATGCCGCGGACCAGTCGCACCGCGGCATTCTGGACCGTCTGAAGGCGGTGGCAAAGTCCTACAGACAGACCAGTGTAAAGGCCATTGGCGTAATCAAGGTGTGAAGTGATTAACGCCTGTACCACTGTCTTCCTGGTGTTACTGGGCAAAAAATGAATAAACTTCTTTATCATTCGAATTTTTGCTAAACAGGCCATGGAAACTGTGTGAACTTGATGGTTAAAAGAGAGGTTGGAATCCCATCTGACTCCTAGATTTTTCACTGAGTCCTTGGGGATGGGAGGTGCACTTAGATCCAGAGGCCACCAGATGTTAGGGTCCAATGGGGTTGGCTGATGGAAGAAAAGGACCTCCGCCTTTCCAGCATTCAACCTCAAGAAGTTATGATCCATCCACTGGGCGATGGTTCGTAAACAATTTTTTAAGGGGTCAAAAGTGGTGGGAGTGATGCTGTTCAATGCTATGCGTAAACCCCTCGGGATGCGTAAGGCGCGATGGTATTTTAAAAGCGTGCTAGCATGTAGCTTCTTATTTATTTCCCTTTTGGATAAATACAACAGTTGTCGTATGCATTGTTCCTTAGTGCGATTAGAAGTATTAGAGGCTATGTCTTCGTTAATTAACGCGTAGATACGAGCCGTTTCATCTGCGTCAAAAGCCAAAACATCTGCTTTGGCATCAGTAGATCTGCTTATTTCTTCATATTGCATGTTCAATTAGTGCGTGCTGCCGCCTGGTTGGGCGGATAGACTAATCCAATAATATTCAGAAGTAGGAGGCGCACAGCTGATTTTCAAACAAGTTACAAGAACGTTATGCTCTTAAAAAGTTTTCAAGGGTTGGGTGCTCCCAACAGGTAACGTGTCCGTCCTAGCCTACGGAGTGCCCGACATTCAGGGATGTCACTATGGTCTCATGGTGACGCATGACACAGTGTTTGAGAGACGTACCTAGGACGGACACGTTACCTGTTGGGAGCACCCAACCCTTGAAAACTTTTTAAGAGCATAACGTTCTTGTAACTTGTTTGAAAATCAGCTGTGCGCCTCCTACTTCTGAATATTATTGGATTAGTCCTCTCGATCGGCCCATGAGCCTCCCACAGGCTCTAATACATCGGGTGGGGGGGAGTCCCAGCAAACATATAAGGTCGGAGCTCAGGCTCGGCATAGGGCAGCAAGGCAATACAGGCTCCGGAAGGCCCAGATCGACGTCAGCGCCGCAGCCCGGCAAAGAAGCAGGATTTGGTCCCCAGGGTGCCAGTGTGTCCCATGGGCAGCAGGCGGCAGGTCTGCCGCAATCCGTGGGCCAACAAACAACCCCTCACCGGAGCTCTGGCGATGGTAGGCCTCAAAGCCGGGGTGTCGCGTGATTGGCGCCCCAAAAGGCTGGCGATGTACTCTCGGTCAATCCGCAGGTCACCCACAGGCTCCGAGTCAGCTGAGGGGAAGCTCCGGCAGCTGCAGAAGGCCACGACACAGGCGCGATGGAAAGTGGCAGGGCAGTTAGGGCTCCAGCAGGTTCCGTCTCACACTCAGCAGCTGAGGGAGTATTCCGGTCGGAGCTCGAGCACAGGCGCCATCTTGCGAGCTCTGGGCGGGCCTCTGTAGAAGCAGCTCTATCCCCGGCAAAGTTTTTCCCATCGGCCGAGCACCGCGACCAGTCGTGCTACGGTGGTCAAGGCCGGGGGGCCTCCCAGTTACGGGGGAGTCCCCAGCCTAAAAACAGATCTTTTTTACGGATATTCGGGCTAGGGCCGGGAGTCGCGTTAACAAGCGGCCATTCCCTCCGGCTGCTAGCCAGGTATTGGATTTTTTGAAGATGTGATGGGGGCATGGGTCAGAGGGGGAGCCGGAGTGGATGGAGTTCATGACATTGGTGGTGTCTTCAGTGCTGATGGGGGTCCAGGTGCTGAGGGTGGTGCTGCGATCTTTTGGTGGCAGACGTGGCGAAGGAGTTGCAGAGGTCTTGTGACGGTGTGATGTTGTTGTTGCTGGGGTTGGAGAGCTCTTTGATGATGTTGAAGAGTTCCTTGCTGTTGTGGGTGTTGTTGTCTAGCCGCTCTTTGAATGATGTCCTTTTGGTGGTGCAGATCAGCTGGTTGTGTTTGCGAGTGGCGTTCTTGAGGGCTGTCATGTTTTCTGTTGTCCGTTCTTGGCACCATGTTTTTTTGAGGGTGCGGCAGGATTTCTTTGAGTCTTTGAGGGCGTCTGTGAACCACAGGGTTTTCCTGTTGCCGGTCTTGCCTGGGTGGATCTTCAGTGGAGCGAGGTCGTTGGCGCAGTTGGTGAGCCACTGTGCGAGGTTGTGGGCTGCGTCGTTGGTGCCAGCAGTGTTGGTTGGCGGGTTCTGGCTCAGTGATGAGAGGAGCTGGTCTGTGGTGGTTTTGCTCCAGCATCTGCGGGGAATTTGTTGCGTGCGGTGGTGGGATGTAGGGCCCGATGTAGGTAAATCCGATTTACCAACTCCTAAATACTGAATCATACCGATCCGGTATTTAAGAGTCGGTAAATCGGAAGTAGGCAGATGTAGGTAATTCTTATTTTAGAATTACCGATTCGGTAGGATTCGGTATTTATCGGTATTGCCCATTGATTCCTATGGGCCTTGAAGCCCATAGGAATCATTGTTAAATACCGATTCGGTATTTACCGAATCGGTAAATACCGAGTCCTGCAAGGGTGCAGGGGGTGTCCCTTTGACACTCTCTAGCATCCCAAGAACGGGCTTGTGTGACATGTGGCACACAGACATGCCCTAAGGGCATGTCTGTGTGTCACATGGCACAGGTGTACATGCACAGATGTGCATGTACACCTGAATTTTGTATTTCACCACCCAATTGTATTGGGTGGTAAAATACCGAATTCTGAAGGCCTGTAGCACTGTAAACAGTGCTACCTACATCTGGGAGTTACCAATCGGTAAAATTACCGATTCGGTATTTTACAGAATCGGTAAATTTACCTATTCTGTAAAATAATGCCCCCTACATCTCAATCACCAAATACCGGTCTGTAACGGCCGAATTCCACCATTACCGACCGGGATTTGGTGACCTACATCGGGCCCGTAGTCTTTTTGAAGGTGAAGTGGATGCATCTATGGTCGGTCCAGTGTAGTCCGGTGGAGTGGCTGAAGGAGACGTGGTTGCTGGCGGAGAAGACGGGGTTGAGCGTGTGGCCAGCGAGGTGGGTGGGGGTGTCCACCAGTTGTTTGAGACCGAGGTTGGCAAGGTTGGCGAACAGGGTGGTGTTGTTGTTGTTGTTTTTCTCCTGGTGGAAGTTCAGGTCCCCTAGGAGGATGTATTCTGGTGAGGCTAGGGCGTGCGGGCTGACGAAGTCGACGATTGTTTCGCTAAATTGTGTGCGCGGGCCCGGGGGTCTGTAGATGAGTGTTCCTCTGAGGGTGGTCTTAGGGTCGGTGTGAATCTGGAAGTGTAGGTGTTAGGCGGAGGAGAGTGTGTCCTCAGCGTTGGTCGAGATGTTGATGGTGTTCTTGTAGATGATGGCGATTCCTCCTCCGGTTTGGTTGATGCGGTCCTTTCGGGTGATCTTGTAGCCATCTGGGATGGCTATGGCGATGTCGGGGGCCGAGGAGGCGTTCATCCATGTTTTCGTGAGGAAGGCGATGTCTGGTGCTGTTGTGTCGAGGAGGTCCCAGAGTTTGATGACGTGCTTGTGGACGGAGCGTGTGTTGAGGAGGATTCACTTGAGGTGGTTGTTGTTGCTTGGCTTGGGGAGAGGGGCACAAAGGGCACACACCAGTTGAAAATAGGTGGTACAAAAGGCAACAAGGCAACAGGGCAACAAAATACAAAAGGCTGCAAGGCAACAGGGCAACAAAATACAAAAGGCAGCAAGGCAACAAGAGGGGCGAGGGACAAAGACCTGAGGAGGTAAAGGGGACGGCAGGGGACTCATGTTACAACAGGCAGCGGCAGGAGCAGGCGACAGCTAATTGCGGGGGTAGCGTCACAGGAGGACCGTGTGGCGGCTGGGGGGGTGACCTAAATGAGGGCAGGGTCAAAGGTTGCTCTCCTGCTAGGTTTGTACGGTGCTGTAGTCATACTAACAGATTCATTGCATGTTGGTGTTTGTTTCCAAGATGTGACATCCAGCCCTCCCCCTCCACTTCCCCTCCCCGTCTCCCAGATGGGCTGATCCCAAGTTCTTACATGTCTTCCAGTGGCGATTTTTGGATTTTGGTGTTTGTAGTCCAGGAATTATAATGCAAACCAAAAATCACAGACCAGAATCCAAAGCTAATCGGTCTTGCCTATGTAAGAGCTGTTGGCTTTGTCAGTGTCTCTTAGCCATGTTATCAAGTAGCGCGGCTGCTGTGCAACATGGCTGAAAGTTAGGCAAAAAGTGCTATGTTGTTGTCAGCACTGATCACGAGGGGCAGTGATCAATTTCTTAGTACTAGATTAATTTTTGCCTTCACAACAAAAATAAATCTGGAGCAAATGATAATAACACTTTGTGAGCAAATGTAAACTAACAAAAAATAAATAAAATATGCATTTATTCATCAATCTTTATTTTAATGGGTTGGGAATCTGAGCCAAAGGCTGAGAGTGCTATGCAAAACACAAATTAAGTAACAGCAACAAAAGTAAATGGTATCCGCCATCCATAAACTGGTGAATTGGCTGCAATCTACTTGAAGCCGCCTGAAGTTGTCAAAAGTGAAAAAGATCATAGCATGACTGCGATGTCTGAATCTCGCAAATACATAAAAGATAGTTCAGGAAAAGATCTCACCTTTTTAATCATCTCACCTCCGAGCTGAAGTTTGCTATATTGGCCCGCATGAAGATAGCAACAAAAGGCCATACAGAGCAGAGACTTCAGTGCCATCTACATTTTTGTAGCATCTTTGTTAGACCTGACAGTCTTAGGGTGCCCCCCACACTTTTCGCCTACCTCCTCAGTTTTTCTAACCTTGTTTTGTTAGTGCATGCTAACACTGCAAACCATTGCTAAAGTGATTGTGCTCTCTCTCCTAAACATGGTAATACTGTCTCATCCCCAACTGGAATGTTTAATTTGTTCACAAACAACTAGTAAAGTGCACTACATGTGCCCAGAGCCTGTAAATTAAATGCTACTAGTGATCCTGTAGAACTTCTGGAGCCACCCACTTAAGTAGCCCCACTAACCATGTCTCAGACCTGCCATTGCAGAGCCTGTGTGCAATTTACACTGCCATTTTGACCGGGCAAAATAAACATTTTGCCAGGGCCAATCCTTCCCTCTTTATACCCCTATGGTAGGCCCTGGATAATCCAGAGGCCAGGTTGCAATGTATTTTAAAGGCAGGGCATGTACTTTTATGTTTTGCTGAGCACTTTGCAAATGCAAAATCGTTCCTGCGTGGTGTAAACCTTAAATGTGATTTCTGAAGCCAGGCTAAGCCATTGGGACTGAGAAGCTTCAAAAATCTGATGTAAAATAACAAAACGCAAATCACAGAATTGCCTTATTCTGAGAAAGCATTCCAGGGGCGTTACATGGGTGTTCCCATGCATCTCCCACGGTTTTTGACAATTACCGAGATTTACCAGAATTGGTAAATAAGCAAATGCGCCAAAAACATATGTTATCCCTGGGGAGATGTAAAAAGGAGAAATATCTTTATTTGTCCTTGTTACCTATTCTTTCTAAGTGTTCTGCATTCTGCAGGAATTTGCCTATCAGGATTGGTGGCCTTCCTGCACAGACACAATATTGCATTCTACATAGGCACCCTTGCACCATGGTGCAAGGGTGCCTGCGCTGGCATTAGACAGCTAAAAGGGTGCCAGCTCAGGGGAAATAGGCAAGAATGTGCCCAGTTGTCCTAAATACAGCTCATGCCTATCCTTGTCACTCAGTGCAGTACAGTAAGGTTACTTCCTGCACTGCACTGCGTGACAATCTCGTAAATATGCCCCCTACATGTCCTGGTAGTGAAAAACTTAGACATTCGTTTTTCAGCACTACAAGGCATATCTCTCCCATAGGATAACACTGGGATTACCTTGTTTCCTTTTTTAAGTGTAATCCCAATTTTATGGCTAGGCACGGCAGCCAATATTATGCATATTTCTTTAATTGCCAACCCACAAGCAGCAACAGCAAACAATGTAAAAGAACTTAGAATAGTAGTCTTAAACATTCCAAAGACCATATAATCCAGAGTGAGGCAGCCATCTTCCTTCTTTTTTGCTGCTCACAGCTGGGGTGCGTTCGCCCTTTCTTGTGCTTACTTTTCTGATTGACTGATGTTATAATTAAACTAAATTGTAGTTTGTCAAAAAATAAGCTAACATACAAGTGAACATTTATCATTCATATATCAAAGTCAAATAATGGCAATTCCAGCAGAAGTTGTATCTCCAAATCCTTTATTAATATGACTTCTCTTTTTCTTTTTGTCAACAAGTTAAATGACCATAGGCAACGCTTTTCATCCTCGCAGACTTCTTCAGGGCTACAAACAGGATAGAACACTCGGTCTAAAATCTTCACTATATATTTCCACTTTTACAAATTTTCTTTCAAAACTAGAGATGCGTCATTATCTAATATGTCAGATGTGGAGTGGAATCAAAATCTGTCCTCCTCAATTTGGAGCCAGCACAGTTGAAAGTCAACCAGTTTCAAGAGAAGTAAATATCTTATATTTCAGATATAAAAGGAGCATACAGCTTTCCTCCGAAGGCGAGGTGCACATAATTGTTGAGCGACCGGGATGGAGACAAGGGTATCCTATGCGTTATTTATTATGTAACTCAACCAGTCGTTCAGTAGGCAGGGTAGCGTGGTGTCTATGTTCGTGCCCAGAACATAGACGAACATAGACGAACATAGACAAATTTAGCTCATCAATGATGTGGAACTATAGAAGTATGTGTAATACAGGAGCAAGTATACAATTAGTAGATACTCCATTCAGTAACTCTGGAGTCCTAAGGAGAATACCCCACGGCCATGTAGGGCCTGTTCGCCTGAAGACCAGCGTTCGGAGTGCCGACACACGCTGGTCTTCACACAGACTTCGGACAGACTTCTCTAGGTCCACATCACTGATGAGCTTAATTGGAGGACATTGATTAGAGAGCTTGACCTGGACTTCCAATGGACCTGTGTCTGACTTAGAATATGAAGCTGTGGTCAGGCCCATATACAGTCCAGGATTCTTTCTCTGTGCATCTCGCTTGCCAAGTCATTTTATTCTACCTTCGTAAGGGTTATTGCCTTTAGAATCCCTGACAAAATTCTCCCTAGAGAACCAAATGCGTTGGCTGAACCTTCTGTTTTGAACTTTCATATAAATCGATCAATAAAGAACTTTGATCTCTGGACTTTTGTCATCCTAAGTACGCCCTTCACTAATCGCTTCACTTCTGCTTCAGTAGATGCTGGGAGTGTGGGCGAGTGATAGGGAAGCAGAGAAATATTTTTTCTTGTTTTATCTTTCAGATAAATTGCACATGCAAGATACATATACATACAGACATACATACACACATGTTGAGGAGAATTGAGCAATAGGCTAGGAAGTCAGGAAACAACATCAACAGGGTAGCACTAAATGACGGGGGAATTAGAGGTTTTTCTGAGAAAGTACAGACAGAATGGGGATGGGGAGGGCAGATGGATGCCACAGGTGAAATGCGTAGAGCTAAATGATCAGGCAGAAGAACACCCAGACAGTGGCTTAATGAAGGGTGCTACAATGAAAGGCGGAGGTGAGGTTGGGATATTGAGAAAGTAAGGGTCACTGGGAGAGTGTGGGAGGGCAAGAGGAGGGATGAGAAGAGTAGGAAACTGAAAAAGCTTAATCCACTTCAATGTTGTACAAACTGCAGCTTGTGCACTACACAAATGATAATAACATAAAGGGTTGAAGAGGCTTTTATGGAGCAGGGTACAGAAGCTCAGGTTAGCGGGAAGAGCTGAAGAGACTATCTTGACAGTGTGACTGGCAAGGTAGTTAGGTTTCACCCAACTATTCAGATATCTTCAAATCTGGGGTAGCCAATATCTCTAAATACTTCCAGAGTCTTAGCATTTGATATGTCAGAATAGAGTGTCAATGGTGGATTGATACCTTTCACGGTATACATTTTTTGGGTACCAACAGCAATTAGTGGTGCACACCTAATACACGTTTGCACAGAAAATATGAATGTGTAAAAGCACAAATATATGTATATGTTTAAATGGGTGCTGAGCTTGCAAAGAAAGCAGCTACCCCATGGGTCTAAAACTTAGAACACTAAAGTTCCTTAGCATTTTTCAAATAATTGCTTTACCAGCAAATCTATTAGTGCAGTAATCTTTTCATAAAAGCTTACTCAAAGCAAGTCCATAAAGAAGCATATGTAAATCACCATGGGGTGACCCAGTATCCCTCAGAACCTTGGCAATATAGTATAATATCTACAGTGGTTCTGTCGGGTACACGACCTGATTACTTCAAGCTATGAATTGAATCATTCACAATTTATTTCGTCATACAGCTATTTAGACCAGAGCTCCAGTTATTTCAGCTGATTCACAATGCAAATCCACAATACACAAGAATTTTTTTTAGGGTAAACATCCGTTTTTAATTCATACATACGTACCCAGTTTATACATGAAAATTATTCAATTGGAATTCATTTACAGTTCATAAATATTGTGACACAAAGGCGCATTACAGAAAGGGTGGTTAAAGTGTGACATAAAGTGCAACAGTGACATTTAGAGCGTACTTATTAGCCAGTGAATCGGGGAGAGGGGAAAGAGAAAAAAGCAACACCGTTTTATGGCCAGTTTCAGCATTGATTTAAGATTATTCCAGTGGACTATTCAAATTGGCTTATTTTCAGCTGGAAATCCTATACTGGTCCAACCGTTAAAAAGCGTCGACGTTTCGACCCTCTGGATGCCTTGGTTGTGGGTCTAGAGCGGGTCTTCTTCAGGACATGGGATAGAGATGTAGCGCCTGAAGGGTCAGAAAAATACGCTATCAGAGTGGATTTGCAAGTTAAGAGTGAGCGTGAGGTAAATATTTAATTATATGTACCCTCACTAATAGGGTCTTTCTAAAATGGGGCCTGGGATGCAGTTGAAGAAGTGGACTATTCAAATCTGTAGAAATCAGTAAGCGTATGAAGTCATTAGTACATATCGCTTTTTGAGGGCTAACTTCCTCAATACGTAAAAGCAGGGAACATACACATAGATTCATCAACACAAATTGCGATCGCAATAGCTGTGAATTAGCTATTGGGATAGCAATCCAATGAATCGCAATACATGAAATAAAACCTGACCAAATTCAGAATTCGCAAAACATATTTTGCGACTTCGCAAAGAAAATCACAGAATCTAGGTGGAACCCCCTTTGCGATTCAGAAATTGCGAGTTTCCAATGATTCTGCGAATTCATTAGCGAATACGCAAAATATTCGCAAACCAAATGCATGAAACATCGCAATTAGCGAAAAACCTCAAAATCGCAATTTGCGAGGCACAATTTAAGGAGAACCCCAACCAGGCGTTAACCATGAAGTCAAAAAATAAATAAAAACCTAACTAGCCACAGGTGCGGGGCTGAACAAACACACTTAAGGAGACACAGTAGGAGCATGAGGACATTCACAATGCCAGGACTCTACATGGTGGTCAGGCGGCGAAGGCTCCAGGCTGCAGCAAGGAACAGACGCAGGCTCCAGGAGCGAATATTCCACCAGCGGATCACACTACTGGGCCAAACTGAGGAGGAAATCTACTCAAAGTACCGGCTGAATGAGGCAATGATTACAAAGCTCATCTGGGACATTGACCCCCTGATGCAGCACCCAACGAGGAGGACCAATGCCGTTCCCACCCATGTCCAGGTCTTGTGCTGCCTGCACCTCCTGGCCTTCGGAAGCTTCCAGGGGATAGTTGCCGTTGCAGGGGGGGATCTCCCAGAGCACCATGTCCCGCTGCCTAAGGAGTTTCCTGGAGGCCATGCTGACCCGGCTACACCATTACATTACATTCCCAACCACCCAACAGGACTTGAATCAAACCAAGCTACAATTTTACAACATTGCGCAATTCCCCCATGTAATTGGGTGCATTGACTGTACCCACATCCACATCTGCCCACCCACAGAGACAGAATACATGTACCGGAACCGCAAGTCATACCACTCACTGAACATCCAGATGGTGTGCAACGCTAAGACAATCATCACCGACATAGTGGCACAATACCCAGGGAGCACGCATGACTCCTTCATATTCTGGCACAGCGGCATGCACACACGACTGGCCAGGGGACACTATGGCGAAGGACACCTTCTAGGTAAGTACACATGCCAACAAACGGTACATCGAGACCATGTAGCTGCGCATGACAGGCACTCACCCTCTGCACCTTTCATTCAGGTGAAAGCGCATACGGCATCCGTGAGTACCTCCTCACCCCATACCTCAACCCTGCCACACCACAGCAACGGCGTTACAAAGCTGCCCACATTTGCACTAGAAATTGCATTGAGCGGACATTTGGGCTTTTAAAGAGCCGATTCCGCATTCTACACAAGACTGGTGGGGCCATCAAATACCAGCCTGAAGTCTGCTGCCGCATCGTGGCCGTGTGTGCAATACTCCACAACATTGCTACCAAGCGGAGGATGCCTGTGGATATCTCTGGCAGTGAGTCGGAAGGGGACAACCGCCCACCTGCACATGTGCATCATGCACGCGGGGAGAATCCTGCTGTAGGACACAGGCACCGCAACCAAATCACAATGAACTGTTTCTAGTGCACCCATTCCCCTCACACAACACTGCACTCATGCATGACAAATGTAATAATGACATGAGTCGGATTTACTTGTGACCATAAATTCTTATTGTTTTTTCACAATAATGGGTACTACAATTATTGTAAATTTTACATGCGAACTGTATTCCCTCATACAGCCCCATGAGAGGGTAGAGGGCATGCTTGTGTAATCAGCATGGCCCTGCTGGTAGAGATCAAAGTATCACTGGCGCCTCCGGCCGGATGCACCCAGTCGCCTCTCCACGTCCTCCACGTTACTATTGGCCCGTGATGCTGCAGTGGGCCTGGTGCTGTGGTGGCGTTCCGTTACCTGCGGCAAGGACAGGCTGATGTGACTGGAAGTGCCCTCGCTGGCATCATCCCCCCCACTTGCTTGGCCATGGCCAGAAGCCTGCAGACACTGCACAGCTCAAGGGCCCTGGCGACGTCCAGGATGCATTGGACCATCTGCATCTGCATCGCAAGGGAGCGGCGCGATAGTTGGGAGGTGGCATTCCCTATGATGTGGCTCGATCTGGTGTAGGCTGACAGGCGGGTCAGCAGGTGGCGGCAGCGGGTGATATCAGGCTGGGACACCAGGAGCTGGCTGTTCTCATGGACAGCTGCGGTCATGGCCTGGATGCATTCTGTGAGCTGGCCCACATTTCGCGCCGTCTTGTTCAGCTGCATGTGGATGGCTGCCAGGTGCCGTGCCTGCTTCTGGTGTACTGCAAGCATCCAGCGTTCTATGGCCAGCCCAGGATCCCGGACATGTACCCCCCTGGCAGCGCATGTTGTGACGTCGCGCTGCTGCCTCAGTCCGCTGGACTGGGATCACATAATGGCTGTGCGCAATGTCTGCCTCCTGGATGCTGGTGGTGTGGCCTGTACCACTGCCATGGGTGTCACTTGGGGTGGTTGCTGGGCACCTGTGGCTACAGGGGTGGCCCTGTCCACATGGTCAGGTGGTGGTACTGCTGCTGGTGGCTGAGATGGTCCGGGTCGTGGGGCTGGATGGCCCTCACCCTCGGTGTCCTCCGGGTTCTCCTCTATGTGTAGGGCCTCACTATCAGTGCTGGGTTGTTCAGACGCACCTGTGATGTAAATGGGTGCATGATTAATGATATGTATCTTAAATATCAATAAAGAACTTTGATCTCTGGACTTTTGTCATCCTAAGCACGCCCTTCACTAATCGCTTCACTTCTGCTTCAGTAGATGCTGGGAGAGGGGGCGAGTGATAGGGAAGCAGAGAAATATTTTTTCTTGTTTTATCTTTCAGATAAATTCCACATGCAAAATACATATACATACAGACATACATACACACATGTTGAAGAGAATTGAGCAATAGGCTAGGAAGTCAGGAAAGAACATCAACAGGGTAGCACTAAATGACGGGGGAATTAGAGGTTTTTCTGAGAAAGTACAGACAGAATGGGGATGGGGAGGGCAGATGGATGCCACAGGTGAAATGAGTAGAGCTAAATGATCAGGCAGAAGAACACCCAGACAGAGGCTTAATGAAGGGTGCTACAATGAAAGGCGGAGGTGAGGTTGGGTTATTGGGAAAGTAAGGGTCACTGGGAGAGTGTGGGAGGGCAAGAGGAGGGATGAGAAGAGTAGGAAACTGAAAAAGCTTAACCCACTTCAATGTTGTACAAACTGCAGCTTGTGCACTACACAAATGATAATAACATAACATAAAGGGTTGAAGAGGCTTTTATGGAGCAGGGTACAGAAGCTCAGGTTAGAGGAAAGAGCTGAAGAGACTATCTTGACAGTGTGACTGGCAAGGTAGTTAGGTTTCACCCAACTATTCAGATATCTTCAAATCTGGGGTAGCCAATTCCTCTAAATACTTCCAGAGTCTTAGCATTTGATATGTCAGAATAGAGTGTCACTGGTGGATTGATACCTTTCACAGTATACATTTTTTGGGTACCAACAGCAATTAGTGGTGCACACCTAATACACGTTTGCACAGAAAATATGAATGTCTAAAAGCACAAATATATGTATATGTTTAAATGGGTGCTGAGCTTGCAAAGAAAGCAGCTACCCCATGGGTCTAAAACTTAGAACACTAAAGTTCCTTAGCATTTTTAAAATAATTGCTTTACCAGCAAATCTATTAGTGCAGTAATCTTTTCATAAAAGCTTACTCAAAGCAAGTCCATAAAGAAGCATATGTAAATCACCATGGGGTGACCCAGTATCCCTCAGAACCTTGGCAATATAGTATAATATCTACAGTGGTTCTGTCGGGTACACGACCTGATTACTTCAAGCTATGGATTGAATCATTCCCAATTTATTTCGTCATACAGCTATTTAGACCAGAGCTCCAGTTATTTCAGCTGATTCACAATGCAAATCCACAATACACAAGAATTTTTTTTAGGGTAAACATCCGTTTTTAATTCATAAATACGTACCCAGTTTACATGAAAATTATTCAATTGGAATTCATTTACAGTTCATAAATATTGTGACACAAAGGCGCAATATAGAAAGGGTGATTAAAGTGTGACGTAAAGTGCAACAGTGACATTTAGAGCGTACTTATTAGCCAGTGAATCGGGGAGAGGGGAAAGAGAAAAAAGCAACACAGTTTTATGGCCAGTTTCAGCATTGATTTAAGATTATTTCAGTGGACTATTCAAATTGGCTTATTTTCAGCTGGAAATCCTATACTAGTCCAACCGTTAAAAAGCGTCGACGTTTCGACCCTCTGGACGCCTTGGTTGTGGGTCTAGAGCGGGTCTTCTTCAGGAAATGGGATAGAGATGTAGCGCCTGAAGGGTCAGAAAAATACGCTATCAGAGTGGATTTGCAAGTTAAGAGTGAGCGTGAGGTAAATATTTAATTATATGTACCCTCACCAATAGGGTCTTTCTAAAATGGGACCTGGGATGCAGTTGAAGAAGTGGACTATTCAAATCTGTAGAAATCAGTAAGCGTATGAAGTCTTAGTACATATCGCTTTTTGAGGGCTAACTTCCTCAATACGTAAAAGCAGGGAACATACACATAGATTCATCAACACAAATTGCGATCGCAATAGCTGTGAATTAGCTATTGGGATAGCAATCCAATGAATCGCAATTCATGAAATAAAACCTGACCAAATTCAGAATTTGCAAAACATATTTTGCGACTTCGCAAAGAAAATCACAGAATCTAGGTGGAACCCCCTTTGCGATTCAGAAATTGCGAGTTCCCAATGATTCTGCGAATTCATTAGCGAATACGCAAAATATTCGCAAACCAAATGCATGAAACATCGCAATTAGCGAAAAACCTCAAAATCGCAATTTGCGAGGCACAATTTAAGGAGAACCCCAACCAGGCGGTAACCATGAAGTCAAAAAATAAATAAAAACCTAACTAGCCGCAGGTGCGGGGCTGAACAAACACACTTAAGGAGACACAGTAGGAGCATGAGGACATTCACAATGCCAGGACTCTACATTGTGGTCAGGCGGCGAAGGCTCCAGGCTGCAGCAAGGAAAAGACGCAGGCTCCAGGAGCGAATATTCCACCAGCGGATCACACTACTGGGCCAAACTGAGGAGGAAATCTACTCAAAGTACCGGCTGAATGGGGCAATGATTACAAAGCTCATCCGGGACATTGACCCCCTGATGCAGCAGCCAACGAGGAGGACCAATGCCGTTCCCACCCATGTCCAGGTCTTGTGCTGCCTGCACCTCCTGGCCTTCGGAAGCTTCCAGGGGATAGTTGCCGTTGCAGGGGGGATCTCCCAGAGCACCATGTCCCGCTGCCTAAGAGGTTTCCTGGAGGCCATGCTGACCCGGCTACACCATTACATTACATTCTCAACCACCCAACAGGACTTGAATCAAACCAAGCTACAATTATACAACATTGCGCAATTCCCCCATGTAATTGGGTGCATTGACTGTACCCACATCCACATCTGCCCACCCACAGAGACAGAATACATGTACCAGAACCGCAAGTCATACCACTCACTGAACATCCAGATGGTGTGCAACGCTAAGAGAATCATCACCGACATAGTGGCACAATACCCAGGGAGCACGCATGACTCCTTCATATTCTGGCACAGCGGCATGCACACACGACTGGCCAGGGGACACTATGGCGAACGACACCTTCTAGGTAAGTACACATGCCAACAAACAGTACATGGAGACCATGTAGCTGCGCATGACAGGCACTCACCCTCTGCTCCTTTCATTCAGGTGAAAGCGCATACGGCATCCGTGAGTACCTCCTCACCCCATACCTCAACCCTGCCACACCACAGCAACGGCGTTACAAAGCTGCCCACATTTGCACTAGAAATTGCATTGAGCGGACATTTGGGCTTTTAAAGAGCCGATTCCGCATTCTACACAAGACTGGTGGGGCCATCAAATACCAGCCTGAAGTCTGCTACCGCATCGTGGCCGTGTGTGCAATACTTCACAACATTGCTACCAAGCGGAGGATACCTGTGGATATCTCTGGCAGTGAGTCGGAAGGGGACCACCGCCCACCTGCACATGTGCATCATGCACACGGGGAGAATCCTGCTGTAGGACACAGGCACCGCAACCAAATCACAATGAACTGTTTCTAGTGCACCCATTCCCCTCATGCAACACTGCACTCATGCATGACAAATGTAATAATGACATGAGTCGGATTTACTTGTGACCATAAATTCTTATTGTTTTTTCACAATAATGGGTACTACAATTATTGTAAATTTTACATGCGGACTGTATTCCCTCATACAGCCCCATGAGAGGGTAGAGGGCATGCTTGTGTAATCAGCATGGCCCTGCTGGTAGAGATCAAAGTATCACTGGCGCCTCCGGCCGGATGCACCCGGTCGCCTCTCCACGTCCTCCACGTTACTATTGGCCCGTGATGCTGCAGTGGGCCTGGTGCTGTGGTGGCGTTCCGTTACCTGCGGCAAGGACAGGCTGATGTGACTGGAAGTGCCCTCGCTGGCATCATCCCCCCCACTTGCTTGGCCATGGCCAGAAGCCTGCAGACACTGCACAGCTGTTGTCACCTGCTCAAGGGCCCTGGCGACGTCCCGGATGCATTGGACCATCTGCATCTGCATCGCAAGGGAGCGGCGCGATAGTTGGGAGGTGGCATTCCCTATGATGTGGTTCGATCTGGTGTAGGCTGACAGGCGGGTCAGCAGCTGGCGGCGGGTGATATCAGGCTGGGACACCAGGAGCTGGCTGTTCTCATGGACAGCTGCGGTCATGGCCTGGATGCATTCTGTGAGCTGGCCCACATTTCGCGCCATCTTGTTCAGCTGCATGTGGATGGCTGCCAGGTGCCGTGCCTGCTTCTGGTGTACTGCAAGCATCCAGCGTTCTATGGCCAGCCCAGGATCCCGGACATGTACCCCCCTGGCAGCGCGTGTTGTGACGTTGCGCTGCTGCCTCAGTCCGCTGGACTGGGATCACACAATGGCTGTGTGCCATGTCTGCCTCCTGGATGCTGGTGGTGTGGCCTGTACCACTGCCATGGGTGTCACTTGGGGTGGTTGCTGGGCACCTGTGGCTACAGGGGTGGCCCTGTCCACATGGGGAGGTGGTGGTACTGCTGCTGGTGGCTGAGATGGTCCGGGTCGTGGGGCTGGATGGCCCTCACCCTTGGTGTCCTCCAGGTTCTCCTCTATGTGTAGGGCCTCACTATCAGTGCTGGGTTGTTCAGACGCACCTGTGATGTAAATGGGTGCATGATTAATGATATGTATCTTGCACATGGGATGTTGCTACATGCATGCAGGCTTGCATTCCCTGACTGGCTTTAGGAATTACTTTCACTTGACAGGTCTGGCTGTGTGGGGGTATCCGGGAATTGTAGTCACACTACAAGTACCAAAATGCAATAGGGAATTTCAGGTGTGCATGGCCTGCATTACTGGGGTTATCAAATAGCTAGCTCTGGAGTCATGGGCAATTTTTAGGGGACGGGGTCGCAGTGCATGGCACTTACCTTGGGATTGTTGGGTGGGTCGGGAGGAGTCCAGCCGGGTGATCCCCACGCAGGCTGCAGGATTTAGGGTGTCCTCCACAAGGTCTTCCAGTGGAGTATTGGGTGCAACAGTGTGGTCTCCTCCTTCGGTGGAAAGTCGCTCCCCCAGCCTCTCAGCGATGCGTTCCTTTGCACGCCCTCTGAGGTCGTACCATCGCTTTTTTAGTTCATCTATTGAGCGCTGGGTCACTCCGACTGAGTTAACCTTTGCGCGGATGCGCACCCAGATGCGCCTCTTGTCCGCCTCAGGCACCCTCCGGGACTCCTATCCAAAAAGGCGATCATGGTCCTTTGTCACTCCCTCAATGAGGTACTCCAGTTCCTGCTCTGAAAATTTAGTTTTCCTTTTCCTTCCTGATGCACTGCTCCCTGCTGCTTCCTGGGACATTTTGAGTAGGTCTTTGTGTCCTGGTGATGTGCTGCAGGTGGTCTGTTGTGGAGCTCTGGCCAGTGCTGCTACCACTTTCAGGCTCAGTGATCTGAATGAGGGAGGGAACTGCCTACTTCCTGGTTGTGATGTCATCAATGTGCTCGAAATGCGACTTCCCGTTTTTGTGATCTCGCAATTAGCGAGATCGCAATTTGCGATTTTGATAATTGCGAGTTCACAATTTATACATGGGAATCGGCCGATTCTGCGAATTTAATACGATTTTGCGAAAATCGCAATCAGCACTTGCTGCCGATTGTGATTTGCTTTTTTTCATTGCTTTTAATGATGCATACCATTCTGCGAATTCTAAATTGCGATTCAGTATTTTTCGCAATTTAGAATTCGCAAAATGTATGCTTGATGCATCTGGGGGATAATCCCTAAATCCGCACACTGAATGCACTCACCCAAGTGCTGGAGGTAATGATTCAGCCAAGCATATGCAGCTTTCCTAAGTCCAACAAAGTGCAGAGCCTTGAACAGGTAAAGGTTGCCGTGACACTCGTGCGATCTATAAAAGAAAGGGTGCGCGTAATTAGTGTTGCTACGAAAGCAATTAATGGTGGATGGTGGTCGGTTTAGGTTTAGGGGACCTAGTAGGGGTCTTACCTGTCAAAGTAGACCTAGTCCCTTAGTCTAGCGTCGAGGGGCAAAAGTCCGCTTGAGTCTATTTATTCCCGCACATGAATTGCGGGTCTCTCAGGATAACGTCGCCGTGTTGTGTGATCTAAACAAAGGCGCATGATTAGTTGAGTAATCAATGGGTGTATGCAATATTTAAGCAAAACCTGTTCGGCAGGTATTACAGGCCATCTTATCGTATGCTCGGTGGGCCGCTCGTTCCAATACCGGCAGCGAGTCCCGCTTCAGTCCGCTCGCTTAGACGAAGTGAAGCCGGACCTTGGGAGTGGCTAAGTTCATTCGGTGCGAGGACGCACAGTCACGTTAGCGTTGCCTCGTTACTATGCAACCATACGCTATGATCGTATGACGCTTGAGGAGGTTGCTAGGCAACGCCCTGACTGTCAGAGAGGGCGTGTGCATTCCTTGCACTATAGCGTTCATGCTAACACATTGCGAGCAAGGAGTTGGATTACGCTATGCTTAAGTGACGCGGTGGGAGGTTTTTGGGACTGATAAGGAGGGCGTGCACACTCCTCGTGATGTGAAAGTCAATTATTACTGCGTAGCCGAATTGGGCTACATTAAACCAGATTATGCCATAGCTATACCGACCAGGGTTAGGTCAGTACAAAAGGGGCAGAATGGAATGATCAAATGCCCATCTATATTTACAAAAAGGTACATACTGGTGCTCATAACTACGCATGAATACGACACACATTAACAAATTATATCATCCATGGGTCCTTACATGCCCAACAAGGTTAAAAACTATTTACACAGTAATTTATGCAATATATACAATGCAGCATTTTTGTAGGGATAGACATATTTCACACTGCCTACAACCAGTGCCAGAGTATGCTTATGCGATAATGCAAAAACACAGGATGCAAAGTCTGGAACGCAAAATGTACCAAAGCCCACATTGACAGTTAAATCATAACACAGTTAAACTCATTTTTTACAGTTGCCCCATTTGCTTGGCTGTCTCCTCTCGCTCATTCAGCTGTCCCTGCACTGCATTGAGGGAGTGTATCCACCTACACTCCTTGTAATTGATTGACTTTGTGATGGACCTGCCCCTAGCACTGGGTGTCAGTTTTTCCAATACCCTCCACCTGATGTCTTCTGGTGTGTGGTTATGGGTAAGGAAATGCTCTACCAACGGGGCACCCACTGTGTTGCACCTAATTCTACTCATGTGCTGTAGGATCCTGGATTTAACGTTTTGTTTAGTCTGTCCCACATAGGTCAAGGCACAGGGGCATGTAATGGCATAAATGACATGTGTGCTGTTGCAGTTGGTAAATAGTGCGAGTTTATATATCCTGGTGCTGTGGGTAAAGCTCGGGCTCTCCAAGCAATAGTCACATGCTCTACAACTGCCACATTTATAGTATCCCGTCACTGGTGGCAGGTTTAATAAGTTTCTCAAATCTGGTTGTTTGGGGGGGTCCAGAAACGCTTTCACCACAGCATCTTTTATGTTCTTGTCCCTCTTGAAAGCGAACAGCGGTTGTTGTGTCGTTTGTAACTCCCCTTGTACCAGGTTCCAGTACTTTTTAATGATTTTCTGTATACCATTGCTCTTAGTGTTAAATGCTGTCACACATACGATCCCCTTCTGCTCATCAAACTTTTCTTTTATCTTCAGTAGTTCCTCTCTTGGTTGGTACCATGCCCGCTTCTTGGCCAGCTTTAGTAGACCTTTAGGATATCCTCGATTTCTCAGCCTCTCTGTTAGTTCATCTGCCTCGTCAAACAAATCTTTTCTTTTTGAACAATTCCTCCTAAGTCTAAGATACTGGCCATAGGGCAGATTGTCCCTTAGGTTTCTTGGGTGGTGAGAGCCGTATATTAGTAGTGTATTTCTCTCCATAGGTTTACGATATAGATCACTGTACAATAAACCATCCTCTGCTTGGAAAGACAGGTCTAGAAAGTCAATGGACTTCCTGCGTTGGAACGAGCGGCCCATCGAGCAAACGGTAAGATGGCCTGTAATCCCTGCCGAACAGGTTTTGCTTAAATATTGCATACATGCATTGATTACTCAACTAATCATGCGCCTTTGTTTAGATCGTACAACACGGCGACGTTATCCTGAGAGACCTGCAATTCATGTGCAGGAAGAAATGGACTCAAGCGGACTTTTGCCGCTCGACTCTAGACTAAGGGACTAGGTCTACTTTGACAGGTAAGACCCCTACTAGGTCCCCTAAACCTAAACCGACCACCATCCACCATTAATTGCTTTCGTAGCAACACTAATTACGCGCACCCATTCTTTTATAGATTGCACGAGTGTCACGGTGACCTTTACCTGTTCACGGCTCCGCACTTTGTTGGACTTAGGAAAGCTGCATATTCTTGGCTGAATCATTACCTCCAGCAATTGGGTGAGTGCATTCAGTGTGCGGATTTAGGGATTATGTTCCCTGCTTTTACGTATTGAGGAAGTTAGCCCTCAAAAAGCGATATGTACTAATGACTTCATACGCTTACTGATTTCTACAGATTTTAATAGTCCACTTCTTCAACTGCATCCCAGGTCCCATTTTAGAAAGACCCTTTTGGTGAGTGTACACATAATTAAATCTTTTCCTCACGCTCATTCTTAACTTGCAAATCCACTCTGATAGCATATTTTTCTGACCCTTCAGGCGCTACACCTCCATCCCATGTCCTGAAGAAGACCCGCTCTAGACCCACAACCAAGGCGTCCAGAGGGTCGAAACGTCAACGCTTTTTAACGGTTGACCAGTATAGGATTTCCAGTTGAAAATAAGCCAATTTGAATAGTCCACTGGAATAATCTTGAATCAATGGTGAAACTGGCCATAAAACTTTGTTATAAGCAAGGTCTGATGCACACAACAGAGTATGTGTGATATGATTGATCACAAACACGTAGCAAGGATGGAGTCGTACAAATGTGTTCTTATTGTGTCGTTTTATTGGAAATCAATAGTTAGAACATGAGACCAGCAGGCACGTGTTTCGTCAAGAAGGGTGATGACCCTTGACTCTTCATCCTTTTCCAATCTCTACATGGGGGCTTTGGAAGCAGAATACATCTGGGGTAACAAAGGCCAGCCTTGGATGGATAACATAATATACTGGAAATGATATATTGATGATTGTTTATTGATCTGGTCGGGCACCCAAGAAGCCCTAATAGAATTTTGCAATCATTTAAATAATAATGATATGGACATGAAATTCACCAGTCACATCAGCACCTCCAGGGTCTCTTTTCTAGACGTAGAACTGTACATCAAAAACAATACCCTCCATAGCCGCATGTATCGCAAAGAAACAGCGTGCAATGCGGTTCTACACGCTGAGAGCTCACATCCAAGTCATCAAATCAATACGATCCCATATGGAGAATTTGTCCGCGCTAAGAGAAATTGCAGTGACAACGATGAATTTAATCTCTGCATACAGGACATGACCAGGCGCTTCACCAAAAGGGGGTACAAACCTCAAGTGCTAAGAAAGGCCAAAAACAGAATCCAACAAATTGACAGAAAATTGACATTAGCTACCAAACAAACCAAGACAGATGCTCACCAACCGGTAAGGTTAATCATGGACTACAATGAAATAAGCACAGTAGTGAAAAAAAGCATGAATAAACACTGGGGCATCCTTTTGGCGGATAAATCTTTGTAACATGCCATTGACACCAAACCACAGATTACTTACCGACGAGGCAAGAACCTCAGAAACAGACTTTGTCCCACTGTTCCAAGAGGAACCAAAAACATCTCGTGGATAACAGAAAAGTCCAAGTGTTTCTACAGATGTGGCAGTTGTAGTATGTGTAGCAGGGCCAAACATGGCACCAAGTTCTTCAAAGGCTTTCTTAAGCAAAAATACACTATCAACACTAACATCAACTGTAACACTTGATACGCCATCTATATCATTGAATGCAAATACCACAGCATGTATGTTGGAAGTTCCATCAGGCCCCTAAAAGAACGAATCAGAGAACATGCAAGGGCCATACTTCAACAGGATGCACGATACCCAATGGCCACTCACATGGCCACCTGCCCTTCACAAGGAAACACTAAGAATTTCTTTTTTTACGGAATAGACGTGACAGAGGCGGAAACAGAGAACTGAGACTAAGATGCCAGGAAGCCTGTATTTAATTGGTTTCTGAAGAAAATGTATACAATACTAATACTCTTTCCCCTATGTGTTCTTTAAATTACCTAATTTTCTTCTTTCCCTCAACCCACACGTTCCCTGAAACTTCACCCCCTTTTCATTTTCAATTTTCATGTTAATCTTGAAACACCCTTTCCAGGACTCCATATTTACCACCTTCTTGCCTGTGCACCAGGGTTAAGTCCCTTTTTTATTTTACTGCCCAGTTTCCATTTCTCCTATGTCCCAACAATTAGTTCCCGACTCGACCCTCCCTACTCGGTCTAGTCTTTTTTGCATCCAAAGCGCCACGCGCTATTGTATAAATAGTACGCACTTCCTGTGCGACTTGGTCTTCCCTGTACCCGGCGAAAACCATTTCCGGCAATACCCGCATCTCGCACGCATTAAGGTAAGACCTCGCTAGCGCCCGCCTTGCTTTTCACTAAGAGCGTTACTGACCCGAACCTTTTACTTAAATTTAAATTGTGGCCCGACTGACAGCTGGCATGCCTTTTTTCCATTTTCCCTTTAGTGCTCAAACACCTCTGCCTACAGATACGGCAATACACGCCGCCTGCGCAGCTTTGGATTTCATCAAACATATTGGCCCACAAACTCTACACGCACCTCCGAGTGCGTTGTCTTTTGCTGTGACTATACCCAACTAGCACCGGGTTGGAATTATCACCGGTCCCCCGGTGAGTCAGTTCCAATTGCTAATCGCTACAGTAGCACGGTTTCTTTGCGATTTACACTCGCAATATCCCCTATGTTTTTCTAAAGCCACTTATTGTTACCCCCTTCCCTCTCTTTTATACAGACCCCTCCCTTCATGACCTGTCAACAGGTACATTTTTCAGCTTTCCTTATTTTGCCATCCTCTTATCTGTACCGCTCTTTACCTTTCACCTTGTATTTCTATCTCATTTTCCTTCTCTTTTCCGAACTAGGCACGTTCACATTTTGTGTTTGTATCCGTTGTATTAGCCTAATTTCTTCGTGCCGGTTAACCAGCGCACGAAAGACCAACTTGGTGCCGTATGATTACCTGATTGCAGGAAGGCTGTATATGACCGCCCAATGATTGTCATCCTAATTTTGTCTGGAGTAGCTCCAAACGTGGACAAGCACACCTGATATAGTGGGTTTCGATGTTCTTCCTTTTTTTCCCCAAAAACTTTTTCTGCAGATACCATACATTTCAAAATACAGGCTGTAAAATTGGACATTTCGACCAGTTGTCGGCATAAGGTCTTTTAACCCATAATGAACACACGCTTTAAGATCATTTGCTTTGAATGTGCCAATAATCTCATTGAGGTTATCGCTAAGTACCTATTGTTTAGATATTCAATGATGGTTTACTGTTTCTGAACACGAAGCCACCCATGGCCCGTGCGAGGCATTGATACATATGGAGCCTGTATATTTTTCCTTTTCCCCTTCTTCCCTCTACAGGTTCTTCTCGCTCAAAAAGAAAGATGCAACAACTTTCTCAAAAAAAGATTACCCAGTGAATTTGATTTCTCTGTGTGCTTTCCGTATCCAGTTTGTTTTCCTTCCCTGGTCAGCCATGTTCATCGGATAAACCAAGTTATCAATGAGAAACTGTTGTACTTGATAGGCTAAAATTTATATTCTAAACCAATGTATATAATTTTTCCTTTACTCTGGGATTTTCACTTCACATTTCACCTAGATGCCTTGCAGATGTTTGCATATAACTTTTGGTTGTAATACAGGTTGCAATAATGCCACCCAGGCGCAGATGTTTCACAGAGGAACCATCTCCTCCTTTTGTGTTTTTTCTTCCTCTTCACTCAACAAGTTGTTTTTCCTCCCTCAACTTACATCAAGCGTACATACGCAAATTATCATGTTTATTTTGCCCCTCAATGACTAAGTTGCTATTATACCATAGCTTGATCACACAACCACTTGGGGTTTTCCTTTGCTATCACCACCCACATAATGTCACTATCGTCTCCCCTCACCTCACCTTTCGGTTTTTCACACACACTCTGGTTTCCCCCTAACCACTGGCCTATACCTTTCCCTTCTTGTATACAGTGTAATGTGTTCTGTCGTATTTCCACGTCATCCTCCACCCTTTCCCCCCCTGAAGAGTCAAGGGTCATCACCCTTCTTGACGAAACACGTGTCGGCTGGTCTCATGTTCTAACTATTGATTTCCAATAAAACAATACAATAAGAACACATTTGTACGACTCCATCCTTGCTAAGTGTTTGTGATCAATCATATCACACATACTCTGTTGTGTGGATCGGACCTTACTTATATTTACCACAAGGCAGGAATTCTTCCACCCTTGTTTTCAGAGTTTAGGGTTTTCTCTGATCCAGTTGCACCAACCACAATTAACATTTCTTTTTGACCCAACCATTATGTTGTGCGCCATTTCATTTCTGAATACTCACAAACCCCTCGCAGAACTTTAACATAAAACTTTGTTGCTTTTTTCTCTTTCCCCTCTCCCCGATTTACTGGCTAATAAGTACGCTCTAAATGTCACTGTTGCACTTTATGTCACACTTTAATCACCCTTTCTATAATGTGCCGTTGTGTCACAATATTTATGAACTGTAAATGAATTCCAATTGAGTAATTTTCATGTATAAACAGGGTACGTATTTATGAATGAAAAATCAATTCATGAATTAAAAACGGATGTTTATCCTAAAAAAACGTCTTGTGTATTGTGGATTTGCATTGTGAATGAGCTCAAATAATTGGAGCTCTGGTCTAAATAGCTGTATGACAAAATAAATTATGAATGATTCAATTCATAGCTTGAAGTAATCAGGTTGTGTACCCGACAGAACCACTGTAGTTATTATAAAATAAAGAAGCATAAGCAGGTTTCTTTTTGTTTCAGACTTTAAATCAAGATAAGAACTCCAGCCAACATGTGTTTCGCCTATAGGTGATTAGCCCAATGATTTTGTCGGGGAAATATATAAATCTTTTTTAACTATTTCATTACATGTGATGTTATGACTATTTGTACGGTGGACATCTCACTCAAGACGGTATCCAGGCATGAGATGAGGGGACACTGGACTGCCTGAGTATTAGGTCTAGGTGAAGAGCCATGTCTTCAGTTTCCTGCAGAATCCAGGGAGCGGGGAGATGGCTCTGATGTGTAGAGGGAGGTTGTTCTAGGCTATTGTTTGAGTGTGAATTACAAGAAGGTGTAGCCGCAGGCTCTATGGATGCAGACATGCCAGTGAGAAGGCGGCCGGCTGATGATAAGTTTGTGGTAGGGGAATGGAAACTGATGTGGCTGTTAATATATGAGAGACTTAAATTGTTCAAGACTTTATAACTGTAATCAGCCTGATACTAAAACCTGGAAAAGATCCCCACTACTGCGAATCTTATAGACCAATTTCATTTCTTAACGCAGACTATAAAATCTTCACTCAGTTTCTAGCAAAGAGACTAAGGGGCAGATGTATCAAGATTCCGTTACGCGAATCTCAAATTGCAAAATTTTGTTATTCGCAGTTGCAGATTCGTAAAACGGGATGTATGTAATTATTCGCGTAATTTTTACGTTTTCTTAAAAGTTGCAAAATAATTGCAGGATCATGGTTTGCGATTCCTTAATTGCAAAATTCGCAATTTAAGAATTCGCAATCCGGGAATCTGCAATGCCGGTGCAGCTTGATAGAGGAAATAGTTTGCAGCCATGAACTGCTGTTTGCGAAGAAAGCTTAGAAGGTTCCAGAGTCAAGGAAGAGAAAGATCTGACTTGAAATTCAACAAAAGGTAAATGCAGTTGGAGTCACCACACGTACCATAGAGGAACCGCAAATAAGATGGTACGACATGCGCCAGAGGTCAAAAGAGAGGGTGGCAGCCAGGTTGAAAGAGGCACACAAGACCGGTGGTGGAACTTCAACTGTTGAACAACCAACACCACATGAGGAGCTTGTGGAGGCCACTCTCATGCCCAAGAGTGTTAGTGGAGTGGCTGAGATTGACAGCTCCGACCCTGCTCCCAGTTCTCAAGGTAAGATGCATGGCAAAAAGATAGAATCAGCTAGGTGTTGCATGCACACAGTGTAGATAGAGGGACATTAAGTAAACATATTTGGCTTCAGGTCCACTCCTTACTACACACATACAAATGCATCATGGGAGTTGTAGTATGATGAGGGATATTTTGTAAATGAGAGCAATGATGCACATGCTTAGATTGTGGATTGCATTGTAGGCAAAATGAGATTGTCAGGATTGATAGAACTTCAAAATTGAAAACTTTATTTGGTCAAAGATGCATCACAATACACAAACTCATATGTCCCCCTTTACATCCACAGCACAATCAAGGGCACCAGGGGACATTGCTGAGGGAGAGGACTCCCAAATTAATGTGGATTCTGGCAATGAAGGGGTAAGTAGTGAGGAATGTGTGACAGCACCAATAGTGCACAGGAAGCGTAAACATGTGCCACCTCTGCCTCCTTTGGAGGATGACATGGATGCAAGAGACAGTAGTCAAGACACTCACGAACCTGGTGAGAGCCAAGGACAACAGCAACCACAACAAAGATCACGCACATATGGAGCACAAAGGTCCTTGTCCAGGAGTAGTAGTGTAAATGTAGAGGCGGCAATTGTATTTGCAGGACTGGAGCAGGACATGCTTCAAGTGCAGCGCCTGCAACACAAAGCACTGCGGTCAATAAACAGGCAGCTATCCAATTTGAACAGAAATCAGCGTAACATGGGTGAGGGCATGATGGCGATGGCAGGTGCAATTGAAAAATTATGTTGTACACTTGAGCGCACTGAAAGTGCAAGAAACAGGGCTGCACAACGTGCCCATGCACGTATGCACAGCTACACGAAGGCTGTGAAGCGCCTCTGCACAGCATCATCCAACCTCACACGTCGCAGCATCACCAAGCAGATGCAGGTGACTCACTGCAGCCAAGATATTGCTAGAGGTCTAGAGCAAGTCACTAATGCTGTTGAACGTTTGCAAACAGACAACTCTGGTGCCAGCACCCTAATGGTCTCAGGAGAAAGTGAGAAGACCTACAGCAGGAGCAGTAACACTCCTACATTGCCACTCACTTAACGCCGCAGTGCCAGACATGGTGCTGCTAGTAGCCATGGAATGGAGAGCACACAATCTGAACACCACCCTGCACCCAGCCGCCACTGTAGAAAGTGAAGTGCTTTAGAACACTATTGTATAAAATGGTGAATCAACCAAACTATGATTTTGTAATTACTTTACTTAACAGTGCCATGACTGTGTTGTAACATGTTATGGGTTCTTATATCAAAAATGTGTGTGAAGTGTGAATAAACACAGCACATGTGACACAGATATTTGGTTACAATACATGCATTTCTTACCTGAAAGTAATTCCATGTGATCTCAGACTGTCTCTGGCGTCCAGCCGCTGCCCCTACTCCTGCTGCTGCCCTGCCTCGGGGAGGTGTACAATCATCATCCGATGTGTCTGAGTCACTCACTTCAATTATAGTAACTTTCCTCATTGCCATGTTGTGGAACATTTCGCAGCTTGTTACTATTTTACAACATGTCTCAGGGCTGTACTGCAGTGCCCCTCCACTTTTATGTATGCACCTGAAACGGCTTTTCAAAATGCCTAATGTGTGTTCTATGATGCTGCCCGTTGACCGGTGTGTCCTGTTGTACCTCCTCTCACTTGCATTTGCTGGATTAAGATATGTTGTTAGGATGAAGTCTCGCACGGAGTAGGCACTGTCACCTGCATGGATGGAATTTTAAAGTAAGTAAATGTTTCCCTGCAAAATGAGTAATGGATGGATGGATGGATGTGTGATATTTATTTACCTAGCAGGTATCCCTCTCCAAACTGTCCAGCACTCAGACGTCCATGTATCCCACTATGTCAGAAGATGAAAGAGTCATGTGTGCTGACAGGGTATTTTGCCACAATGTCATTGATGATGTAGTTTGCATTGCACACAATCTGGATATTCAGGGAATGGTAGCTTTTCCGGTTCCTGAAGACATATTCTGTAGCTTCTGGCGGTGTGATGGCAATATGGGTCCCATCAATGCAGCCAATAACATGGGGGAAACGTGCAATTTGATAAAAGTCTAATTTGGTTTCTTGTAATGCCTGTTGGGTGCTTGATAAGTAAATGTGATGTCCTAGACTGTTCAGCATTGCATCCAAAAAGGCATGAAAAAAGCATGAAAGAGTACTTTGGGACACCCCACCAACCTCTGCTATGACTCCTTGGAAACTCCCTGAGGCCAGAAGGTGCAGTGAGCACAATACCTGCACATGGGTGGGAATTACTTGTGTCCTGCCTGTTGGGTGCTCCAAATAGGGGTTCAGCTCATCTATGAGGTCCAAGATGGTGTGTGGGTGTAGCCTGTATTTTTCATGGATGTTCTCTTCAGTTTGCTGGAACAGCGTGATGCGCAGTCTGAATATTCTCTCCTGTCTCAGTCTCATCCGTGCAAGGGCACGGATACGCAGCCTCCTGGCTACCACATATAGTCCTGCCATTGTGGAAGATTCTGTTGCATTGTGGGTTGCTTTTTATACCTTCCACCTGGTTACAACCTGCATCCTCTTAGTGGTAATTGCAATTTCTTAAATTGCGATTTTCATGATTTCGCAATTTGCAAATTTTTCATACATGTCATTGCGATTTCTTAATTTGCGATATCAGGTTTGCGAATTTCGCAAATTTGGAATATCGCAAAATAAAAATTTGCAATAATATTCGCAGATTTCAGGTTCTCGCAAAGTAAGAAAACGCACTTTATGCGATTTCTTATTTTGAGATGCGATTTCTTTCATGCATACCTTTTCCCTATTTTTTTGTCACAAACGCTGTTTTTTGCGATTTCGCAGCGTTTGCGACTAAAAAATAGGTTGATACATCTGCCCCAAGACTCCTTATCTGACAAGCTTATTCACAAGGGAGGCAGTTACACGATCTCACACACCAACAGCTTGGAGCCATTGACATAGCAACGCAGGAGAAGGTACCCCTAGCAATTTTCCCTTTTGACGCAGCCAAAGCTTTTGACCGCGTCAATTGGGCATATCTACAAAAAGTCATTATACACAATAACTTAGGTCAGAATTTTTCTCGGGTAATAAATAATATTTATTCAGTACCAATAGGGAAAATACTTATTAATGGAAGCACCTCAAATAGTTTTCAAATTAAAAGAGGCACCAAGCAGGGGTGCCCCATTTCCGCACACCTCTTCAATTTATGTATAGAGCCGCTAGCCAACATGATCAGGATGAGATTATACCTTTTAGCTATAATAGTTGGGATTTAAAGGTGGCATTATATGCGGACGCTTTGATGATTTATTCCAGTAGTCTTAATGAGTCATTTAATAGTGTAACTGATATATTGAGAAGTTTTGGGGAAATATCTGGTTACCAAATAAACCATCCTAAAACCAAGGTAATGCATTGGAATATATTAATTCCACGAATTGTGTCTAAAAGTAAAATTAAATATCTTGGCATCCAAGCCATGAAAAGTATTGATGATATAGCCCAGACAAACTCAGAAATAATAACTAAAGAGATGCGGAAATTATTGAAGTCCTGGAGTTGCTTATCTCTTACTTTTATGGGGAGGGCCAATGTTATAAAAATGGCCATTCTTACAAAATGTACGTTTCTTTTCAATACGATTCCTTTGGAGTTTGATTTACGATGATTGAAAAAAGTTCAGGGCTAAATAAACTCTTTCATCTGGGCATTCAAAAGTGTCAGGGTAGATTGGAGGAAACTGAGCCGGAAGAAGGGGGGTATAGCTAGCCCAGACCTCATTGCTTACTATAAAGCCTTCGAGTTTAAGAACATAAGACATCTTCTCTGAGGCTATAAGTCATGCCCTCCTTACTGGAAAGCAGGTCACTGTTTATATAAGTTTGGCCACTAAAAGTTTTTTTTTTTAAATTAGGTTAAAGATACCAAGAGCTGCTTTCAAACTTTGGACAGATATAAGGAAATTATGGCAGTATCCATACCATAGCCCTCATGCTCCGATATGCAACTCTCCTGGAACACCTGAATGTTTGAGAGACTCTTTAGCTATTCCACTGAAAAGTGCCGGAATCACCAGGTTATGAGAGTTACTGGAATTTGGTGAACTAAAATCATGGGATGAGCTAGTGGATGACAAAGGACGGAATATTTAGGTTCAAATTTTATCAGTTGTTTTTTGGCAACGAAACATGTTGGCTTAAGAAGATTGACTATGGTTTGATCGGAACCATTTTTAATTTGGGAAGGCTTACAGCACTTAATAAAGTTACTTTGAGCTAGTAAGCTTTACCATTTTTTAACAGTGAGAATTATTTGCCTATATTCTCACGGGGTCCAATGGGCACTTGCTATGATGGTATGCACAGATAGTTTATTCACATTCAGGTTTCTCTATCTTTCATTCTGATTTCATGGGTTTGAGATTCCTTTATGATAGAACAGTCACTTGTTTTCTTTGGAGAGAAAGTAACCTATGATGATAAGCGGGCTTACTGGTGAGTACCAGCCAGCGGCCTTCTTGGTGTTACGACCGTGAGGTGCTTTCTCTCTTTTCCCACACTTTTTTTCAGCTTATGGATGGGTTATGATGATAGGTTGATTTCATTAAGACACACAACAACACTTAGGCTAAAAATGTATGAGAGGGAGTCATAAAAGTTTAAGAAACCCCTCCAGTGTTGCAACCTTAGAATTAGGTGTTGTGTAGTTTGGTCATGCCTTGTTGTGGTTAATAGAGCTGGGCTAAAGATCAAGCGTCATTGCCAAACTACGTTGGGTTTCTTGACCATGAACTTCATAAGGCCCCCGGGAAGAAAGGAGTCTCAAAGTGGTATTGCCATTTGGTGGAAAAAATGGAAGCCGAAAACGATACCCCAGAGATTAAGTGGAAGAAGTTCTTTCCATCTCAAGACCTGCAACAAGCATGGCAAGTGTCCTGTACTTTGTTTATGGCACATTATAATTTCTACACCTCTCAGGAAAAATCATTTGTTTACTTTACACAGATCCTATTGGAACCCCAAAAGGCTATCCAAAATGAATACCCAGGTGATTAAGAATTGTCCAAAATGTGGAGAGACGGAGGCCAATGATATCCATATGTTTCATTCATGTCATCAATTAGACATATTCTGGAGTGAAATCGGTAAGATTATTGATGAAAGTTTAAAAACGTCCATTAAGGTAAGAACCTTTAATGTTATTTTTGGCATATTAGATACCAACAAACGTAATACTTTTCTAACAAGTAACTAAAAATTCCTCTTGTTTACACTAATATTAATTGCCAAACGCGAGATCTATATAAATTGGATTCTTCCCTCTCCCCCTAAGTTTGAAGACTGGGTTAGGTCAGTAGACAAATTCAGGAATTTGGATAGACTCAGAGGGGAAAGTAAGCGTACAAAGTACTGGGGTCTGTGAGACACTTCCAGATGGTAGGATAGGAAGGGATGTCCAATGATTTAAACTAATGCGATCAAGAGCCGCATGAGGTTAATAGGGGCTGGGACAGCAATGTATAAACCCATGTACAGATTGTAATATGTTGGCATCAAGGCATGGTCTCCTACCTCTTCCCCAAGGGCGCATAGTAAGAGGTGACCCTGTTGCTCTTCACAATAAGATTGCACAAATGAAGACAACAAAAAAAGTAATTAAAAAAAGACTTGATAATTGTCTTGAAGATAGTGTGTTTGTGGACGGGGATCCAGTGGAGCCCTCTGATGTCTGTGGTTATGTGCATGCTGGCTGTGAGCCTGAGTCTGAGTGTGAGTCTGACTGCTGTGTTTTGTGTCCATCCCATCTGTGATAGCTATATTGTAAACACCACCAGTGCAAGAGCCATATCAGACACTATATGGTATCAGAGTATATCACATTCATTCAACTTTGATACTTATAACTCAGAATTTGTGAGAGTTAAACCATGAACTTCAGGCAGGAGAGCTCGGAAACAGCAGGAGGCAAGCACTGCTCACTTCTTCCAACTTGTGCTGTCTTTCTTGAAGCTGTTAGTTTTGAAGTATGGGTGCAGCCTAAGGCTGCATGAGTTCCTCCTGGTGGATTGGAGCATGAGTGATGGCAATGTTCTGCTTTTCTAAGAACATTAATGCACATTGCGTATGGTGCAGCTGACATTGACATAGGGAGACTTAGGAAAGTAATTTATTCAACAGTGTTTTGTATCATGGACCTTGCATGTGGAAAAACTCTGTTATATGGGTAGTGTTTAGTTCACACCGCCCTGCGTTTACCAGGTGACAGCAATGGAGGCCTTCATATATCATGGTGTTTAACATACCAACTTTGCTATGCTGCATTTTGATTAGTTCCTTAAAGCCCTGCTTTCTAAGATGCCGCCAGATACTTCTGTAAGTGTTTTGGAGTCCCGGAATTGGATCAGTCTCAAAATTGAAATAAGCCTAAAGCAAGCAAGAAAAACCAAAACAACATTTTCTAAAATATAACCTTTTGAGGCATACCTGTTTTTGCAGCCGTTTTATTCTTTACAGAAGTCCGGTCTATCGCCTATGATCTCCTATATTTGTTTGCTGGAGATGTAGGAATGGCTCAGACTCATCTTCTTGTTTGAACATTTAAAATTACATAGAATTGTCTCAAAGGTAGTGGAAATCACACAGTGACGTTCCTTTCCTGCATTCATGGTTTATATTCCTGGGAAACTGAAAGTTACCAGCATATGAAACCAAGCTTCCTATATTTGCCACATGTGAATTAATTCCTGAACTGGACTGGCAGAAAATAAAGCAATAACTCAACGAAATATTGTAATGTTAGACCTGGCATCATTGGCGTGGGTCTACCTTTCTCTGTTCGCTTCGTATCTTTTATGTTGGATGGATTTAGATGCTCTGGAGTCTGTATCACTGCTAATCAGTGCCACAGCGCGAATTCTTCCAGTGTAAAGATGACTGTATGAATTGGGCTAACCATAATGCATAGGTCTATGTAGCATGTTCTAATAACGAGTTACCCTCCATTTCACTGTTTACAATTGTTAAGTTATCCGTTCTCATAGGCCACAATGGGCAAGCTGAGGATTACCTTCCCTAATCCTATCTGACCTCCGGAACTTGATAGGAAATTCGAATTTGATATGCTTACGCTCAGGAAATTGAGCTACACCTTTTAGTAAGGACCCTTTATATATTCCATGTTCGAAAATGTCTCTTCTGGAAATGCGGTATTTTCTTGCCTAAGCTTTCCTATAGGCTGTGCTAGTATGTGTATTGGCCTTCTGGTTTTGAAGCAGCAGGGCCAGCTGGGTCAGACCTGGCTGGGGAGAGAGATCGGCATTCAGCACATGGGGAGGGGTGACTCTTTAATCTGAGCAGGGCAGTGCCTGGCAAGGTGAATGATGGTTCCACCTCCCACTGGGCATCTGATAGCAGACCCCCTCATTCTGAAAGGGCAGGATGTTACCTCGTAAACCACGTGTTCCCCAACCCCACCAAACTGGTTCTGGCTGGATTGAGTGATTTGTGACTTTAGAGAGCAAAGACATTTTAGGTATAAAACGCTGCGCTGCACCCTTGTTCAAGTGTGTTTCTTCTGGATGTGAAGCCGAGACTCTGTCAAAGTGAACAGAGGAAAGGACTTTGAAGCTGTCACAAAGCTTGCCGAAGATACTACCCGAGGGCCTGAATTGAGAGCGCCTCCTGCTGAAGTCTCAGGGACATTAGACTTCACCCCGTCAGCCGTCGGAATCCCTATTTGAGGAATTCTACCTGCAGGTGAGGCCTCTGTCGAGTAATCTGGAGCCTCTAGTTCTACTGTGAGGAGCTTGGGCTGGTAGCCCTTGTTAACTCTGTCCTTGTTAACTCTGTGTGTGGGCTGTTGCAGCTAAGGCAGAGCTGCCGCCGCTGAGAGCCCGCCTTGAATTGAACCTTCGGAACCTTCACTGAATCTGTGTGGGCTGCTGCAGCTAAGAGAGAGCTGTAGCCTCTGAGTGCCCACCATTGTGGTCGAGACCATCCTTTGAACTGTGGGCCAACGCAGCTAAGAGAGAGCTGCTGCCGCTGAGTGCCCACACCTTTGCCAACTGTGCCTCATCGTGATCTGCCCTGTGGGCCGCCGCAGCTAAGAGAGAGCTGCTGCCACTGAGTGCCCACACCTTTGCCAACTTTGTATCATCTTTATTCGTACTGTGGGCTACCGCAGCTAAAAGAGAGCTGCTGCTGCTGAGTGCCTGCACCTTGCCAGTTTTGCATCATTGTGATTGGTCCTGAGGGCTGTCACAGCCAAAAGAGAGCTGCTGCCACTGAGTGCCCGCACCTGTGCCAACATTTCATCATCGTGAATTGTCCTGTGGGCTGCCGCAGGTAAGAGAGGGCTGCTGCCTCTGTGAGCCCACCTCGGAGCTACATGAAGAGAGTCATCGTCATCACCAGCCCGGGCTGCGACAGCCGCGTGCTGCTGCCGCTGAGAGCCTGCATGTCTCTGAGTGCCTAAATCATTGTGGGTGCACGCTGAGGACCACTGCAACTAAGACTGAGTGCCTGAATCATTGTTGGTGCACGCTGAGGACCACTGCAACTAAGACTTGTGGTCTCTAGGAGTCCGCCTGTCACCGTCTCCGCTTGTTCGAGAAGCTATGTGCTGAGCCCCTTCCAACGGCAGGTATCTGGTGTATAACGGGTCACGTAGGCCCGGGCCTTGAACTCAGTCAGTGCCACGCTCTGGTGAATACGTTATTGCATTTTTTTTATATTTCTTTTCATTAAAACAAGGCATCAACAGAAAAGGGGACATTACAGGGAGGAGACATTCTTCAACATTGCACATCATCTCGTCAGGAAAAAAAAAGGGGGGTGAGGGGGAAAGCAGAGAACATGATACTCAATTACAGAACACAGAGAAGTAGGAACATCAATGGGAGAAGCAACAGGTGGCCTACAAATGTCTCCCCTGTAGCGGTTCCAGAACCCCCACACAGATATCCAATAACGGGGGCGGCCCCTAGCTATATACAGTTTTCTCCCAGAACATACACCAATCCATATTCTCTTTCCATTCTTCGACCGTTGGTAACCTCTCGGATCCCAACCTCTGTGCTATATTCCTTTTCGCTATCATATCACCTAGAGTCACCCAGCTAGTCTGTGCTGTATTAAGATCAGTGGGTTCCCAAATATTTAGGAGGCATCTCCTCGCCTCTGGTGGCACTGCCACCCCCAAAACCTCTTGCATGACATCATGTATCCCACGCCAATACTCGGCCACAGAGCAACACTCCCAGATGATATGGAGGAATGTTCCCACATGACCGCACCCCCGTCTGCACAAATCCGTATCCGACAGCCCCATTCAAACCAGGCTGGGCCCTGTGACATACACTCTGTGCAATATTTTCAACTGAACAAGCCTCAATTGTGCTGGGATCGCCACCACCTTTGGCAACGACACAGCAGACTGTCAATCCTCATCATCCAATTCAACACCATCTTGCGACCATTTTTCCCTCAATTCAACCAATAGATCTGCCCTGTGATTAATCAGCTTTTTATAAATTAGGGAAATCGTCTTTTTGGGCAAATGGCCATCTAAAATTCTGTCTTCAAGAGGCGACGACTCGGGCAAGTCCGCTTCTGCCGGGAGAGCCGCTGTCAACGCATGCCTGACCTGTGCATAGCGAAAATACTCTGTCCTACCTAATTTATATTCAGCCTGCAATTCTTCAAACGTTTTAATCCTTTCCTTGGCCAAACATCGCCAATAGTTGAAATCCCAATCAGGTCCCGTTTATCAAAACCCTTTGTATTCCAGAGCTTACACAACTTCTCGGAATCAAATAGTGGGGTGGCCAACGTCAATCGATCCCTCCATCCCAGAGAGCTCGTGGCATCTCACCAGATCCGCACCGCATGCATAGTCGGCCCGTCAAACTTCTTCCCGCCAATGTAGCATACAATTCTCTACTATAATTGCCTCCAGGAAGAAGCCATCCGTCCATCGCATATCCCAGGTCCGAAGCTGGCCCATAAGTACTAAGGTTAATGGCGGCCAATTGAGAGGCCCAATAGTATCGCCTGATATCTGAGAGTGCAATCCCACCATCATAGCACGGAAGCGTCAATTTGGCTAATGCGATCCGGGGTCTGCCATCCCATAACAGCATACGCTGTAGCCCCTCGACCTCTTGAAAATAGCTAGCTGGCACCACATCCAATGTATTTTGAAAAGCATAAAGAAAACGGGGCAGGGACATAATTTTAAAGAGGGTTGCATGCCCCAGCAGGGAGAGAGGGATCCTCTTCCAGCTGGCCACATCGCTTCTAAGTCTAATCAAGGGGGGAAGGAGATTCCTCTAATTTCGAGTTGCGGAGTCCAATGAAACAAATATCCCTAAATACTTAAACCCGTCCGTAGCTATGACAGCTTAGAAGTGTGTTCAGGAGGGCCTGGAGCCTTAAAGTATGGCCCAGGCCCCTGCCTTAAAGAGAAGGGGTAGGGGTGTGGGAAACCGACCCCAGCGGTTACCATGGTATCAGAGGGAGCAGACCCTGAAGGGGATGCCCTGGAACCTACAGGGGAACAAGTAGCTGAACTGGGCGACCTACCAGAGCTGACCCATTGGCAGCAAGAAGGGGGCCCTCCAGGGAGGAATTTTGTGAGCAACAAAGAATCTGCCCTTCTCTTGAGGGGGTGCGGTGACAAGCCGCCTCCCAGGCAGCAGGTGATTAGGCAGGGTCACATTGGATCTATTGGGAGAATCACCTCCTTTACATCGAGCCAAAGGTTGCTGAGCCTAGGTCAGCCCATGTTCTGGTGGTACCCCAGCGCTTAAGGACCTTCCTACTGGGGTTGGCTCATGATGCGTTGCTATTTCCCAGACATCTGGGTCAGCCCAAGACCTTTGTAAGGCTGATCACCCACTTCGATATCAAAAAGGGAGGGAAGAGGATACAGAGTCCATTCGGTTCCCCTATATGAGTAACTGGCAATCAAAAAGAGAATGGACACTAGTTTCTGCAAAAAAAAACAAATAGTTTTTTATCGAGAACCCTCATAGACTTCCTGGAATTGTATCGTAGCGGTATATCTTTTTTCCGCCCCGTCAGGAGTCATGGCATAGTCATAGGGTCAACGATTAACGTGCAGGATGCCTGCCTCACCAGAGGCTACTTCTGGTATTTACAGAAGTGTCCAGAAATAAAAAGTGGGTAGGAAATTTTTTTAAATTAATGACTAGATCAAAAATAGACTTTATTTACAAAAACAGGAGACTAATCACTATACTTAAAACCGTTGTGATATATCGGTAGTCGAGTTATTGAACTACCATATCGTTTTCAAAAAAGGTGTCGACATGTTTCAGCTCTCGGGGCCCTACAGGGTCAGGGGAGCTTTCGTCAGGACAAGGACAAATAACAAACATACATGAAAGCACACACACTTGTTGTGTGGTTCGAATTTTTGATGAAATGGAAAACTAGAAACAAAAACCTATACGAAGCCGACGGCCAAAAACTGCCTGCTGTCATACTACAGTTACCACCCCCGGCCGTTACGAGACAACCTTCCGTACAGCCAATTTCTCAGACACAAGCGTAACTGCAGCAAAACAACTGATTATAAAAAACAAGCCGAGGAACTCAGTCGGAAATTAAAGAAAAGAAACTACACACCGGCAATAATAAAGAAGTGCGAGAAACGAGCTAAACACCAGCCGAGAGAGTGCCTCCTACAAAGTATCACTAAAGAACCGGTGAAAGATCTCGTGACCTGTGTAACGACCTATTGCCCTGCCACCTATGAAGTCCAAAAACTTATAAAGAAAAAATGGCAAATACTCACCTCTGGAAACTTAAATTGGCCTAAACCAAGGTTTGCAAACAAAAGAACGAAAAACATAAAAGACGTTCTTGTTCACATGAGACCGAAAAAATCTCTACCTAGGTCAAACATCAGAGACATCAATATGATACCAGTCACTGGACATTACCCTTGTGGCACATGCGGGGTTTGTAAATTTACCACTTGTACTAAAACTCTTCAACTGAATGAAAACCTACTCTGGACACAAAGGAGTCATACGAATTGCAACTCCACACATGTGATTTACTTAATCACATGCCCCTGCCAAAAACAATATATCGGCATGACCTGCCGCAAAGTCAAACTCCGTATAGGAGAACACCGGAGCAATGTGAGGCTGAAAAAGAACACAACTAAATTGTGTGCCCATTTTGTAGAAGCGGGTCATACGTGTGATGATCTAAAATGGACAGTTCTGGAAATGCTAGATTTCAAAGACCAAAATGCAGAACAAGTCTTGTTCAACAAAGAACAGAGATGGGTTGATCGATTGAGAACTGACGTAGTAGGTATGAATGACCACATTCCATGGCATCAGTTCGGTTAATCCTGCCAATCAATGGAGTCATAACCGCACGGACCCAATCATCTTATCCAAAGGATACCCTAATACTCCACTAGTGAGTCCACCATCTTACAGTGCCGATTCTCTTTCCAGCCATGAGTCCTTTTTTAGTGTCTGCGACCAGTATATAAGCGCAGAGAGTTTAGACCCACCCTGAACCAGGGGCAGAGTCAGCACTAGGCACGAAATCCGGGCCACATGGGTAAGAATGGCGTTTCCTGACATTTCCTGCAGCAACCAGGTAAGAACGCCTCTGCTAATAACCATAGACCCTCTGTTGTCTCCCACTCAGTAAAACTCCAGGAGCGACTCCCAGTCCCTGTTGATGCCAAATAACTCAACTAAAAAGGTAAAACATTAATGAATGCATGGGTATCCCTTGGATACTTTACACACGGCAGTTGTAAACAGACACTGATTGCCTGATGTATGGTGTGGTTACAGAGCAGAGATTTGGATCATGATCACTACCCAATGTTCTGCTCCCAACTCGGTCACCAAATAAAGACTTCTGCATGACATCCGTCTTTAAGACATTGATCACCTAACGGCCATTTGGCTGGTTCCCACTCCCCTTATTTTAGACCTGCCGTTTCTCCCTTTTTTAACTCTCCTCGAGATTACTTCTACAATAAGGGTAGTCTTATATAGCGTTAATCATGCTTTGTACATAATGTGTGCTCTAGAATGCCGTACCTCACATACAAACCAACTTACAATTTGATTGTTGGTTTTTTCCTCCTTTTTGTTGAATACAGCTTGGAAATTCCATTTCATCAAAAATTCGAACCACACAACAAGTGTGTGTGCTTTCATGTATGTTTGTTATTTGTCCTTGTCCTGACGAAAGCTCCCCTGACCCTGTAGGGCCCCGAGAGCTGAAACATGTCGACACCTTTTTTGAAAACGATATGGTAGTTCAATAACTCGACTACCGATATATCACAACGGTTTTAAGTATAGTGATTAGTCTCCTGTTTTTGTAAATAAAGTCTATTTTTGATCTAGTCATTAATTTAAAAAATGTTCCTACCCACTTTTTATTTCTGGACACTTCTGTAAATACCAGAAGTAGCCTCTGGTGAGGCAGGCATCCTGCACGTTAATCGTTGACCCTATGACTATGCCATGACTCCTGACGGGGCGGAAAAAAGATATACCGCTACGATACAATTCCAGAAAGTCTATGAGGGTTCTCGATAAAAAACTATTTGGTTTTTTTTGCAGAAACTAGTGTCTATTCTCTTTTTGATTGCCAGTTGATCACCCACTTCTACTGGCCCCAGATGCGCAGGAGCTCGGACACTCACTGCAGGACGTGTGAGACTTGCCATGCAAGTGGAAAGAGTGGGGGGAAGATTAAGGCCCCACTACAGCCCTTTCCCATTGTGAGTACCCCATTTGAGAGAGTGGGCATTGATATTGTGGGGCCTCTGGATCCCGAAACAGCCATGGGCAACAGGTTCCTCCTGGTTTTGGTGGGACATGGACTAATCAAAAAGGCCAAAAAAATCTACTATGGTACTAGGATTGGGGAAGCCGAAAATTCCTCGAAAGAATTGTTTTCAATATACAAATCCCTCTCAGTGGGAAAGCCTGCAGCAGTCCCAGAGGAGCTCTGTACAGTTGACCATTGCAACCGAGTAGCGGAATTTTTTTCCAACAAAGTCGCTACTATATACTCAACCTTCCCCAGTAGGGTTGACATGGACCCCGAGGTGGTAGAGGTATCTAAGGCATGTGATGAACGACGGATGCTAGCAACATTCGTAACCCCACCCACTGAAAAACTCGTTCAGATTTGTGGCTCAATTAAATCAGGCTCCCCTCGTGATCCCACCACTCCTGGACGCCTGTTGGGCAGTTTGCATGTCTTGGAGCCTCATATCCGTCGTCTTCTGGATCTCTCATTCGAGACTCATACTGTCCCGGATGCTTGGAAACGAGCGGTGGTTCTCCCCCTTCAAAAAAAGCCCAATGTTAGCTATGATAGGCTAGACAATCTTCGCCCCATCTCCCTCCTGCCATATATGGCGAAGATTGCCGAAAAAACCGTGAACCTCCAGCTAATGGGTTTTGTCGAAGAAGCTTCTCTACTCCATGACTCTCAATTTGGCTTCCGTCCTTGCCATTCGACGGAGTCAGCATTGCTCATGGCAGTGGAAGCTCTGCGACAGGGAGTGGATGAGGGCCAAACCATGGCCCTGATCCTCTTGGACCTAAGCGCAGCATTCGACACTGTAGCTCACTCCACCTTGCTACAGTGTCTGAATGATGGAGGGGTGGTAGGAGCTGCGCTTGGATGGATCCGGTCCTTCTTGACGGGCAGGTGTTTCCAAGTTCGTCAGGGAGAGTGTTACTCTAGGGAGATTGGGTTGGGCCAGGGAGTGCCGCAAGGCTCGTCCCTGAGCCCTACCCTGTTCAATCTTTATGTCTCCCCGCTGGCGACCATTGTTGAAGGCCACGGACTACGTCTTGTGTCCTATGCTGACGACACTCAGCTGGTGGTATCCCTCTCACGCGCACCTGGTCTAATGGCGGACAAGTTCAGAGCCTGCATGCAAGAACTGGCAGCCTGGATGTCCGCCAACTGCCTAAAACTTAATGGCAGCAAGACCGAGGTGCTCGTGGTGGGGGGGGGTCCACCTGTCTGGTCGTCGGCATGGTGGCCACCCTGCCTGGGAGAGGTACCTGCTCCATGTCATGAAGCAAAGAATCTGGGTGTATGGCTAGATGAGGATCTTGCTTTTGACTCCCAGGTTAGTCGAGTGGTGGGGACATGCTTCGGCATTCTAAAAACCATGAGGAAGATCCTGGATTTCCTACCCATTGATGCTCGCCGGACGCTGGTGCATGCGTTAGTTACATCTCGCATGGACTATAGCAATCTGCTGTATCTGGGGGCAACGGAAAAGGTTTTAAACCGCCTCCAGGTGTTGCAGAATGCTACCGCCCGCCTTGTTTTGAGGCTTCCTAGAAGATCCCCCTCCAGGGCAGCGCTCCAGGAGTTGCACTGGCTTCCGGTCAGGAGTAGGGTGGAATTCAGGGCATTGGCCACATGCCACCGCATTCTGAGAGGAAAAGCCCCTGCCCCATTACAAAGTCTGGTCACCTGGTATGAGCCCACCAGGAGTTTGCGCTCGTCTTGCACAGGTCTTCTGAAAATCCCCAAAATAAAGAAAACACGAATGGGGGGTAGATCATTCAGATACCTGGCCGCTAAGCGGTGGAATGATCTGCCGATGGAACTACGCATGGAGTTTTCGGAAACCCTGTTCAGGCGAAAACTTAAGACCTATCTCTTTAGACGCTAACTACTGTTGGCTGCTCACGGACACCCTACCTACCACAGCGCGGGGACACGCCTTGGGCGTAAACCAGGCGCTTTACAAAACTCCCTAATAATAATGCCACCAGGTACCTTGAGACCATCCCCCTCAGGACAGTGACGGTCCCTGTGGTGAGACGGGCACTGATGGGGATTTTCTCCTGTGTGGCATTCCCCAGAGAGATGGTGTCCGATAGGGGACCTAATTTAATCTCCAAGTACATGAAGTCTCTGTGGAAGGAGTGTGGGATAACAAATAAGTACACTACTCCTTACTACCCAATTACCACCACCAGGGTAATTGGCTGGTTGGGAGATTCAACCGGACCCTTAAGGGCATGATTATGGGCCTAGGTGAGCCCAAGAGGCGTAAGTGGAATGCCCTCTTGCCATGCCTGTTGTTTGCTTACCGTGAGGTGTCACAGAAGTCCTTATGGTTCAGTCCCTTTGAGCTGCTCTATGGTCACCCGGTAGGAGAGCCTTTGAGTCTGGTTAAGGAAGGCTGAGAGCAATCTCCCAGGATGTGTTTAGTTACATGCTGGCCATCAGAAACCAGACTTGTTGCTTCAGGACACTTGCAGAGGCAAATCTGGAAGCCAGCCAGGAAGAGATGAAATGCTGGCATGATCAGAATGCCACTATGATCGAGTTTCAGCCTGGACAAAAGGTTTGTAACATGGCCCTAGTGGAGTCCTGTGCGCTCCAGGATAGTTGGACCAGCTCCTTTGAGGTGGTGGAGCGCAAGAGTCCTGTTACCTACGTGGATGGCTGCAATCTCCTCGAAACCCCTTGAGGGTCCTGCATGTTAATCGCCTAAAGCCCCACTGTGAGAGGTTTGAAGCGGGCATGCTTCTGGCCACAGATGCTGGGATGGAGGAGGAGAGCGAGCCCCTTCCTAACCTCCTGTGTGCCGGGGAGCGAGATGGGTCAGTGGAGGGTGTGGTCCTTTCCACCACACTGACTCTTGAGCAGCGAAGCGATTGTCACCAACTATTGGGGCAATTCAGTGATCTGTTCACCCTGGTGCCTAGTGTCACTGATTGGTGTGTCCATTAAGGTGCGCTCAAGGAAAGCCCGTCTGCGCCCGTCCGCGCCGGGACCGGGCCGAGGGCCAGTTACTCTGCCCGTCTTGGAAAGGGAGATGCCAGCCGGCGCCCTTATAGCCGAGCAGATTTATTGTCCTGGAATCCGGGCCCTCATACAGGTCAGAAATGTTGTAACCTGACCATTGACAGGGTGTGGGGATGCCCTGACTGCAATTTCCATCTGCCCACTCTCCGGACGAGAGCCCACCGGACGGTCCTGCAAGTACCGACAGTACAGGCAGCCCTGATTAATGCCCGTTCTATGGTGAAACATGCAGTGAATATCTACGAACTTAGAATTGATAACAAACTAGATATTCTGTTTATCACAGAAACATTGCTTAGGGAGTCCTGTACACCGGTGGTCGAGCTGTCCGTCCCCCAAGGCTATCGCCTTGCTCGTGCCGATCGCAGTTGGGGGAGAGGAGAAGGAACAGCTGTGGTGTTTAGGGAATCATGGACATTTGTATGTGAAAAATCTTCAAAGGTAGTGGAGGGGGTAGCATTTGACTTCTCCTTCATCCTAACGCCCCATTTTACATTAGGGGGAACTCTGATCTACCGCCCTCCCGGGCAGATTGGGCCATTTATAAAATCTTTAGGTGAATCCCTGGCAGAACGAGTTTTTCGCTTTTCCAGATTTCTACTTCTTGGAGACTTTAATATCCATTTGGATTCCTCAGAGGCCCCTGACACTCGGGCCCTTCTGGATCTCTTGGGTCTGATCCAACTGACCCAGTGGGTCGCTAAACCTACTCACACACAGGGCCACGTATTAGATCTGGTATGTTCTAACTTTCTACTAGAGGTTGATGATCCCCAGCCGGTGACTTGGACAGACCATGCTCTGATTACTTTTTCATGGGCCATGAGCAAGTCGTCCCGCCAATCCCCTTCTCCTTTGGGACCTCTTGCCCGCAAGATTATTATACCTGGGCTGGTGGAGGCCTTGTCTCACTCGCAGGCAGCCCTAGTACATGATCTGGAAGGGCAAATCGACCAATTCAATGCTTGGGTTAGCCACGGGGTCGAAGCCACGTGCAAACCCATGTCTAGAATCCATCAGCGTGAGACGCCATCGCAACCCTGGTACTCACCTGACGCTAAAAGATCTGAAGCTCAATTGTAAGAAGTTGGAACGACTTTGGAGGGTCCGTCAATCACCACCCCCTTTTTTACTGCTTTTGGCCGCCATAAGTGTGGCAGGGTATGCTCAGACGTGAGTCCCTGGCTCACTTTGCCACTGGATTCAAGTAAGCTGGGCTGAAGACGGCTGGAACGCCAGAAACCGGTGCCCGGAAGCTTGTTTCCGGTCCAGGGAAGACATGGCTTGGCAGTTCGGGCTGGACTGTTCCCATGAGGCACAGGGTCAGACTGATTTGCATATAGCCATGTCTGAACTGGGGTGGCAGAGTTGGCTAAAGAACGGAGATGGATTAAACCCAGATCTTTTGACTGGGTGTGAGTATTTTATTGATTCAGATGCTCCGTCCATCACCACCCCCTTTTGTACAGCTTTTGGCCGCCATAAGTGTGTCAGGGTATGCTCAGACGTGAGTCCCTTGCTCACTTTGCCACTGGATTCAAGCAAGCCAGTTTGAAGCAGCTGGAATGCCAGAAACCGGTCCCCGGAAGCTTGTTTCCGGTCCAGGGAAGACATGGCTTGGCAGTTCGGGCTGGACTGTTCCCATGAGGCACAGGGTCAGACTGATTTGCATATAGCCATGTCTGAACTGGGGTGGCAGAGTGGGCTAAAGAACGGTGATGGATTGAACCCAGATCTTTTGACTGGGTGTGAGTGTTTGATTGATTCAGATGCTCCGTCCATCACCACCCCCGCTTTTGGCCGCCATAAGTGTGGCAGGGTATGCTCAGACGTGAGTCCCTTGCTCACTTTGCCACTGGATTCAAGCAAGCCGTGCTAAAGACGGCTGGAATGCCAGAAACCGGTCCCCAGAAGCTTGTTTCCGGTCCAGGGAAGACATGGCTTGGCAGTTCGGGCTGGACTGTTCCCATGAGGCACAGGGTCAGACTGATTTGCATATAGCCATGTCTGAACTGGGGTGGCAGAGTGGGCTAAAGAACGGTGATGGATTAAACCCAGATCTTTTGACTGGGTGTGAGTGTTTGATTGATTCAGATGCTCCGTCCATCACCACCCCCTTTTCTACCCCCTTTTGTACCGCGTTTGGCCGCCATAAGTGTGGCAGGGTATGCTCAGACGTGAGTCCCTTGCTCACTTTGCCACTGGATTTAAGCATGCCGGGCTGAAGACGCCTGGAATGCCAGAAATCGGTCCCCGGAAGCTTGTTTCCCGTCCAGGGAAGACATGGCTTGGCAGTTCGGGCTGGACTGTTCCCATGAGGCACAGGGTCAGACTGATTTGCATATAACCATGTCTGAACTGGGGTGGCAGAGTGGGCTAAAGAACGGTGATGGATTAAACCCAGATCTTTTGACTGGGTGTGAGTGTTTGATTGATTCAGATGCTCCGTCCATCACCACCCCCTTTTGTACCGCTTTTGGCCACCATAAGTGTGGCAGGGTATGCTCAGACGTGAGTCCCTTGCTCACTTTGCCACTGGATTCAAGCAAGCCGGGCTGAAGACGGCTGGAATGCCAGAAACCGGTCCCCGGAAGCTTGTTTCCGGTCCAGGGAAGACATGGCTTGGCAGTTCGGGCTGGACTGTTCCCATGAGGCACAGGGTCAGACTGATTTGCATATAGCCATGTCTGAACTGGGGTGGCAGAGTGGGCTAAAGAACAGTGATGGATTAAACCCAGATCTTTTGACTGGGTGTGAGTTTTTGATTGATTCAGATGCTCCGTCCATCACCACCCCCTTTTGTACCGACTTTGGAGGGTGGCATATTGCCCACTAGCCAAATCCAAGCTTCGCTCTTCGCAGAGAATATATTACACTGCGGTTAGGAAGGCCAAAAGCGAGTACTACGCGTCCAGAATACTGAAGGCAGATAACAATAGCAAAGAGATCTTTGCCATCGTACAAAGCTTTATGTCACCTCAAGCAGAACTAAAACCCATTCCCATCTCTGCAGGTTGGTGAGGAGCTGTCGTCCTTTTTCATCAATAAGATCAAACTGATTGAAGAAAGCTTAGCAGTGTCTGCCACGCCCTCACACCCTCTACCTGATCTGCCACTCTGCTCGCCCCCCAACAAGTCTTTCTCACAGTTTGACCTGGTAGAACCGCCAGATATCCTCTCCATCCTCAAATCGCTAAAATCAGGATCTCCTTCAGATCCCTGCCCGGCCAGAGTTCTGGCTGGAGTTGCTGATATTATAGGCACAGAAGTCACAGCGATTGTTAATAGGTCACTGCAGTCTGCTATGGTGCCGATACAATGGAAGCAGGCTAAGCCCCTTCCACTATTAAAAAAAAATCGGCTGACCCCCTTGTAACGGCAAACTATAGGCCGATCTCCCTGCTACCAGCGTTGGCCAAAGTCTGTGAGAAGGTGGCCTTTCGACAACTGAATGTCCTTGTTGAAAACTCAGGGGCCCTCCATCCAGCACTGTCAGGCTTTAGATCCTCCTATAGTACGGAGACTGCTCTGGTGGAGGTGTCGGAGGCAATCAGAGAATGTCTGGATAAGGGCGGCAGAGCGGCGCTGATTCTATTAGACCTCTCTGCCGCCTTCGATACGGTACCTCACCAGCTTCTCCTGACGCGCCTATCCGCCATCGGCCTCTCTGGGTCAGTGTGGTCATGGTTGGAATCCTTTTTGACCTCCCGCTCCCAGCAAATCTGGATGCCCCCCTATTCCTCATCGACCAGAGAAGTTCAGACGGATGTCCCGCTGGGCTCAACGCTAAGCCCGCTTCTTTTCATCATCTATATCACCCCACTGCTCTTTCTGGCTTAAAAACTGGGCGCCAAGATTATGGCATAAGCCAACAACACCCAGCTGCTGTTCACCTGGGATGACCCGATCGTCAGCACAGAAGCGGCGCAAAGATGCTTAGCCGCCGTGTTCACCTGGCTTGCCCAGGCGAAATTAAAATGCAACGAGGGGAAATCCGAAATCATACTTTATGGTCAATTTCCCCCCCAGTTCACAGAAGCTCTGTGGCCCCCTGATTTTCCCCGGCCTTTATCGGAGGGTGGTCCAGCTAAGAATCTAGGCATTTGGTTTGGAGCAGATCTTAGATTTACAGAGCATATAAAAAGACTTACAGGCATCTGCTTCGGGACCCTCAAATCCTTAGACAGATTCCTCCCTCTGCTCCCGCAACCTGCCAAGGAGATGGTTGCCCGGGCACTTATTTTGTCCCGCTTAGACTATGCCAATGCACTCTTCCTTGGCATTCCAACATACTTGACCAACAAGCTACAACTTATTCAGAATGAGGCAGCAAGACGTTTTCTAGGCGTCTCTAAACAGACCAGTATAAGAACACAAATGTGCACACTACACTGGCTACCGGTGATCCAGAGGGTACAATTAGGGGCTCTGGTCCTAACACACAGAGCTTTACATGACTCCGGCCCCTCTTATATCAAGAAGAGAGTGGCTTTCTACATTCCCCGACGCTCGCTTAGGTCTGCTGCCCAACGACTGATGGTAAATCCTCATTTTCGTCGAGCTAGGATGGGTGGTCAGTCTCTTTTGGTTAAAGCAGCCATCCTTTGGAATGCACTCCCGTTAGTGCTGCGGCTCACTCAGGACCTAAGATGTTTTAAAAAATTACTCAAAACCCACCTTTTTAAACAGGCCTACTAATTCATCTTCTCTCGCCACTTGTTCTAGACTGATTCGCACCAGGATACTCAGGAGTAGTTGTGCGCGTTATAAATCACAATATAACATAACATAACATTACATGGACACTGGGGATAGTCCTCCCATTAAGCGCAAGGCTTACCGAGTGACTGACAGGGTAAGGGCCTACATTAAGGATGAGGTTACCATAATGTTTGCCCTTGGGGTGATTGAGTCCTCTAGCAGCCCTTGGTCCAGCCCAGTGGTCCTGGTCCCAAAAACTGCAGCGCCTGGTGCCACCCCAGAACTTCGGTTCTGTGTGGACAATCGGGCCTCAATTCAGTCACGAAGACTGATGCGCACCCCATTCCTAGAGCTGATGAACTCGTAGAACGGTTAGGGGCTGCAAAATACCTCAGCACATTTGATTTGACGTCTGGGTATTGGCAGATCGCATTGACCGAGGGAGCAAAGGAGAGGTCGGCATTCTCCACACCCGATGGGCACTTCCAGTTCCGGGTGGGGACCACCTGTGCTACCCCTGTGAGGTATTGATGGCACTGCGGAAGGCAGGCCTCACAATCAAAGTCAGTAAGTACCAGATTGGGCAGGGCTCTGTAGTGTATTTGGGGCACCAGATGGAGAGCGGCGAGGTGGCACCCATACTACCCAAAATTGAAACTATCCTTGCGTGGGAACCCCCAAGACTCAGACGCAGGTGAGAGCCCTCTTAGAACTCACAGGGTCCTACAGGAGGTTTGGGAAGAGATATGGCAACATTGTTTCTCCCTTGACTGAGCTGACTTCTAAGAAGCAGCCAAAAATAGTTGTACTGGACTGACACCTGTCAGATAGCTTTTGATGCCCTGAAGACTGCCTTCTGCACCAAACCAGTGCTTCAGGCACCTAACTTTTCAAAGGAATTTGTTGTCCAGACAGACACCTGAGCATGGTATGATGGCAGTTCTGTCATAGATCAATGAGGCGGGACTAGACCAACCAGTAGCCTCAAGTTGTTGAGGAGGTCAATTTCTCTACAGGGTATGGATTTCACGGTGGAACACTAGGGGTGGGCGTATTTCGTGAAGTAGCGCTACGCGAAGCTATGCGAAGTGCACTTCGCACTACGCGAACTTCACGTAGCACTACGCAAGCTGCTAAGTAGCATGTTCGCACTGTGCAAGATGCATTTTCAATGATTGCACAGTGTGAACAAGCATCCGGCACTGTGCAATCATTGAAAACGGCATCTTGAACAGTGCGAGCTGTAGTTTTCTGCCGCTCGAGTAAATTTTTACTCGAGCGGCAGCTTTCTCAACGCGAACTGGTAGTTTCTCATTGCGAGCAGTCGCGAGCATGCACGACCACTCGCAATGAGAAACCTGACCTTCCCGCGTTGAGAGTCTCGCCAGGATGTCATTTTGCTTGCTCGCGATCGCAAACATGACGTTGAGGACCGTGAACAAGCAGAAAAAGGCCGCTGCACTACGCTACGCTGCGCTACGCGTGTTCGCACTGTGCTACCTGCAGCTCGCGTAGGGCAAAGTTGCGCAAACTTCGCAAACTGCGTGAGCGTAGCGTAGTGCTTCGCCCAGGGTTATGGAACACCGCCCTGGTACAGAACACACCAATGCTGATGGTCTGTCCAGATTTTCTCGCCTTAGTGACGAGATCTCCCAAGGGGATGGTTAGTTCTCCCCACATTTCAGTTTGAGGGGTCGTGTGTTAGACATGGCATCAATGGCGTGGTTCTCCCTTACTCTGTTTGCTTTCTATCTTTTACTTTGGCTGGATTTAGATGCTCTGGGCACTGTGCTACTGCTAATCAGTGCCACAGGGCGAATGCTCCCTGTGTAAAGATGACTGTATGAATTGAGCTAACCATAATGCCTAGGTCTGTGTAGCATGTTCTAATAGCGAGTTACCCTCCATTTCGCTGTTTACTATTGTTAAGTTATCCGTTCTTATAGGCCACAATGGGCAGGCTGAGGATTACCTTCCCTAATGCTATCTGACCCCAGGAACTTGATAGGAAATTCGAATTTGATATGTTTAATCTCAGGACATTGAGCTACACCTTTTAGTAAGGGCCCTTTATATGTTCGAAAATGCCTCTTCTGGAAATGCGGTATTTTCTTGCCTAAGCATTTGTGTAGGCTTTTCTAGTATGTGTATTGGCCCTCTGGTTTTAGAGCAGCAAGGCCAGCTGGCTCAGACCTGGCTGGGGTGAGAGATCGGCATTTAGCCCATGGGGAGGAGTGACTTTTGATCTGAGCAGGGCCGTGGCTGACAAGGTGAATGATGGCTCCACCTCCCACTGGGCATCTGATAGCAGACCCCCTCATTCTGAAAGTGCAGGATGTCGCCTCATTAACCAAGTGCTCCCCGACCCCACCGAACCGGTTCTGGCTGGATTGAGGGATATGTGACTTTAGAGAACAAAGACTTTTTAGGTATAAAACGCTGCGCTGGAACCTTGTTCAAATGTGTTCCTTCTGGATCTCAAGACGACACTCTGTCCGAGCGAACAGAGGAAAGGACTTTGAAACTTTCACCAAGCTTGCTGAAGAAACTACCCGAGGGCCTGAATCGAGAGCGCCTCCTGCTGAAGTCTCAGGGACATTAGACTTCACCCCGTCAGCCGTCGGAATCCCTGTCTGGGGAATTCTACCTACAGGTGAGGCCTCCGTCGAGTAATCTGGAGTCTCTAGTTCTACTGTGAGAAGCGCAGACTGGTAACCCTTATTAACTCTATGTGTGGGCTGCTGCAGCTAAGAGAGAGTTGCCGCCGCTGTAAGCCCGCCTGGATTTAAACCTTCGGTACCTTCACTGAATCTGTGTGGGCTGCTGCAGCTAAGAGAGAGATGTAGCCGCTGAGTGCCCACCATTGTGGCAGCCAGGTTGAGACCATCCTTTGTCCTGTGGGCCGCTGCATCTTAGAGAGATCTGCTGCCGCTGAGTGCCTGCACCTTTGACAACTGTGCCTCATCGTGATCTGTCCGGTGGGCCACCGCAGCTAAGGAAGCGCTGCCGCCGCTGAGTTCCCACACCTTTGCCAACTTCGCATCATTGTGATTTGTCCTGTGGCCGCCGCAGCTAAGAGAGAGCTGCTGCCGCTGAGTGCCCTCACCTTTCCCATCTTTGCATCATCGTGATTTGTCCTGAGGGCTTCCGCAGCCAAGAGAGAGCTGCTGCCGTTGAGTGCCTGCACCTGTGCCAACATTGCATCATCGTGAATTGTCCTGTAGGCCACCGCAGCTAAGAGAGAGCTGCTGCTGCTGTGAGCCCACGACGAAGCTGCACGACGAGAGTATTCGCCATCACCAGCCCAGGCCGCCGCAGCCGCGTGCTGCTGCTGCTATTTATTTATTGATTTATTTTAAAGGTTTTATATAGCGCTGGCTAGACCCAGAGGTATCAGAGCGCTTTACATGAGTATTAAGACCATAATTGCAGGTTACATTGCTACAAAGGTTACGTAGTTATAAGAGCCTGGCAACATAGTGATAAGTAAGGTTGAGACAAACAAAAAGGTCATATACGTAAGGGAAAAAGCAAGCAAGGGGAGAGATTCAGGGGAGGAGGGGGTAAGAGCAGGGGAAGAAGACCGAATGGAGGAGGGAAGAAGAGGGGAGGGTGAGAGACACAGCATGGAAAAAGAAAGTGGGGTGACGGGGACAGTCAGAGCTGCTTCCAAAGTCCAGTAAACTGTGATCCCAAGGGAAGTGATATCATATTCCCTGTCTCTGTTGCAAGAGGCTCCCTATATGCAGTGGACTCTCTCAGAGGGGTCTCTGAGACTCCAAGGCCTACATACTGGATCCTTCCCCAAAAAGGGGTGAGGGAGTGCCTTAGCAAGGGGTCCCATATCATACCTCAACTGTGAGTGGCTCCCTAGGCACTGTGGACTCTCTCAGTGGGTTCGCTGAGACTCCAGAGTATAAATACTGGATCTTTCCCCAACAAGGGGAGAAGGAGTGCTTAGTCAAAGGGCACAAAAGGTCAGGGGGATGGGCGGTATAGTGGGCAAGGGGAAAGATTCAGGTGAGAGGGGAATAGGAGCAAAGGAAGTAAGCTAGAAAGAAAGAGTGCTAAATGGGAACAGGTAGCTAGATAGAAGACAAGGAAAAAGCAGAGTTACAGAAATACGATGGGGGGAGTGAGACAGGGAGATGGGGAGAAAAACTGTGCCCAAACTATGCCTAAAGTCCGGCTGGGTAGGTGATGGTCAGGGGATGAACCAAGGCCAAACTCCTCAATAGTTTAACAGAGCAGCTCCACCGAGCATCGGACATAGTGCTCAGACTCTGCTGTCAGGATGGAGATCAGGAGTACTCAGAGAATGTCAGATTTGGGGGGGGGGGGAAACCATGGACTGAATGAATTCCAGATGCCATCTTGAGGTCAGGCACAGTCCTTGTACACAGTACAGATTTGAGTGGGGGATGGAGGAGAAACCATGGACCGAATGAATTCCAGATGCCATCTTCAGGTCAGGCACAGTCCAGGGTGGGAGACGGCACCCTGCTGTAAAGGGATCATTTCCAGTCCTCGGTTACGTGTGATTCCCTTGACGTGGTGGACTCTCTCAGCGGGCTCGTTGAGACTCCAGGGCATAGATTCTGGATCACTGGGCACACTCAGAAGACAGAAGGAGGGAAGAGGGGTAGAAAACATGGCGTGAATACAGTGTCAGACGTCCAGTAGTGTAGGATACGGTTCCCAGGGGAAAGGGATCAATCCCAGTCCACCACTATGTGTGATACCCTTATCACTGTGGACTCTCTCAGAGGGGTCTCTGAGACTCCAGTGCAAAGATGCCTGATCCATCCCCAACAAGGTGAGTAGGAGTGCTTTGGACAAGGGCGTACTTAGGTAGATAGTTGGCTAGACCCGGAGGAAACAGAGCGCTTGATATAAGAGATTAGACAAGTAACATGCGAAGATGCAGATTGCATTGAACTAGAAAAACATTGGAAATGAGGTGGAGCAAGGTGTAAACAATAGGGAAAAGTGGCACTAGAGAAGAGGGGTGGAATAGGGGTGAAACAATCATAAGTTTAAACTAATATAAAATTCTGCAGATCAACAGTTACAAAGTTACATCAGTTATTAGAGAATAAAACATAGCATAGAGAAAAACCAAATGATAAAATTACATCAGAAGCTAGGACATTAATTTAAAAAAAAGAGAGCAAGTCCTGTAGAGCATGGATAGGGGTGGGGGGATAGTAAAGGGCTTTTCATGAAGATCCTTACTACAGGGGGCATCAAAGAAAACGTCTTAGTATGATAATCTACAAACCGGAAGGGGACCGGTGATAAAACAACAACTAATGTCATACAACCTAGCTGCATCGTGTCGAAAAATAAATGGCGTGGATCCGAACGGGTCACAAGGGTGATTCACTATGACCAAAACAAGTAGTTAAGGGTGTAAGAGCCATTAAGAAGGGGTTGACTGAAAGCTGTGGTCAAGGCGGAGACCAGCGGCAAGAATCCAAGTCATGAGCCCCAAATAAATCTGAACAAAATGGCGGGATTGCGGGAGAGACAGAGATCCAAACACAAAATCATTACAGTGAAACACAAAGTCACTAAGGAAATATACCCCCGGAGCAGGGCTGAAATGTGGAAGGCAGCTGCCAGATTTGGGGGGAGGAAGGCAGGAGGGCACCAAAGTCAATGTTGGGACATCGTCGTCAGGGGGAGTCAGTGCGGGTGTCCATGAAGCAGCCCGGGAAAAGGAGGGCAGCTGCGGGGACAGGAGGACAAAATAATTTGGAGAAGAAAATAAGTTGGAATCATTGTGGGTGCACGTTGTGGACCACTGCAGCCAAGACTTGTGGTTGCTGGGAGTCCGCCTGTCACCGCCTCCGCTTCTTCGAGAAGCTACATGCTAAGTCCCCTCCCAACGGCAGGTATCTGGTGCGCAATGGGTCGCGTAGGCCCTGGCCTTGAACTCAATCAGTGCCACGTTCTGATGAATACGTTATTGCATTTTTTAGTCCCTACTGATTTACGTGCGTGGTAGTTTGTTAAAATGCTTTGAGAGACTTGAGTTAAACTTTAGATAAAGATACTATTTTTCTATACCTACTTGAGTTGTATCCTTTTGTGGTGTTGTTACTGCCTTATTGTGCATGGTCATAAATGCTTTACACACTGCCTCTGAGATAGGCCTAACTGCTCGTGCTACGTTACCACAGGGTTGAGCAGGGGTTATCAAAGGGGGTGGCCCACTTGCCCTGACTTAGGAAGAAGGGTCTCTATTTGGGCATTGGCGCCAGCCATTGCCAACTAGATACACCCATTTCTAACAAATTCAATTTGTGGAATCTGTTTTTACTGATGTGTAGAGTTTACAATTCACCAAGCTTATGCTAAATTACAACAATTGTGTGCATTTCTTCCATCTTGGATGAGACATCACAGCACCAGGACCAGGTTGTCTGCCGCAAGGTCCAAACTTGCTGTGCTCTTCTTCTACCCCTCTCTTTCTGCTTTGATACTCTCACTTCTGCATTCAGCCGTCTGTGTTCTTTTTTGCTTCGATGGGGGGAGTGAGACAGGGAGATGGGGAGAAAAACTGTGCCCAAACTATGCCCAAAGTCCGGCTGGGTAGGTGATGGTCAGGGGATGAACCAAGGCCAAACTCCTCAATAGTTTAACAGAGCAGCTCCACCGAGCATCGGACATAGTGCTCAGACTCTGCTGTCAGGATGGAGATCAGGAGTACTCAGAGAATGTCAGATTTGGGGGGGGGGAGAAACCATGGACTGAATGAATTCCAGATGCCATCTTGAGGTCAGGCACAGTCCTTGTACACAGTACAGATTTGAGTGGGGGATGGAGGAGAAACCATGGACCGAATGAATTCCAGATGCCATCTTCAGGTCAGGCACAGTCCAGGGTGGGAGACAGCACCCTGCTGTAAAGGGATCATTTCCAGTCCTCGGTTACGTGTGATTCCCTTGACGTGGTGGACTCTCTCAGCGGGCTCGTTGAGACTCCAGGGCATAGATTCTGGATCACTGGGCACACTCAGAAGATAGAAGGAGGGAAGAGGGGTGGAAAACATGGCGTGAATACAGTGTCAGACGTCCAGTAGTGTAGGATACGGTTCCCAGGGGAAAGGGATCAATCCCAGTCCACCACTATGTGTGATACCCTTATCACTGTGGACTCTCTCAGAGGGGTCTCTGAGACTCCAGTGCAAAGATGCCTGATCCATCCCCAACAAGGTGAGTAGGAGTGCTTTGGACAAGGGCGTACTTAGGTAGATAGTTGGCTAGACCCGGAGGAAACAGAGCGCTTGACATAAGAGATTAGACAAGTAACATGCGAAGATGCAGATTGCATTGAACTAGAAAAACATTGGAAATGAGGTGGAGCAAGGTGTAAACAATAGGGAAAAGTAGCACTAGAGAAGAGGGGTGGAATAGGGGTGAAACAATCATAAGTTTAAACTAATATAAAATTCTGCAGATCAACAGTTACAAAGTTACATCAGTTATTAGAGAATAAAACATAGCATAGAGAAAAACCAAATGATAAAATTACATCAGTAGCTAGGACATTAATTAAAAAAAAGAGAGCAAGTCCTGTAGAGCATGGATAGCAGTGGGGGGATAGTAAAGGGCTTTTCATGAAGATCCTTACTACAGGGGGCATCAAAGAAAACGTCTTAGTATGATAATCTACAAACCGGAAGGGGACCGGTGATAAAACAACAACTAATGTCATACAACCTAGCTGCATCGTGTCGAAAAATAAATGGCGTGGATCCGAACGGGTCACAAGGGTGATTCACTATGACCAAAACAAGTAGTTAAGGGTGTAAGAGCCATTAAGAAGGGGTTGACTGAAGGCTGTGGTCAAGGCGGAGACCAGCGGCAAGAATCCAAGTCATGAGCCCCAAATAAATCTGAACAAAATGGCGGGATTGCGGGAGAGACAGAGATCCAAACACAAAATCATTACAGTGAAACACAAAGTCACTAAGGAAATATACCTCCGGAGCAGGGCTGAAATGTGGAAGGCAGCTGCCAGATTTGGGGGGAGGAAGGCAGGAGGGAACCAAAGGTAATGTTGGGACATCGTCGTCAGGGGGAGTCAGTGCGGGTGTCCATGAAGCAGCCCGAGAAAAGGAGGGCAGCTGCGGGGACAGGAGGACAAAATAATTCGGAGAAGAAAATAAGTTGGAATCATTGTGGGTGCACGTTGTGGACCACTGCAGCCAAGACTTGTGGTTGCTGGGAGTCCGCCTGTCACCGCCTCCGCTTCTTCGAGAAGCTACATGCTAAGTCCCCTCCCAACGGCAGGTATCTGGTGCGCAATGGGTCGCGTAGGCCCTGGCCTTGAACTCAATCAGTGCCACGTTCTGATGAATACGTTATTGCATTTTTTAGTCCCTACTGATTTACGTGCGTGGTAGCTTGTTAAAATGCTTTGAGAGACTTGAGTTAAACTTTAGATAAAGATACTATTTTTCGATACCTACTTGAGTTGTATCCTTTTGTGGTGTTGTTACTGCCTTATTGTGCATGGTCATAAATGCTTTACACACTGCCTCTGAGATAGGCCTAACTGCTCGTGCTACGTTACCACAGGGTTGAGCAGGGGTTATCAAAGGGGGTGGCCCACTTGCCCTGTCTTAGGAAGAAGGGTCTCTATTTGGGCATTGGCGCCAGCCATTGCCAACTAGATACACCCATTTCTAACAAATTCAATTTGTGGGATCTGTTTTTACTGATGTGTAGAGTTTACAATTCACCAAGCTTATGCTAAATTACAATTGTGTGCATTTCTTCCATCTTGGATGAGACATCACAGCACCAGGACCAGGTTGTCTGCCGCAAGGTCCAAACTTGCTGTGCTCTTCTTCTACCCCTCTCTTTCTGCTTTGATACTCTCATTTCTGCATTCAGCCGTCTGTGTTCTTTTTTGCTTCGTGCCCGATTTGTATTTTGTGCTTGTTTACCTTCTCTGGCTCTTGTGCTCTTTGTGCCCTTATGCATAGCACCCTTTTGTTTTTCGAGCTCACTTGTCTTCTGCCCCTGTTTTTCTATCTTTTTGGCTATTGTGCTCTTTTGTGTCAATTTGCCTTAGTGCCCATTTCTTGTGCCCATTTCTTTTTTTTTTCTCTTTTTTTTATATTTCTTTTTATTAATTGAAGAAAAACAAGAGGAAATAGTACACATATCGGGTATCATACAATAGGGTACTCTAAAATGGTGAGCAGGCGAATAAACCAATGTGGTAAAATCAAGCACAGAGTATGGAGTGTCAACATTAATAGGTATGTGAAAGAAGAAAAACAGTACAATCAACAACCCCGTAAAGCTGATACCTGCAGGGCCCGTCCACCCATGACTCAGAATAATTAAGACTAGAGTAGACACCCAGAAATGTGATAAAGATCGAATCAGGATAGGGAAACACCTCTCGTATACAAAGGAAAAGGAAAGAAAAAGGCCATAGAACTAA